>NC_081415.1:147143263-148343263 GCF_030272615.1 Cryptomeria japonica
GCAACTGATGGTTTTTTAAGCAAGCGAAAAAATGCTACTAATTGAAAATGACTCCAAGTCATCAAAAACTGAGATAGGCCATTGTAGAGGAGCCTTGTATGACCCCACGAGATCAAACAGATCAACCGTATGTGTTGTGGATTGGAAGAAACAGTCTGTCAAATTTTGACAATTTTTTGGACTCAGGGCACTTGAGAGATCTCACCAGGAGGGTATCACTCTCAATGTTCTGGTGCTTTTGGATGCATGAAAGGGCCATGCCTAGCATAAAAATGCCCACCCAGATGCACTCACAATGTCGGTTTGTGCACACGAGGAACAAAATCAATTCTAGCCAATCTTGCAACTTTTCCTTGCAAGCAAGTGACGATTTTTTGAGCAGGCGAAAAAATGCTACTAATTGAAAATGGCTTCGAGTCATCAAAAACCAAGATAGGTCATTGTAGAGGAGCCTCACACGACCCCACATGATCAAATAGATTGACCATATGTGTCGTGGATTGGAAGAAGCAGTTCATCAAATTTTAACAATTTTTTGGACTTAGGGCACTTGAGAGATCTCACCGGTAGGGTATGACTCTCGACATTCTGGTGCTTTGGGATATATGAAAGAGCCAATCCTAGCATAAAAATTCCCATCCGAACATGCTCACGATGTTGGTTTATGCACATGAGGAACATAATCAATTATATCCAATCTTGCAACTTTTCCTTGCAAGCAACTGATGGTTTTTTGAGCAGGCGAAAAAATGCTACTAATTGAAAATGGCTCTGAGTCATCGAAAACCGAGATAGGCCATTGTAGAGGAGCCTCATGCGACCCCACGGGATCAAACAAATCGACCGTATGTTGTGGATTGGAAGAAACAGTTTGTCAAATTTTGACAATTTTTTGGACTCAAAGCACTTGAGATATCTCACCGGTAGGGTATGACTCTCGACGTTCTGGTGCTTTGGGATGCACGACAGGGCCATGCCTAGCGTAAACATGCCCACCCAGATGCACTCGCAATGTCAGTTTGTGCACATGAGGAACAAAATCAATTCTAGCCAATCTTGCAACTTTTCCTTGCAAGCAACTAACGATTTTTTGAGCAGGTGAAATAATGCTACTAATTGAAAAAGGCTCCGAGTCGTCAAAAACTGAGATATGCCATTGTAGAGGAGCCTCACGCGACCCCATGGGATTAAACAGATTGACCGTATGTGTTGTGGATTGGAAGAAATAGTTCATTAAATTTTGACAATTTTTTGGACTCAGGGCACTTGAGAGATCTCACCAGTAGGGTATGACTCTCGACGTTCTAGTGCTTTGGGATGCATGACAGGGCCATACCTAGCATAAACATGCCCACCCAGATGCGCTCACGACGTCGGTTTGTGCACACGAAGAACATAATCAATTCTAGCTAATCTTGCAACTTTTCTTTGCAAGCAACTAACGGTTTTTTGAGCAGACAAAAAAATGCTACTAATTCAAAATGGCTTCGAGTCGTCAAAACTCGAGATAGGCCATTATAGAGGAGCCTCACACGACCTCACGGGATCAAACAGATTGACCATATGTGTCATGGGTTGGAAGAAACAGTTCATCAAATTTTGACATTTTTTTGGACTCAGGGCACTTAAGAGACCTCACCGGTAGGGTATGATTCTCGACGTTCTGGTGCTTTGGGATGCACGATAGGGCCATGTCTAGCATAAACATTCCCACCCAGATGCACTCGTGACGTCGGTTTGTGCACATGAGGAACAAAATCAATTCTAGCCAATCTTGCAACTTTTCCTTGCAAACAACAGACGGTTTTTTGAGCAAGCAAAAAAATGCTACTAATTGAAAATGGCTTCGAGTCATTGAAAACCAAGATAAGCCTTTGTACAGGAGCCTCACGCGACCCCACGGGATCAAACAGATCGACTGTATGTATCGTGGATTGGAAGAAACAGTCCGTCAAATTTTGACAATTTTTTGGACTCAGAGAACTTGAGAGATCGCACCGGTAGGGTATGACTCGATGTTCTAGTGCTTTGGGATGCATGACAGGGCCATGCCTAGTGTAAACCTGCCCACCCGGACACGCTCGTGACGTCGGTTTGTGCACATGAAGAACAAAATTTAACCATTGCGAGCATGAGGGTGCTCTCGCATCAAACACATTGTTGTTTATATTCATATTGTCGATTTTTGTTGTTTATATTCATATTGTTAATTACATATGCAAATATTCATTTAAATTTATAAAAGGGCAGCCACCAAATACAGCGAATACACAATAATGAACTGAATATAAGGAGTTTTCTAGGGTTAATTCAACATTTTAGAAATTTTATCAAATCATATTCCACGATCGCAATGCTTTATATCATATATTTTTGTTGTTTATATTCATATTGTTGATTACATATGCAAATATTCATTTAAATTTATAAAAGGACAACCACAAAATACAACGAATACAAAATAATGAACTCATTATACATTTATTGGATCAAATATCGATATTTATATATATATATAAAAAGGCATGTCTACCAAGTCAATACAAGTATTACAAAAATGTGGCATATGCCATGTTCAAATCGATATACAATAAAAATGTACAATATATCTACATGTATTGGTCATTCTATGACCAAAACTAACACTATATGATCCTAAACTTATGGTGGATCATCAAAATCAAGCCTCTTCGGCGTAGTACGCAGCTCTGTAGATGGCTGCAAAACCACAATTCAAAAGCCAAGTCAGAATTCTTTTGTAGAAAATAGTTCACAATTAACATCATAACTATGCATTTAACTTTAATTCCTTTGCAATTGAAATGTAGATTACCTCATCGGCTGATCTAGGAGCTAATGTCTTCTCTCTCCTCTCCTTGTCACTCTTAGGAGTTTTCTTGAAGACATACTTAAATTGATCCACGTTATGGCTGTACCGCAAAGGAGTCTATTGTAGATTAAATGTACAATTAATACAATGTAGTAACATAAATATATCAAAAACACTTAAAAGCTATAATATAGAGAACAATGGCGTACCTGTGCCTGAGATGCTTCTCCAATGGACTGAGGATGGCTCACCATCGATGTAGAAACTGACGCTATTACCTATACAAAAAATGTACAAAGATTAAATACAATTAATATAATGATAAGTATTGAAGGTTGAAAACAATTAATTTTACATATCAAACAAAAGTGTACCGGATCTTGAGATGCTTCTCCAGTGTAAGGAGGAGGGTTCACCATTGATGAAATAGGTATGGATATTTCCTGTATGAAAAAATTATACGATTATAATATATCACAAGTTCACATGTACGCATGCATATAATCATGAAATCAAGAAAATAAAATAGAGATACATACCTCCGCCCTCTCTTGATCCGTGGGCGAATCAGGTGCACTCAACATATCCACAAAGCTCAATGGTTGATGTACATGTAAAATAGACAAACAACACTAATCAATCTACAAACCCCAACTAATACTTGATTTCATCATTTTCAAACAATTGTACAACTAAAAATGTGTTCAATTACCTTCTTCACACGTTTTGGCGTCTTCGAGGAATTCTTTTTCTTAGGACGAGACCTAGACGTGGAGGGGTTACCCTAAAAACACAAAATTAACATGAGATATTAGTACAGATAATAAATTAAACATAATTTTTAAAATCTAAAATGAAATGACTTGCATATTCCATCAAAACAATACATAAAAAGAGTTGTACAAAATATGATACCGTATAGCCTTGTAGGTCAAAATCGACCGCTGAGAGTGTGATGTCATCAATCTGGGACATTTCGTCCCCTGTCAACACCTACAAACCAGAAATTGGACCAAGCATTAAAGATAGTTAGTATATCTTGTATTTTTTTGAATTCAAAGTGTACTATTCTATTTTAACATGTTACAAAATTTATACCTTAGGCATCGAAGTTTTAGCTGTGGTAACTAGGGGAGGTGTATGGGATACTGCTTCTGTATCCTGAAATGCATATTATTTGTCTCAATTTAAATCAATGTATAAATGAAAATTCATTTATGTAATTACAAAATTAAATTGACTGATAAATAAAATATTATGAATTCAAATCAACACACCTGTGTCTGTGGCTCATGGGCAAACACCATGTCCATCAACTCATCTGTCAGTGCGACATCCTCAACCATGTGAGCCTGACATCTACAACTGCAAATCGTGCATAGATGATATGAGTATCCATCTGCACCGGCTGCATCATCTATCCCTGAGCATATCCCCGAGCAACTAATACACATATGCTCGATGGGCTCTTTGTCGCCCTCTAACAACTCATCATCCAATACAATAGGGTGTGCTAATGATGTCCCATGTTGGATGATGGCACCAGTCAATGTTGTGGTTGCCTGAAGAGTCTATAGCTCCATCGACTCTTTCAGCTCTAATGGGACAGCCTGATGCACCTTGGGTTTGGGTGCTAGGGGGCAGCAACTCTCTGCGGCTAATCGCCTATGGGCTTCAGGTCTATCTTGGGCAGAGCCACCACCTCTACCATGAAACTCTCTCATGTCAAAATAATTTGGGCGCACATTGAGCACAAACTCACAATATATTTTTCTCAAAAAATATAATGGCACCTCATAATTATTACAAGGTGGATCATCAAAGACCATCCACCACCTCTGCCAAAAAAGATTATTCATTTGCACATTGGTACACCAATGTATGGGAAACCTCTTTGCATTAAGAGGTAATGACTCACCAGTTTTGGGGTCAACAAAAAGGGCAAATATTTGTTGCTTAGAAATATTTTTGTTTTTTACTCCATCGTATGATAGCCCATTGGCATAGAATTGATGAGATCTATCCCTAAAGCTTCCCCATTTGGTAATTTCTATGGAAACAGCTATGGCACCACTAATTAATGTTTCTAGGCTAGTGGCGAGGGATTGATGATGGTCAAGTTCAGAAGTTTTCAATTTTACAATCAGTCTATTGATTTTAGATGTATTTTGTCCTAACTGATTAATTAATTCTTCCTGTGTTTCGGTTGTGCGGTCAAAAGGAAGAATTGGGTGTTGTTCTTGTGTGTTTTTTAGGAGGTGCATTTGGTTCTTCTTGTTCTGGATTAGAAGAATCTGGTTTTTTAAACAAAAAATGAAAAAACCTAATCAAAATTAATGAAATTAAATTCAAAATGTAACACAAATTGCATAAACCAAAAGAAAGACAAAAGCAAACAAAAACTAACCTTGATCCATAGCCTGGAAGACAAATTTAGCACCCCGTTCACGGTTTAGGTTAGAAAATGGAGAAAAAATAAATTAAAAAATGTGCTTTACGGGTAAATGAGACCCAATTTTTTTTAAAAACTTTTTTTACCAGGCACCGCATACGTGGTTTTATTTGGATTATTAGCACGTACGTGCTCATTTTCCTATAAGCAGCGCGTACGCGCTAATTTTCCTAGGCGTAGTGCGTACATGCTCATTTTCCTAAAAGCAACGCATACGTGCTACCTTTTCTAGGCTCGGGAAGAACAAACCTAAGCGCATACGCAGGAATTTGAAGTTTTAAAACTGCGTACGTGCTGCCTATTTTTCCAAGTTTTTTTGGGGTGGTGTCCACTTTTCTGACCACCATCTTTGTGCACATGCCCCAATTAAAGATGTATTTAGGGTGGCTGGTCCTTTGGGATTTTTTGATCATGTGAGTCCCCTTGCATGGATATTGGATTTTTGTTAAAATTTTCATCTCCTTCTCCATGTCATTGGTACGTGTAAAGCAAATTTCACATGCATGATAGAAGCTTCCCCTCCTATGGCTCTTAGTCTCTAGCTTTTAAGGATGAGGCTATATGTGGTGGATGGACCAAACCTTCTAGGCCAACTTCCACTTCTTCTCATGGGCATGGGTGGATGCAACCTTTCATGTTGACTTCAACTTCCTCCCATAGATAGGGAGTTGGACCACCTTACTCTAGAAACTCCCCCTACCTAGATTTGACTATTTCTTCGGTCCATGTTGAGTAGTCTTTGAATGATACATTTTAAGAAGAAAGTGCTTGTAATAATTGTGAGTCAGTTGACGATTTTGTCCCTATAGTGTTTGGGACAATCTTGATGATAGTAACCCTCTTGCATTTGCAAGTACTTTAGCTTCTTAATTTTTCGTGAACTTTTTTTTTGGTCTTGCTTTTGGACTTTGTCCAATTAGACTTTATGAATGTGCCTTTTTAACACCCGTGATTATTATACACTTACTATTTATAATAGAAAATTAACTAAGAAATGTTCATTTTAAAAACCATCCAAATGCATTCTCTCCCCGCGTTTGACCTTGTGAATGTAAGGTTTGAATTATACACTTCAAAATCCTAGCAATAAGCATAAGGTTCTTATATATTTTTCAATATGAAAACATTTATTTGATATCTCCATTAGTATTCAACTCAAACAAGTCAAGTCGCAGGAGGGGAATAAATTTCAAGGCTAAGTTACCAAACTTTCTGACAAATTGTGGCAACTCACACAGATAGATAAATCTGTTTATCATAGACAATTTAATCAAAATTGTATTTAAATGTCAGTAAGATAAGCAAAATAAATTTGAAGTTGGACATAAAAATTCCATTTGACTACAGATGTACAGGGAACAACTATTGTTATAACGTAACAGGAACAACTATAAAGTTTTAAACTTTAGTGTTTCATTGTCCGTCTGATCTATGTTCGTATCACTCCAAGGTTGCAAAGATGAATTGTGTTGCAGTGTTGTGTTTTCATCTGTTTCTGACTTGTTTCCTTAGCACTCACCCGACAATTGCTGCCCAATCCAACTCTGATGAACAAAGTCTTATAGCAATCAAGAATTCAATCACCTTGGATCCCCTGAAGGTTTTTGACACTTGGATCCCTAGTATTCACTTTTGCAACTGGACAGGGGTTACTTGTGATGCAGCAGCCCAGAAAGTGGTGTCTCTTATTCTTGAGAGCTTCCAGTTACAGGGGACTGTTTCCCCTTCAATTGGGAATCTCACCTTTATAAAAGAACTCTCTCTCTATAACAACAGCCTCAGTGGTGAAATTCCAGAGGAATTAGGTAGACTACAGCGTCTGCAACAACTCCGTTTATCAAGCAATGAACTTGATGGCCCAATTCCATTGAACCTCACTGCTTGCCGGGATTTAGTACGATTGGCTGTATCGTATAATCATTTGACAGGAAGTACTCCACCACAGCTGTGTCGCCTCAAAAAACTCCAAGTTCTTAAGTTGGGATCCAATAAATTCACAGGTACCATTCCTTCATCTTTAGCAAATCTTTCTTCTCTAAATACTCTGTTTCTGGAAACTAACAATCTTCAGGGACAAATTCCTCCCGAATTAGGACAGCTCAATGAATTGCAATCGCTCTATTTATTTGAAAATCATTTAACAGGCCCTGTTCCATTTTCTCTGTCAAACATATCTGTCCTTAGTGAGTTAGATCTTGACAGCAATAACTTAAGTGGTGAGATCCCTCCCGAGTTAGGGAATTTAGCCCAGTTGCAAACTCTCTATTTATGGGGCAATAATCTCAAAGGCAATATTCCAATCTCACTTTCTAATTGTTCCCAAATGGTTCAGCTGGATTTAGAGTTAAATCACCTGACAGGGGTTGTGCCATTGGGGTTCAGCAAGCTATCCGCCCTTGAATATCTGAGTTTATCTTCTAATGAGCTTGTCAGTGGCAGTTCTATCACAATCCCGATTCTCTCAGCTCTGTCAAATTGCAGCCAATTGAATGAATTACTTTTCCATGACAATAATTTGAGAGGGCGCATACCAGAACAACTTCCCACAAATCTGTCTGTGCTTTTGCTAAATGGGAATAATATAACTGGAATCATACCTTCACAAATTGCCAATCTAACCAATTTGACTGAGCTTGATCTTTCTTCGAATCTGTTTACGGGTAAGATCCCAGCCTTGTTGAGTGATCTTCAGAAGTTGCAAAGATTACGGCTGGATAACAACAAGCTGGATGGAAGCATACCTAGCGAGATTGGTAAAATTGAAAATCTTGGGGAGTTATCTCTGAGCAATAACAGGCTTTCTGGAGACATCCCTCTCACAATTGCCCTACTTCAACAACTCAGACGCCTTATGCTTCATCACAACCAACTGTCGGGGAGCATACCAGCTAGTTTGGGGAAATGCTACAATTTGGAGCTAGTGGACCTTTCCCACAATCAATTCACTGGACAACTACCCCGTGAAGTGGCTTCTCTTCCTAATTTACAGTTTTATTTCAACTTGTCAGGGAATTCATTACAAGGACAATTGCCTCTGGAGATAGGAAAGATGATACATGTCCAAGCTATAGATGTCTCTGCGAATAGGCTGAAAGGCCACATTCCAGCCACACTGGGAAGCTGTTCAAATCTGCAGCATCTAAATCTTTCCTCAAATAAATTACAGGGCCGAATTCCAAACGATCTTGGCAACTTAAAAAGCCTGGTGGATATGGATCTGTCTTATAACAACCTGTCAGGACCAATACCTTCTTCTTTGAGAAATCTGACGATGTTTGAGTATATGAACTTGTCTTTCAATAACCTCAGTGGAGAAATCCCAAAAGAAGGTGTCTTCAAAAACTTGTCAGCTGCATCATTTATGGGAAATTCCTTTCTTTGCGGAGAATGGATGCATCTTCCCTCCTGTTCAATTGTCGTTCCTTCAGGTAAAAGTAACAGAAGTAAAGTTCTAGCAATTGCATTAGCAGGGGGAGCAGTTGCCACTGTATTGTGCTCTTTGCTTATTGGGGGATTAATTTACTTTCATTTTCAGAGGATGAGTCGTGGCAACTCTACAGATGTTTCAACGATAAATCCCATTCGGCACACTGGGGTTTCGTATCAAGAAATCGTGGCTGCAACAAACCGGTTTGATGGGGAAAATTTATTAGGAACTGGTGGCTTTGGCTCTGTTTATAAAGGTATTTTAAATGATGGTACAGCTGCTGCTTTTAAGATCCTCAACATGCAAAAGGAAAAGGCGTGGAAGAGTTTTATTGCAGAGTGCAAAGTTCTGGGAAACTGTATCCACAGAAATCTAGTTAATGTGATAACCTTTTGTTCAGAACCTGAAAACAAAGTTTTGGTTCTCCAATTCATGTCTAAAGGAAATTTGGAGAAACTCTTATTTTCAGATGGTGGTTTATCGGACCTGAGCAACATATTGAATATTGCATTAGATGTAGTCCATGCATTGGAATATCTACATCATGATTGTTCAGTGCAAGTTGTACACTGTGATATAAAGCCTAGCAATATTCTCCTGGATGAGGATATGACAGCCCATGTAGCCGATTTTGGGATTGCTCAATTGATTTGTGAGCCAGACTCCCTGGAGTCATTGACTTCAGCTCTATCTCTGAAAGGATCCATTGGCTACATTCCACCAGGTACTGATGTATTAAGCAATTAGCTGCTCATATTGAGCTTTATATAATCTGATATGACAGGAACTTATTGTTTGTTTGGTTGTTTAATGCAGAATATGGAGTGGGTGGGAAGGTTTCGACAAAGGGTGATGTTTACAGCTATGGTATTGTGTTGCTCGAGATGATAACCAGAAAGAGTCCAACTGATGATATGTTTATGGGAGATTTGAACCTTCATAAGTGGGTCAGCATGCATTTTCCCGATAGAGTGGTGGAGATTGTTGACCACAGAGTGATGAGAGATTTAGAGGAATATGAGATAAAGGTGGTTCTTATTCCATTCATACACATTGGTTTGGTTTGTTCAAATGAATCACCTCTGCAACGACCCACAGCACAACAGGTAGCAGGAGCACTAGAAATCATGAGGAAGAACCTCCTTCAAACCACAGTGACAACCCAACCACAAACATATATTTAAGCATTTTTGGGTGGTAGAGAAATATGCAGACGGTGATTCAGGATATGTTGGCAATTAACGACTACATCTACCAGTTCTATTTAGTAATTGCAATGTCTTCACCAGTTTCTACTTTGGATTGCAGCCATGTTTCGGTTCTATTTTCATATAACAGTCTAGTGATTGACTTAGTTATTTTCCAAATGTTGATCTGAGATCAGGTCTTATTAGCTAGTTTATGTTCTTTTGTGCAATGTTGCCAATATTATATTAAGTGTGGCTTCTATATAAGCTGTTATATGTCTTTTGCAATCGTATCATTTTTACAGAATAATTAAAGTGTGAATGCTGTTCATAGAAACAGTTTTGTAAACCTGTGTAAATTGACTCTATAATAAGTTGTTTATTTTTCCTGTTTACCAATTATATTTTGTTTTGGGATTATTTTTCAATTCTTCAAAGATGTGCCAATATTTAAGAATCCTTCTTTTATTGTTTTTGAAAAAGTTGTTAATTTTGCTGAACACTGTTAATTTATCAGGTATGTCAAGTTCACAGTGCTTGTAATATCTGTGTTTTCCATAATGTCAAGAATATATAGTTCAAAAGGTGAAACTCTACCCAACTGTCTGAACTTCTAAAGTTCGCATTCAACTTGAAAAAGCCCATTAGGATAGGTCTCACCGTTTGACATGGCCGAGCTTAACCGGCACACTCCAACCTGACAGCTTCTGTGGCCGGGCCCACGGCCGGGCCCACAACTTTCATTAAAACTTCCTTTCCGTTTTTTACGCTTCCCAGTTCCGTTTGCTGCGCCGTTTCAAACAAAATTCCATTTGCCCTCCACTTTTTCAATCGCGACGTGCTGGGGTTCCCTCTCCACACAACGTATCAAACAACGATTAATGCACATTTAATATTTTTTTAATAAATTCAAAGAAGCTGCGATGTTTATTTATTTAGTGACTCTCCATAATTTTATTATTTATATTTTCATAATTTTTAACATTAAATTAGTAATACTTAATATTATTTTAAATAATTAAATTTATTTTTTAATTTTAGATTTTAAAAAATAGTAGAAATTAATTTTATTTGTTTTAATTAATAATTATTAAAAATAACAAATTTAATTGTAAAAAATATTAACTTATTAATTTAAAATAAAATTTAATTAACAATTATTATTTTTTATTATTGATTATTAATTATTTCAAATTATTCAATAACAATTCATAATTTTAACATTTTAGACTTTGATAACATGATCTATGATTTTATTAGAAATGATCATTTTGACATATAAAGTTGAAAAAATCTAATATCAAAATGAATTATTAGAAAATGTCATGACTCAAGTAAGACTCCACCATATTCTATTACTAAGTTAGCATATATTTGTATTTGTAGCTATCCTATATTTAAGGTGATGAAGATTTATTTGTGCGAAATAATGAAGAACAAAGATTTCCATAGAGTTATAGATTTGTTTCATGTTACATATGCCCACAACAATATACGAAAATCAATATATAGTGGAAATAACTATTTGTGAAGTCTATTTATTATATAAATAGATTTTTTCAACAAGTTGTGCTCTTCATTTGCAAAACAGATCTTCATGTTTAGTCTTTGGTTAGGTCATGACATTTCCTAGTAATTTTAGTTATTAATAATTATTCTTTTAAATATATTTATTCTAAGTTATTATATGTATAATTTTACCAAGTGATTTTTTTTATAAAGAATACATTATGAAAAATTTATAAAAAAATAAATTTAAAATTAATCTCTTAATAAAATATTTAAACGGTATTTTTTATTAAATATATTTTTATGTGTAATAAAATATTATTTAAAATATAATTTTTTTTAATATAAAAATATGAAAACCTAAAAGTATACAATAATACAACAATAAAAGATATCATATAAGTGCATAGTATATAGTATTTAGTACACTTTCTAAATAAAATTGAATTAAAAAAATTAGAAAAATTAAAAGTTTCATTTAGAAATAATAAAAGGTATTATTTAAATTTAATTTTTAACTAATAATTTAAAAAATTAAAATTATATCTTAATTAGTTTTTTTAAATTAATTCTTACAAAACATAATTTATTATTATTAAATGAAAAATATAATTTATTAATAATTTTATTTTAAAATAAAAAAATTAATTTAATTAATTTTTATAATATTAACTTTTAATGAAAATACATTAGGTAAGATCGTTTTGAATGTCGTGTGTTTGGGCGTCTGCGTGCGGTCGAGCTAGGGTTTCACGACACTAGCTCATGGGTGGCGTCATTATTGGTGCGGCAGGGGAGGGTTGTGCAGGGTGTTGGGGGTCTGACAGGGTTGCAAGTGTTGGGCTGGGAGCGGCAGTGGGTGTGGGGGGGTTGCGGGGGTTGCTGGGTGGGGCTGAGGCTGAGGCTACGCAAGGGTGGAGCTTTGGCTGTGTGGGGGTGGCGTTTCAGTGGTGCGAGGGTGGGGTTTAGGTGGCTTGTGGGTGGGGCTCCGGTTGGGGGTGGCTCGAGGGTCTCCCGTGAGCTTGGGGTGTCGGCTGGCTCTGTCCTACGGTGGTGCTCGAGCAAGGTGGTGTCTTGGGCTCCGAGCCGCTTTGAACAGCCTTTTGGGGGAGTGCTTTTTTAGGCATCCTCAATTTATTTTTACGCTCCGATGTCGAGTTTTGGGGGTGAGGCCTCACAGGTTGCTCCAGCTTTGGATTTTCATGCTGCGGTGGGCTCAAAACCCCCACCTCAGAGTATGAAGACCTTTAACAATAATCTGTATGCATCAGATTCAGGGTTTGGGAGTGGTGTCGGCTCTCGCATGACAAAGATTAATGGTTGTCTGGAGAGATGTAGCGAGTGGCCAAAGTTGGTTATTCCTCCAGAGATGATAGCGAAAGACATTGATTATTTTTCAAAACACTCGCTATACTGCAAGTTTTTGAGAATGAGGGTTTCCTTGCAGTTTTTGGAAAACTAGGCGCGGAGGACTTGGGTACCAGAAGGGGAAATGGAGATCATGTTGTTGGCCAATAACTACTTCATGGTTACTTTCAATTGCATGGAGGATCACAATAGGGTCTTTGAAGGGGGCCCGTATTTTTACAACCAGGTGGGATTGTCCATCAAGCCTTGGCATGTGGGGTTTAATCTCTCTGAGGAGCTCCCAAATAGGGTTCTAGTGTGGGTTTGGTTACCACATTTTCTTGTGGAATGCTATTGGGAGGATGTGCTACGGATGCTTGCCGCTCTGCTTGGGAGGCCTATGGGTTCATCAACACAAACTCTGGGGCGAAAGGTAATGACCTTTGCACGCATCTGTGTTGAAATTGATCTTAGTAAACCTTTGCTAGATGCTATAGATATGTGCGCAGGCTCTTATTCTTGGGTTCAACAATTAGATTATGAGACTCTACCTTTCCGATGTCGTTTATGTCACAAGTATGGTCATTTACAGCGTAAGTGCCCTAGATAGAAGCCGACGGTGCACCAACCTCAGCAGTCAGACCTGAGCCTAGATAGGGCTGAGAAGGGGAAAGCTACCATGTTGGTCGAGGGCGAGGGTGCTAATGGGTTTGTCTCAGTTAAGACAAAGAACAAGAACCGAGGACAAAAGAGGCCCATATAGGAGTGATAGGAGGGGGATTCATTCAACAGATTTGAAGTCTTGGATGACCTTAGCCATCAAGAAGTAAATCCGGGGTTTACCCCTTTGGATCAAGGTGCTTTAGGGGGGGCTCCTGAAAGAGTAATTGAGAATTCTACCCAGGCCTTGCTTGTGGTTGGAAGTCAACAGATGGAGATGGATCAGCCAGTAAGGGCTCAGTTGGAAATCACTCTAGGCTTTGAGGTGAACTCGGTTGAGGGGGAGGGGTCTCCGATAGCTTTGAAAATGGAATCAGCTAGGGTTAGAAGTAATAAGCCCTCTGTTCACCTAGGTTTGCATCAGAAAGATATAAAGAAAAGTGCTTTAGAGAAGAGTTCAAAGGTGGGCAGAAAGAAAGATCTGGAAAAGATCAAATTGATGGGGGAGAACTTGGTTGAGTCAAGGTCAGTGAAGACTTTGGATACTCACTTTTCCAATCCTCCTAAATGATTATGCTTTCATGGAATGTGAGGGGCTTGAATAGTGGCCCTAGACAAAAAGCTGTTTGGGAGTTGATTAGGAATCATTCACCTGATGTCCTATTTTTGCAAGAAACTAAACTTTTAGTGGAGAGTATGATGGGTCAGGTGCCAAAGCTGTGGGGACGAGGCGGGTGTCAGTGTGTTGGGGCAGCTGGTTCTTCTGGAGGGGTGGCCTGCCTTTGGAACCCATTAAGATTTCACCCTGTCTGGTGGGTTGCCTCTAGATCTTCGGTATCCGAGGTTATATCTAGTCTCGAGACTGGAGAACTTATCTTGTTTTCTAACATTTATGCCCCTGCTGACTTTTAGGGCAAGCAAAACTTATGGTCCCATATTTCAGGTGTGCGAAGATTGGCCCCTTTTCACCCTTGGATTATGGCAAGAGATTTTAATGCAATCCTTGAGTTGAGTGAGAAGAAGGCGGGGTTATGAGGTTGGAACCCTCTCCCTACCTTTTTCAGGATAGTATATCCTTGTTGCATCTTGTTGACATTAAGCTTGGCAATGGGTTGTTCACTTGGAACAATAGGAGGTTGGGAGAGTATTGGATTGCAGAGAGGTTGGATCATTTTTTGGTCTCTAATTTTTGGATTTGGGGGGGTGGGGGGGGGGGTGGTCCACAAGTTCTGAGATTCTGGACTGGAGAGGGTTAGATCATTGGCCCATCAAGCTGGTGTCTTCTTCGGCTTGGGTAGCTCACTCACCTTCTTTCAAATTCCAACTCATGTGGCTTCAGGATCCTAATTTGTAGGTTCTTGTAGCAGAGTGGTGGAGGAAAGGGAGGCCGACCTTTGGCACAGCCATGTACTCTTTTGCCAAGCAGCTGCAATTTGTTAAGTTTCAGCTTAAACAGTGGAACTGACAGGGATTCGGGAACATTTTTCATGTTAAGAAAGTTACCAGTGAAATCATAGAGCATGGGTTGTCTGAGGACTTTCTTAGGGAGGAGGACAGGGTTGTCAAGGTGGTTGAGGAATGGGAGCTTAGGGAAGAAATATTTTGGAAGCAGAGAGCTCATATTGATTGGCCAAAGGAGGCGGCCAAGAACACTGCTTTCTTCTTCAACTTAGTGAAAGCAAGAAGACATGGAAATTCCATCCCTGTTCTGGTTAACGATAGAGGTGAGCAGTGCCTATCCTTGCAGGAGATTTCGAGGGAGTCACTACAATTTTTCTAGACCCTCTTTAGGGAGGACTCCCAGGGAGAAGTGGTGGCGGAGAATCAGGTTCTTGCTTGCATTCCCACTCTGGTCACAGGGGAGATGAATGAGAAGCTTTTGTGTCTTATTTTGTTGGAAGAGCTAGAAAGGATTGTCTTTCACATGAGGAAAGGAAAAGCTCCTGGACCGGATGGGTTCCTAGTTGAATTCTTCCAAGAGTTCTGGAATATTATCAAATTAGATTTATTGGATGTAGTCCAGGAGTCTCAAAGGAATAAGCAAATGCTTAGGGCGTTTAATGCAACGTTCATTGCTCTAAACCCCAAATGTGAGGGGGCTGACCGGTTAGTCCAATTCCGCCCTATCTCTCTCTGCAATGTGATTTATAAGATCATCTCTAAGCTGATTGCGGATAGATTGAAGAAGTGCCTGGGGAATGTTATCTCTAAGGAGTAGAGTAGTTTTGTGGAAGGGCGACAAATTTTGGATGGTGTGGTCATTGCTATGGAGACCATTCATTCTATGGCGTCATCCAAGGAAAAAGCTATGTTTATCAAGCTGGATATGGCTAAGGCATATGATAGAGTTCGGTGGTCCTTCCTTCAGAAGATCCTCAAGGCTTTTGGTTTTGTTGATGAGTGGGTCCAGTGGGTTATGAGCTATGTCACATCGACCTCATTCTCTATGCTTATTAATGGTGACCATACGGAGTTATTTGGTGCTTCTAGGGGTCTTCGCCAGGGGGACCCCCTCTCCCCCTATTTATTCATTCTTCTGGCTGAGGGTCTGGGAAGGTTAATCAAGCATAATGTGGGGCCAGGTATTATTCAGGGATGGAAATGGGGTAATGACTTGCAGCCGCAATCTCATTTACAATTTTTGGATGACATGACCCTTATGGGGCTTTCTCAGGTCAGGGAAGCTACTAATATGTGTAAGGTCTTGGATGTTTATCTTGCGGCCTTGGGCCAGTTGATCAATGAGGATAAATCTTCAATCCTATTTTTCAACACTCCTAATGCTATTCAAAGAAGGATTGCCCTTATCTTGAGATTCCAAGTTGGGGCTTCTCCCCTGATTTATTTGGGTATTCCTATTTCTCCTGGCAACCCTCCTAGGGAGACTTGGTAGGGTATCTTGGATAAATTTCGCATGAAGGTTGAACATTGGACTCATAGATGGCTATCCTTCACTGGAAGGGTTCAACTAATTCAGTCGGTGGTTCAGGCTCTTCCGATCTACCGATGTATGCTTCATGTGGCTCCTAAGTGGTTCCTGAAGGGACTGGATTCTCTGGCTAGGCAATTCTTATGGGTAGGCAATCTTTCCTCTTCCAAATGGAGTCTGGTCAATTGGGACTTGGTGTGTAGCCCGAAATAGTCGGGGGGCTTGGTTTAAGGAAGTCTGTTCTTTTTGGGGAAGCACTGGTGGCTAAACTTTACTGGAGGTGGTGTGTTGAGCATGATCGAGGCTGGGCTAGGATTTTGGCCACAAATATATGCAGAGGATCCTAATGGAGGAAATCCCTAGATATCTGCTATAGGGAAAGGGCTCTTCAATCTGGAATACTCTCAAGAGGGGGGCCTCTCTCATTAAGGATGGACTTTTTGGATATGCAGAAGGGGGGAAGAGGTCCTTTTCTGGAACGACTCTTGGGATGGATATCCTCCCATCCTGGACCAGTTTCCTAACCTTGGGAACCTATGCCAGAGATTTTTGGAGGCAGGATGGTCAAGGGTGAGTAACTTTAAGGTTGCTTATAGGTGTGGTCGGCTGGAGTTGGAGCAGTGGAAGGTTCCTAATGAGTGGCCGGTTGTTGAGATGGAGGAAGAGCGTGCTGAGTTGGAGGGCATTTTGGTGAGTAGACATTGTAGCTCCCTCAAGAGTAGGGATGCACTTGCTTGGCTTCCAAATCCTAAGGGCATTTTTACTGTGGCTAGTGGATACCAGGAATTGTTGAACCGAAGACTTGAGGGAAGAGAGGTGATCTAGTGGAAACAAGTGTGGAATAATGTTTCTTGGTCGAAGTGTAATTGCTTCACTTGGACTTTGGCTTGGAATAGATGTCTAACTTGGGACAATATCCACAAGCGGGGATTTTTGGGACCCTTATTTGTGTTTTGTGTGGTTATGGGGAAGAAGATTCCTCACACTTGTTCTTTAGATGCCCTTTCTCCCAACTTATTTGGCATTATTGGTGGGGGGCATGGAAGCATCCCTGTGTCCACGCAGATTCTCTGGTAGAGTTCTGGAACAATTTGGGAAGACCTCCTATCTTGTCCCCCTTCCTCCAGACTGTCTGGTATATTGGGCCCATCTTCATTCTATGGCAGATCTGGCTTGAGAGGAACTGGAGGATCTTTCGTGAGGACAGATTGTTTGTTCAACAAGTTTGGAATAGGATCATTGCTATGATCCGAGAGACAGTGGAAGCTAAATGTGAGGTGAATTTTCCACTGAGTAGAGACAAGGTAGATATGTTGAGTAGGCTTGGCTTGCAGGAGTTGTCTCTTGTTTCAGCTTGTGTCAGGAGAGGTAGATGGGCTATGAAGAAGGTGCAAAGGGTGGGAAGGTGGATTCCCCCTCTGGAAGGGATTTTCAAGATTAACACTGATGGTTCATCAAGGGGGAACCCATGCTCGATTGGAGTTGGTGGTGTTGGCAGGAACAACAGGGGGGAGGTTGTTTTCCTCTTTTCGGTGCATAGAGGGTGGCAGTCTAATAACATTATGGAGGGATATGCGATTCTCTATGCCCTAGAGAGGGCTTGGGAGTTGGGTCGAAGGAAGGTGATTTGTGAATCAGATTCACAAATGGTTGTTAACTTGTTGAATGATCGGAAGTTTAGTGGGATTCAATGGCAGTTGGCTGGGATTTTCTAGCAGATTCTCCAAATTAGTACTTTAATGGAACAGGTGTCTTTCATCCACATCCCTCGTGAATGGAATAGAGCAGCTGATTGCTTGGCCAAGTGGGCTTCGGATCATGATAGTAATTGGAAAGTTGAAGGTTGGGAGCATCTCTTTGGGGTTTACAGTCAGGACTTGCAGAAGATTCTTACTAAGGACATGGATGGTTTTGAAGTTGGTTAAGATGGGGTTGGTTTTGTGGCTTCTGTATGGGGCCTCAGGGCTCCGACTCTCTATGTAATTCTTTTGGTTAATCTTCAATAAATTTTTTACCCCTTTTATTCAAAATATTAACTTTTAATAATTTATTGTTAACCATATTAAATCTTAAAAATAAAACTCTCAAAGCTTATAAAAAGTTTAAGTATATTTTTATTGTTGTTTAATGTGTTTAAAGGAGATGAACTTCGAGGGATTTTCTTTATTCCCTAACGTTTGCAGCATTACAAAATCATTTGAAACGATAAGTCATAGAAATGGAAATGACAATAAGAATATCGAAAACGGAAATGAAGTTTAAGTGGGAGATGTGGCCCGACCATCTAAATTGTCACGAGCCTGTCAGGTTAGAGTGTGCCGATTAAGCTCATCCATTTAGGTGGCATGGGATGAACACAAGGAGTAGTATGTACTAGACCAGTCTTGAGGTTGTATAGATTTCTCAAGATTTGTTTAGAACATTCTCCAGTTGTAGTGTCTCAGAAATGGATAGAAATGTAAATGAAATATATTTTGAGGATGATCTGCAGAGGAAAGGGACCCGTAGTCATTAGGGCTAACTTCGTCAACATGTAGTCACCACATAGAATATCGTAAGATCTCCATTTTTAAGAAATGTTGTATGGACACTTAACTATCCATGACTAAGGTTTGAAGGCCAGATTCATTAAGTGAGTAGTCAAAATAACATGTCTATTGTGAAGTTTCCAAAAAATGACTTTTTAAAGATTGGACCAAAACTTAATCTAAAAATCCCTAGTTGTTGAATAAAAAATATCATTTGTTGTTAGTAAAATTTCATATTACTATTAAAAATATAACTTATATGCAATATAGGTGGATCAAATACTGATTAGTAATCTTAAATCTATGTTATCTCTAATTTGTAAATCCAACATAAATGGACCAATAGTTGAAGACAAAAATTATTTGTTGTTATAGAAAAAACACATTATTATATAAAATTCAACTTATATCCTAATAGTTGAACACTAAAACTTGTTCAAAATCCTTTCTCATATAATGAAAAAAAAAGATATTTTTTATGCTTACCTTATATATTTGTGATAAGACAGATTATTAATATGAAATACTCGAACAAATATACATTTCTATCCCAATAGTTGTACATGTAGGAATACTATTTTTTCACTATAACAATAATACTTGTTTAAACAAGTATCTTATTTTATAAATGACACACTTATAGTAGATAGTTCTACTATTTTATTTCAAATAAAAAACTACCTATTTTACTTGTTAATGAATGCATATATATACCTTTTATATAACATTTACAGGTTCTTACGTGTTTAAGTATAGGTCTATTTTGACCAACATTTGGTTATTTTTTTATTTACATGTGAACAATTTATTTATAATATATAGTATAAATTTATGGTAACATTGGATATTATAAGCACAATTGCTATAATGACTATTGGATCGGCCCCAGTTTCCCTAGTTGTTTTGATGTTTAGTTTAGTTTAGTTAATTATTTATGTTTTGTGTATTTTTATAAGATTGTTTGTTTTATTTTATGTTTTAGTCATTATTATTTATGTAAAATAAATCCTTTCATGAATAATATGTAAAACATATATGATAATTAGAATATTGATTATAACATGTAATAACATAAGTATTGTAGATGAGGAAAATGTCTAAGATCTCATTGAACTAAGATTTAGATTTATTCCATCATCCTCAATAGAGTACCTGCAAGAACAAACAAATGCAACACTAAAACAAACCAAACATGCAAAATCTACAAGGGTTTTAACTCTATTGCACTCCTATCACCAAGACTTCATGCTTAAGAATTTGAATGCTCTCATAAAGCACTCGCACAAAGAGCCATGATGAATGAAGATTTTGAAGATGAAATGAAAATGGTGTACAAACTGTTGAAATGTGGTGACTGATCAGCAAAGTACTATACACTCAGCACGTATCCTCGTCGGGGTCTGGGGCAACGCCGGGCCTTGGGCAGGGGTTCGGGGGTGACAGCCCCCAAGAAAAGTGGGGGTTCGGGGGCGTTAGCCCCCGAAATTTTTTTTTTGTTGCCATTTTTCATTGATGAAAATCGACATTGTAATAAAACCCTAAAAAAAGCCGACTTTGTTTGTTGCCCTAAAAATGCATGTTATAAGTGGCTGGGATGCTTAAGGCATTGTAAGGGTTGATGTACTATTTTTGCTAGATAATAAAAAGATTGGACGACTGTGTATGGTGGACGTAACCCATTCTGGGTGAACCACATTAAAACTCTATGTTATCTATGTCCTATTTTATTTCTTTATCTTTTGTATTTAAATCTGCATATAATTGTTAGTTCATATTTGCTTCGGATCTGCTTGAAACCCTAACAATTGGTATCAGAGCGAGGTTTTCTGTAAATTGGCAGGACTTTTAGATTTGAGTGGGAGCAATGGAGGATTCCAAATTCAAGGTCAAAAAGTTTAATGGCCAGAATTATCAGTTATGGAAAATGCAGATGGAGGATTACCTGTATCAAAAGGATTTGTGGTGGCCATTGGAAGGAAAGACAAAGAAACCGACCACAATATCAGATGAAGAGTGGGACATTTTAGATAGAAAGGCACTGGGATCCATTCAATTGTGCCTTGCATCATCTATAGCATTCAATATAACAGAAGCAAAAACAACTGTAGATTTGATGGCAACATTGGTTAAGTTGTATGAGAAACCCTCGACTTCGAATAAGGTATTTCTTATGAAGCGTTTGTTTAATTTGAAAATGAGTGAGGGAGGATCTGTAGTGGAGCACTTAAATGAATTTAATACAATTACCAGTCAATTGTCTTCGATAAAAATTACCTTTGCAGAAGAGGTTAGGGCTCTCTTGATTTTATGTTCTTTGCCAGAAAGCTGTAATAGCTTGGTTATGGCTGTAAATAACTCTGTCTCTAGTAAAAATACTTTGGTATTTGATGATATTATTAGTGTTATCCTAAGCAAGGAAATGCGAAGGAAAAGCACAAGTGAGACTCCAACATCATCGGGTAGTGTTTTGAACGTGGAGAATAGAGGAAGATCAAAGGAAAGAGGAAAAGGCCCTAGGAATGATAAATCACGAGGGAAGTCAAAGAAAGGATGCTCTCAATCTAGAGGAAAGAAAGATTGCTAGTACTGTGGAAAGCCTGGTCATCTAAAGAAAGACTGTTGGTCTCGGAAAAACAAAGAAGGAGACAAAAATGAAAATGATAGTAAGGAAGCTAATATTGCAAGTAATACTTTACAAGATGCTTTAATCTTATGTTTGGATAATGTTAATGATTCCTGGGTAATAGATTCTGGGGCTTCATTTCATGCTACACCCCATAGAAAATATTTTCTAGATTATGTTCAAGGTGATTTTGGACAGGTATATTTGGGTGATGATGAGCCCTGTCAAATTGTTGGAAAAAGAAAGATAAAGATCAAGTTGCAGAATGGTAATGATTGGTTTCTGCAGGAGGTAAGACATGTTCCTAATTTAAGAAGAAATTTAATTTCTATAGGGCAACTAGGTAGTGAAGGTTGCATAGTTACCTTCTCAGACAATATGTGGAAGGTCATTAAAGGATCATTAGTAGTAGCTAAAGGTGCAAAGGTAGGCACATTATATCTGTGTACTGGTAACACTTACTCTACCTTAGCTGCTATAGATAAAGTTACTGCAGGAACAACAACAATAAATGTTGCAAGAACAGATTCGATAATGTGGCACCATAGGCTTGGGCACATGAGTGAGAAGGGGATGAAAATCCTTCACTCCAAAAATCTATTGCCAGGACTAAAGAAGATTGATTTAGAGTTCTGTGAAAACTATGTTTATGGTAAACAGAAAAGAGTCAGATTTCTCAAGGTTGGGAAAGAGAAGAAGAGTGAGAAGTTAGAGCTTGTACATTCAGATGTATGGGGACTGGCTCAAGTATCATCTCTTGGTGGCTCTTGTTATTATGTTATTTTTATTGATGACTCAACCAGAAAAACATGGGTATATTTCCTAAAACAAAAATTAGATGTTTTTGAAACTTTTAAGAAATGGAAAGCTTTGGTTGAGAATGAGACAGGAAAAAAGTTGAAGTGTCTTAGATCGGATAATGGAGGTGAGTATTGCAGCAAAACATTTGAAGATTACTGTTCCTTAAATGGGATTCGAAAGTAGAAGATAGTTCCAAGAACTCCACAGGAAAATGGTGTGTCAGAGAGAATGAATAGGACTATCATGGAACATGCGAGGAGCATGAGATTGCATGCTGGATTGCCCTTACATTTTTGGGCAAATGTTGTACATACTGCTGTCTATTTGATAAATAGAGGACCTTCAACCCCTTTGGATGGTGGTATTCCAGAGGAGGCATGGACTAGTAAAAAGGTAAATTATTCTTTTCTAAAAACTTTTGGTTGCGAAGCTTTTGTCCATGTTGATAAAGAAAACAGAACTAAGCTTGATGCTAAATCTCAGAAATGTACCTTCATTGGATATGGGGTAGATGAATATGGCTATCGGTTATGGTATTTTGAAAATAAGAAAATAATTAGAAGTAGAGATGTTATATTCAATGAGAAGGTTATGTATAAAGAATAGATGCAAGAAAAGAAGCATGAACAGGACAAACAAGAATATGTGGTGTTGGATGAGATTCCTGAAAATGAAATGCCACAGGTACCTGATGCTCAGCAACAATAGATTGTCCCACAAACTCTTGCAAGTGTTAGACGTTCTATGAGGACAAGTAGACCCCTTGAAAGATTTTCTCCTTCTTTGTATTCTATTTTATTAACGGATTCTGGTGAACCAGAAGAATATGAAGAAGCAATGCAGGTAGATGCCAAACAACAGTGGGAGCTAGGCATGAAAGAGGAGATGGACTCCTTGATGAAAAATAAGACTTGGGACTTAGTCCCTTTACCTGCAAAAAAATGAGCCTTGCCTAACAAATGGGTTTATCAGCTGAAGGAGGAGGACGGAGGTTAGAAAAGATATAAGGCCAGACTTGTGGTAAAAGGTTTTGCACAAAATAAGGGTATAGATTATGATGAAATATTTTCTCCAGTTGTAAAAATGACTTCAATTAGAACTGTACTTAGTCTTGTGGCTACAGATGATTTACATCTTGAACAATTAGATGTCAAAACAGCTTTTCTCCATGGAGATTTGGAGGAGGAAATTTACATGTCGCAACCACAGGGATATGAGGTCAAAGGTAGGGAGAACTTGGTGTGCAGGTTGAAAAAAAGTCTGTATGGCCTAAAGCAAGCACCCCGACAATGGTATTTAAAATTTGATAGTTTCATGGCTAAACACAGTTATCATAGATGTCATTCTGATCATTGTGTATATTTTAAGAGATTTGATAATGGTAGTTATATTATCCTCTTGCTTTATGTTGATGACATGCTTGTTGCTGGGTCTAACATGCAACATATAAATGATCTTAAACAAAAGTTAGCGAGGTCATTTGCTATGATGGATTTGGGTGCAGCTAAGAAAATTCTCGGTATGAGGATTATATGGGACAGGAAAAATAGAACCTTGAATTTGTCCCAAAGTGAGTATATAAAGAAAGTGTTGAAAAGATTTAACATGCAGGATGCAAAAATAGTTAGTACACCTTTGGCTAGTCATTTCAAATTGACTAAGGAGATGTGCCCAAAGGCACAGGAAGAGGTTAATAAAATGTCTAACATCCTGTATTCATCAACTATTGGCAGTTTGATGTATGCAATGGTATGCACAAGGCCAGATATTGCACATGCAGTGGGAGTTGTGAGCAAGTTTATAAGTAATTCGGGTATGGAACATTGGAATGCTGTGAAATGGATTCTTCGGTATTTGAAAGGAACTACTACGAAGGCATTATGTTTCAAAGGATCTAATGCTGCTCCAAGTGGATTTGTTGACTCTGATCTAGTGGGTGATATTGATTCACGGAGGAGTACTACAGGGTATGTTTTTACTATAGGGGGAACTGTAGTCAGTTGGGTTTCTAGGTTGCAAAAGGTTGTTGCACTTTCAACCACTGAAGCTGAGTATGTTGCTACTACAGAAGCTAGCAAGGAGATGATTTGGTTGCAATGTTTTCTAGAGGAATTGGGTCAGACACAGGAGGATCGCCCATTGTATACTGATAGCCAGAGTGCCATTCATCTTGCGAAGAACTCTGCTTTTCATTCAAGGAAAAAGCACATTCAGCTCAGGTACCACTTCATCCAGACTGTATTGGAGGAGGGTTAGTTACGGCTTGAGAAGATTCACACAAGTGAGAATCCTGCCAATATGTTCACGAAGGTAGTTCCATAGGAGAAGCTGATTTCTTCATCAGTTTTTGTTGGTCTTCTTGATTGATAATTGTGGAATTTATACCAGTCAAGTCCTACTATTTTATCCAGTGGATGTTGCATGTATAGTGGTGTCATGTAGTATCAATCTCCAAGTGGGAGATTGTTCAGTGTGGAGCCTAATCAGTCTTCAAGCGAGAGATTGTTGAAATGTGGTGACTGATCAGCAAAGTACTGTACACCCAGCACGTACACTCAGAAATTTTTTTTTTGCCATTTTTTGTTGATGAAAACCGACATTGTAATAAAACCCTAAAAAAAGCTGACTTTGTTTGTTGCCCTAAAAATGCATGTTATAAGTGGCTGGGATGCTTAAGGCATTGTAAGGGTTGATGTACTATTTTTGCTAGATAATAAAAAGATTGGACGACTGTGTATGGTGGACGTAACCCATTTTGGGTGAACCACGTTAAAACTCTGTGTTATCAGTGTCCTGTTTTATTTCTTTATCTTTTGTATTTAAATCTGCATATAATTGTTAGTTCATATTTGCTTTGGATCTACTTGAAACCCTAACACAAACTAGGAAAAAGCCAAATGCAAGATAATAGAAATACGAAAAATGCCGAAGAAAAACTAAGTGCCAAATTGCTAGATGGCTAGATGGCTCAAATGAGAGAGAGGGGTTGGGTTTTCATAGATATCCTTGGGGTGGGTCCAAGTTGTAGGGTGAATGTGGGATAAAAAGTTGGATTGAAAATTTTAGTGTTTATCCCGTCTCTCAACTCATCTGTTGTACAATGAATTCTTATGCATAAATAAAGGAAACCATTCTTATTCAAATGACAAGGCAAATAATGATAATGGTCAAAAGACCAAAGGGAATCTTATATGCAAAGTGGTTTACAATCCTTGTCTCATAAAACATTAAGGAACATTAAATGCCTAGGATCTTCATGTGGAAAGACAAGGTCACAAAACACCTAATTCACACTTTGCATAAAATTAAAATGCCACCAAAAAATAGATGGTCGACGTTTTCTTTAGGGTGCATAAACAACCCTAAAGAAAACCTAAATGCAAAGAGATGAAACATCTCATTTTCATTCAAGCTTCTTGAGGAAGCTATAGGTAAGATGAGGATGTGAAAACTTTGCTACCATAATGCTTGTGTGTGGGAAAAGCGGGTCAATGAAACTTAAAATAGGAAAAAGTGGTCTCAAAGAGCTTGTTCACACACCCACAGGACATCTTGGTGCAAGTTATGGAGTCATGAAGAATGACTCAACTTACCAAGGTTGGTTCCATGGTTCTCTATCTCACAAGGTCCCTCAAGCCAATGCCTTTGCTCTCAGATCACTGAGCAAGGTGGCCTAGGGATGACTAATGCAAGAACAAGGGATGCTTTTGATTGAATTTAATATGAATGCATCCTATTTATGCATGATTCTACAAATGAGTTAACTAGATTATAAGATGCCAAGGTTAGTAGCAATACTATCCTAACATGAAATACTAGTTAATGATCTAAACTAAGATAAAGGAAAATACTCTAAAATGTTTATTAGATTAATTCCTATTGCAAAGAGAGGTTAAATGTATTGATAAAATTGAGCATAAATGAGATACTAAAAGCTTGCATGGATCCCTAAAATGAAGGAATTAGAGCTCTATTTATAGTGAAAATAGGGCAATGGATGGTCAGGATTGAAAGAGTTAATCAAGGGTCAAGTTTGAAAGTTGTCAATCCATGTTTACAATTGGCACCAATGAAATGGTGACAATTGTCAACCTAAGACTGGTTGAGAGGAGAGGCAAGAATAATTAACTGCTTGAGAAGACCTCATGGTTACCTTAGGAGGTAAGGGTTAAGGTTAGTGTAGCGTCCTAAAATTGTGAAACTTGCAATTTCGACTGCATTTCGGTCTTCACGATGGCGACGCAACACGCAACCTGAATGGAGACCCCGAAACCTGATTATGACATTGAAAACTGCATTTTTCAAGCACCCTGGCCTAAACCTCCTTGCACCCTGCTGTCCCGGGAGGTGGGACCAGCGCGCCTAGCGCCCTGGTCCCCAGGACCATGGCGCCCAGCGCCCTGGTCCCTAGGTCCTATTTTGGGCCCGGTCTCCTAAGGGGCTCGGGTCTTTTTGATTGCAATTTGGAAATATACTTCCCTGGTCGGCCTAAGGTCGGGAAAATCAGTCTATCAGCCCTAATTGACAAGTATATAAGCTACATTTTTCTCTCTCATTTGGATATGAGGAGGATATGTGTACAAAGCGTGGAAATTATACTCAAGCATTCAAGCATTCAAGCATTCAAGCAATTGATCATTCCAAGTCTCCATTCAAGGCTAAGTGTTGCATTCAAGTCAAGGATTCAACCATTGAAGAGGAGATCACTTACTACATGCTACATACTACAACATACAACATCTAAACCTTTGCACATAAGGATACAAACATCCTTAGAACAAGGTATTAGTACTTGTTTTACATTACAGTCATTTACATTTACAGCACTTGCTCATTTCTTGGTTAATTCCAAAACCGGGGTTTGACCTAAAGGCAAACCCCTAATCCCTAACCCCCCAATCGTCTTCGCTTTTCTGTGTGTAGGTTGCAGGTACGCGGTTGAGATTGAAGATTTGGAATCCTTGTGCAGAGACGAACCGATCCCCCTTCGTTTCGCGGATTTTTTGGAGGACCGTGGCGCCGGGCGCCATTGTCCCGACAACTTTTTCTCAAATTTGCAGGACAGCGCCGTATCGACATTCTACTGCTAATTCCAGGTCCGCAGCTTCATCCTATAACCCGAACTCAGTTTATGAGCGAATCTTTATGACTTTCTATGCATCCTTAGCTTAATTTCCTTAATCAACATTCTTTACAAAAGAGGGTAGTTTTGCTTTCCAAACCCTTGAAATTCATTTAGCATCCAATCTTACATTGTGTGGGATTGAATCTTATGAGTTTCAACCCCTCTTTTGAATGTAAAGTCTTCCCCCTAAGTGAAAACCCATCGAATCCTAGCGAACCTCCCTTCTCTCTCCTCGGAGTTAGAAGAAGGGAGACCAACTAGGGTTCGACCGCGATTTTCCGCTTTACAGTTAGGCTAGGGTTATCCAATGGATAAAGCTTTTACCCTAGAGGTAAACTCTTGTGCAAAGGTTAAAAGGATGACCATGGTCAAAGAAATAAATGCTTGATGAGACCCTTGGGTTAGATGGAGGTTGAGTTAGTCAAAAAGTCTTTAATCATGCCACTAAGGGTTAGTTAACCATTAATGGTTTGAAGACTTTGGGGACAAATTTGTAAGAGTTCTTCCAAATTTGGGGGTATTCAACAAGTTAGCTTGTTGAATGGATAAAGGCATTAATGCATTTTGAAGACTTTACTCCAACTTTGAGAAGTGA
The DNA here is from genome assembly GCF_030272615.1 of Cryptomeria japonica. NCBI lineage: Eukaryota > Viridiplantae > Streptophyta > Pinopsida > Cupressales > Cupressaceae > Cryptomeria > Cryptomeria japonica. The sequence continues at coordinate 147,171,277 of NC_081415.1, forward strand.
CCTAATCAAATTTAGGGAAAAGGGATAATGGATGGGTTTGGGTTTAATTGATTAGGATTAGATGGATTCTAGAAGGAATTAGGAATAGGGTTTAGGATGCAAGTGGGAGATGTAGAAAAATGCAAGTGGGTGAGGGAAAATAGAATTAATTAAAATAAATTGCTTTATTTCAATTTGGTTGCAATTTGGGAAATTGAATAAATTAGATTTATTCAATTTGGGGTAAACTTATTAATAAAATGTAAATTTAATTAAAAAGTAAGAAGAAGGGATTTAATTAAATAAAATGATTTATTCAATTAAATGACATAAAAGGGCTTAAGTGAATTTAACTAAATAAATTGAATAATTTACTTAATTAAATAGAATAATGTGGGTGATTTAGTTAAATTAGATTTAACTAAATAGAGGAATGGGAATAAAATGAACACTAGATATTCATTTAGGAATATGGTCATTTTTATACATCTACATTTTGCCCCTCTTTGAAGTGACGTGTGTGCACATGTTGATTCAAAGAAAAATGATGTGTCGTCCAATTTTTTATTATGATCAGTGTGATGTCATGTCGAGATATTTATGTCGTACCCCAGATTTGATAAATGATGTTGATAATGCCCCCTCGGGAGATGAATCACAAATTTTGAACATTTGAGTTGATTTGGATAAATTTGATAAATTTCATTGCATTGTAAATTTTTGGGCTATGTTGAATGCGTTTATTTGATTCATCTCCTGATAATGATGTTGGGTAGGGTTGTATGAGACACCGTGAGCAATTTACGCATTCCCCTACGTAACCCTAATTTTGATTTACCCTATAAAAGGGAAAAGTGATTTCTTTTTGTCTCATTTGTCCTTGTTGACTTTGGAGAGAGTAACATTTGAAGAAAAGTCAAGATGCTTGTTCCCTATTCTTCTCATCGATTCGAGCGTGTTCAGAGGTATCAGAGGCCTACTGCGTATGGACCACCAGTAAGTCAACCTTTTTGACCCCTTTTGGATTTTTATTTTGTCATTTTTGATCATGCTTTTTTTTAATTTTGTCACGTGGATTTAACGGTGTAGCGTGTCGGGGTCAACGCATAGCGCATAGGTTTTAAGAAAATAGGGTACAATCCGAAAAGATTAGGGTAGCACATCGGTAGGTTAAGGCAGTGCTTAGGATTAGCTTAGCACATAGGGAGCACAGGGTAGCATAGGGGGGAAAACGGTTAGCGCATAGGAGATACCTAATGCATAGGGTTTGTGGGAGGTTGCAGGGGTAGGTTTCGGTAGCACATAGGTATGACCTAGTGCATAGGGGAAGGGTTATAGCATGAGAGTAGGTTAGATTAGTGCATAGGGTAGTTTAGCACTTAGGATAAGTTAGGTGGTGCTTTGGTAGAAAAGGGTAGCGCGTAGGTGCTAGCTAGCGCATAGGGTGGATTGGGTAGCGCTTTTCGGGGATAGGGTAGCGCGTAGTAAGCAGTTTAGCACATAGACAAGATTGTTTAGCAGATAGGGAAAAATTTTGGTAAAGTGTGATTTTTTTGATGAAGAAAATTAGTAGGTTAATGCCAATTCTGTCAAGGTAGGTGCAAATTGTCGGCCTATGTGTCTGCTGTCATTGTTTTGATAAATTGTCCAATATGAGTTTTGGTATAACTTGATTTGATTTGCTATGTTTCAAGTTTATATATGATGCTGATTTGATATGATGTGGTTTTTGATATGGATGTTTTTTATATGAACTTGATTTGATATGAATTGTTTCAAGTTGATATATATGTGGAGCTTGAGTTGTTTTACAAGCTGCTTTGATTGTGGAGCTTGAGTTGTTTGACAAGCTGACATGGATGTGGTACTTGAGTTGTGTTACAAGTTGATATGAAACTTGAGTTGTGTTACAAGTTGATATGAATGTGGAACTTGAGTTGTGTTACAAGTTGATATAATTTGATGGATTGATATGATGTGGAACTTGATTTAGATTTTTAAAGTTTCAAGTTTTTGATATGAATTTGATTGTGATATCTATGTTTTGGATGAGGAAACTGATATTGGACTTGTTTTTTCATTTTGATAGGAGCATCTTGGAGTGGTTCAGTCACGTGAGTGATTTCTGAGACCATGGTCATTGATACCATGATTGACACAGGCTAATATAGATATTATTGAGAGGTGCGGCCTGTTGACATATGCACACTCCAATGAGACATTGTACGTGATTGAAGGTTTTGTCATTGATGGCAACCTTGCAATCCTATGGCATTGGCAAAGACATTATACTAGCATCAACAGATCACACTCTACACCAGCACTTAGGACATCGACACCGACACAGAAGAAAGGAAGTATACCGGCATAGAGGTCGACAGGATTTTGTTATATATTTTTTTGTTTATTATTGTAGAAATGTGTAAGCCGACTTGATATCATTGTAAAATGACTCTTATATATAAAAGAGATCATTGTAGACATTTTGTAAGGTAAGGAAGTGAAGAAGAAAAATATTAGGCAGACCTATTGTGCGATATATAGGTCAAGAGGTATATGTAAAGAATAGAGCAGGAACTGGTACTAAATCTGGCATTGAAGATGCTATTGTAAAGTAGTACAAGATATTGGATTTGTATAATCCTTATTATAAGTCAGTGAGACTTCCCATTTGAGCAGTGAGCTCTAGGCAGTTGGCCTTCCTGCATGTGTAGGCCCCTATTGTAAGTAATATTCTCTTATTGGCCAGTAAGTGAATATTGTGGATGACAAATCCCACCAAGGTTTTTCCCACACTGGGTTTCCTCATTAAAATCTTGTGTTATGGTGTGCTTTTCATGTGGATGTTCTTAATTCTATTTATTGCATTATTTCTTGCATACCGGTACACTGTTGTAATATGTTCTACATGTTTTAAGTTGAGAAATTCTAATTATCGGTCAGATACTGATTCACCCCCCCTCTTAGTATCTATGAGAATCCTAATAGGCCTATCCTCATTTTTAGATATGCCTCGGTTTATCATGAATCGAGCTTTATTGATAGCATTAGCGGAGAGGTGGCACAGTGATATGAACACCTTTCACTTGGCGATAGGCGAGATCATAGTGACGCCTGAGGATTGTTACTGGATTCTACAGATTCCTATGGTGGGGGCATTGTTGCCTTATGAGGAGACAGAGGAGGGTGGGACAGAGGCACTTCACTAGATTCTACTGGATGATACCATTTGCAGGTATGAGATCCCCTGGCAGGAGTTTCTAGATTTGGATTACGCTCCTCTACCATTAGTGCTGGCAGGTTTCATAGGTGGATTCTTATGTATAGACTGTAGGACAATTTATCAGCTGGAGTGACACTGCTACAAGTATGGGCATGGGAGCATATTCCTGTAGCCAGGCCATTGGCAGACATAGATAGGCCTGTTGGGGGTGCTTATGCATATGGATACCGAGGGATAGTTGTCCAGCATAAGCTAGGCAAACTAGAGCACTGGAGGAGATTTTTGGATGATATCGATACGGTCATCTAGTGACCATATACAGGTTGTGAGGTATGGGCTAAGGATGGGATGGAGATGCCCTATGTATATATGACTAGGTATCTGATAGGGCGGATGCCCTTTGTAATTGAGAGGTTTTTGCATAGCTGGGTGTTGCGATAGTATGGTCGACAGCAGGGGATACCACAGGGAGCATGTTTCTATGCTCGATGGAGACATGATATTCTAGATTGGGGACCTACGATTGATAGCACGACGACAGTTGAGGAGTTCTTTCACTTAGCCGGCCAGATTTTGGATTATGCCCCTAAGATAGTAGATGCAGGGATGACTAACGAGTTTGCAACACTTTTTATAGTGCGTGCAGTGGCCAGGATATCTGATCCAGTGGAGATGATTCCTACTTTCAATGATGATGAGGATGATTAGCCTAAGAGGCTAGGGAGACGGGGAGAGGCTGGTGAGGAGGTGGATGAGGGAGGTGGTGATGGTGGAGGAGGTGATGATGGAGGTGGTGGAGGAGGTGGCCATTTTGATAGAGGGAGATTGGATCAGGGGAGGCGAGGAGATAGGGGTAGTGGTGATAGAGGGATACGGCTCGAGAGAGTAGTGCAGCGGGTTGCGGTGGATAGAGGGAGAGGAGGTTTGGTGATTAGAGCTGGGGGTGAGGAGAGGGTTGGAGAGGTGATAGCAGCGGTGGGAGGGTATGATGATTTCAGATGACCAGCCCAGAGGAGGAGGTCAGATGCTTTACCTCCACCAACACCGAGGATAGGTAGAGGGATAAGGGGTACCCCTTCATAGGTACCGCTATAGATGTAGATTTTGAAACATGTGGAGGATGCTCAGATTAGATCATTGTAGTTGTTAGTGTAACATTTATAGACATAGTTGTTGGTGCATCAACGTCAGATTACTCAGCTGACCACAAAGCATGATACTGAGATAGAGCATCGGGGTCAAGCAGAGGAGCTCACAACGAGTTTGTAGAGGGCTCCAACAGGTGGTCCGATGAGAGACACCTTGAGAGAGCTAGCTTTGAGAGCCAAGGAGGTAGAGTAATACCAGTACCATTATGAGGATGTGGTGCCCATGGAGCACCAAGTGTAGAGTTTCACCGCTTCAAGATCCAGTCGATCTCGAGATACCGGGTCGAGGATAGAGAGCAGAGGCATGACAGGGCCTCCTAGACAGGATCTACCTGGAGATCTAGGTGCTAGGACATTTGCAGTGAGACTGTCTCCTTCAACAGATAGTCATACTTGAGAGACGTTGTCTCTATTGTATTTTGATCATTTTGTTGTATTGACACATACATGATATTTGTGTACATTGATCATTTTTGAGATACATATATGACACCATTTTCTTTGATTCTTCATGTGACGTGTTATGGATGATGCTATGAAAATGATTTTGATTATTCTATAATGATGATGTCGTGCTTAGATAGATGTATGTGATGAATATGATGTAATAATGCCTGATGTTGTGAGATGTATCTTGAAAATGGGATGTATGATTATGATATGCTATGAGATGTATCTTGAAAATGAGATGTATGATTTATGATATGTTGTGAGATGTATCTTGAAAATGAGATGTATGATTATGATATGCTTTGAGATGTATCTTGAAAATGAGATGTATGATTATGATATGCAACTAATTGTAAAATGAGATGCAACTAATTGTAAAATGATATGCAACTAACTGATTTGAGCATCCTCATTCTGCATTTGTCATCCCTGTATAGCCACATGTTTGTTTGCTTTTTATGTATGTATCATCATTGAGTATTGATTTGTTTTTGGGATATGTTGAAAATTTATACAAGCATAATGGTATAATTGAACCATAATGACCTAAGAAAAATTTACATGATTTTTTATTTTGCAAGATAGCACAAGCATCAAGATATAATTTGAACCAGGATGACCTGAGTGCAGATTGCGTATAAACAGACAAGATTAAACCATTTGTATGCATAATGTGGGATCATGTCTTCAGTGATATTCTTGAAATCACATCTTGAGACAAGTATCATACACAGTACAAATGATTGCCACATAGACAAAAAACTAAAAAAAAAAATTGGGCTCCCCACAATTTTCCCTATCTTGGAAGCATTTGTGAGAAGAATGTAGAGAATCCAATAATTCAAAAAAGTTCAAGTGCAAAAATAGTCAAAACTTTATGCAAGATGCAACATTTGATACTTCAGAAAATCATCCATCATGTTTTTCTAATCCTGTTAAGTGAATAATGTGTGGTTTGTGTGATTGTTTTTGTTTTTATGATGTTCTGAGTTTTGCGACAAGTTTTTGACATCTTGAATGCGCTGCAAGTTTTAATTAGTATTTCCCCTAGCTGAGTATGCCTCTAAATGTGGATATGTACAAGAATTACCAAGCCATAGTGGGATATGATGAAAGGATATGTGGATAAACTAGGATAGTGACTATGCTAAGTATGTCCTGGATGGGTATTGTGATAAAAATGTTAGGCGATGGCCGATAGTTTTTAATTATGGATATAATGGTATGGTAGTAAAAGATGGATAGAGGAGCCATCCTCTCACAATAGTGCCTATTGCGAGGTTTTCACTAGTTGCTGTTATTGTACCTTTTTATTTACTTTTTCTTGATTTTTTTGATATTTTTTATTTTTTATTTTTTCGTGCCTTTAGACTTTTCAAGTGTAGTATTTCTTCAGATGGATGTTGTTAGTTGGTTTGTCGAGCACATCTCCTTTGGAAGTTGTTAGCTAATAGGCACCTGATCCATAGGCTGATATGATGACATAGGGACCTAACCAGTTAGGTTCAAATTTCCCTTTCTTTTCTTGATCTTGCTGATTTCTAGGATTTTCCTTGAGTACTAGGTCACCAATTTAAAAAATTCGGGGAATGACCTTATGGTTGTAGCTCTTGCACATAAGTTCCTAATATGCTTTGAGATGAGTGTAGGCTCATTGGAGTCTTTCATCTAGAAGTTAGAGCTCTTGCAGTCGATTAACTTGATACTCTTCATCTGGAATTAGGCCTTTCAAAGAGACTCTGAGAGATGGAATTTCTACCTCCAATGGTAAAATTGCCTCTGATCCATATACCAATGAATATGGTGTAGCTCCTGTAGGTGTGTGGATGCTAGTTCTATATGCCCAAAGTGCTGGATTGAGTTTTATATGCCAATCTTTGCTTGCATCATTCACTGTTTTCTTTAAGATTTTCAAAATTATCTTGTTGGATGCTTCTGCTTGACCATTCCCTTGTGGGTAGTAAGGTGTAGAAAAATGATGTTGGATTTTAAATTTTTGACATAGTTCTCATACATCTTGGTTTTTGAAAGGTCATCCATTATCTATGATGATGGAACTTGGAATGCCATATCTGCAGATCAGATAATTAAGGATGAAAGAGGCTACCTGTTTTCTAGTTATCGTGGTCATGGGGACTGCTTCAATCCACTTGGTAAAGTATTCTATTGTAGTTATAATGAACTTGTATCCATTTGAATATGAAGGATGAATTTTGCCAACCAAGTCTAGTCCCCACTAACAAAAGGGCCAGGATGTTGTGAATGGCTGCAGTTCCTATGCTGGTGCATGTATAAGATTGCCATGGATTTGGCATTTAGGACACTTTTTTGCAAAATGATAAGAATATTTTTCCATTGTTGGCCAGTAATATCCCATTCTTAGAAGCTTTTTAGAAAGACTAGTAACACTAGAATGTGTGCCACAGATACCTTCGTGAAGCTCATGTAAAGTGGGGTTAGATTCATTACGATCAAGGCAACGAAGAAGAGTACCATCAAGACCTCGACGGTACAAACTATCAGCAGTAAGAGTATAACGGGCAACTTGTCGAATAAAGTTACATTTTTGGTTTCGAGACAAGTCAATGGGTAGGATATTATTTTTTAGATAGTCATATATTGGGCCATATAATGAAGAGTCAGAACCAATTAAGGCATAGATAACATGGGAATCAGAATGGTCATAGGCTAGGGAGAATAGTTGCTCTACCAGAAACTCGTAGCGATTCTGTTGCTCTGGAATTTGCAGTAGTGAAGTGATAGTAGCCATCATCGGCCACTCTGTTGTCCAACCTTGGTATTTGCTCAAAGGTGATGTGTACAAAATATTGTTTGAAATCATCCACCATTTGTTTATATGGTAGCATCTTGTTGTCCTTTGTTTGATAGTCATCATTGATTTTATTGATAACCAGTTGTGAGTCTTCGTAGACTTCTAATTCTATGATTCTCCATTCTACAGCCATTTTGATGCCTATAACCAAGGCCTCATATTCAGAAATGTTATTTGTGCATGGAAACATAAGCCTATATGATCTTGGTAAGGTGTACCCTTCAGGAGTGATGAACAGAATGCCAGCACCTGAGTCATGTTGAGTAAATGATCCATCAAAGTATAAGGTCCATTGTGTTATAGAGATAGCCAAAATGTCTCTATCTGAAAATTTGATCTCCATAGTTTGTTTTCTAGGTAATGGTGCTTCAACCAGTTGATCTGCAATTGCTTGTCCTTTAATAGCTCGTCGCTCTGTGTAGTGGATATCAAATTCACTAAGGATCATGACCCATTTAGCCAATCTGCCTGTAAGAGCTGCTTTGCTGAGTAAATATTTGAGAGGATCAATTTTTGTGACTAGCTTAATGGTGTGAGCTAGCATGTAGTGTTGAAACTTTTGAGAGGCAAATACCACTATTAGACAAGCCTTCTCAATGAATGTGTAATTGAGTTCATATCCATTCAATGTCCTGCTGATGTAGTATATAGCTCATTCTTTGTCTTGTTGATCGTATTGTGCTAACAATGCCCCCAGTGATATGTTTGTTGTTGAAATGTAGAGAATGAGTGGCTTCCCTACGATTGGTGATACTAGAACTGGTGGGTTCATTAAATACTACTTGATTTGATAAAAAGATTTGGCACATTTGACTTCCCATCTGAATGGTACATTTTTATGTAGCAAATGATTGAACAGGAGAATGTTATCTGCTAATTGAGCGATGAATCACCTGATTGATTGGAGCTGTCCTTGTAGAGATCTGAGTTGGTTGATATTCTTTGGTGGTGGTATTTCCATTATGGCTTGTACCTTTGTTGGATCCACTTCAATACCCTTAGCTGAAACTATGTAGCCTAGTAACTTTCCTGATGTAACCTTGAAGATACACTTCTTAGGGTTGAGCCTAACTTGGAATTTATCCAATCTATCAAAGATCTTTTCTAAGATGCTTAAATGATCTGTTCTGGTGAATGAGTTAGCTAGTAAATCATCAACATAGTCCTCCATGAAGGTATGCATCATGTCATGAAAGATTGTTGTCATTGCTCATTGATAAGTTGCTCCTACATTCTTTAAGCCAAAAGGCATGGCATTCCAATAGTATGTTCCCTAGGGACAGGTAAATGTTGTTCTATCTTGATCCTTCGAGGCTATCTTGATTTGATTATAGCCTAAAAAATCATCCATTAGTGATAGCATTGCATGGCCTGCTATGAGGTCTACAATTATGTTGATACTGGGTAAAGGAAAGTCATCCTTGGGACAGGCTTTTTTGACATCTCTAAAATCAGTACATATTCTGATACTACCATCTGGTTTTGATACTGGTACAATATTGGAAATCCATTCAGCATAGTCGATAGGTGAAATGAATCCGACATCTAATAGTTTCTTTAGCTCAACTTTGACCATGAGTGCCACATGTGGATTCATCTTTCGTAGTTTTTGCTTGACTGGCTTAGCTCTTGGAGTAATGGATAAGTGATGCATGATTAATTGTAGATCAATTTCGAGCATATCTGTATATGACCAAGAAAAGTTGATCTACTTTTCTTTAAAAAAATTGATAAACTCTGATCTTTTGTCCTTTGTCAAAGATTTTGCAAGGTGTATATTCTTGGCTACTTTTGTAGTTCCAATGTTGATTGATTGAGTGGGCTCAATCAATATGGGTGATTGCTCATGATAATGCTCAAGAAGAGTGTCAAGTCTCCCATCCTTAAGTGCCTTAAAAATATTTTCACCGTCAGATGCGTCCTTTATTTTTACTTTTTTGTGATCTATTGCTGCCATTGACTGGTTTTCAGTAGTAGATCCTTTATTTTGTTCATTTTTGCAACTGAGAGACTTGGTACTCTCTTGACTATAGAGGTTGTTACTTTGTTCACTGGTAGAGTCTGTTTCTGGGTTAACGGTACACAAGTAATGGATAATGGATTTGTCATTTGGGAAAATTGGTATATTATGAGTGTCAAGTTCTTTCTAGTCTATGAGGTTAGGAAAGACAAGTGGTAAGGAGTCATTAGGTGGATCAAGTTCTGCTACTATAAGTGTTAGGACGGAGTTATCCTCATAATTGGCTGGGGTGTTAAAGAAATTAAGAATTTTGTCGAGGTCTTCAATAGTATCATTTTTCGTGTAGACTTGCTCATAATGTTGCTACTAGTTTTCCTGGGCATCATAGATATTTTAAAGACCAAATTCTAGTGGTCTAGATTCCATGCTGCGTTCTTCTTGAGAGATGGGTGTATTTTTGTTATTTGCATAAATATCTTCAGTAATGTTAGAGCAACTTCCCCATTCATATTCATTGGAATCACTTAGAGGTATCATCCCAGATTCTAGCAGTGCTATGAACTGGTATGTTGTAAGGTGAGAATAGGTCTTTGATGATTGATACAAGTTTGATAGTTTTCTCTAACTATGTGTCAGATCCTATTCCCACTTTTTGCATTTGTTCATATACTGTCTCTCCTCAGAGAGGAATGATGTAATCAGAAGGTGATTCTTCTTTGTCAGATATTAGTTCTTGAATATGATGTACTTTTGTAGATGCGGCTTTCATTTGAATGATGTGCTTCTCTTGAGGTTTCTTTCTTTCTTGATGTTCATGTTCCTTACATATCGTCTCAGCTGACTCAAATAGTGCCTCCAGCCATGAGTCTTCCTTGTACTTCTTCTTTGCTTTCCACTGAGGTTTTTGATATTTGCGTGGTGCCCTCTTTGGTAGTAGAGTGAGTTCAAAGCCTAATCCCTTTTTGTCTTTACTAAATTATGAAGGAGGGTCCAATGGTTTTGTGATGCCTCTCTTATGCTTACTAATAGGTCCTTTGCAATTGTATCCCATTTGTTGCATGATTAAGTTGTTAGGTCCCAGAGACAACTGAGAGGGGGGGTGAATCAGTTGTCCAATAAATTTAAACCAAAAACAACTTTACCAAACTTAGTGCTTAATACCAGTAAACCAAAACTTTATGTCGGTGAATAGTTTGTTAGTTAATTATAGTACTGGTAAAGATTAATGCATGAAATAGAAAGACAAAAGCATCCACAACACATAACACCAATGTTTGTACGTGGAAACCCTATAAGGGGAAAAACCACAGTGGGAAACCTTACCCACAATCAAATGATACTACTACAGATAGTATGTGTATACAAATGGGGTCTGCACATGTAGAAAGGTGAAGCACCGAGAGCTCACTGCTAATGACAAATGGGAGTCACACTGACTACAATTGGATGGTTAAATCCAATGATGATGTACTGCTCAATATAGCATCTTTATATGCTAGATTCAGTACCAGTGGAGTTCTGATTGTCTTCACAAATACCTTCCTTCAATCAAATAATGTTTGCATGTATAGCTCTACTTAATCTCACATATACCTTCACACTTTTCTATTTTTCAATCCACATTTCACTCTACAATCTTACAAATAAGATCTTACATATATACCATAACCTAAGACCAATTTTAGTAGGTTGGCTTCTAAAAGATATTACAATAAAAGTAATTTACAAAACAATAACCGATGCAATATCTGATTCAACATGTCATCTTAATGCATTTACAACATAATTAAATCATCTCCAAAGCATGCCGTGCTGATCTGGAATAGATAAGTCTGTCGGTGCTTATTCTAGACCTATTTGCCGGTAATAGAAAATATGCAAACTCGAATATACCAATGAACAATTCTCCAAGATGAAGTGTCCAAATGATATCTTCAACGTAACCAAGTGTTCTTCATGTCATTCCAAGTGCCTGTAAATAATATATCCTGCCAGTGTCGGTGTCAGGGTTTGCCTGCTGGTGAATATTGCTAGAGTTCATAAGTGTTGACATCAATGACAAAACCATATCAACATATCCAAAATACCAAAAATCTCCCCCTTTGGCATTGATGGCAACACAAGATGGAAAAACCATCAAAGTGCCAAAATAGAAATGCCAAATACCAAAAACCAACAGTCTCCCAAAACAGATCATAACCAAAAATCAAAATTCAGATATAGAGAATAACAATCTCTCCAAATTAACAATCTCTTCCCCAAGAGATAAAGTCTCTCCCCCTAGGAGTAACATGTGTTTTTCCATATCAATCTCTCCCCCTTTGACATCATATGCCAAAGAAATACAAAAACCAAGTTCAAATACAAAATACCAACCAATATACCAATAGATCAAGTTCTCCCCCCCGAAAAGTAGCTTCCTCATCAAAGCCGGAATAAAAGATTTCTTTGTTAATTCTGCTGGTTGATGACAAACATCAACTGTCTAAGTCTCTACCGGTGGGGGTATGACCCCAAGCTGGTCTCTAAGATATTCAAAAGTCTCCTTAGGCAGAGGTTTAGTAAAAATATTTGCAATCTACCCTTTAGTATTCACATAAACCAGTTTTACTTCTTTTGCTTCAACATTCTCTCTCAAAAAATTTAGTTTGATAGAAACATGTTTGGTTTTAGAATGTAGTACCAGATTCTTAGATATATCAATTGTTGTAGTGTTATCACAATAGATGATTGTAGGTTCCTTTCATATTACCTTTATATCCTTCAACATTTGTTTGAGCCATAATACCTGTGTACAGTTAGTTGCTGCTGCAACATATTCTGATTCAGCTATTGATAAAGATGTACAACTTTGTTTCTTACTCAACCAAGAAATTAATCTGTTTCCAAGAAAAAATGCTCCTCTGGTGGTGCTTTTTCTATGATCTACATCTCCTACCCAATTTGCATCTATGTATGCACATAAATCAAAGTTTTCATCTCTAGGATACCTTAAGCCAAGATTTTTAGTACCTTGTAAGTACCGAAAAATCCTTTTTTACTGCTGATTCATGATTTAATTTAGGATTACTCTGAAATCTAGAAACAATACATACTGCATTCATAATATCAGGTCTTGTTTGTGTTAAATATAGTAGACCTCCTATCATAGATTTGTATCTTGTCGAATTAATAGGTTTTGATTCATCCTTCAAAGATAATTTACTAGTTGTAGTCATAGGTGTGCTTACTGGTTTAGAGTTTTCCATACCAAATTTCTTTAACAACTCCTTCAAGTACTTAGATTGACTTAAGAATATACCATTATCAGTTTATGAAATATGCAATCCTAAAAGGAATTTTACTTCTCCAATCGTAGACATCTTAAATTCTTGTTGCATCCTTTTAGAAAAGTCTTTACGTAACCCATCTTCTCCTCCAAAGATTATATCATCAACAAAAACTTCTATAACCAAAATATCATCCTTTGTTATTTTATAGTATAAATTACTATTAGCATTACCTTTAGAAAAACCAATCTTCAAAAGATATTTATCCAATCTAGCATACCAAGCTCTTGGAGCTTGCTTCAATCCATACAAACCTTTTCTTAACCTGCAAACCATATCTTTATCATCTGTCAAAGATAATCCATCAGGTTGCTCAATATAAACTTCTTCGTCAAGATCTCCATTTAGAAATGCACATTTAATATCCATCTAGTATACTTTATAGTTCTTGTGTGCTGGAAAAGCCAAGAATAATCTTATAGCCTCAATTCTAGCTATTGGTGCAAAGGTTTCATTGTAATCAATTCCTTCTTTCTGTGAATATCCCTTACACACTAGTCTTGCTTTATTTTTGATTACCTTACCATCTTCATTAAGTTTGTTTCTAAATACCCATTTTGTTCCAATTACATTTTTATCTTTAGGCCAGGGAACTAATGTCCATGTATTATTTTTCTCTATTTGTTCTAATTCTTCTTCCATAGCTTTAATCCAGTGTTTATCTTCACATGCCTCATTAATTGATGATGGTTCAATTTAAGAAATAAGACATACCTCTTCATTTTCTAATTTTTCTCTTGTCATAACTCCTTTATATTTGTTACCAATTATATGATCTTTAGAATGATTCAGTCTTATATACCAGAGTGTCTTCTTTTGTTGTTCCTCAGTGACTGTTGAATTTTTCAGATGATGTCGGTGTGCCTGGATCTTCATTCTATACCGGTGGATTCATTGTAGGTTTATTTACCAGAATCTCTGTCGCCGGTTCAGAGTCTATATACCTTGAAATTCCTCTAAACTGTTCATCAATTTTCACATTTGTACTCTCAACAATTTTTTGCAATCTCTTGTTAAAACATCTATATGCCTTACTCTTAGATGAATAACCAAGAAATATTCCTTCATCACTTCTAGGATCAAATTTACCAATATACTCATCTCTTCTAATATAGCATTTACTTCCAAATATTCTAAAATACTTAAGAGTCGGAGTAATACCAAACCATAGTTCATGAGGGGTCTTACCAGTTTCTCCTTTGATGTGAACTTTGTTGAATGTGTAGACCATTGTACTTACTGCCTCTCTCCAATATACATGTGGTATATTTTCTTTAGGCAACATACTCCTAGTTGCTTCTAAGATAATTCTATTTTTCCTTTCTACAACTCCATTTTGTTGTGGTGTTCGGGGTGCTAATAGCTGTCTTCTGATTCCATTCACTTCATAGAATGTATTAAATTCATTAGATGTGAATTCACCTCCTTGATCTGATCTTAACCATTTGATTTTCTTGTTGGTTTCATTTTCTACCATTGCTTTGAATAGTTTGAACTTCCCAAATGCTTCTGATTTTTCTCTAATAAAAGTAACCCAACACATTCTAGAATAGTCATCAATGATTAGCATGAAATATATATCACCTTGTAAGCTTTTAGTTCTAGCTAGACCACATAGGTCAGTATGAATTAAGTCAAGAGCATTATTGGATTTTTCTGGAATACTTTTAAAAGATGCTCTAACTTGTTTTCCAAATTGACATTCCTTACATACCAGATTGTGTGGTTTAACAATCTTAGGTAAATCTCTAACTGCCTTAGTTGTACTAACTTTTACAATGCAATCAAAATTTACATGACAGAGTCTCTTATGCCATAGCCAACTTTCATCAATGTGTGCAATCAAGCATGTCTTTTCATTACTATTCAAATGAAAGATTTTACCTCTGGTCTGATTACCGGTTGCAATTTCCAAGCCGGTTTTGTTCATCATTTTGCATTTTCCATTCCTGAACTGTAACTGAAATCCTTTTTCAACTAGTTGACCAACACTTAGTAGATTATGCTTCAAACCTTCAACATAGTAAACATTGTCAGTATTATGCTTACCATCAAAAGATATTGTACCTTTACCTTTAATTGAACAAGCTTTATCATCTCCAAATCTTACTACACCTCCATTATATTCCTGAAAGGATAAGAATTTACTCTTATCTCCAGTCATGTGATGTGAACATCCTGAATCAATTATCCATTCATCCTTAACTTCAACTTTAGCTGCCAAGGCCTATTCTACCAGTTGAACAGTAGGTGTCGGTTTATCTTCTATTAAATCAACAAAGACCCATCCATTGTCTATCGAATCCTCATCAGAATCATCAGTGACTCCTTCATCAACAAGATAACAAGAATTGTCTTTATTCTTCTTAAATCTATATCTCTGATATTTAGGGTTAGGCTTATATGTTCTTCTAGCTTCTTCTCTTAATCTTGCATGTCTTTTAGGACATCTTGAAGCCATATGACCAATCTTATTATAGTTGAAACATTTAAAGGGTGCTTTACCTTCATACTTACTTCCAACTGGACCTTTAGGCATTTTCCTTACAAATAGTGCTTCAAGTTCTTCAAGCTCTTTATTTTCTCTCCTACTTTCTTCAAGTTCTCTTGCATAAAAGGCTTTCCAATCAGATTTGTCAAATGATGGTGCAAATGAAGTTGATGCCTTAGAAGCTAAATATGTCTTTATAGTAGCAACAAGACCATATTCCTCAATTTCAAAAGCTGAAAGTTTTCCAATCAATGTATCCCTAGTTACTGATGCATTAGGCATTGTTCTCAGTTCATTTATAGCAGTAACTTTCATTTTGTATGCTGGTGGCAATCCTCTTAAAACTTTTGAAACAATTTCATTTTCACTTAAGGTTCCTCCACAACATTTAATACCCAAAACAATTTCATTAACTCTTTCCATAAAAACAGTAATCCTTTCATCTTCTTCCATTTTCAGATTTTCATACCTGACTCAGAAGCTTTCAAGTTTTGCAATTTTGACTGTGGAATCTCCTTCATACAGTGTTTCCAAATGGTTCCAAATAGCTTTAGCAGTAGATCTATCTGATAATCCCATAATTTGTTGATCTGATAATGTACTCAAAAGTGCTTCTCTTTCTTTGCAATCATTTTCTTCATCTTTAACCAAGTTAACTAGAGCAGGCTAACCTTGAACAATAGCAGTATAGCCATTTAATGTAACATCCCAAATGTCCTTCCCAATACAATTTAGATGTGTCTCCATTTTGATCTTCCATATGCCATAGTTTTTTCCATCAAGTTTCGGATTGTCCTTCCTGAAATAGTTAGTAAGCATTTGATCTCCTCAAGCTGTTAGACTTCTGCAAAAAGAGGACTCAGCTCTGATACCAATTGTTAGGTCCTGGAGACAGCTGAGAGGGGGGGGGGTGAACCAGTTGTCCAATAAATTTAAACCAAAAAAAACTTTACCAAACTTAGTGCTTAATACGAGTAAACCAAAACTTCATGTCGGTGAAAAGTTTGTCAGTTAATTGCAGTACCGGTAAAGATTAATGCATGAAATAGAAAGACAAAAGCATCCACAACACATAACACCAATGTTTGTATGTGGAAACCTTGTAAGGGGAAAAACCATGATGGGAAACCTTACCCACAATCAAATGATACTACTGCAGATAGTATGTGTATACAAATGGGGTCTGCACATGCAGAAAGGCCAAGTGCTTAGAGCTCACTGCTTAATCACAAATGGGAGTCACACTGACTACAATTCGATGGTTAAATCCAATGATGATGTACTGCTTAATATAGCATCTTTATATACTGGATTCAGTACCGGTGGAGTTCTGATTGTCTTCACAAATACCTTCCTTCAACCTTCAAATGATGTCTGTGTGTATAGCTCTACTTAATCTCGCATATACCTTCACACTTGTCTATTTCACAATCCACATTCCACTCTATGATCTTACAAATAAGATCTTACATATATACCATAACCTAAGACCAATTTTAGTAGGTCGGCTTCTAAAAGATATTACAATAAAAGTAATTTACAAAAAAATAACCGCTGCAATATCCGATTCAACATGTTGGCTTACTGCATTTACAACATAATTAAATCATCTCCAAAGCATGCCGTGCTGATCTGGAATAGATAAGTCTGCCGGTGCTTATTTTGGACCTATTTGCCGGTAATAGCAAATATGCAAACTCGAATATACCAATGAACAATTATCCAAGACAAAGTGTCCAAATGATGTCTTCAACATAACCAAGTGTTCTTCATGTCATTTCCAGTGCCTGTAAATAATATATCTTGCTGGTGGATAGAGTACCAGTGTAGAGTTTGCAGGTGCCAGTGTCAGGGTTTGCCTGCCGGTGAATATTGCTAGAGTTGATAAGTGTTGACATCAATGACAAAACCATATCAACATATCCAAAATACCAACCTAAGTAGCCTTTTCCATATAGGTGTGTTGGTATAGCTACTTCCATAGTAGCCGCTCTATCTTCTTCCTCATCTTTGTACAGCCAACTAAGGATGTCCTTTACCTCTGATTCATGTGCTAGAGTGCCTAGTTGAATAAATGTGCCATCAAACTTGGTGATGGGCTGAGTTGCTTGATGTGTTGATGCTATAGGTAATCCATGAGATTTAGGTGGTGTTGGTAAGTTGGCCAAACACATGGGTTCCAAAGAGTACTCCCCCATGCCATGTTCTTTAATTTTTATTTTCTGCTTGAAATCTATTGACAGTGATGTAGAATTTTCTTGCTGAAGATCTGGGGATAAGTTACTTTGTTTTTCTCTATTATGTGGAACCAAGTTGTCTTGGATTGCCCCCATAGCATTACAATGTTGAAAAGGATTATGATCTACTCATATGGAAACCTCCTATCCATTGTAGGGGAACTTAACACACTGATGATAAGTAGAAGGTACTGCTTGCATTTCATGTATCCAGAGTTGACCCAATAAGATATTGTATTTGAGGTCTATGTCCAAGACTTGGCACATAGTGTCTTTTTGAATTGGTCCTACTTGAATTGGCAACATTACTGCTCCTTTGGATGATCTTTCTTCATCATCATATGCTTTGATATTGATATTTTTGCATGGATCAATAGATTGCTCAAAGAAGCCTAATGCACAGATAAGTTTTAACGTACAAATATTGAGTCCAACTCCTCCATCTATTAATAATCTTTTGACTCGATGTTTGTAGACCAAGACTTCAATGTGGAGTGGAGTATTGTGTGGATGGCTTAATGAGATATTATCATGCTCGAAAAAAGTGAGGTTATGAGGCCCTATCATATGAGCCACCATGGCTTGGAATTTGTCAACTTCCAAATCTTGAGGTACATTTATTTCTAGTAACACTTGTTCTAATATGTCTTTGTGTTTTGGTGAAAGTTTTAGTAACTCTAGTATGGATATTTGAGCAGGAGTTTTGCACAATTGACTGACTAGATCATATTGAATTTTGGGTATGGTGTTTGTTGTTGACGTATGCCCCTTCAAGACATATTTTTGAGCTCTGATTGTTACATTGACAAATTCATGTTCACGCTTATCTCTGATTATGATAACATTGACTTGATTGTCCTCAACTGATGTTTTATTGATGGTGTTATTGTATATGTGATTGATACAAGCTCCATGTGTATCATTTGAGGTTGAAGCTCCATCCTTGTTGTAATTTGGAAGTGTAGCGTTGTAAATTGTACGCACTTGCTAGGGTGGTACAATTTCACACCTAGTTTAGCACCCACTTTGGCGCATTTTGTATTTTGCATTGCATTTCCCCTTTAGCACTTAATTAATCAAATTAATTAGGTCTAAGGTTCTATTTCATCATCTTCCATATCATAAAACTGGGCCCTTTCATTAAAGTGTGCCCTTTTCATTTTATTCCTCCTATACATCATTTAATCAAAAACCCTAATTAGGTCCTATTTCAAACTTGGGGGCTTGATTTCGGGGGTCAAAACATCTCGAAATCACTTGTAACTTCGGGATTCTCTCTAAAATCATCATATCCGACGGCCCTGAAAATTTGGTGAAAAGTTGTCGGGACCATGGCACCCGGAGTGCAACATGGTCCCGGACATTTTTCCTGAAATTTTAGGAGCACGATCCAATCATAAAATAAAGCTTAACCCCAAGAAATTGGTGGGATATTCAATCTCTAGGTCGGCCTAAAGTTGGAATTAAGACCTAGGGTTTCATATATAAGAGCTCTTTTTCTTCATTTGAGGGGATCAGAATTTTGGCTTTCGAGGACCTTCTATGCAGCGAAAGAGTAGATCTTTGAAGACTTCAATAACATTCAACATTCATCCATCAAGCATTCATCAATTTCATTCATTTAGGGCTTGGGAGACATTGAAGAACAATAGGAGATTACCGACTGAAGATTGGCTTGTACTCCTCCCTTAAGGGTTGGGTATGATTTCATGTTGTTTTCATGCCTTTGCATAAGCTTCAATATATCATTTATTCATGCTTTAGATCACTTTGTATCTTGATTTAGAGCATTTACATTATCATTTACAAGCAATTAGGGTTTACTTTCTAGGTGGCTCTAGTTTGCTTTCTTGCATTTAAGGACCTTGCACACACACTAGGTCTGCACACACAATACATTTTACAATACAACTTGGCTATTCGTGGAGGTAGAAATCACCGAAGCGGGGGTTTGACTAAGGCAAAACCCTATATAGACGCCCACCACACCTTTTCAGATATAAGTGCAGGTTTCAAAATTCGGACGACGCCGCGAGTTACAGATCCGGAAGAAGCAGACGGAGACCGAACTTCACACCAAATCTCAGAGAAAAAGACCAGGACAGGGGCGTGGGGCCCCCTGGTCCTGCCAGGACAGGGGCGCTAGGCGCCCTGGTCCTCCTGACAGACAGCATTTTCAGCATTTTGACAGCTTTTTCCAAAGTGCAAAACAACAGTTTTTGGAGCAGTTTCAGGGGCAGAATCAGGATAGTGGCACCCGCGCCCCCGTCCCGAACATTTTCAGTCAGATTTTAACTCCGGGTATGCATTTGCATTCTTGTCTTATCCTTGTGTTTACAGTTTTCCATTGTTTAAGTTCAATTCTGCAATCTTGTTATTAGTTCATACTTGCACTTTGGGGTTAGGGATTGAACTTGCATCATTCTATCTTTCAATTACAACAAAGGAATAGAAATCCTAATAGGTAGCTTGTGGCTCTCTCTTCCACAAAAATAATTAGCCAATTGTGTGATACCTCTAGGCTCTTTCGTATTCCACAAGTGTGTGGTTGAAAGTGAGATTAGGGCATGTTTGCTTAGTGTCACTTTTTCTCCCACACATTTTGGTGAACCCGACGTGAATCTATCATTGCTTCCTCTTGCATTGCATTTGTTAGATCTAGATCTAGATTTAGTGTTTTTTCATTTCATTTTCATTAAAAAAGAAAAAAAAAAAAGTGTGTTTCTTTGCATTGTGTGTTTAAATTTTATGCAATTTCAAAATGTCAGATTTTTATTTGCAAGATGTTCATATTTGTGATGATTATGAGTTAGATGAAGCTTTAGATGAATTTTTGAAACCTAAATATACCAAGCCTTCATTTTACGAAAAACTCATAAACATTGTTACTATGCCATTTCGTTGTGATGAGAAAGATAAGTCGAATGATTCCTCTCAAGGGTACATTCCTATCAACTCTTCCACTAAATCTAGTAACATGGTTGTTTTCAATGATCCCCTCTATGAAGAGATATCTCCTTTTGAATCAAAAGATAAACCTTTTAATAGATATGATCATGCTTTGTTAGATGATGCCCTTGATGACCTTGTGGCTCCTAAAAAATGCTCCCTTCATGAGGATCCTTTTGTGCAAGAAGATGACATTATCCCTACATTTCCTAGTGATGGCATTTCCTTTTCCAACAAAATTTCCACTAGAGATTATGAATTAATGATAAATGCTTACCCTTCTCCTAAAGTTTGTCTTACCCATAAGCATCCCTTAGAGAAAGAAGATGAAATAATAAGCAATTTCCTTAATTCTCTCTCCCCTAAAGATCATATTGAACATATTTTGAGGAAAGAGGATGAGTTTAACACATTTATTGATACTCTCTCTCCTAAGGATGAGGAATTAATAAACAATGTTATCTTCTCTCCCGAAATTGACAATACTTCAAACATTCCTTTCAACAACTTCACTATTTGGGATGAACCATTAGAAGAAGGTGTAGATTATTCTCTATCCTATGAGAGAACCCTAGCCAAAGGGGATGAAATCAAGATTAAAAACTCCCTTGATAGTTTCTCACCTTCCTTGAATCTCAATTATACTCCCTCTAAAAATAAAGCATCTCCCTCTCCTCAACTTGGTTCTACTCATAAGAAAACCCTAGCTCAAAGCAAGATGGTTAACATCTCTTTCAAAGATCTCCCTCTCAAAAGTGAGACTTTAGAGAGTAATGTTGATCCTTCTCCTAGAGAGTTTATTCCCCATGTAGATCCTTTGATGATAGAGGATGATATGACCTTTCCTAGTATTACTCTTCCTACTAGAACATCAATGCCTATCCCTTGTCTCTATCCTAAAATTGATTTGATCTGTGATAAGATTTTAGTGCAAGAGAAGACTATCAATAATTCTTCCAACACTTTTGTTCATTCCTCTAAACCATCCTCAATCAATTTGATACATGTGAATGAAACACCTAACAAACCTCTCTTCGTTGTCCAAGCTGCTTGTCCTTCTCAAAATTCTCAACCTTTAAACAAGCCTATCTTGGTGGTTCAAGGCGGTTATGCTAATGATTCTTTTTGCACTCCTAAGAAACCTATTATTACCGTGCAAGGAGGTTATTCTTCTAAGAGCCCTTATGAGTATGCTAAGCAACTGACTAGAGAGAGTTATCATGCGGTTGCCCATACCTATAACACAAGAAACAATACGCAACCTAATCCTCCTCCAGTTATCCCCACTTCACTTCCTCCTTCCCAACCTATTCTTCCTCAAGCTCCTTGGATTTCACAAGTTCTTGGTAAGGACTATGATCTCATAGAACAACTTAAAACTACTCCTGCTAAGATATCCCTTTGGGATTTGATCCAAACTTCTTCCGCTCATCATGGAATGTTACAAGATGCCTTGAAAGATTTAAATGTTCCTCCACCTAATACATCTAGTAATATAGTATCTTTGGTTAACTCTGTGATGAATCCTAAAGCTCAAATTGTGTTTACTCAAGATGAGTTGCCTACTAGCAAAATTCAACATCAATATGATCCCTTGATGATTGTGGTTATCATAAATGACACTGCTATAAGACAAACACTGATAGATAATGGTTCTGGCCTTAATGTGTGTAGCATTAATCTATTGCATAAGATGAATGTGGATACATCTCTTATTGAGCCTGACTCTCGTCCCATTCGAGGCTTTGATAATGTGGCTAAGTCTTCATTAGGTATTATCACCTTACCCATCACAGTGGGACCTGTTACTTTGCCTACTCCTATCCATGTTATGTCGGGAGATTTAACATACAACTTGTTATTAGGGAGACCTTGGATTCACGGTATGCAAGCTGTCCCCTCTACATTGCATAGACAAGTTAAATTCATTTATAACAATAAGACATATACCTTGATAGGTGATACTAATTTTCAAGCTTGTTTGCAAACATCTACTTCCAAAGGGAGTTCTTCTAAATCTTCCTCTTCTAGTGATGACTCTTTACCTATGGACAAATCATCATCCTCTGATAATCAAAATTATTTGGATGAGTCTGAAGCTCCTGAAGAAGATCCTTCTCGACTTGAGTCTACACATGAAAAGGCTTTTGATCTTGAGAAGGTTCTCGCAGAAGACGATTGGGGATCTCTTGATTTTAATCCCACCTTTGTAGGTGAGTATAGGGTTCCTCCTAGAGAGCTTAAAGTTAAAAAGAAGGAAGAAACTAGAAATCAATCAAACTTACCTGAACCTATGAGCAATAATTTTGTGGCCGCTTCTCAAACTTCTTCTCCTCACACCTCTAATTATGAAGAGTTTGATTCTTTGTCTTATGAAAAACCACCTTCTCTTTCTGAAATGGCTAATTGTTATGGTCGCGGATTTCATATTTTTGCTAAGCATGGGTATCATGGAAATGGTTGTGGTGCTCATGAACAAGGGATGAAGGTTCCTCTAGAGACTAATTTTCACAATTATGCCTTTGGACTTGGCTACAATCCCTGCAAACGTACCAAAGCATCTAAAAGACCATCTCTCAATGTGAATGCTATATTTAGTAGTGATGATGATCTCACTTCAACTAAATCATCTTCTACTTCTATCAACTCTCATTCCCCTCATAAGAAAATCTTGGCAATGAACAAATCTCTTTATAAATCCCCTCAAATTTCTAAATCCACTTATGAATCTTTATCTCCTATTCATCATAAAGTCCTTTCCTCTAGGGATAAGGCTCTAATAAATTACACTCATCCCTCTTCTAAGATTTCTTGTGACTTTTCTTCTTCAATTTTTATCATTTTATACATGTTTTTGATCTCACTTATAATTGAGCATTTAGCATGTCATATTCAAATACCTCATTCAATCTATCATGTCTTTAAATAACATTAATGGCTATTATGTTGCTCATCATTATGTGACATTGGTAGCTCATTTACTGGGGGCTCATTGTCATTCATGATGGTACAATTTCAAGTGCAATCATATTTTTGAAGCAACATAATAGCCTAATTTTCTTGTTCCTATGGGGACAAGAGTGATTTCATACATCTCTTCTTTTGCTTATGTCCAAATCTCTCCCTAGAAGATTGTGTAAGTCCTTCTCATTGTCCTTATCCTTGGGAGGCAATGATCTTTCCTTATTGTTATCTAAGGATCCACTTTTTCCTATTTTGTGGATGGTGTGGACTTTATTACTTGATGTTATGCCTTGTACACATTTGTTGTTGTTTGTTCAAGGATTCTCTCTTACAAGAGGTGTAAGTCCTTGACTACAACCTCTTTTGCACTTGGTAAAATACATCCATAATGAATTCACTCTCCCAATTGGGTTAAAAAGAGCGTCATCCTTCATTAAGAATCACTTTCACCTTGCAAAAGATGGAAGTATTGCATTCTTATTCTCTTCTTTGTCTTATTCTAGAAGATGTTATATTTGTCTAAGATAACTCCTCTCGGGGATAGGTGTCTTTTGTACAAAGATCTCTTCTCCTCTAAGGATCTCCTTTACACATACTACAAGATATCCCTTTTCAACTATCTTATCCTGGCTTAAAGAGTACAAAACTCTCTTGCTTGGATCTATGACATTGTTGCATTTTTGGGGTATCTTCTTTTGTGATGAAGGTAGGTATCCTTGTTCTACTTTTCTTATGACATAAACATTACACTTTTTGAGCAGTGGGTCATTCTCGGAACCAGAGCACAGACTCTTAGAGCGAGATGTCACGCTTTTGTACTATACATATACAGGTTGTAGCATACTCGGGCATAGACTCCTATGAGATGATTCTAACCTCACTTACACACACATGCACGAGGTTGAGTGGAACTAGCGGCATAAGGCTAGACTTTCTCACTCTCCTCCCTTACATGGATCACCTAGACAGACTCTAGGGGCTAGTTTTCCATGTCCTTTTCCCATGGATCACCTAGACAAGATCTAGGGGTGAGAAGTCCATGTTTTCTCTCTCACTATTCTTCTCATGGATCACCAATGTGTGTATTCATGCTTTTTTCCTTTCTTTTCTTCTCTTTGCTTTTTTTCCATTTTACATCCTTCATCTTGTGTTAGAGAACTCTCAAACCCTCACACTCTTTGTTGTGTTGGAATTGAGATTTAGTCCTCTTTCTTACCAAATGATTCTCCATTAGTTTTTGATCTCATATCGAATCCTCTTGTGAGCATTTGTCATCAATATTCTTTAACAATTCGAAGTGGTAAACATGATACCCTGTTTCAACTCACTAAAATTAGCAAGCCGAAACAGGGGGGGGCATATAGCTACCCTCAAATTTTCATCACCTTCCTTAGTAAGCATTAGGTGATTTTGTGATCTAACATGTGTTTTGTAGGGTGCGGTTCCTAACTGTGTACTGCAGATACCGCTGGGGGCTTCGTTCGGCAGACTTATGGATATATCCTTTTTCAAATAATGTTTACTTTTCTGTACTTTAGCTTGCATATGCATGTAGTGTTCATATGACCGCTAAAGTGGGGGCTAAATGTAGCGTCATAAATTGTATGCACTTGCTAGGGTGGTACAATTTCACACCTAGTTTAGCACCTGCTTTGGCGCATTTTGTATTTTGCATTGCATTTCCCCTTTAGCACTTAATTAATCAAATTAATTAGGTCTAAGGTTCTATTTCATCATCTTCCATATCATAAAACTGGGCCCTTTCATTAAAGTGTGCCCTTTTCATTTTATTCCTCCTATACATCATTTAATCAAAAACCCTAATTAGGTCCTATTTCAAACTTGGGGGCTTGATTTCGGGGGTCAAAACATCTCGAAATCACCTGTAACTTCGGGATTCTCTCTAAAATCATCATATCCGACGGCCCTGAAAATTTGGTGAAAAGTTGTTGGGACCATGGCGCCCGGAGTGCAACATGGTCTCGGACATTTTTCTCAAAATTTTAGGAGCGCGATCCAATCATAAAATAAAGCTTAACCCCAAGAAATTGGCGGGATATTCAATCTCTAGGTCGGCCTAAAGTTGGAATTAAGACCTAGGGTTTCATATATAAGAGCTCTCTTTCTTCATTTGAGGGGATCAGAATTTTGGCTTTCGAGGACCTTCTATGCAGCGAAAGAGCAGATCTTTGAAGACTTCAATAACATTCAACATTCATCCATCAAGCATTCATCAATTTCATTCATTTAGGGCTTGGGAGACATTGAAGAACAATAGGAGATTACCGACTGAAGATTGGCTTGTACTCCTCCCTTAAGGGTTGGGTATGACTTCATGTTGTTTTCATGTCTTTGCATAAGCTTCAGTATATCCTTTATTCATGCTTTAGATCACTTTGCATCTTGATTTAGAGCATTTACATTATCATTTACAAGCAATTAGGGTTTACTTTCTAGGTGGCTCTAGTTTGCTTTCTTGCATTTAAGGACCTTGCACACACACTAGGTCTGCACACACAATACATTTTACAATACAACTTGGCTATTCATGGAGGTGGAAATCACCGAAGTGGGGGTTTGACTAAGGCAAAACCCTATATAGCCGCCCACCACACCTTTTCAGATATAAGTGCAGGTTTCAAAATTCGGACGACGCCGCGAGTTACAGATCCGGAAGAAGCAGACGGAGACCGAACTTCACACCAAATCTCAGAGCAAAAGACCAGGACAGGGGCGTGGGGCCCCCTGGTCCTGCCAAGACAGGGGCGCTGGGCGCCCTGGTCCCTGGGACAGGGGCGCTAGGCGCCCTGGTCCTCCTGACAGACAGCATTTTCAGCATTTTGACAGCTTTTTCCAGAGTGCAAAACAACAGTTTCTGGAGCAGTTTCAGGGGCAGAATCAGGACGGTGGCGCTCGCGCCCCCGTCCTGAACATTTTCAGTCAGATTTTAACTCTGGGTACGCATTTGCATTCTTGTCTTATCCTTGTGTTTACAGTTTTCCATTGTTTAAGTTCAATTCTGCAATCTTGTTATTAGTTCATACTTGCACTTTGGGGTTAGGATTGAACTTGCATCATTCTATCTTTCATTTACAACAAAGGAATAGAAATCCTAATAGGTAGCCCGTGGCTCTCTCTTCCACAAAAAGAAGTAGCCAATTGTGTGATACCTCTAGGCTCTTTCGTATTCCACAAGTGTGTGGTTGAAAGTGAGATTAGGGCATGTTTGCTTAGTGTCACTTTTTCTCCCACACAAGAAGAGGATTTTTTAAGGCTCCATGGTCACCATTCATCTTGAGACCATTGACCGTTAAATCACCTCTATCAATGATGTCCTGAACAATGTTTTTCAGCCTCATGCAATCATTTGTTTGATGACCTTTGTTGTGATGAAAATCACAAAAGTGTGAGTCATTCAACCAGGGTGGTTTGATTTGCGGCTCAAAGTTATTGATTGCTGGTAAAGAGATAATTTTGTTTGCCAGGAGTTCTCTGAATGCTGACTCTAGTGATTGTCCCAATGGTGTGTACATGCATTTCGGAAAGTTGTTTGTACTACCCCGTGAGTTTGGATTAGGTCCCCGATTGGTGTTATTGTTTTGGGCATTGTTGGTGTTGTTTGTGTTGAGCTGATCTTGATTGGTATTTAGTGCATAAGTGTTAGTGCCTAGGTTAGCACCTTTGGGATTTTTTACAGCTTTAAGATTACCTGATAATGCGAGCATGAGTTTCTTTGATTTCGGATCATTTGATTCATTGCCCCCTTCATTTCAATTGTTTTTGTTTCTAGTCCAAAATTTGGATTTGTCCAAGTTGTTATTTTGATTGTTGTAATGGGATGAACTTGTTCCTTCTTTGAAGAATTTTAACGTTCCTTTCTTGACACATGCCTCTTCTACTTGGATGCCATTCTCAATCAATTTGGTGAAAGATGGTTTGCATTGAAGATTGAGTATGTAACTCATCTCACTATTCAAGTTGTCGATGAAAATCTCCATCTTTTCCTTTTCAAGCACATCTCGAGGATATCTTGAAACCATACGCCGCCAACGTTGAAAGAATAGCATGAATGTTTCATTGTTTTTCTATTTGGTGTTGCAGACATCTAACATGGTGATAGCATACTGAATGTTATAGGAATATTGAGTTATGGATTTATTGACTAATTCATCGAATGACCTGACAGGAGGTGTGATTTTGGATAACCATTCCATTGTTTGTCCTCCCAAGATTCTTGGGAATAACCTCATTAAATAGGTGTCATCAATGAGAAAATTCAAGGCTCATGGTACAAAATTCTTGAACATGATCACGGGGATCACTTTTTCCATCATATTTGTCGAATTTCAGAATGTTTGAGTTTGGAGGAAAAAGCACCATGTTTAACTGTCTGTAAAAAGGATAAGGACAAATTTTAGTTAATGATTAATAGTGTACTGTTGTCCCTTGTTGCATGTCTTGCATTTGTCTTTGTAACATCTACATTTGTTGATTGAGAGCAATCAAAGGTGCATTATTTTGTTGAGGGAAGAGTTCTTCCCTTGCATTAATTCTAGGCTGAAATGGTGTGTGGAATGGTATGTTCTGCTTAGGGATATTTTTCTCAGGGATATTTTGTTTAGGGATATCCTAGTCAAGGTCACGTGTTTCTTCCTCTCTTTATTGTTCTTGATAGTCCTACTGTTGAGATCTTGTTCTAAAATTATCTATGTGTAAATCTTCAGGAAGTTTAACTCCTTTGCTTGTGAGCATGAGCAGATATTTTTCCTTGTCATTTTCTATGAGTCTTTCTACAAGTTTTTGAAATGAAGCACTTTCTTGACATTCTTGACATTCTTGAAGAAGTTCTTCAGAAATTTCGGTGTCCTCTAGATTTGGACGCTCGAACAGATTTGATAGTCTTCGATTCATGCTGGATTCTGGTTGCATTTTACTTTGTTTGTTTCTTTGAGAGCGAGTAACAATAGGCATCTAGTAGAAGCTTTTTGTGACAAAAGGAACAAACTCTTCTTCAATGTTTTGCTTAGGGGTTGGTGGTTCAAATCAGGGTATGTTATAAGTGATGCACTCTTCAAGAAATAATGCTAGATTGATCTTTCCTCCATGATTTATTTGTTGGCCGAATGCGGATTTTTGATAGAATGCTCTACCCCTCAATGGTTCCTTGTCAAATTCATTTTTTTTTTTTGAAGATATAATCGTATATGACGAAGGAATGTTCGATGAGATTTGAAGAGTTGGCGATTGATGTATAAAAATTTATTTCTTTTGGCAAGTTTCAAAGAACTCGATTGCTGTTTCTTCAACTTAGTGTTATGGTAAATATTCTTTCTTCTTAGAATATAAGGATTAGTCATGCACAAGCGATCAAAGGGGTTCCTTTGATTTGGTTTTGGATTTAGTTTAGCTTATTTTTGGAAACTCAAGTTTTACTTTTATCAAAATGAAGGTTTAGATGCCCCCTCATGACAAAGTGTGTCAAATGATATGGAATACGGGTTTTCCCGATGTGGAAACTCAATTTTACAACTTGGAGTTTTTAAAACATGTGTGTTTTGGGATAAAAATCCATTTGATTGACGGACTTGTTTTCCACTTGTGATGATGTTTCCTGATTTTGATAGGAGAGATATGTTTATCTTGTGACTAGCTTCAGATTTTAGATAGCTTTGTTTGATACAAATTTTGCTTGTAGAAATAGGTTTTTGATACTCTATTTTTGGTTTTCTATCTGATGAAGTTTAGGCTGATGAAGAAAATCTTTCAAATTTTAAAATTGATCCCTGTTTTTGTCCCCTATTTTTCTGGTTTTTGTTATGTGCTAAAACAGAGATGCAATGTGCTATAGAAAGTTCTTAATGCACTAGCGAAAAGACTCTATGCGCTATGCTGCCCCCTAATACGCACTAACTAGTTAATACTGATATTTTTTACTTTGGCCTTGGTTCAGAAAGGTTAAGCACCAATATGGGCCACCTATGCACTATCAGTTAAACCCTACACGCTGAAGTTTGACTTCTACGCACTAAGATGATGCTTCAAAGCGCTAAGCTGTTCAAAACACACTAATTGCTACTGCTTGTTTTTAGATTATGATAAAGCGCTATTGTTAAGCCTTGACGTGCTAAAGAGAAGGTTTAATGCACTAAAAGATGATTCCTACATGCTAAGAAGTTTCTCTTATGCACTAAACTGCCCTGATATATTTTGACTTGGTTGTTTTTCCACAATTTTGGAATTTTGTTTTGAGTTTTTAATGCTGATGGATGATTTTCTGAAGTAACAAATGAAAGCACGGTACCAAAGAGACAACTATTTTTCTTAATCTAAATAATAAGTGTATGTTCTACGAGGATGTGTTCAAATCCCCATTGTTTTGACAGGTTTAGATACAATCATGAATTTTAATCAGACTCTTTATTCAAAGGTCATAAGCAATATCATAACCCACTAGTCTCGATACTCTGTCAACTCAAACAGTTGTGTCACCCCCTAGGGGGCACCCATTTTTTTGGCTTTTGCCAGAAATTAACTCAAAGTGAATTGCTTCACAATTGAGTAGTTATCTTGGGAGATATATGGTGAGCGATCTTGGGGGCAGATTCTTCCCCACCCTTGCACTATGATATTACAAATGTCTAGTTACTGACTCGACTCAAAGTTTCTATGCTAAGGTTCATAATCAAGCTTCTTGTTCGGCCGTCAGTGATAAAATCCCTCAGGAGGCTTCCCAACCTTTATAAAAAAGGCTTTATGTATCACAAGGATACTAGGGGAAGGCTAATCGTTGTGCGCAACCATTGAAAAGGACTTTCATCACTTTCCACTTTTGATTATAGTGGGTTGGAACACTTGGCTTCAAAGCCATTTCCCACTTAGGTCATTCCCCTCTCACTGGCCAAAAGGGTAAGAGTTATTACTCCTCAGGAGGGAAGGCTTGCTATAGGATTTATTGCTTGAATTAAAGAAATCTTTTAAGAGTGGTTTGGCTTTTTGATCACCCAATTAAGGGGAGAGCATATACCTTCCACCTTCGAGACAAAGCACACAAGTTCTTTTTAGCCCTTCAAAGCAATGATTTGCTAATCCTATATGGAGATGTTGCTCCACAAAAACATGGTGTTCTTTTTAACTTTTCAAGGCAATGATTTTCTAATCTAAAAAAGAAGAACTTGGTTAGCAAAATGAACATGATTTTTGTCAACAAAAGAAATAGATCGAAAGGGGAATATCTTCCCTCTTTAGTTGCAAAAAGACTTTTTGGGACTTTGTGTGGTTCTTTACTTTGCTAAAACCTAAAATGGATCCTTTTATACACCAAAGGATGGTGAAATTCTTTTTAATCCATTTATTTGCAAAACTTAAAAAAATTGATTTATTCTTTTTTAAAACCCAATTTGAAAATTTTCTCTCCTAGGAAAGCAAGGAAAAAATTTGTTTTGTGGTTCTTTTTAAATCCCAAACAAAAGTGAGTTCAATTTTAACAAGAATAAAAAGAACTTTATATCTTAACTAACTTAACTAAGTTAGTAATAACTTAAACTACTTAATGATCCTAAAATTAAGCTCGTATTTGCAAGAAATTTGTTAAAACCATGCAAAATATCAAGTAAAATTGTTAGAAAATTTGTGGGTTTTTGTGGACTTCAACAAGTCTAATTTTTACATTCAATTACAATTTTTTGGTTTTGCCTCTATCTGTGATGTGCTACAAAACAGATTGTATGTGCTACTATATAGTTTGGATGCACTATCAGACAGACCCGATGCGCTAAGCTATTTTCTAGATGCACTAAGCTGTTATTCTTCCGAGCCAAGACCTATAAGAAAAGGTTAGTGGGGATGATGCACTAAAGTATGATCTTCTTGCATTGGGAAATGAGTCCCATCGTCAAATAGTGAGCCGGATGCTCTAAATGATCCACCAGATGCGCTAAGGGATGTTCCCTACATGCTAATTCTTGTTTCCTGCATACCTGCACAAGTGTTTATTTTTGAAAACCGATTTGATTAATGGGGTATTGCCCCACGATGGGTGCCAGAAATGTGTGCTGGAAAAGTGGGTCAATGAAACTTAAAATGGGAAAAAGTGGTCTCAAAGAGCTTGTTCACATACCCATAGGACTTCTTGGTGCAAGTTATGGAGTCATGAAGAATGATTCAACTTCCCAAGGTTGGTTCCATGGTTCTCTATCTCATAAGGTCCCTTAAGCCAATGCCTTTGCTCTCAGATCACTGAGCAAAGTGGCCTAATGATGACTAATGTAAGAACGAGGGATGATTTTGATTGACTTTAATATGAATGCATCCTATTTATGCATGATTCTACAAATGAGTTAAACTAGATTATAAGATACTAAGGTTTGTAGCAATACTATCCTAACATGATATACTAGTTAATGATCTAAGCTAAGATAAAGGAAAATACTCTAAAATGCTTATTAGATTAATTCCTATTGCAAAGAGAGGTTAAATGTATTGATAAAATTGAGCATAAATGAGATACTAAAAGCTTGCATGGATCCCTAAAATGGAGGAATGAGAGCTCTATTTATAGTGAAAATAGGGCAATGGATGGTTAGGAATAAGAGTTAATCAAGGGTCAAGTTTGAAAGTTGTCAATCCATGTTTACAATTGGCACCAATGAAATGGTGACAATTGTCAACCTAAGACTGGTTGAGAGGAGAGGTAAGAAGCATTAAATGCTTGAGAAGACCTCATGGTTACCTTAGGTTGTAAGGGTTAAGGTTAGGTTAGGGTTATCCAATGGATAAAACTTTTACCCTAGGGGTAAACTCTTGTGCAAAGGTTAAAAGGATAACCATGGTCAAAGCAATAAATGCTTGATGAGACATTTGGGTTAGATTGAGGTTGAGTTAGTCAAAAAGTCTTTAATCATGCCACTAAGGGTTAGTTAACCATTAATGGTTTGAAGACTTTGGGGACAAATTTGTAGGAGTCCTTCCAAATTTAGGGGTATTCAACAAGTTAGCTTGTTGAATGGATAAAGGCTTTAATTCCTTTTGAAGACTTTACTCCAATTTTGAGAAGTGACATCCTCAAATTTAGGGAAAAGGGATAATGGATGGGTTTGGGGTTAATTGATTAGGATTAGATGGATTCTAGAAGGAATTAGGAATAGGGTTTAGGATGCAAGTGGGAGATGTAGGAAAATGCAAGTGGGTGAGGGAAAATATAATTAATTAAAATAAATTGCTTTATTTCAATTTGGTTGCAATTTGGGAAATTGAATAAATTAGATTTATTCAATTTGGGGTAAACTTATTAATTAAATGTAAATTTAATTAAAAAGTAAGAAGAAGGGATTTAATTAAATAAAATGATTTATTCAATTAAATGACATAAAAGGGCTTAAGTGAATTTAACTAAATAAATTGAATAATTTACTTAATTAAATAGAAGAATGTGGGTGATTTAGTTAAATTAGATTTAACTAAATAGAGGAATGGGAATCAAATGAACATTAGATATTCATTTAGGAATATGGTCATTTTTATACGTCTACAATGTTCACAGCCGCCATCATGAGGGTGTCTGAAACTCCCTTTGACAAAGGCTTCAACATACTCTGCTTTCACCATTGGGTGGCTATAGGTAAGATTGATCTACTTATAAAAAACCACAACTCTCTATTCTTTGCAAACTAATTTTTTGTGAGTGCATGTTGCAGAAAAAATAAGGTTTCTTGGAGATTATAAAAAATGTTTTCTGTCTTCATGCTCATACTCTTGAATTGATTCATGATTCTCATGATTCCTCTTTTCTACTCTTGGCTGACATGGGTTTTCCAAAAAACCCTAGCCGACACACTCTGCATATGGCTTCCATCCTGCAAAAATGCTTTCTCTGCATTCATGTTCTTTTCTCTATTTCATATGTTGTGATATTCGCGTCCTTTTGCTTGCATCAATCTGCAACAAAAATGCATTTATGTCTCCATTTCCTGCTTTGTTCTATTTGCATTGATCTGAAAACATGGTGTCATTGCCGTCATCGTTTTCTCTATGATCTCTTTTCTTAGCAGAGATATTTGAAACAACAACCCCAAAATAGGTTTTCTGTGGCTAAGGCTCTGGTGTTGATGGCTCCATTCGAAACCATGGGGTTTTGATTCAAAAACACCTCCACTTATTAAACAAGGGGGTCAATCTGTGGTTTTTATTTTTATTTTTATTTTAATTTTCTGACTCATAGGGCATGACTCTCTTCTTGTAGCTTTACCTCAAAATGCTGAGACTCAACCTACATCTGTGCATTTTGATTTGGCCACTTTGTATGCTCCGTTTCTTGTGGATATTTGAGAGGAAAGACATATTGCAAAGGGGATGTAGTGGTCTTGAAACGGTTGAAATACCTAATCAATAATGCCCCTTCAAACTGATCATAAAAGTTTTAGGCTCAATGAAAAATGCTCTTTTAATGATCATTTGTAAATATTTGCACATTTTGTTCATGCTCTTCAAATGCATCTTCTCTTATACTCTTGCATACAACAATACATCTCATCTATTTAATTTGCCATTGTTATTATGCATCCTGGCTTCTATACTTCAGGAAGAATACATATTTGTTGTGAAATCACTTGTTCTTTGAAATCAGTGTTGCACCTTTATGTTTATGGAAGATATGTGTTTGCAGATAATCAGTTAGAGATGCATTTTGAACAACTCATGTTTTTTATGTAACACCTACTAGTTGAGAGTAGATGTGTATTTCCTCTTGTGAACATGAAAAAATTACTATCATAACTGGAAGTGATATGCTTCTCCTCTTGTTCTTTGATGCATAAGATCAACATCATATTTGTTTAATTATGAGGCATTGAAAAGTTAGAAACACATGAATACCAAAATATTTCTTACCACTGCACTTGATTGCTGCTGCCACCCTTGCTTTGAATGTAATAACCACTTGCTCAAGGCCTTGTAATGCTTATCATTCCTTCACAATGACAACCATGTCACCCTGTTAGATCTCCTCTACTAATTAATTAATTCATGTATTTATCTTGTGACCTTACTTGGATAAGATTAATTGAAGTTCATTCATTTCTATCTTTTGAGTAATTGTCCTTCTTCTTTTGGATAAATGCAAACAATATCTTACTCTTTATTCCCTGCTTTGGCAATGTGTATCAACTTATTGCCTTAATTTATCATTGTGTATACCACTCACTAGTTACTCCATGAAAGGAATGAATACTTTGAGACCATTTAAGTCCAAATTTTCTTCCAAACATATTCTTTGATGGCAAATACAAAAAACCAACACCAAATATCCTTCTTTTTCTCAAATCTAATTATTCGTTTGGTACGAATCTGGACTTAAATAGTCTTAGAGAATAATGTAGTTACTGTACCTTTTATTTTCATGATGGGCTCAACCCTTGTGGGAGCCAAATTTTTACCCAACATGCCGACACTAAAAATGATTAGACCTGTTACTGCACATGGAACAAACTAGTTAGCAAAAGTTTTTTTTTTAAATATTTGCTTATAGATGTCTTTACTTTTTTGGGGCACAATGGGATCAACTGATATATGTATAAGCACATGATCATATAGCGTATAACTAGTCATTCTTATATCCTTCAAGATCTAACATAATTGTTGTGACTAATGTAGGAATCTAGGCATTTGGAAGGGCTTAGGATGTGCAGAAACAATCAGCTTCAGACCACCATTGAAGACACATAACCAATCATCTAGGCAATGGTTGGTTACCCTCTTTATATTCTTATGCCTTTATTTTATATATTTATTGATCTTCTTTTGTTTCAAAGAAGTAAAGGCCAGTCTCACAGCTTGTGTGAGACTACATGTACATTTTCACATTTAATGAATAAAGATTGCATTATTTTTCAGAAAAGACTGCACAAATATTTCTATGTTATGTTCATTTTCATGAAATAAAATTATTTTCTTAATTTCTGTAATCCTTAATGCTAATTGTATTTTATAAATGAATACAATGTGAGAAGTCTTAAAATGTACCTTTTGCTTGACAACATGGTGGCTCTATCTAATTGA
Source organism: Cryptomeria japonica (assembly GCF_030272615.1). Classification (NCBI taxonomy): domain Eukaryota; kingdom Viridiplantae; phylum Streptophyta; class Pinopsida; order Cupressales; family Cupressaceae; genus Cryptomeria; species Cryptomeria japonica. The sequence continues at coordinate 147,206,891 of NC_081415.1, forward strand.
GTGTGAAAGTGAAAATCTGGTAACATTTTTTGCGATTTCCGTTGAATGGTTGCCTACTAAACATTCAAACTAGTACCCTAGAAAAAATTTGGGCACAAAGTCACTTAGAAAACGCTACTGAAACACAAAAAAATGTAGATAATAACCCTTGCTAGCTTGTTAAAGTATAGGTTTAGGATTTGTGATAGTGGAGCATGAGGCTTTACTATCATGGGTTGTAGAAATGCACTTGACAAGTTAATGAGAGACATCTCATGTGCTGTTTGGACTCAAGATAATTCTTTAATGAACTACTATCATAGTCACTCATTGATTGGTTATGGGTGTAAGGTTTGTGACAATAAGATGTAAGTAGTATATGCATACTCAACTAGCTAGTGGATACAAATAGTAGCACAACTTTAAACAAAACCCCTGCTTTAGCATAGAGAAAAACCTTGGAGAACTAATAGAACAACACAAACAAACCACTCAAATTGTTCCAAGACAACACTTAGGGAAAACCAAAACATCTAAACTAGAGTGCAACAACCCTTAAATGAAAGCTATAAACCTATACTAATATATACAAAAATCCTTATAAAAGTTATTAAAAGTTCTCTTACAATTTTAACATATTTATTTAATTTTTATGTTATAATTTCACCCTAGATAATGATATTGATAACAATTAGAGAATTTATCTCCAAATGTTGTAAAGTCGCTTACAATTTGACTTCATTGTTTGTACCTTCCTTTACTCCTTTACCTCCAATTGCCAAAAATATTTATGTTCCAATCTCTTGCCACAAAGCCTATACCTAAAGTGCTTGATTCTCTCATCACGCCTCATAAATTTTGACTTCTGCAGTTGACTTCCATGCATCCTACATCCGGTTTCATTCAATCGACACCTTCCTTCCTCATAGAATTCAAAATAACCTTGAGATACCCATTAACAAGCCAACATTTATATTATATTATAATTATTAATATTATTTTATTGAAGTGAGATTTATAGTTAATATTATTAAAATATAATTCAAAATTATAATTATTAAGAATTACAACAAATATTTTTACTACAATGCTATAAAGACAAGTACTCCCAATACATGACACTTATTGATTAATATAACTAATTATTAATCTTAGACCAAAGAAAGAACGAGAAGTGCCCAAAATTTACGACCACAATGAAGCCATATGTAACAAACTGTTTCAAATGTCATCATAATTTAGTTTTACAGAAATGCGTTTATGGCTTTATATTGGTAGCCTCTAAATCTTATTTGAAAGGATTCTTTGCAATGGCATTGTGCTCCACTCTAATAGATCCATCATCCTACAAAATATGACATAATTAACACCTTCAAATTTTACATACAAATCAAAAAGTATCAGAGACCTTGAAATTACTTCCAAGACTAATAAGACTGCAACAAATAAAAGAAGAGAATCTGAAATTAATAGAAAAACTATTTATCTTATTAAAAGAAGCACAATACTAATTTTAATTGATATCTTCTTACAATGTGATTGCCACATCTTAAATCTAATTTTGTGCAACACCAGCTTATGCTAGTTGTTGTATTGCAAGACATTTTATATGAGCATTGGAGAAAAAGTTTGTTGTAGATTTAATAATTGATAAACTTACAAAAAATTAATACAATGAATATGCATGTCTTTATCGATCCCATGTCTTTTCTTGCTAGAGTGGGCAAAAGTGTTGCTGCAATAACAAAGAGTAGGAGGATGCAAATAAGCTTGCTACCCATTGCTTTGACTGCCTTTCTAAGTTCAACTCGATGGCATCCAAAGCCTCACGAGAGGTATCTTTTTGTTCTGCTTTTCAAACCCTTCCCATGTTGAGGCAATCCTCACCCATGGGCCTTGGACCATTAGGTCTTCCCTCCTACTTTTTTAGTGATGGTCTCATGACTTTTCTATCTCAGATGACAAAAAATTATGGGGTCTAGTCTGGGTTGATTTTTCTAGTCTTCCTTTGCCTTTTTGGCCTTTCATGTAAACCATTGCTCAGTCTATTGGAAATTTTTTTTGCTTTGAGCCAGACCATTTTTTTAATGCTCGGCTTGAAAAGTGGGTGTGTGTTGAGGTCAACCTTTCTTGCGACTTGAAAGAAACTGTTGATATCCAAGTGGGAGGAAACACCTTCACCAGGAAGGTTCTTTATTTGAACCTACCCAACACTTGTTATTCGTGTCAATCAGCGGAACACAAGATCAGGGATTGCCCCTTGGCTATGCTGAAAATAAAACCCCCTATTAAGGAGTTTGGCTCTCGACCTGTGGAGGGTGCTAAGAAGGATGAATGGACCACTATTGTTCATGAAGGTAAAAAATTTGTAGTTTCAGCCCAAAAGACCCCCGTTAGTTCCAATTCTCAACTGTCAGCGGATCCTCCTTCGCAACCTCCATCTCCCCAGGTGGTTTTTACACCAGTTTCAAAACTTGACCAGTAGGAGAAGACCTCTTCTGAGGGTGCCGCTCATCCTACTTGGGTATGCACTCCTCAGGCGGTGTCTCTAATTTCTACTCCTTACTCTCTATGCCGCTCTTGCAGCCCTTCTGGCTATGCGAAGATTGTAGAGGTTGGTTTAGAAAAATGAAGAGTTATCTCAAGTGGGGACCCATAGTTTTTGCGTAATGGCTTCTCCTCTCTTGGGGGTGAGTAGGATATGATTTTTTTCTCATGAATTACATCTCATGGAATGTTTGAAGTCTCACAAACCTCTCTAGAAAGTACTCTATCCGAGATGTTCATCAAGGTGTTGTAGGCCTGGATGTTCTTTTCCTCCAGGAAGTTAAAATTGTAGGTTTCATGCTCAATGCTACATGTCGTGTTATCTATCTGTATAGCTTTTTTTTGCCTCCCAGCATGAGGTTGGTCGAGGTAGATTTGTTACTCTCATCTCACCTTGGTGGTGCTCTGAAGTCATCTCACATGGCTTTGATCCCATGCAGCATGTTGTATGGGTATCATTGTCAATCGATAATCATTCTGTTGGGATCATTAATGTTTATGTTCCTAATGACTCGGTTGATAGATCTCATCTCTGGCAATGGATTGCAGACAATTTTCCACTTGCCACTTGGGTCATGTGTGGGGACTTCAATATAGTTGAGATGGCATCTGATAAAGACAAATTTTTGCCTTTTCGCTGGACAGTTGGTGAGTAGGAAGCCTGGTGCTATATGTGCAATAAATTGGGTCTTTTCAATCCTAACACAAACAACCACCACCTTGGTGGGGTCTGGCACACTTGGTCTAATTTCAGAGCTGGCTCTGACAAAATTCTTAAAAGGCTTGATTGTGCTATGATATCTGTGCTATCTTTTTTCTCCTTTTCTAAGGATCAAGATTTGCTCGTCACTCCACTTGCTAATGTGATGTTGTCCAACCATTTCTTGATAAAGTTTAGCATTGAATGGCAAACAGTTAGGCAACATCCTTCTAAAATGTAGTTCTACCTCAACATGTCTCTCCTGCTTCATCAAGCCACTATGGCCCATATTTAGAGGGTTTGGAATTTAGAGCCAAGGCCCCATCGTCACATTGGTTGGATTGTGTGGTGGCATGATGCCATTTCCCATTCTGTGAGGTTTCTACGCATTTATGGTAGACAACTTGCTATCTACCATAGGCAGTCATATGATGTGACTACCAAAGCTCTCTATGCTGCCATAGAAATTGTGGCCTTGAATCTTTTTTATTCTACCCTGCAACTCCACTTAGCCTAGCTCCACCATTAGAAACAAGTTGCTGATAACCACTCTGCCAGATGAGTTCAGATCAAAGCCAAGTTACACTAGCTCAAGGTGGGAGATAGGGCCTCTTAGGAATTCTTCCTAGCTCTGTGTGCCCATCATACCTTTGTAGAGATCAAGAAAATCAAAGAGGGGCATTCCCTACTAGCTCAATTTCTAGACATATTGCAAGCCTTTGTCCATCATTATGAGAAGGTGTTCACAACGTAGGGAGATTCTTTGGCTCAAACCCAAGCTTTGCAAGATTTCTTAGCCATTGTTCCCAAACAACTCTCTGATTCTCAACAAGCCTTTTGTGACCTCCTTCTAACCATTGATGATCTCAAGGAATCCACTTTTTCCATGGTAGATGACAAAGCCCTGGGCTGTGATGGCTTCCCTAGTGAATTCTACAAAGCTCTTTGGCCTTGTATTGGTCTTGACCTCCATAAGGTCTATCTAGAAGCTTTTCATTCCCACTCTCTAGGAATAATGATTAACCATGGCAACATCAAATTTATCCTTAAGGTTGGGGTTCCAAAGGACATTTGCAATTGGTGGCCTATTACCTTGCTCAATGTCTCTTATAGGATGATTGCCAAAGCCTTGACTCTCAAGATTCACCATCTCTTGCCTCTTCTTGTTTGTCAAGATCAAACTTGCATCATTAAGTCGTGATTCAGTTTGGATAATATTATTGCTGTTTGGGAAGGAATGGACTAGGAGAGATGCTCTCAATAGCTTGCAATCTTTCTTAATACTGACTTTGCTAAAGCATATGACCACATTGAATGGCCTTTTATCCTGTCTTTGCTGAAATCCCTAGGCTTTGGTCCTCGATTCATTCAGTCTGTTCAAATGTTATTTGGAGATGCCTCAGCTTGCATCACCATTAATGATCAGAAGTCTGAGGATTTTGGCCTTTTTAGATCCATCCGCCATGAATATCCTCTAGCTCCTTCTTTATATGTTCTCATTGTGGAATGGTTTGGTTACTTATTTGCTAATGCTATCTTTGTTGGGCATGTCCATGGTATCTCACTGCCTAAGTCACCTTCTTAACTTGTCAATGGTCACTTTGTGGATGGTTCCTTTCTCACTCTCATTGAGAGCGAAGATAATGTGCAGGCCACCCTCCAATGTTTGAACACCTTTTGCTTGGCTTCTAGTTCTGCCATTCAGTGGCACAAGACTCAATGTTATAGGCAGTCTTTTCTTCTTGCTCTGCCTTGGATCCTCCAACATGATTGTAAGTGGCTTCAACATGGATTTTTTTTTTGCTTTCTAGGCATTCCTTTTGCCTTCCAAGCTTCTCCTTTGGATCTCTAGAATGTGGTTTTAGCCACGATTGAGAAAAATCTTGCGTACTAAATTACCAAGCCTCTCTCTTTGGCTGGTAAATTCCAAGTTTTCTCCAAAGTGTTGGCCGCCATTCATGTCTACTACTTGTCTTGTTGGGCTCCTTCTAAGGCCTCTTACTTGAAGTTGGAAAGACTTCTATGGGCCTTTCTTTGGGCCTTTGGGTCTAACCATCATGGTTTCCATAGGATTTCTTGGGAATATTGTTGTCTTTCCAAGGATTCCAGAAAGCTTGGCCTTATTTCTACCTAGAACCAAGGGCTTGCCTTATGCACTAAATGGATTATCAAAGCCTTATCTGGTGATGAAGCCTGAAAAATTCTTCTTAGACATTGTATTTTTTTAGGCTTTCCTGCCAAAAGGCCTTTTTGGATAGGGATTGGCTTGTAAACCCTGCTCATCATGAAAGCCCATGTTCAGATGAAGGGTTCTTTTATGGTTAAAAGCATCTGGCATGCTTGGGAAGCTATCAAGCCTTGGCTTCTATGGGTTGACAATGGCTTTTAGTATGGGTTATCCATGAATCAGCACAACCTATGGTGGTCTCCTCTTTTTCAGGTGCAATGGTTACTGCTGGCCAAGATCCAGGGTGTTAGTACTCTACATTTTCACAAATGTTGCTTTAAAAATCCTAAGGATATGTTTTCTAGAGCTTCTGTGAGCCTCCGGTCATGGGAAGACCTCCAGGTCCAGTTTCACTTGTCTCGGCTAGATCGATAGACTTATGACCTTATGGTCTCGGCCTTGGCCTCAAATTTGATTCATAAGCTTGGCATCTCGTCTATCAGACCTTTGTGGAAAGACTAGAAATGGTATCCTTCGATTCCTTTCACCAACTAAAAAACCAAAATGGGCTATGTCTGGTTGGTTCCTCATTTGCCCATGGTCCATATTCTCAATCAGCGATGGCACTTTCAGTCTTCTCTGACTTCCTGCAGGTTCTAGTTTCAAGTTGTCTGGTCTACCACCACTGAACCCAAGATTTCACACTTTTCTTGGTGTGTGTGTTGGTATGGTTTTGTCATTGATGTCAAAACCTACTAAACTCTGGCACTTTGGATAATTGACAATGTTCACCGGCAAGCAAGTGACTTATGCATAGTCACTGGTATTTGGATCACCGATAGGATATATTATTCACTGGCACTTGGAATCATATGGATAATACTTGGTTATGTTGAAGACATTGTTTGGACACTTTGTCTTGATGATTTATTCATTGTTATATTTGATTTTGCATATTTGTTGTTACCGGCAAATAGGTCCAGGTTAAGCACCGACATACTTATCTATTCTAGATCAGCATGACACATCATGAAGATGTTTTTGTTGTTATTGTAAATACATTAAGCCGACATCATGCATCGAATACTATTTCATTTTTAATTGATCTTATTGTAATATCTTTAGTAAGCCGACCTACTCAATTGGTCTTAGGTTATGGTATACATGTAAGATCTTATTTGTAAGAACAAGTGTGGAATGCAAAGGAAGATATAATTCAGTATATGTGAGAATAACCAGAGCTATACACGTAGACATCATTTTAAGGTTGAAGGAAGGTTTTTGTAAAGACAATCAGAACTAAACTGATATTGAATCCAGCATAGAATGATGCTATTTTGTGCAGTACATTTTTATTGGATTTAACCATCCAATTGTAGTCAGTGTGACTCCCATTTGTGATTGAGCATTAAGCTCTAGGCTCTTGGCCTTTCTGCATGTGCAGACCCCATTTGTATACACATACTATCTACAGTAGTATCATTTGATTGTGGGTAAGCTTTCCCATTGTGGTTTTTCCCCTTACAGGGTTTCCATGTACAAATATTGGTGTTATGTGTTGTGGATGTCTTTATCTTTCTGTTTCATGCATTAAACTTTACCAGTACTATAATTAACTAATAAACTGTTTATCGGTATTAAGTTTTGGTTTACTGGTACTAAGCATTATGTTGGTTAAGTTGTTTTTGGTTTGAATTTATTAGACAACTAATTCACTCCCCATCTCAGTTGTCTCCGGGACCTAACAATTGGTATCAAAGCCTAGTCCTTCTTTTGCAGAAGTTTAACCACATGAGGAGATCCAATGTCTACTAAATATTTTAGAAAGGACAATCCTAAACTTGATGGAACCAACTATGGGATATGGAAGATCAGGATGGAAACACATCTGAATTGCATTGGAAATGATATGTGGGAAGTTACAAAGAATGGTTATACTGCACCTACTCAAGGTCAGCCTAATCCACCTACCATAGCTAAAGATGAAGAAAATGATTGCAAGGAAAGAGAAGCACTTTTGAGTGCATTATCAGATCAACAAATCATGGGATTATCATATAAGTCTACTGCTAAAGCTATTTGGGATCATTTGGAAACACTTAATGAAGGAAACTCCACAGTCAAAATTGCAAAACTTGAAAGCTTCCGGACTAGGTATAAAAATCTAAAAATGGAAGAAGATGAAAGGATTTCCGCTTTTATGGAAAGAGTAAATGAAATTGTTTTGGGTATTAAATGTTGTGGAGGAACCTTAAGTGAAGATGAAATTGTTATAAAAGTTTAAAGAGGATTGCCACCAGCATACAAAATGAAAGTTACTACTATAAATGAATTAAGAACAATGCCTAATACATCAGTAACTAGAGATACATTGATTGGAAACATTTCAGCCTTTGAAATTGAGGAATTTGGTCCTATTGCTACTATAAAGATAGACTTAGCTTTTAAGGAATCAACATCATCTACACCATCTTTTGACAAATCTGATTGGAAAGCCTTTTATGGAAGAGAACTTGAAGAAAGCAAGAGAGAAAATGAAGAACTTGAAGAACTTGAAGCACTATTTGCAAAGAAAATGCCTAAAGGTCTAGTTGGAAGTAAGTATGAAGGTAAAGCACCCTTTAAATGTTTTAACTATAATAAGATTGGTCATATGGCTTCAAGATGCCTTGATAGACATGCTAGACTAAGAGAAGAAGCTAGAAGACATACAAGCCTAACCCTGAATATCAAAGATACAAATTTAAGAAGAATAAAGAAAAATCTTGTTATCTTGCTAATGAAGGAGTCACTGATGATTCTGATGAGGATCCAACAGACAATGGATGTGTCTTTGTTGCTATAATAGAAGATCAACCGACACCTACTGTTCAACTAGTAGAGTAGGCCCTAGTAGCTAAAATAGATATTAAGGATGAATGGATCATTGATTCAGGATGCTCACATCATATGACTGGTGATAAAGGTAAATTCTTGAACTTTCAAGAATATAATGGAGGTCTGGTAAGATTTGGAGATGATTATTCTTGTTTGATCAAAGGAAAAGGTACAATATCTCTTGATGGTAAGCATAATACTGACAATGTTTACTATGTTGAAGGTTTAAAACATAATCTTTTGAGTGTTGGTCAATTAGTTGAAAAAGGATTTTAGTTACAATTCAAGAATGTAAAATGCAAAATCATGAACATAACTGGTTTGGAAATTGCAACCGATATTCAAACTAGAGGTAATATCTTTCATTTGAATAACAATGAAAAGACATGCTTGATTGCACATATTGATGAAAGTTGGCTATGGCATAAGAGACCTTGTCATGTAAATTTTGATTGCATTGTGAAAATTAGTACAACCAAGGCAGTAAGAGATTTACCTAGGATTGTCAAACCTCACAATCCGGTATGTAAGGAATGTCAACTTGGAAAGAAAGTTAGAGAATCTTTTAGAAGTATTCTAGAAAAATCCAATAATGCTCTTGACTTAATTCATATTGATTTATATGGTCCAGCTAGAACTAAAAGCTTACGAGGTGATAGATATTTCATGCCAATCATTGATGACTATTCTAGAATGTGTCGGGTTACCTTTCTTAGAGAAAAATCAGAAGCACTTGGGAAATTCAAATTATTCAAGGCAATGGTAGAGAATGAAACTGGTAAGAAAATCAAATGTCTAAGATCAGATCAAGGAGGCGAGTTTACATCTAAGGAATTTAATACATTTTGTGAAGTGAATGGAATCAAAAGACAGTTATCAGCACCCCAGACACCACAACAAAATGGAGTTGTAGAAATGAAAAATAGAACCATCTTGGATGTAGCAAGAAGTATGTTATCAGAAGCATATTTGCCACATGCATATTGGAGAGATAAAGTAAGCACAACGGTCTATACATTCAACAAAGTTCACATCAAAGGAGAAATCGGTAAGACCCCTCATGAAATATGGTTTGGTATTACTCCCACTCTTAAATATTTTAGAATATTTGGAAGTAAATGCTATATTAGAAGAGATGAGTATATTGGGAAATTTGATCCTAGAAGTGATGAAGGAATATTTCTTGGTTATTCATCTAAGAGCAAGGCATATAGATGTTTTAATAAAAGATTGCAGAAAATTGTTGAGAGTACAAATGTGAAGATTGATGAACAATTTAGAACTTCAAGGTACATAGATTCTGAACCAACAATAGAGATACTGACAAATGAATCTACATCGAGCACACTAGTACAAAATGAAGATCTAGTTACACCAGTATCATCTGAAAATTCCACTGTAACTAAGGAACAACAACAAACAAAGACACCCTAGTATGTAAGATTGAATCACTCTGAAGATCAAATAATTAGGAACAAATATCAAGGAGTTATGAATAGAGGAAGATTGGAAAATGAAGAGGTATGTCCTATTTTTTAAATTGAACCAGCATCAATTAATGAGGCATGTGAAGATAAATTTTGGATTAAAGCTATGGAAGAAGAATTAGAACAAATTGAGAAAAATAACACATGGACATTAGTTCCCCGGCCTAAAGACAAAAATGTGATTGGAACAAAATGGGTTTTCAGGAACAAACTTAATGAAGATAGTAAGGCAATCAAAAATAAAGCAAGAGTAGTGTGTAAGGGATATTCTTAGAAAGAAGGAATTGACTATAATGAAACCTTTGCACCGATAGGTAGAATTGAGGCAGCTAGATTATTTTTGGCCTTTGCAGCACACAAGAACTACAAAGTATATCAAATGGATGTCAAATGTGCATTTTTGAATGGAGATCTTGAAGAAGAAGTTTATATTGAACAACCTGATGGATTTTCTTTGACAGATGACAAAGATATGGTTTGCAGGTTAAGGAAAGCTTTGTATGGGTTGAAGCAAGCTCCAAGAGCTTGGTATGCTAGATTGGATAAATATCTTTTGAAGATTGTTTTTTCTAAAGGTAATGCTGACAACAATTTATACTATAAAATAACTAATGATGACATCTTGGTTATAGAAGTTTTTATTGATGATATAATCTTTGGAGGAGAAGATGGATTATGTAAAAACTTTTCTATTAAAATGCAGCAAGAATTTGAAATGTCTATGATTGGAGAAGTAAAATTCTTTTTAGGATTGCAGATTTCACAGACTGATAAAGGTATATTCTTGAGTCAAACTAAATACTTGAAGGAGTTACTAAAGAAATTTGGAATGGAAAACTCTAAACCGGTAAGCACACCTATGACTACAAATGACAAATTAAAATTAAGGGATGAATCAACACCTGTTAATCCAACTAAATACAAGTCTATGATAGGAGGCCTACTGTATTTGACACAAACAAGACCTGATATTATGAATGTAGTATGTATTGCTTCAAGATTCCAGAGTAATCCTAGAGAAAATCATGAATCAACTGTAAAAAGGATTTTTCGGTACTTACAAGGCACTACAAATCTTGGTTTATGGTATCCTAGAGATTAAAACTTTGAATTATGTGCATACACAGATGCAAATTGGGTAGGAGATGTAGATGATAGAAAAAGCACCACAGGAGGAGCATTCTTTCTTGGTAGTAGACTAATTTCTTGGTTGAGTAAGAAACAAAGTTGCACATCTTTATCTAAGGTAGAATCAGAATATGTTGCAGCATCAACTAACTGTACATAGGTATTATGGATTAAACAAATGTTGAAGGACATAAAGGTAAAATGTAAGGAACCTATAACTATCTATTGTGATAACACTGTAGCAATTGATATATCTAAGAATCCAGTACTACATTCTAAAACTAAACATGTTTCTATCAAATTGAATTTTCTGAAAGAGAATGTTGAAGCAAAAGAAGTAAAATTGGTTTATGTAAATACTAAAGAGCAGATAATATTTTCATTAAACCTTTGCCTAAGGAAACTTTTGATATCTAAGAGATCAGCTTGGGGTCATACCCCAATCAGTAGAGACTTAGATAGTTGATGTTTGTCATCAACTGACAGAAATAATAGAGAAATCTTTTACTCTGGCTTTGATGAGGAGAGCTACTTCTCAGGGGGAGTAGTTGGTATAGTGAATTGGTTGGTATTTTGTATCTAAAAAATAGTTTTTATATTGCTTTGGAATTTGATGTCAAAGGGGGATAGATTGATATATGGAAAAACACAAAAATTGATGTCACTCTCAGGGGGAGAGATTGTTACTTTGGGGAGAAATTGTTTATATCTGAATTTTGATTTCTGGTTATGATATCTTTTTGTGATTGTTGGTTTTTTGGTATTTGACATTTCTTTTTTGGCACTTTGATGGTTTTTCCATCTTGTGTTGCCATCAATGCCAAAGGGGGAGATTGTTGGTATTTTGGTGTGGTTTTGTCATTGATGTCAACACCTGCTAAACTTTGGCACTTTGGATAATTGACAATGTTCACCGATAGGCAAGTGACTTATGCACAGTCACTGGTATTTGGTTCACCGATAGGATATATTTTTCACCGACACTTGGAATCATATGGAGAATACTTGGTTATGTCGAAGACATCGTTTGGACACTTTGTCTTGATGATTTATTCATTGGTATATTCAAGTTTGCATATTTGCTGTTACCGGCAAATAGGTCCAGGTTAAGCACCGACAGGCTTATCTATTCCAGATTAGCATGACACATCATGAAGATGTTTTTGTTGTTATTGTAAATGCATTGAGCTGACATCATGCATCGAATATTGTTTCATTTGTAATTTATCTTATTTTTATATCTTTAGTAAGTTGACCTACTCAATTGGTCTTAGGTTATGGTATAAATGTAAGATCTTATTTGTAAGAATAAGTGTGGAATGCAAAGGAAGATATAATTCGGTATATGCGAGAATAAGAAGAGCTATACACACAAACATCATTTGACGGTTGAAGGAAGGTTTTTGTAAAGAGAATCAGAACTAAACCGGTACTGAATCCAGAATATAAAGATGCTATTTTGTGCAGTACATTCTTATTGGATTTAACCATCCAATTGTAGTTAGTGTGACTCCCATTTGTGATTGAGCAGTGAGCTCTAGGCGCTTGGCCTTTCTGCATGTACAGACCCCATTTGTATACACATACTATCTATAGTAGTATCATCTGATGGTGGGTAAGGTTTCCCACCATGGTTTTTCCCCTTACAAAGTTTCCACATATAAATATTGGTGTTATGTGTTGTGGATGTCTTTGTCTTTCTATTTCATGCATTAAAATTTACTGGTACTATAATTAACTGATAAATTGTTTATCGGTATTAAGTTTTGGTTTACTGGTACTAAGAATTATGTTGGTTAAGTTGTTTTTGGTTTGAATTTATTAGACAACTGATTAAACCCCCCCCCTCTCAGTTGTCTCCGGGACCTAACAGTGTTCTCTTCCAAGGGTTGCCTTTGGGTTCCAGACTTAAGCATCTAGGTGTTATTGATCCCCGATGCCCTTTTTGTATTCACCTAGAAACTTTTATGCACATTTTTTGGTTTTGTACAAGGTATCAATAGTATTGGAGTGTGATTCATGATTTCTTTCGGTCTTTCTGGCCTAAGCCATTTTCCTTGCATATGGCTCTTTTGGGTGGTTCACCTAGAATCCCCTATAAATTTTCCTAGATATGGCATGCTTTCAGAATGGAGATCCTATTCACTCTTTGGAAGGATAGGAATGTTGTTATTTTTTCTCACAACTGTTTGGATATTAATGTCTCACTTTATGCTAAAACTTGCATTTGTAACAATGTTTTAATGTAGATTCAGGTACAAGCTAACAAGGTGGCCCTGGAGGTGGGCCACCTTCAGGAGTTCCTCTAGCATTGAGGCAATTTCCCTTATGCGGTTTCTAGTGTGCCACTAGATTCTATCTCTTTTTGACTATACTGTGCCCCATGGCCATTGTCACGGTCGCAGCTCCTCTGCCCACTGCTCTCAGACCCCACGGTCCTAGCCTCCTCATCACTCCTCAAGCAGGAGAGATGATACTTGGTGACACCACTCAGCTTCTTTGTGACATCATGGCTCTACCTCAAGGTGGCCCTTTTCTACTCCTGTGACTTTTGCTCCTCCTGCTAGTGACATTTTTGGGTGGCCTTCCGCCACCACTTCCAAATTTCCTCGCCTGGCCCTGGCAATCTTCCCTCCCAAGCAAGAGGAAGGAGAAATTGATAAAGATCCTGAAGATGGGTGGTCCATGCTAGTCCTAACTCCTGACCCCACTGTTGTATGGGGCAAGAAATATGATCTTGATCCTCCTCCCTCGGCTGCCACTACTTTGGCTGCCTGAGGAAGTTTTTGATGAATAGCTTGTTTTTTGTTTTTTGTTTCCACTCGCTAGTCGTGTGACTCTTGTGAGGTGATATTGTATCCCCAGACATTTTTTTGTGAATATTTACTTTAATATTTTATTTAATAGAGAAGGCCTATTCATAAAAAAAATAGAATAACATCAATCTATGGACCCTAGTATTGAATTAAATTATGCTTTCAGATAAACATGATGACCCAGATTTTGTTCTTGACTTTGTGGACCCTAGAAATGATGTGAAGGGGAATAAGGCAGCTAGGGCCTCTGTTGCTAGCATGAAAGGGAAATCAAATATTTTTGGGTCCTCAATAGTTAATTCTTCTAAATTGTTGGTGAAAAAGAGAAAGCTAAGCCATATGGATTATAGAAGGCAAGAAAAGGAACATGATGTAAATTTTAGCATGCTTGTTGATGAGGGTAGGGATATGCTGAAGGAAGTGGAATCCTCTATCCTTGATGCCATAGTCTCCAACATTTGCCCACGTAAATTTCAAGACCATCAAAACCCTCTATTTTCTTGCATTATTTAGGAGCTCAAATATTTGAGGGGAAGGGTTGATAAGCCGAAGGGTGATTCAGATCACCTTGAGCAAGACCATGAGAGCCAAATCAAAGATTTAGAGGAGGATTGTCATAAAATTAAGAAGAATTTTCCTACAGTGGTGGCGGTTAGTAAGGTGGCTTTGAATAATGCTAATGAAGGTCTCCACAAGATTAATGAGTAGGTTGAAGTGTTGCTTGTCACTTCCCAGGATATTTCCCCTTTGGGTAGTATGAAGAAGGGTAAGATTACCAAGGCTACTAATGTACAGACAAGCAATATTTCCATAATGCCTTTGGATAGCGTTGTGGATGAGATGGAGGACATCGAGGTGCCCTAGCCAGGTCCTATGACTAGGCTTTGTAATAAAGATAAGGGTATGAACCTTGTTGATGATGTTAGTAAGAAAGTTTTGTTGATCAACAAAGAGGTCATTAGGAAGAATGATGAATTAAGCAAGCTTTTGTAATTTTGTTAGGTGGTTGTTTTATTCTTTATCTATGTTGTTGTGTCCTGTTTGGTTGGGTTGTTTTGCGTCTTATTGGCATCTAGGTCCTAGTTGTTTTTTTTTTTTTTTGTTCTTTAAACTCTAGGTTTCTAGTCCTTGTAAAACTAATTTTCTCCCTTAATCAAAACATCAATATATTCTTACTTACATTTCTAATTATGAATATATTGGTATGTATCAAATTCATAATTGTATGTGTAAAATTAACTTCTTCTCGATCAAGATCTTTCCTAAACTGCTCATAGCTAAAATTAACAATAGATTTTATCTTCGCTACTTTCTCAAGCATGTGAATATTATGTTGTTTCACATAATCCCTTTTCTTTTTTAATTATTTGTTATTCATATTACCTCTATCATGGGACCAAATGTAAGCCCTCTTTATCTCCTTATTATACACTAGAGTGAGTCCTCTTTCCAATAATATCATAAACATATTTTTTATAATCTCTTGGATCAAGGAGACCTATCCCACAATATACAGAAGGGATGGATTGGTGTGTGACTTAATAAGGTATCTTATTTTTCCCTATAGGAATTTTTTATTCTTTACTTCTCAATTTTGACAAAATTCTATTACTCAAGTATAATAACAATTTTTAATTTACATGACTAGGAGTGACCAAGTGTGAGGGGTAGGGTTTCAAGTGAGAGTGAGGGTGCTAACAATTCATCTAAGGACAAAGACAACTCTGACCCACATGATGAGGAGTCATTTTCTCCTTTCGGTTGTTTGAGTTCATGTTTTGTGGCATGGTTTTTTTCCCTTTCTCCATTGCGTTTATTTATGTCTTGTTTGCTTTGCGTGTTTTATCTTTGATGGTGTTTAGTGAAGCTTGCAAGGGGGCCATGTTTCTTCTTTTTTCTATATTGGGGGATATCTTTTACACTTTCTGGGGAGTTTATGTCTTCTCTCATGGATTTTTTCCTAGAGCTCTCTCTACTGCTTGGGGCTTGTTTCCATCAACATTTTGTTATTTTTCCTACTTGCCCTATTGGACTTGGTGTGTTACTCCTTGGAGATATAGATGATGGGGAGGTTGTTTGTGGAAAAGGCCTTTTCTCTACTTTTGTACTCTCCTTGTCTTTTTTCTAAGTTATTTTTTTAGTGGTAGGGCTTTTGGTGGCTCTGTTCTTCTTGGTAGTCAAGCAGCCTAGGCTAACCTTGGTTTTTTTTCCTTGGATTTGTGCTTGTCTCAACTATTGCTCAGTGCTTTATGCTACTTCTTCTCATGTGGGCTCATGTTGTTCTTGGTTGCGTTCTTCCATTTGAGGATCCTATAGAGGTGAAGTTTTATCTTTTTGTTGTGGTATGGGTTTAGCTCATTTTGCTCCCCTCTTCCTCTTTCACTACTCCTATTTGGGAGAAGAAAATTATTATGAAGGTGGTGATTTTCTTGGTGGGAGAGGTTGGTTCTATCTCTATGTGGTCAACTTGATCCTATCGAGGTGAATTTTTATCTTGTTTTTGTGGTATGGGTTTGACTCATTTTTCTCCCCTCTTCCTCTTTCACTACTCCTATTGAGGAGAAGTAAATTCTTATGAAGGTGGTAATTTTATTGGTGGGAGATGTTTGTTCTAGCTCTATGTGGTCAACTTATGTCTCTGGCTATCTATTTGGGAGGTTGAATCATGTTTGGCTCTTTCAGCTATTGGTCCATTTCTCTTCTACTTCTATTTATGTGGGTTCCTTTTCTATTGAGGTGAAAAGGTGTTTCACAAGAGGGGAGATGAATTAATGCTAGAGTCTTTGTTGGTTTCAGGTTGATGGTTTTGGGAGCCTTGTCAAAACCTAGGTTGAAAGTTTGGGGAGCCTCTCAAAACCCTTTGATCCTTGTCTTGGATTTGTTTTCTTGGGAGGTTCAGGTTCAGTTATTTCTAGACTTTTCTTTGAGTTTTGTATTCTTATCTTTTGTTGTTAAAGTTGTGGGATACTTGCTAAAACCTAATGGTTTGGTTAATGGTGCATAGAAAAACCCTTGGATTTTGATCTAGGTTATGGATTCCTTGCTAAAACTCTTGGATCATGGATCTACCCATTAAAAAAGGTTATGGAGCCTTGCCAAAACCCTTGTTTTAGGTTAAGGGAGCCTTGTAAAATGCTTATCTCTTGTGTTGCTGACATTTCTTGTGTGAGGGCTTAGACCAGGTGGGTGGCTTTGCTAATTCTTAGACACCTTATTGATATTTGGTTGACATTTGACTATCTTTAGTCTTTGTTTGTATCTTTCTCCAATGTTCAACTTGTGGGTTCTAGATTTCCATCAATTCTAGAGAGTTTGGGATCCACTAAAAAATTATTTTATCCCTAATCAAAAAAAAATTTGTAAGCTAATAATATAGTAATGGTAAAATAGAGAGAAAATGTGAGAAAACTAGGTGTTCCAAACCCTAAAGATGGTGAAGATGAAGATGGAGGAATGAAAATCAATCTGGTGGATGTAAATATCCAAAATTTCCAAAATATTTCTATCATAGGAATTTTTTTGGGAAAAAAAAGGAGGAGATCATTAATTCATTACTAGGTTAGAGAAAAGTTGGTAAGGAAAGGGAGATATATTTCATGAAAAGATCATTTTTTATTGTCGAATTTAATGATGAAGAAGGAATAAACTCTATCCTAATAAATAGTTTGTGTGAATGTAGAGAATCATTTATTTTTGTCAAAAGGTGGGAGCCAAATTTTGATCCAAATAAAATGCATCTAATAGATAAACCCTATTTAATTTGTTTGTATAACTTACCCTTGGAATTTTGGAGCGAAGAAAGTTTTAGAATAATTGAGAACAACCTAGGGAAAAACCTAAGTCTTAATATGTGAGAAGATGATTCTATCCACTATGTTAGAATCCCAATAATTTCAATTAACAAATTTCTAGGTTCAATTAAATTAGTGTTGAGAGAAGGAGTGTGGGCTCAATTGATTGAATTTGATGAAAATGATTTTTTTGTCAAGTAGATATAGAAGAAGAAATCATAGTGAAGAAGATTGTCAAATTCTCCAGTAGAAATTCTTGAGACCAAAATAGGAATAATGAAAGATTTAGGAGGAAGATGGAGAGAAAAACATTGAATTACTGGTAAATCAAAGAATTCTAGAAAGGAAATCTTTGTTCCTAGAAAATCATACTCTAAGAAGTAATAAGGAAGATAAAGGAAAATCATTAATGAAGGAACTAGACAATGAAAATATACAACTTTAGAAGGAGATAGAAGATAAATATCCAATGATAGAACATGAAAGGGCAGTTAGTGAGGAAGAAATTTACATAAAATAACTAAGAACTATTAGCCAATCTTTGTCACAAATTGGAAACATGAAGCCCTCTAAACCAAGATCGAGAATGAAGACTAATTGTAGATGGGGCAAATGGATTGAATACAAGATTCAATCTTTCAACATCCAATAATGAAGTTTTTCCCTACCAAAAAAACACATGCAAATCAAAATCTAAAATAGAAAGACACACATGCGTGCTACAAAATCCTACTCCATTGCCCTCCTATTTCTCAATATTTCATGTTAAAAAATTATTACTCTCAAATACACTTCTATGAAATCTATGAAAAAATGGAGATTTAATGATCAATGTAAAACATAAGAGAAAGAAAAGTATGAAATAGAATGCAAAGTAAACTCAAATACCAAATTGTAGATGCAAAAATTAAGCCCGAGATCTTATGAAAGAAGATCCAATTAATTCAACATCAAACAATGAAGAAACTGGAAGAAAAACACACATGCAAATAAAAATGTAAACTAGAAACACACATGCATGTCACACAATATACTCCATTGCACTCCTCAAACCAAGGTCTTATGTAAAATATGGATCTTAGAAGTACACACAAGAAGCTATGGTTTATTGTAGATTTGCAATTATGAATGTAAAGAAAGATAAAGAAAGCGAAATGCAAAAGAAGGATTCAAAAAGTGAACTAATTGCTAGATTTCTCAATTTCTAGATAGCCTCAAATAAGAGATGGTGATGGGTTTTTATAGAAGTCCTCAAGGATGAATCCAATATCAAGATGAATGTGGTATAAAGGATTGATGTAAAAATGAAGAGTGTTTATCCCACATGCATTAGATGAGTGAAATATATAGAGTGGGAATTGATAAATAGGAGATTAGGAAAATAGATTTAATAATAGTATATATTAATGGATTAAATGAAGAATAATATTATAATTAAATTTCATGAAATAATGAAGAATAATGAGATAATATATTATGATATGAATATTATAATGAAAAATAGAATGAGGAATAAATAATAAGAATATTATATAATAAGGATCCACTTGATAATGGGAAAAATTAAGTTTAATTAGGAGGACAAATTTTATGCATCTACACTAATAACAAAATGAGAGAAGAGGATGGTGTTCTTCTAGATCAATCCTCTATAAATACTTATCTTTCAAGATCCAAAGGAGGAAATACCTCCCTTGGAGGGTAATGAAGATCCTCACATGGAATGTTAGGAGTTTAAACACACCTAACAAGAGACATGTGATCAAACACCAAATAGAAAACCAATTGATCAATATTATTTTGTTACAAGAAACAAAATTATCAAAGGAGAATGTTGAGGGTTTCATAAGATACTATTATGGATGGAACAAATTTTTCCAAGAAGTAGAAAGAACCTCTTGTGGACTCTGTGTGATGTGAAAACCAAAAAAAATTTGCATCTCGATTCTGACATGCAATAAAAATTGGATTGAGTGCAAAATGAAAAGTTCTCTATCTGATCTTACTTTTTTTTCTTTATAAAATATATTGACCTACCAAAACCCTAGATAAAAGAGATATTTGGGTGGAAATAGGTATGGATCTTCAAGACTAACAAAACAAGGCAATTTTGATAGGAGATGGATTTTGGCCAATCCATAAGGAATGCAGGATTGGTGGATATTGTCCCAAGCAATGGTAAATATACATGGATTAATCGTAGAGATAGTTTATCCAATATAACAAAGACTTTGGATCATTTTTTCATCATAGATGAGTGGCTATAAATTCCCCTCACCCAAAATTCATTTAACAAACTGATTCCAATATTGGATCATTTTTTATAGGAACTAAATAATGTGGAAGAGGCACAACCAACAAGGAGTTAATTTAAATTTGGAAAGAAGTGGTTTTGATAGAAAGTCATAACAAAGATTATTTGGGAATTATGGTAGGAGTAAAGTAATTTTGAAGGAACAAGATTGTTCACCATTAGTAAAAGGTTGAAGTTTTTAAAAAAGAAACTAAAGAAATGGAATACAAAAGTTCTCAAAATTATATTTGAGGAGAAAGAAATAGTAGAGGAAGAAATGGAAATGTTGAGTAAATATGTTATAATACATGGAGTGTTATAGGAGGAATTCCATAAATAGAAGAAACTTTTCAAAGAATACAGTGAAATTATCATGACACAAGAATGTTATTGGAAATCTAAGGGTAAGTGCACAAAGATGGTGGTAAAAAGGGGGGGTATAAGTGGACACTTTTTTTCTAAAATTAGTTGAACCTAAACTTGGAGGCAAAATTTGAAAGTCATCCACTCAAGATATGAAGATAATCAATGAAAAAATATTGTAGTACTCTGAATCTAGTTTCTAAACTACTAAACTTTTTCAAAATTGGGTAAGATTAAGGGGGTCAAACCCTTCACACACGAAAAACTGACCCTAATTTTTTTTGAAAAACATAACAGTGTCAGACGTGCACATAAAAAAAGTCATAGTTAGATTTAGTATTTTGACAAATCATTTGGTAGAAAGATAGTTAAGAGTGAGCACTAGAAGATGTGTATTTTTTTGTAATTTTTTGTTGAGTATTTTTTTTTATGATTTTTCCAATGGAGCATATCTTGAAAGTTAGGTACCTATTCGTGCGTGAAGCATAAGTTGCACTAAACAAATTGAAAATACAAATGTTTTTTTTTTAATTGTAAAGAATCAAGTGCACTACAATAATATATAAATTTTTATAAATTTGGATAAGTATATCAAAAGTTATTCAGAAAATGGTGCACCTATGTTTGTGAGAACTATGGAGACATTGGTAAAAGAAATTCAATAATAATATGTTATTGTTGTTCAAATTGAAAAAAAATTATATGGTTAGAAAGCTCAGAAGATGGGTGAAAATATAGTGGCAATTTTAGAAATACCCACTTTATGAATTGTAAACCTGATGATGACAAAGTCAATAAACCAAGTTGATAAAATAAAACACGTCAAAAATGAAAGAAATGGAGGGAAATCAAACTTCCAATCCATAGCTTTGTCATCCAAGCCTATTTCCAAGCCTAAATAGTCAAAAGCGCGTATGGGGTACTTATGGTTTAAAAAGCACGTACGGGGTACTTATTGTGTAAGCAGCGCATACACGCTTGTTTCCCTATAAACAACATGTACGCACTATTGTATAATATGATATTATATATATAATATGTGTATATACATATAATATATGTAATATATAATATGTATATAATATGATATTGTATATATAATATGTTTATATACATATAATATATGTATATATATAATATGTTTATTTACATATAATATATGTATATATATAATATATTAAACATATATATACACATGTAAGTGTATTGTTTGCCCCTCTCAAATGCATACAAGGTTCCTCTCTCTCTCTCTCTCTCTCTCTCTCTCCCTTCCTCCATTACCCATCCCTCTTTCTCTTCTTCTCTCCCTCCCTCGTTCCCTCCCTCCATACTCCACTGCAATTGTGTCTGCACTTCTATAGAAGTAAGTGAATTTATTTCTTGTCTGCAACATCCTCTTTGATTTTTATCATGTATCCTCTCCTAAAAAAATTGACTGATGGATTTGTGTGTGTATATTGAATAGGAGGAATAGGGTTTGAAATTGAACCATGGGTGTATTACCGTGAAAAATAAGGAAACCTGTAGCAATATTCTTCTTGAATATGTTTTTGATGAGCAGAGCGGATGTGGAAAATAGTGTCAACAAAGCAACATGATGGGTCGAAGTACCTCCAATATGTTTTTCAGAAGAAAACAACAGGTAGGAAGAGAAAGAGGGAGAGTAACATAGATGATGTCATGTAGAATGATAGTGGTGGGTATATGAGAGTTCCCATGTTGTTACACAACACCTTTCACCTAAAGAAATTAAAGTTTGTTGTATGCATGGCAGTGGTAGTATATGATGATCATCACTTGTCAAACAACTTGGAATGGCACATACCCATGAAAGAAATCAAGTGTGTAATTCCTATAGTCACAATCGAGATCATTCTTATAACCTTGCAAATTTAATAGCATCATATGTTTTAAAACTTAGGCAATACTCTTAGGGTTAGGTCAAGCTCTTACACTTGCTTTTTAGTGAAGCCTCGTTGTTTGTTCACTTGGAGTCTCATTGTATGATGTTCTATTAATAACTTTAAATTTAATATATCATTTTATTAGCCCACCATATGACCCCTTAGGTGTCATTAGAGGTTGTATTGTTTCCTAAGAGGTCATATGGTATCCTGTGACCCCTTAAGACCCATCCTCTTTCCCTCCCCCCTACTCTCCCCCTCTCCCTCTCTCTCTATCCCCTCTCCCTCCCTCTCCCTCTCTCCATCTCTCCCTCCTCTCTCTCTCTCTCTCTCTCTCTCTCTCTCTCTCTCTCTCCCCTTCCCATATCCCTCTTCTCCCCACCCCCCTCTTCTCTCTCTCTCCTCTCCCTCCCTCTACCTCTCTCTCTCTCTCTACCTTCCCTCCCCCCTCTTCTCTCTCCCTCCCCTCCCTCTCCCCTTCCCCCCTCTTCTCCCCTCTCTCCCTCTCTCTCCCTCTCCCCTATCCTCTCCCTCCCTCTCCTCACCCCCTCTTCCCTCCCCCCTCTCTCTTCTCTCCCTCTCTCTCTCCTCTCCCTCCATCCCTCCCTCTCTCTCCCTTCCCCCCCTCTTCTCTCCCTCTCTCCCTCTCCTTCCTCCATACCCCTTCTTCTCTCCCACCCCCCTCTTCTCTCTCTCTCTCTCTATACCCCTCTTATCTCCCACCCCTCCCCCTCCCCCCCCCTCTCTCTCTCTCTCTCATCTACCTCTCTCTCCCTCCCCTCTTCTCTCCCTCTCTCTCCCTCTCCTCTCCCTCCTTCCCTCTCTCCTCTCTCTTCCTCCATACCCCTTCTTCTCTCCCACCCCCCCTCTCTCTCTCTCTTTCTCTCTCTCTCTCCCTTCCTCCATACCCCTTCTTCTCTCCCACTCTCCCTCCCCCCTCTTCTCTCTCTCTCTCTCTCTCTCCCTTCCTCCATACCCCTTCTTCTCTCCCACCCTCCCCCCCTCTTCTCTCTTCCCCTCTCTCTCTCTCCCTCCCTTCTCCCTCCATCTCTCTCTCTCTCTCTCTCTCTCTCTCTCTCTCTCTCTCTCTCTCTCTCTCTCTCTCCCTCTCTCCCCCTCCATCTCCCCCTCTCACTCCCTCTCCCTCCTTCCTTCTCTTCCTCTCCCTTCCTCGATACCCCTTCTCTCCCACCCCCCTCTTCTCTCTCTCTCTCTCTCTCTCTCTCTCTCTCTCTCTCTCTCTCTCTCTCTCCCCCCCTCTCCCCCCCCTCTCCCTCCCTTCCTCCATACCCTTCTTCTCTCCCACCCTCCCCCCCTCTTCTCTCTCTACATTCCCCTCCCCCCCATCTCTCTCTCTCTCTCTCTCTCTCTCCCTCCCCCCTTTCTACCTCTCTCCCTCCATCTCCCTCTCCCTCCCCTCTCCCTTCCTCCATACCCCTTTTTCTCTCCCACAAACCTCTCTCTCTCTCTCTCTCTCTCTCTCTCTCTCTCTCTCTCTCTCTCTCTCTCTCTCTCTCTCTCTCACTCTATGGTGCAAGAGCACCTAGTGGAGGTAAAACTCCCATTTTTGAGTATTTAAATTCTTTTATGTTTGTAAAGTCTTATGTTAGGTTGATTATGGTGTTTTAAGTTGTTTTGTGTCATGTTTAGTGGTTTTGATCTCATTTTGGGCTCTAGAGATCAAGTTTTGCTTTTAGGCCTAGAGTTGACAATTTTTGGCAAAAATGTGCAAAATTGCCAAAAAGGTCTTCTAATGCCTTAAAGAGCATTGGAAAATTTTTGATAAGTGTTTTTAAGCATTTCCAAGTTGTTTAGGCAAGTTGATAAGGCTAGATTGTCCAAAATGACCTTTTGAGCAAGAAAAGTTGTCAAAATTGTCATTTTCTTGCAAGATGAAGTGTTGGAAGCCTCATGTCCATACTAGAGCTTGAAAACCAACTGGAGAAACTATATAAGTCCTCCCTTTGTCTTGTGAATGGTTGGTGATTGTATGTGCAAGAGTTTCTTCATGGATTTTTTTGGCTTTTATGACTAGTTTTTACTACTTTTGAGCAATAGTCCATATTGTAGCTTCTTAGTCTGTACTGTACCTTTGGGAAGTGTACATAGTACTTTAATAATTCTTTTTATTTTATTGTGGCATTGGTTTCTTCTTAAAGTGTGATTTTACAAAATTATTTCCAAACTATGTGCTTGCTACCTTGTCAAGGGTTTCAAGCCCCAAAATGACTCCACTTGACTAATCCATGCTTGGGATCCCACAATATGGATTCAGTCAAGTTGGAAATCATGTATATACTATACATATGCTCTATTTTGTGCCAAAAGTGTGGTTGGAAGAAGAACTTGAGTGAATACTAGGCAAGTGTTGATTGCTTGGCTAGTAACATGAACAAAAACTCAAGATTTGCACCCAAAAAGTAATTTTGGAGTGAACAAATGATGAGGCAGAGGTCTAGGCATGTGACCGAGGGTGTGAAGAATCATCTTGATGAGTTAGTATAGCTTGTTCCATTTAATCTTTCTCACTTTGTAAACAAAACAGTGAGTTCACTATTTTTCTGAATTTTGTTGTAAAGTTGCTTATGGAATGCTTCAAAAGCATCATCCAAGCCTTGTAACTGAGAAGGCATTGTAATAGGAGATAAATCAATGTTTGAAGACCTCATTGAGGTGTATGGCCAATTCCAAAACTCTTCTTTATGCAATTCCCAAGGTGAAATGATTGTTGACTGGTAAAGGGGTAGCAAATTAACAGTGACAGAGGCAATTTTATCATTTTCTCACTTGTTTGCCAAGTGTTTGGCTTTATGTTTGCATGGAAGTAACAAGGGAAGGCTCTCTTTGGTGTGTAAGAAGTTATAAGTCAGTTTGGAGACTTGTTAAGTGGAGTTGGAGAGCCTTCTCAATGTTCTTTGGTTTAAACCCTTCAAAACCCTACTAAAGTGCCTTAAATGGTGGACAGTCCTCATATTGCCATAACAGTGGCCTAAACCATGAAACTCAGTTAGAAAATACCTCTAAACCATCACAGAAACCAATTTTGTGGGAGGTATTAACCATCATTGGGTGTTATAAGAAAAAAAGTGCCAATTAGGCCTCCATGGGCTAGTAGCCTTTTGGGGTTGCATAACACACAATTGACAGTTTTTGCCAAAATGCTTAGACCTGATTATAAGGAGAAGTTTTGGGCTTATGAAACTTTGTAAGAACATTAAAAAATATTCAAAAAAGTGTTATTTGGAGCCTTGAACAGTGAGAAGCCTTATTTGGGGGTAGTTGACCTTAGTTGGTGAATTTCAGCAAGCTAAGGGATAAAGACCTCAAACAAAATTGTGAGCATCCAAACGTGAGTATAACCTTGTTGCCCCTACATTTCCATGTGGAAGACCCCTAATACACTCTGAAACATAAGGTGGAAGGCCCAAATACCCAAGAACGAGAATGTGTAGTTGGAAGGAGTAAGCATTTTTTAGTAGATTTGTGCATGGGTGAGAGCCATCACCAAAAAGGGAGTTTATTAGGCAAGTGAACCATGAAGTACTTGGCACTATATCCACAAGACTGATTGTGTAAACACATACATTAGACTCAACAAGTGTTTGGGTGACAAATTGAACTACTTGAGCAAATTGGCCTTTTGAGCACTTACCTATTAATCTCCCTATCACTCTACCTCTCTCCCTCTCTCTACCTTCTCTCCCCCTCTTCTCTCCCTCTCTCCCTCCCTCTACCTCTAACTTCCACCCCTCTTCTCTCCCTCTCTCCCTCTCTCCCTCTCCCTACCCCCTCTCTCTTCTCTCCCTCTCTCTCTTCTCTCCCTCCCTCTCCCTCCCTCTATCCCTCTCTCTCTCTCTCTCTCTCTCTCTCTCTCTCTCTCTCTCTCTCTCTCTCTCTCTCTCTCTCCCTCCCTCCCTCCACCTCTCTCCCTCTCTCTCCCTCTCCCTCCCTCTCACTCCTTCCTCTCTCCCTCTCCCTTTCTCCATACCCTTTCTTCTCTCCCACCCCCCTCTTCTCTCTCTCTATATCTCCCTCCCTCTACCTCTCTCCCTCTCTCTACCTTCCCTCCTCCCTCTTCTCTCCCTCCTTCTACCTCTCCCTTCCCCCCCTCTTCTCTCCCTCTCTCCCTCTCTCACCCTCTCCCTCCCCCCTCTCTCTTCTCTCCCTCTGTCTCTCCTCTCCCTCCCTCTCCCTCCCTCCCTCTTCTCTCTCTCTCTCTCTCTCCCTCCCTCTACCTCTCTCCCTCTCTCTCCCTCCCCCCTTCTTCTCTCCCTCCTTCCCTCTCTCTCTCTCTCTCTCTCTCTCCCTCCATCCCTCTCTCCCTCTCCCTTCCTCCATACCCCTTCTTCTCTCCCACCCCTCTTCTCTCTTCTCTCTCTCTCTCTCTCTCTCTCTCTCTCTCTACCTCTCTCCCTCTCTCTACCTTCCCTCCCCCCTCTCTCTCTCCCTCTCCCTCTTTCTCCCTCTCCCTCTCCCTCTCTCTCTCCCTCCCTCCCATTTCATTCACATCTTTTCTAATACCAATAGTACATACAGGGTGCCAAAATTATCAGTTCACTCTCATGCCATAACTTTTTTAAGGCAAAGGAGCGTGTACGCGGTACTTATTACTCATAAGCTCGTACGGGGTACTATTCCCATTATTCGTTATCCTGCGATAACATTCTTTAGGCTTAGTAGTGCGTACGCTCTACTTATCAATCCAGAATGGGAAAAAAGAATACCATTGGGCTTGTCAACATTTTATGGTCTAACAGTGTGTACGTGGTTATTAATGTAGTGCGCACACAGTTTATAGACAGTTTTAGTTGCCCAAGAGCCTCAATGGCCTCAAAAGAAGTTTTTGAGGTCATTGAAGGCCCCACTGGAATTGTGTTTGCACTTCTATCACTATTGTATACATAAAAGTAAGTGAATTTTTTGTTTTTGCATGATTTCAAATGATTGAATTGTTGTTTTTATTAGTTTTTTGTTTTTGCATGGTTTCAAATGATTGAATTGAGATTGTTTAATAGTTTGATTCCAAAAAATAGTGATAAGATGCATATTTATGGGTATTTGTTTATTTATGAACTTTTCTTTACGTATATATGTAATATGACTCTATTTAGGTCAACCGATATCAACCATGGGAAAGAACAAGCAAGGAACGATGGAACAAAGAGAGGCTCAAAAGGAAAGACAAAGGCAGCGTATGAAGAAATTGTGTGACATATGATCAATTGGAGAAGAAGGTATGCCATCCTCAACATCTCAATTTGATTTACCAAACAAATATAATGCACCTAATGCAATTGAAGAAGAAATATTTGATAATTTACCATTTGAACCTAATGCAATTGAAGAAGAAACATTTGATAATTTACCGTTTGAACCTAATGCAATTGAAGAAGATACCACATTGAATAATCAATTAAATGATGAACATATTACACCTTCTCTACTTGATTAATTGAATGTACATAATGCACCGATGTTAATACCTCCTAGAATCATTCGTAGGAAACCCAAGTATCTAATTGACATTGATGAGAATATATTGAAGTCAATGCCCAATAAAATGAATGAACGAACTTGTAGGAGAATGGTTAAAAGAATATGGCAAAACTATTTTAAAAACTTAAATCAAACCACAAGATGTCAATTAATTGTTCAAATGATTAAAACTTTGAATTTTAGAGAGACAATGAAAATTCTAGGCCTAAGATCATCTGCAAGTAACAGTGAAAGAACTATTGTTAGAAATCTATTTGATGCATATCAATCTATTGGTTCAAAATCACGTAGTAAATATTCTAATGCTACTTGACGTGTCATTACATCAACCATAATGAGCAAGAAAATAAAAAAATATCGTTTGATAAGCAAAACAAGTAAGTCATTAAATGTTAGTAGAACAACATTAAGTAAAGCATTAAAGAGGAGGGAACAAATAGAGGAACCTAACAATAATTCTCTTTGGGCATTCTCAGGTAGACTACCATGCAAAGACAAGGTTGTTGTTGATGCACTAAAAATATTAATTGAAATTTTTTGGCATGAAAACACAAGAGTATCGCCCAACCAAAGAGATGTTGTTAGAAGGTGAATTGGGTCTAAAAATTGTCAGCCACATGTGAAACACTATTTGGATAAGACTCAAACTAAATTTTATGAAAGATTCCTTCAAAAGTTTCCTCAAATAAAAATTTCTCAAATATTTTTTGAAATGGCAAAACCTTTTTATGTTAAGATTAATCATGTACGCACCATGTATTATTGTAGGATGCATATTGAATTTTCCATGCATTATGATATTTTTTGTCATATTTGTTCTACTTTGCACACTAACGATGTTTTGCAGGAATGTAATATACAAGCACCTCCTAATTCGGCAAGAGAATTTATTTTAAGTTTGCTATGTAATAGACATGATGGTTGCATTTATTATAAGATGCCTTGTTTGGAAGGTTCTTGTGCTATATA
The DNA here is from genome assembly GCF_030272615.1 of Cryptomeria japonica. Taxonomy (NCBI): domain Eukaryota; kingdom Viridiplantae; phylum Streptophyta; class Pinopsida; order Cupressales; family Cupressaceae; genus Cryptomeria; species Cryptomeria japonica. The sequence goes on from NC_081415.1 coordinate 147,235,408, forward strand.
TGGTGGTTTGCAATGTTTACCAAGATGCATACATTTGGAGAGCACACATGAAATTGGTATGAAACTAGTTTCTTTCAAAAAATACAAGACAACCACATATGGAGTTAAAGATGGAAAAGATTTGAAGAGATGTGAGCTAGTGAAAAAAGATATATGTGTAGCTCAATTTATGAAAATGTTTCAAGAGAAACTAGTTTATGAGTACATAATACATACACATAGAGCTCAATGGTTAGATGAGCAATTCAAGTTATGTAAGGACACATTTCCTCTTGGCACCATTGTCTCTATCGTTGATTTCACTAAAAATTATACACTACAACCTCAAAATGAAGTGCAATCCATATATTATAACTCTACACAAGTTTCTATTTTTGTACACATAGCATTCATGCATGCAGATGATAGCACAGAGGAGGATAGAAAGGTTGTAAGAGGGTATCACTTCTACATAAGTTATTATCATTATCATTCATCGGAGTTTGTACAAGGATGCTTTAAAGTTTTCTATGATAGTTTAAGGGAAAGGAACATACGATACAACCGATACTTAATATGGTCAGATAATTGCACCACACATATCAAGAATGCAAGGATGTTTTATTAGTTGACAAGGATGCATGTACCAAGCGGTGTACAACATTTTTGGAATTTCACTGAGGCTGGACTAATAACTCAATGATGAACGAAGAGTACCAAACCGGTACTGAGAGGGGGGGGTGAATAAGTACGGTCAAAAACACTTTCCAAGAACTGGTTAGACAAGAGAGACTACAAATGTCTGACATGCAGTAACACCAATCTGAAACAAAGTACAACCGATAAAGCTAAGAATGACTGTGACTAGCATTAACCAGTTAATCACTTAGCTTTCTGCTTCACTTAATACTACACTTCCATTTCACCCTTATGCATGAACAGGTAAACTATCATCAGAAATATAATAACAGTTAGCTTAACATGATTCACCGCTTGACAGAAAATACTTAAACCATCACATGAAAACACTACACATGACACGCAACTTTTCCATGTGGAAAACCAACTAGGGAAAACCATGATGGGGATGAATACCCACAAGTTGTTTTTTAACTCTTTAGAAGTCCGCTCTATTAGGAGCCTGGACCAGTTAAGGCCTATTACAATAGGTTCTGTAAGGAACCGATACTATTAGGGATCACCTGGTTAAGGGATGGCTAGAATACCCAGTTAAGGGTTAAACCCTGTTAGAGGTTACCTGGTTAGAGGATTTCAAGAACTCAATGGCTTTGAGTCACCCTGTTAGAGGTTTTACAATAAGATGGTTAAGGCTACCCTATTAAGGGATTTTCTAGCTATTGAAGTGGTTAAAGATCAACAGGTATTACAAATGATCTAGATATAGCACTCAATGCCAATACAGATCCGCTTCAGTTTCTTCCTTCTACACACACACTATGCAGGTATCAATCCTCTCATCTGGTCTGGCAAGAATCATGTATCTCTTCTCTTAGATACACACACATCATTTGCCAACAACCTCAACAAGAAGCACAACTTCAACCTTATAGGAAATAGTTAGGTCGATAGGATAAACCCTTAACCTAAAACATTTAGGCTAAGCAGTTCAGTTGGTTCAATCCTAGCCGTTGAACACTTCAAGACAATCTCTATCATTCCTACTTTAGCGCTGCATGGAGGCGATAACCAATCACACATTTTCTACCGTTTGCGAAGACTTCACCCATTCTTGAGGTAGATAGGATCAATCCTCATTATGCAAGATCCTTCACGTGCACAAGGCTGACTTGGTAGCCCGATCTAATCCTCATTACAATGCTTTCACTCATCAAAAGATTTCATCAGTTGACACTTCAACTAGAAACCCAAAAGTTGAGACTACCAACCGGTTAGTCATGCAATACTTCCATATACCGGTTCACCTGAACAAGCATACCGCTTCACCTTTTGCACATATGCCGCTTCACAGTATTATACCTGTTCACTTTGGAAGATGCTTAACTGGGAGTCACTTGATCGGTTCATTCACCAGTCATATTTCTAGTTCACTCTTCAGCATGTTGCTGGTTCACTCTTCAACATATTGACATCAATGACAACATAATATCATTATGTCAACATACTGGTTTACATATGCCAATGATCTCCCCCTTTGGCATTGATGGCAATATATAAAGATATCTGTCTACTTCACATCCTCTTCTCCTCAATACTGCAGATATCATCTCTGCTTCACATCTTCTCCCCCTTTGATAACAATGCCAAAGTGGAGGTACAAGCTACCCATGTTCCACTATGCTGCTCCCCTTGAGGAGTAGCATCCCTCAACACATCAATCCTGAAAAGATTTTGCATTGCAATACCTGACCGATGTGGAGCACATTCTTTTAGTTCACCTCTTGAAGGGGCAACACCCCTAATTCACCTATCAAATAGGTGAATGTAGCCTTTGGTAAAGGCTTGGTGAAAATGTCTGCTAACTACTCCTTACTGGAAACATGTTCTAATAGAATTTATTTGCTCTGAAACTTTTCTCTTAAGAAATGATACTTAAGCTCAAAATGCTTGGTTCTAGAATGTAAAACCAGATTTTTGGAAATATTGATATCACTTGTATTATCACAAAATATGCTTACCAGTTCAGATATAGGAACTTTGAAGCCATTTAATACATGCTTCATCAAAATAGTTTGCGTGCAGTTCATAAAAGCTACAACATACTCCGCTTCTGCTGTAGACTAAGAGATGCAACTCTTCTTTTTACTCATCCATGAGACCAGTCTACCACCGAGGAAGAATGCACCACTACTTGTGCTCTTTCAGTCATCCACATTACCAGCCCAATCAGAATATGTGAACACTTTCAAGTTGAAATCATTACTATATGGATACCACAGTCCATAGTCAATAGTCCCCTTCAGATACCTAAGAATCCGCTTGACTGCAACAAAGTGAGATTCTCTTGGACCTTTTTGAAACCTTGTAGTAATGCCCACTGCATGTGCAATGCCCACTCTGCTATGCACTACATAATGCAACTTACCAACCATTGATCGGTATTCTTTCTCATTAACCAGTGCCGAGGCATCATCTTTTGATAATTTGCAACCGGTCACCATCGGTGTACCAACCAGTTTGCTATCTATTATCACTGTTTAAAAATGGGTATTCTTGTCCCATAATTGGCTAGGTTTTTTGAAAATTTTGAGTTTGGGATGCCCTTGTTACTTCAAACTTGCTTTAAGTCTAAAAGGGTTCAAGGTTTAGGTTTTGAATAGCTTTAATTTTTGAGAAAACCCCTTTTGGCTTCTATTTCCACGTTACTTTATTCACTTAAGTGATGGGTCCTTTTGTCATGCAAAGTGTTCCCCCCATTACTTTTTACCTAGGGAGTCCCTTTAAATGTTTTATTTTTATTCGCCTTTAATCTACCTTTTTTAATGTTTGTTGGGTCTTGTAATTGTCATGCAACTCTCAGTCAATTGGACGACCTGCGTGGATTCACGAACTCAACACGATCAAGTTTTACCTATCGTGAAGTAGCGAAAAGGTTTGGCGGGACCCAGTGATGAAGACTTCTCCCTTGGCTAAAAGGCAATCAGGTTGGAAAGAGATCAATGGCTTGCGTTGATTCACAGCCGGGAGATGCTCATTATTTACTCTTTGCAAAATAGCAAAAGAATGGTGGGCCCGAGCGAGATGGTTAAAAGAAGGAATAAAAAAAGGGTGCAGGTCCTTGAGATCTAATGGCCCGCGTTGCTTTGTGGGATGAAGATGATCGATGATTACCTATTGCAAATTAGTGAAAGGTTTTGGTGGGCCCAATTTCCAAGCTTTGATTGATGATTAAAGACCAATCATGTTCTATTTGATCGGATGGCTCTCATTATTTTGCTGATTCAAGGTGCACATTTTTTAACTATTGCGAAGTAGTGAAAACGTGGTGGGTCCCAGAAGCTGACAAAGTTTCTAAAGTTAAAAATCAATCTAGTTCCTTTTGATCGGATGGATCATGTGGCTTCACGAGGTGAAGATGCCTATGGGTTACCTATCATGAAATAGAGAAATGACATGGCTTTCTAGTCAGCAGTCTAGGTGTTTTAGGTGGCAAATCAGAAAATCACACGTGGCTGAGAAATCAAATAGACCAAAGAATAAATTTGGCAACTAGGTGGTGGGCCTAAAAAATAGAGTGATATAAACCGAAGACAAAGAAGTGACCCATTAGACACAGGTGGCAATTTGGATGTGGCCCCTGTTGAAGGTTTTCAGTGAGCAAGAAGTTGACACATCAGTACAAAAGGGATCAAATGCTAAAGTGGAAGGCGCTGAATCAGAGGGCCCACATCTACCGGTTCTAATAGGTTGTTAAAGGATGGGCATCTCAAGAAAGATCTAATGGTGGGTGCTATTTCACAACCTTCAAATGCAAGGTGGTTAACATTCATGAAGTAGAGAAAATAGTTAGTGTTAACCATTTTGAGCACGGTTAGTGATATAAACCGCTAGGTTAAGATAATGTAAAGACTGATCAAGTTTCAGTTGATCGGATGGCTAGCGTAGCTTCACGAGGTCAAGATGCAAGATGGTTACCTATCATGAAATAGCAAAAGGTTTTTTAGCCCATTTCTAATTAAGGAAAAGTCAAAAGTTAAAAGTTGATCAAGTTTCAGTTGATCGAACAATTGGCATGACTTTGCTAGATGAACATGCAAGGGCTTTACACTCCGTGAAATAGCGAAAGGAGAAAATGAAAAATACTCAGAGCAGTTTTGATCCATTGGAGCCAAATTTTCAAATTCTTTCATGAATTGAATTTTGAAGGGATGGCCTAAGCATGCAGTGTTAATGTCACAGTTAAGGAGCCAAATTGCCGTATATATCCTTGCATCAATTGAACAAGGGTATCATTTCATAGAAGAAGTTGCAGAGAGAGTTGTTGGAGAGTAGAGTTTCTTCAAGCTAAAATCAGGTTCTCTTGTTCATTGTTCACCTATTGCTTGAAGCTTATTGAATTGTGGTCTTGTCCTATTAGAAAATTGCTTTAATTGATAATTGGCTTAGTTGCATGATAGGGAGGGTAGTGTTGGGTGGTTGTTAAGTGGCTAGTATGTTTGCTAGGTAATAGTTCCTTTCTGTTTCCAAGGTGTAAGCACCAAAGTTAGAGTGCAAATAGCCCAAAGGCAGTCTAACAACTCACCTTACTCCACCTCCCTATGTCAAGCTCTCCTTGGCTACTCAAAAGCTCCAACTCCCTAGTTGTTGACATCCTTTCAAGTGCTCAAGAACCAACTTATGAAGCCAAACTCACCAAGTAGGTTGGATTCAAGTTAGGTTGACCTGTTTCAACTTGTTTTGTTGGAATTCATGCTTTTCTACCTTCATTGGCATATCCGATTTGTCAAAAACTTGGTTTTAGGCCTAAAACGGGCTACTAGGCAATTAGCCCTCCATTAGGGGTTTTGTGCTCACCCTGTTCAAACGATGGACTTCTAGAAAAAAAGATTCACATTTTTGGATACCCTTTTGGGAATACTTGAAGATTCACAAAGTCTTAGGGTCTCTCAGGCCTTCTCCATGTTTGTCCCAAAAATGGGTGAAAAAGGAGGGTTTTGAAGGGTTTTGATGGTGAAAAACCAAGATTCAAGCTATAAACCTCCAATATGGACAAGAGACCTTAGTACCATCATAGTACTGACTAATTAAGCCACAAATAAGAAGATTTACACTTCAAAGTTTGAAGAACAAGTTTTTACAAAAAGTTGCTTATGAGGAAAATGCAACATTTTACAACTTTTCCAATATTGCCTCTTTCAAACACTTCATTTGCAAACAAAACCAATTACATTCAACATGTAAACATGTCTACCAATTAGAAGCAAAGAAGAGTCTTATTAGCCCTACATACAAGCATTAGGCAATTACAAAATGGATTAATTCACTGTCAAGCTAACTGTTGCTGCCCTTTTGTCTTTCACTATTTTTTTGTAGTTCACTGTGACCTGCACTTTCACTGTTAGAACACTTCACAAAAGTCTGTTTTTGGTGCTCCTTAACAAGGCTCAGTCTTAGGTGGCTTATTTTCCTTCATACCTATCATTTAGAAGAAGGATATTACAAATATGACTTCAAGAAATTGTAAAACTCAGTCCTAGTTGACTGTGACAGCAAATTGGCATTCCAAAATCTTGCCTCAAAGATCATTGATTGATCTTGGCAACTTCAAATATCATAGATGACATAAAGAACACTCCTTGTGCTTGTTTGCAAGAAATTAGAAGGAGGCACAACAACCTTACAAGCTCCAATGCATGATGGAGAGTAGGTTAATGAAAGGAAATTGACTCTAAAACAATGACTCACTATTTTTTACATTATTTTCATAAACTAAACTTGCAAACAATCTCCTCATGGCTTAGAAAGCCTCTTTTCCTTGGCATACAAACTTCAACATCAATGCAAGTCTATTCAACTATTAAATGCACTTGCTATAGAAGAGCAAAGCATTAAATTTCTTCAAGACCCTAGCTAAATGGCGCACTTGCCTAGGGCTTAATGGCCACCAAAACTCCTTACACCTGCATTCTTGAAAACAAAACATGTATCTAGATAGTCTACAAGTTGACCAAATGGTTCTTGGGAAGTCATGAGCATTTTAGGACTCCAAGAAGCCAAGTTGGTCAAGCATCCTTGCCAATTCCTAGACAAGGTAGTGAAACTATCAAATCAAACTAATTTTGCTACAAACTCAAAACTTAATAAAATAAAATGCCACCAAAGGGAAAAGTTTAAGAAAACATATTAGAATCAGAAAATGCAAGAACAGTATGGCCAAGTACAGCTGGTGTATGGATTGCTGTTCACATGAAGCCAAAAACTAGAGAAAAACCAAACAAAACTAGTGTAAGTTTACAAAATGCTTCTTAACTCTGAATGATCAACCCTTACAATAATTAAAATAGGAGATTAAATACCTCTCCAAGTTGGTTAACCTCCTATATGGATAGGTACATGTCCAAGGGCACTTAATTTTGACATTTTCATGCCTAAATAACAACTTTTGGTGCCTAGAAAATGCAAGATTGACCTCCAAGACTAACCATCACCTAAAAATACTTCTCATACCTAAAACCGAAGCATAAAACATGTCTAAAACCTTTTCAAAACAAAAACCACAAAAAAACTCATTTTTCCATCATTTTGCCAGGCAACACCAAATTGGCAACTTTGAGCAAAAAGATGAAAACAAGAAACCAAAACCACACAATGAGTTCAAAACTCATCCAAACAACCTAGAACAACTTCAAAAACATCCTAAACAACTTTCCAACTTAAAACTAATAAAAATCAAACCTGAGATGAAAATGAAGCTAGGTGCTCTTGCACCATACTCTCTCGGTGACAAAGAAGTCATGTGACTCCTTTGGACAAAATAGAGAGAGGAATACTAGCCTTGGTGAAGTCACTTTTAGGTATCCAAGTGGCTTCAGAAGCTGGTTGATCTTTCCACTTGATCAAATGCTCAAGGTAGTCATGCTTTCTAGTCTTTTTGATGATTCTGGAATCAAGTACTTATTCAGAAATGGGAGAAGAAGAAGAGGGGATAGATAGATCAGAAAGGGAAGTTGAAATATCTGAAGTTCTCTGAGTCTCTTCTAGAAGCTGCCCCTTGAAAGGTACCAAATTTGCAACATTAAAGATAGGAGACAAAGAAACATCAGCAGGTAAATCAATTTTGTAAGCATTTGGACCATACTTAGCCAAAATCCTACAAGGTCCAGTTCTTCTCATTTGTAACTTGGTAGGAACTCCCTTTTGCAATCTAGACTTGTTTAGATGTACCATCACAAAATCTCCAACTGAGAATTGGACATCCCTCTTTGAAGCATCCACCCTTGCCTTGACTCTTGCTGTGGTGTCCTACAAAGATTGCTTAACCTATTCATGTATCTCTTTTAGAGATTGTGCCATATCTTCTATTGTCCCACTAACATGTTGCAAGTTAGTCACATCATGTAACTCAAAAACACCTCTTGGATGCATACCATAAACAACCTGAAATGGACTCTTACTAGTGGATTTGTTTACACTGTCATTGTAGGCAAACTCTACCTATGGGATGAGCTGATCCCAGCTTTGTCCATACTCCTTGGTGAGACATCTGAGTAGATTACCCAATGTTCTATTCACCACCTTTGTTTGGCCATCAATCTGTGGATGGTAAGCTGAGCCAAAAGATAAGTTAGTACCCAATTTCTTCCACAAAGTCTTCCAAAAATGACCCAAAAACTTAACATCTCTATTTGATACAATGCTAGATGGCAAACCATGTATTCTAACAACTTCTTTAAAGAAAAGAAAAGCAATATGACTAGCATCATTAGTAGTTTTGCAAGGTATAAAGTGAGCCATTTTACTAAATCTATCCACAACCACAAAGATACTGTCATGTCTTGTTTTTGTCCTTGGTGAACCTACAACAAAATCCATACTGATGCACTCCCATGGCCTAGAAGGGATAGGAAGTGGCTGATATAAACCAGCATTAGTGCTATGACCTTTGGCCTTCTGACATACCATGCACTATTCAACATACCTTCAGACATCTCTCTGCATCTTAGGCCAGTTATAAAAGTGTTGAACCAACTCTAAGGTCTTATTGAGACCAAAATGGCCACTAAAACTCCTTACACCTGCATTCTTGAAAACAAAACATGTATTTACATAGTCTAAAAGTTGACCAACTGGTTCTTGGGAAGCCATGAGCATTTTAGGACTCCAAGAAGCCAAGTTGGTCAAGTATCCTTGCCAATTCCTAGACAAGGCAGTAAAACTGTCAAATCAAACTAATTTTGCTACAAACTCAATACTTGATAAAATCAAATGCCACCAAAGGGAAAAGTTTAAGAAAACATATTAGAATCAGAAAATACAAGAATAGTATGGCCAAGTATAACTGGTGTACGGATTGTTGTTCACATGGAGCCAAAAACTAGAGAAAAACCAAACAAAACTAGTATAAGTTTGCAAAATGCTTCTTAACTCTAAATGATCAACCCTTACAATAGTTAAAACAGGAGATAAAATACCTCTCCAAGTTGTTTAACCTCCTATATAGATAGGTACATGTCCAGGGGCACTTAATTTTGACATTTTGATGCCTAAATGATAACTTTTGGTGCCTAGAAAATGCAAGATTGACCTCCAAGACTAACCATCACCTAAAAATACTTCTCATACCTAAAACCCAAGCATAAAACATGTCTAAAACCTTTTCAAAACAAAAACCACAAAAAAACTCATTTTTCCACCATTTTGCCAGGCAACACCAAACTAGCAACTTTGAGCAAAAAGATGAAAACAAGAAACCAAAACCACACAATGAGTTCAAAACTCATCCAAACAACCTAGAACAACTTCAAAAACATCCTAAATAACTTTCCAACTTAAAAATAATAAAAGTCAAACCTGAGATGAAAATGAAGCTAGGTGCTCCTGCACCATTGCATACTCCTAAAATGGCACCCAAAAGAGAATTAACAGGGAAGGTAAATTACCAGGACTGAAATATTTATGATGATTTCCTAGAGCAGTTAACCATGTCAACCAATGTCGGGGCTAGGGCTAAGGAGTTAGTGCCAAAGAACCCCCGTTTGAAAATTGGGGATGGCTTATATGACAAAGGGAATTGGTTGAGGGACCCTGAAATAGGGATTTCAGGTCTTAGTTTGCTCAAAGTTAGATTTGGTCAAAGACATGCCCCTACCCCTCTGAATAGTATTTGGGAATTAGATGTGGGGAAGCTTGTGGTCCCCGGTGTGTTCATGGACGTTGATTTATTGACCCTAATCACAAAAAATTATGACCCTGCTGTCAGATGCATCAGGAACATAAAAGGATCAACCCTTATTGAAATCAAGGATGATGAGTTTAGGAATGTCTTCAAGCTTAGTGAAGCTTCCAACTATCTTGAGCCTATTGATTTTGAGGCATTAGCCCAAGTTTATAATGCCCAAAGAGATCATCTTAGGAGTGGCCCATTGAGAGAATTTTTTGTCAAAATAGGGGGATTAACAGTTGTAGGCCCTAACACAATGGAGCCATTTTCCCTGAATTTATTTACCTTGAGAGCTAAGGGCATGTACTGGACACTGTATCAAATTTTTGGGGAAGATGCTGAGAAACATATGCTTGTCCATTATACACTAATGATTACCCAAATTTTGAACCCTTCCCTAGCCATAACTTTTGATTTTTCTCCTTTCCTCACTGATGCTATCCATGTAGGCCTAGTAGGAATTAAGAATGGTAAGGTAGACAAGCCATTTGGATGGTATTCCTTGTTGATGCATATGTTTTTATTCAAAGGGGCTGATTATTTTGCAAAAGAGATGGACTTGGTTAAGGTCAAGGATAAAGAGGAGATGCTCGTGCAACTATGGAGTATTGTTCTATCTTGGGATAGAGAGGATGCAAGTTATCTAAAGTTTGATAGATGCTTTGCATCTAACATTAGAGTTCTCTTATGTGCAAAAAACCCTAGGATTCCCAAGGCTCTCTTGGAATTCCTTAGGCCCAAAGAATTTGTAGAGGATATCAAGATTGTTCATAACTGGGGAGATATGTATTTATATCCTGTCTCTACTATGTTTAGAGTATATGGTTTCAGAAGGACCCCTTATCTACTGCCCTATTAGGTTCCACTAAAGATAGGAATTGTAGAAGTATTAAGGTAGATTGGAGGAGTGCAAGAGGCCGAGTTAACCAGTAGGGGTAAAGGGACAATTTTCCCAACTATCACCATGGCTCATCACTTTGTAATTACAAAGGGGGGATGGAAATACTTTGAATAATTCTTCAAGCCATATATGTTATCAACTACAGTATCAAGGTGTGCAGACCCTAAAGATTTCTTCAATGACATGTTCAGAAAGAGGGCAGTTTGCAAAATCAGGCCTCATCAATTCCAATTCCCTGAAGATTTGATCAGGAATGAATTTAGTCTAGATGAACATGAGTTAAGGAAGGAGAAGTGGATTGCATACAAAAGAGCCCTTGCCTTTGTTCATCAATTTGATTCTAGTTATGATCCTCTTTCTAGTTTTACTCCTTTTGAAGAAAAGGTTAAATTCTTAATTCTTTAGTTTGAAGATTTAATGCAAACCCTGAAGGAAAAAAGAGAAGCCATAATGCAGAATGATCCTGACAGGGCTAAATTGGTCCTAGCTAAGCCTACCTTTGCTAAGGCAATTCCACCAAGTAATTATATAATGCATAAGAAATCTAAGTACACTGTAATAATGCCAGTAATAGGTGAACCTTTTACTTCCAAAGGGAAGAGGGCCATTGAAGATGTTATTGAGATTCAGGATTCACCTAAAAGGCAGAGAGCAGGGAAAGAAATTGAAATTGATGAACCTCAGTACTTTCCATGTCAGTCCCCTATTCATATAGGAGATGAGAAAGCGGTGGCTGAGCAACTGTTACAATTAGGGAGTCTTGGTGAGATTGCCTACACCTACAATGAGACTCAAGAAGGAATGCCAAGGGAGCCACCTAGTGCTAAAATGGATATAACTAATGGTGAGCTACAGGGAAAGGAATTGGACATTACTCTCAAACAAGCTAGTGAAGAATTCCTAGCTGACAACAATTTTAGGATATCAGATGCTTTCATGTAGTTTCTATGGAAACAAAATATTGACCAATTCAAGGTCAGATGTGCAAAAAGAATAAGTGAACAGCCTCACAAAGATACAAATTCAGTAGAAGAAGAGGTTAAATAAGAGATGATGGCTGAATTCAAAGCTAGCACTCCCAAGGTTGGAAGGGAGATGGTGTGCTAATCCTGCTTGAATGGGATATAGCTGATGCATTAGTTCTTGAAGCGGTCAGAAAGGAGACCAAGCCAATGAAGGGAGTTGTATTCAGAAAAGATGATGCTTCTCTGGTCATGTGGTCCCTTAAAAGAAATGAGGGTAGAAGAAAGAAGGATACCTCAAAGTCAAATCTCTTAGAAGGAATGATAGTCAGAAGAGTCTAAGATACAGGGGTGGTGGAAGTAGCTAGTAGTGTTTTAGAGACTACTAAGTTCAATGTAGCAGTAGCAGAGAAGGAAGCAAAAGAAAAGGTTAATCTCCAAGTAAAGTTGAAGACAATTCTAAAGGCTTATAATAAAGCCAAAAAGGAGGTAGCCAGCAGGGACAATATCATTGCCAAACTTCAGGGTCAATTGATGGGACAATACCAAGGAGGTGAGTCCTCTACCTTGGCAATTTCTTCTTCTCCAACAAGGCCCCCACCTACTAGTCCCATCATAGAATTCCCTCCTCCTATGCCTTCTGGTTTTCAACCAGCTGAGACATATCAACATGAATTGGAAAAGATGAAATAGGCTCGGGCCTTATTTGCAAATAAGTATGAGGAGAAGATAAAGGCTACAATTTTGAGTTTTGCTGATACAGTTGATGCTCCCACAGTGCACACCAATATGAAGAGGATTTTGGACACTCTTTGTGAGTTAAATGAGGACAAGGCCATTCTAGAGCCTATTCTAAATAGGTGGATCCTTAGGGAAGTAGACTTGGAACTGATGTGTGCTTCTTATGATGAAGTTGGGTCTGATGTTTTTATCAAGACCACATGTGAGTTGAAAAAAGGTTTGACAAAGATGGCAGAAGGAAGAGATAATGTGGAGAGAAAGGCTAACTTGTATCGAAAAGACTATACTAAGCACAATTTTGAATTGTTCTCTGGAGGTTTTGTCAACCAAAATCGGTTAAAGGACAAATAGGTATGGTTGGATGAGTTAGGAGCTAATCTATCTCTAAGGGTAAATGAAATAATCAATAAAGATGAAACCTCTTTGTTTGTTAAAATAATTGAGGAAATAGAAAAGATCAAATCACATTATGGTTTTTTGGAGTCAGGAGTGAGGAAAATAAGGAACTCTTGGAAAAAGCTACTAAAGTTGAAGAAAAAGATTATTGGCCACTCATGGCCTGTTGATGATGTTTTCCAAGAGTGGTCCAAAAAGTATGTAGTGCATGAAGAAGATGCTCCGAAATAGTTGGAAGATGCTCTAGGACAGTTAGAGGATATTGCAGAAGAGTTACCAACTGAAAAGGCCATCGAGACAGAAAGAGACTTGTAACTACTTTTTGAAACAAAGTATAGTTGTAACAAATTTTTCTAGGGAAGTCCAAAGCTTTGTATGCATCCATTTTATTATAAATGGATACCAGGACTATAGAAAAAGGGATCAGAAGAAATTGTAAGAAAACTCTGCAGAAATATATCTGGGATTTTCTAGTCTTATGGAGAACACTCTAGTGTTTTTGTAATATTTTTTGAAATTAATATCAATATATAGACCATCAATTTTGAGCCTAGAATTTGTGTTGTCTTCGGGTGTGCTTGCAAATATTTACTTCTTTCAATTGAGTAATCTAGGGTTATTCATTTGAGTATGGATTGTAAGGCAATCTTAAATAGATGTGTTTCTTAGCTTTTCTATTTAGGAGGGAAATTAAATACGCAGGAAGCATTTCTATCAGTAAATTCCTTGTTGGAGACCTTGAATTTGATGAATGTTATCTATTTTAATAAGGGTAAATTCTTATGTATGTTAGGCATATGTGGGGTTTATAGAAGCCAAGGTGATGGGAGGTGTGGAGATGTTTAATTGTGGGATTATTGTTTAAACTTAGATGACTCTGTGGCCTGGATAAGGCATTGGTATCAATTGTAGTTATCTTTCTACATATCTTGTAGATCAACACTGAATATGAGCATAAGCTTTCTTTCTTTGTTTAGTTAGTTTTAAGGTGATAAGATTCATTGGTTTTCAGACTGGTTTACTGTGGATCTATCTTTTAAAAGTGTGAATTCAATTCACTTGAGGTATACCCACCTGAACTTTAGATAAGTTTGAAGTGTAGAAGGTTTATTAAACCTTGTCATATGTTTCTTTGAAGTCCTTTTCCCTAATCTCTCTTTTACAAACAGAGTTGTTATTTTCTTCCAAGGGATAAAAAGGGGAATCAGAATTTGAGACCAACACTATCTTCCATGCCAAAGGTCTTCAACACCTCTTTGACATACTTGGGATGAGTGATAAAGATTCCTTCTTTCATTTGTTGAATCTGTAGTCCAATGAAGAACTTAATCTCCCATATGAGTGACATTTCAAACTCCTTTTTCATCTCATCAACAAATTCATGACTCATCTTGTCATCACCACCAAAGATTATGTCATCCACAAATACTTCACATATTAGAATTTGATCTCCTTTTGGTTTCAAGTAGATATTACTATCTTCACTTGTTCTTTAAAATCCAATCTTTACAAGATGGAAGTGCGAGTGCTCATACCATGCTCTAGGTGCTTGCTTCAGTCCATATAAGGCTTTATGTAGCCTACACACCATGTCACTATCTTCTAATAGGGCAAACCCATCTGGTTGCTCTATATACACCTCCTCCTCAAGTACACCATTTAGGAATGGAGATTTTACATCCATTTGATATATTTTAAATCCTTTAAAAGCAACATATGCAAGAAGCATATGCACTCCTTCTAGTCTAGCCACTGGAGCAAAGGTCTCTCCATAGTCTTCTCCTTCTTCTTTGGAATATCTTTTACATACTAGTCTGGCTTTGTTCCTTACCACTGTGCCATCCTCATTCAGCTTGTTTCTGAAGACCCATTTGGTACCAATGACATTTTTATGCTCTGGTCTAGGTACCAAAGACCATGTGCCATTTCTTTCTATCTGGTCAAGTTCCTCTTCCATTGCTTTGATCAAGTCTTCATCTTTTTGTGCCTCTTTGAATGATTTAGGCTCAAATTCAGAGATCATACATGAGTTTTCTTTGATCTTTCTTCTTATAAGGATTCCTACATCCTTATCCCCTATGATGTACTTAGGATCATGGTTTAGATTTACATACCAAGGAATAATATTGACTGATTCCTCTTGCTTTTCCTCTTCATCCTTATCTTCATCAGCATCAACATTTACTGGTGTAGGATCACTGTTACTGATGCTGGATTGTTTTGTAACCAATTCCCAAAAGGTTACAACCGGTTCATCTTCTACTTGCTCACTGTCGGTTTCCTCAAGTTTCTCAGAGGTTTCATCAACTCTAACATTGATGCTTTCAACAATTCTCTGAGTCCTATTGTTGAAACATTTTAGATCTTTACTCTTGGTGGAATATCCTAGGAATATTCCCTCATCACATTTAGCTTCAAACTTGCTTTGATGTTCACTCCTCTTGATATAGAATTTGCTACCAAACACTCTGAAGTAGCTTACCACTGGTGTCTTATCGGTCCAATACTCATAAGGAGTTTTTCCCTTTCCTTTCTTGATGAATACCCGGTTCATTGTGTAAACTGTAGTGCTCACTTCTTCCCTCCAAAAGGTGTGAGCAACCTTCCCCTGGATCAACATAGTTCTTGCCACTTCAACCATAGTCTGATTGTTTCTTTCTGCTAAACCATTCTACTATGGAGTCTGGGGGGTAGACAGTTGCCTCTTGATGCCATGTTCTTCAGAGTACTTGTTGAATTCATCGGAAGTGAATTCCCCTCCTTGATTAGTTCTCAGGCATTTGATTCTCCTTCCACTTTCCTTTTCTACCAGTGCTCTGAAGGCTTTGAACTTTCCAAAGGCATCAGACTTGTCCTTCAAGAATGTGACCCACATCATTCTTGAGAAATCATCTATAAGAATCATAAAGTACCTATCTCCCTACACACTCCTAGTTTTCATAGGACCACACAAATCAATATGCATGAGATCAAGTAAATTGTCTACAGTGAAAGATTTACCTTTGAAGGTTGAGGAAGACATCTTCCCCAGTTGACACTCTCTGAACAGAGGATTTTTTGGTTTACTCAGCATTGGCAGTCCTCTAACTACTTTGATCTTACTAGCCTTTACAATGTTATCAAAGTTTACATGGTAGAGTCTCCTATGCCATATCCAGCTATCATCAAACTTATCCATAAGACATGTACTTATATTAGTATTTAGTTGAAATAGGCTACCTTTGGTCTGCATACCAGTAGCCATCGGTTCACCATCATTTCCTTTGATTTTTCACATTCCATTTTTAAATTCCAGAGTGAGTCCACTATCATTCAACTGGGCAACACTCAATAGGTTGTGTTTGAGACCTTCTACCCAATACACATTGTCAGCACTGCTTCTTCCATTCAAAGATATGGACCCTCTGCCTTTTACCATAAATGGTGCATCATTACCAAAATGTACCACACCACCCTCATACTCTTCCAAAGATAGGAACTTGCTCCAATCTCTAGTCATATGGTGAGAATAGTCACTGTCCTCATTTTCTTTGTCTTCTGATTCCTCATCAGTGACACCTTCATCAACTACTACAAAATAGTTTCTCTGATTTCCTCCTTTGAACTTCTTGAACCTTTCCAATTTGCCCTTGTTATCACCATTAGGACAGTTTATAGAAATGTGTCCTATCCAGTTACAAGAAAAGTATTTCAAAGGGAGCTTACCTTTATATTTACCAGTTCCCTTAAGAAGTCTCCTGGCAAGAAAAGCTTCAAATTCCATTAGGATCTCCTCATCATCCATCTCTCTGCCCTTTCTTGGTTCACCACTGGTGCTTGCTTCTTTTCCTTTTCTAGATGGAGCAATAGATGCTCTAAAGGCTGATTCAGTCTTTTGAATACTGCCATCAAAACTATTTAGCTCATAGGCTGCCAACTTTGAAATGATGGAATCTAGGGATACCTTAGTCTTGTCTATTGACCTCAACTCTTGAATAGAAACAACCCTTATTGCATAAACCGGTAATAAGGATCTTAAAAATTTGCTAACAATAGTAGAATCATCCATTTTACCACCTGCACTTTTGATATCTCCAACTATAGTTTTGATTCTTATCCCATACTGTTGAATAGTTTCTCCTTCAACTATCTGCATGTCTTGAAACTTTCCCCTAAGGATTTCTTCCTTAACCTGTTTCACATGCTCATCACCACCATAGAATTCTCTAGAGTATCCCATACATCTTTGGGATTTTCTTTGTCCTATACATCAATAAACTCAATGTTAGATAAGCTGCTAATTAGGGCTTCCATGACTTGTCCATTCTCCTAGATCTCTCTCTTTTTATCATCAGTGAGAGTATCGGTAGGAATAACATAAGCATTCTCAACATAGCTCCAATGTTGAGCACCCATGCTTTTGATGTATATTCTCATTATGTCCTTCCATATACTAAAATTTTCTCTGTTGAACTTTGGACCTTCCCTCTTCATCATTACAATAGGATCTTTCCCTCAAGCGATTAAGTTTACAACATAGAGGACCTAGAGGTGGCTCTGATACCAATTGATAACTCAATGATGAATGGAGAGTACCAAACCGGTATTGAGAAGGGAAGGGGGGTGAATCAGTACAGTCAAAAACACTTTCCAAGATCCGGTTAGACAACAAAGACTACAAATGTCTGACAAATAGTAACACCGATCTGAAATAGAGTACAACTGATAAAGCTAAGAATAACTATGACTAGCATTAACCGGTTAATCACTTAGCTTTCTACTTCACTTAATACCACACTTCCATTTCACCCTTATGCATGAATAGGTAAACTATCATCAGAAATATAATAACAACTAGCTTAACATGATTCACCGCTTGATAGAAAATACTTAAACCATCACATGAAAACACTACACATGACACATAGATTTTTCACGTGGAAACCCAACTGGAAAAAATCATGGTGGGGATGAATACCCACAAGTTGTTTTTGAACTCTTTAGAAGTCCGCTCTATTAGGAGGCTAGACTGGTTAAGGCCTACTACAATAGGTTCTATAAGGAATCGATCCTGTTAGGGATCACCCGGTTAAGGGATGGCTAGAATACCCTGTTTAGGGTTAAACCCTGTTAGAGGTTACCTGGTTAGAGGATTTCAAGAACTCAATGGCTTTGAGTCACCCTGTTAGAGGTTTTACAATAAGCCAATTAAGGCTACCCTATTAAGGGATTTTCTAACTATTGAAGTGGTTAAAGATCAACAGGTATTACAAATTATTTGGAGCTAGCACTCAATGCCAATACAAATCCACTTCAGTTTCTTCCTTCTGCACACACACTATGCAGGTATCAATCCTCTCATCTAGTCTGGCAAGAATCATGTATCTCTGCTCTCAGATACACACACACATCATTTGCCAACAACCCCAACAAGAAGCACAACTTTGACCTTATAGGAAATAGTTAGGTTGATAGCATAAACCCTAAACCTAAAACATTTAGGTTAAGCAGTTTAGTTGGTTCAATCCTAGCCATTCAACACTTCAAGACAATCTCCATCATTCCTACTTTACCACTGCATGGAGGCAATAACCAATCACGCATTTTCCACCATTTGCGAAGTCTTCGACCATTCCTGAGGTAGATAGGATCAATCCTCATCATGCAAGACCCTTCACATGCACAAGGCTGACTTGGCAGCCTTATCTAATCCTTAGTACAATGCTTTCACTCATCACAAGATGGCTACGGTTGACACTTCAACTGGAAACCCAAAAATTGAGACTACCAACTGGTTAGTCATACAATACTTCCATATACTGGTTCACCTGAACAAGCATAGCGCTTCACCTTTTGCACATATGCCGCTTCATAACATTATACCTATTCACTTTGTAAGTGTAAAGCGGAAAATCACGATCGAACCCTAGTTGCACTCCCCTCTTCCAACTCCGAGAAGAGAGAAGGGAGATTCACTAGGGTTGATGGTTTTCACTTAGGGGAGAGACTTTACATTCAAAAGAGGGGTTGAAACCCACAAGATCCAATCCCACACAATGCAAGATCGGATGCTAAATGTGTTTCAAGGGTTAAGGAAGCAAGGCTACCCTCTTTTGTAAAGAATGTGCATAGAAGAATTAAGCTAGGAATGCATAGAAAGTGACAAAGATTCGCTTATAAACTGAGATAGGGATATAGGATGAAGCTGTGGACCTGGAATTAGCAGTAAAATGTCGATACGGCGCTATCCTACAAATTTGAGTAAAAGTTGTTGGGATGATGGCGCCCGAGCGCCACGGTCCTCCAAAAAATCCGCGAAACGAAGGGGGATCTATTCATCTCTGCACAAGGATTCCAGATCTTCAATTTCAGCCGCGTACCTACAACCTACACACAAAAAAGCAAAGATGATTGGGGGGTTAGGGATTAGGGGTTTGCCTTTAGGTCAAACCCCGGTTTTGGAATTAACCAAGAAATGAGCAAGTGTTGTAAATGTAAATGTCTGTAGTGTAAAACAAGTACTAATACCTTGTTGTAAGGATGTTTATATCCTTATGTGTGAAGGTATAGATGTTGTTGTTTGTTGTATGTTGTATGTTGTAGCATGTAGTATGTGATCTCCTCTTCAATGGTTGAATCCTTGTCTTGAATGCAACACTTAGCCTTGAATGGAGACTTGAAATGATCAATTGCTTGAAGGAATACTTGAATGCTTGAGTATAGTTTCCACGCTTTTTACATATGTCCTTCTCATGCCAAATGAGAGAGAAAAATGTAGTTTATATACTTGTCAATTAGGGCTGATAGACTGATTTTCCCGACCTTAGGCCGACCAAGAAAGTTAATTTTCCAATTTGCAAACATAAAGACCCGAAGTCCAAAAGAGACCGGGCCCAAAATAGGACCCAGGGACCAGGGCGCTGGGCGCCCTGGTCCTGAAGGACTAGGGCGCTGGGCGCTCTGGTCCCACCTCCTTGGACAGCAGGGTGCAAAGGAGGTTCAGGCCAGGGTGCAAGAAAATGCAGTTTTCAGCGTCATAATTAGGTTTCGGGGTCTCCATTCAGGTTGTGTGTTGCGTCACCATCGTGAAGACCGAAATGCAATCGAAATTGCAAGTGTCACAATTTTAGGACGCTACATTTAGCCCCCACTTTAGCGGGAGTATGTATGCTCATACTTCCGGTAAAGTACAAGGAAACAACATTGAAAGACTTTCACCACGTCAAGGAGGCAAGATACACCAAGCCCCCAGTGGACTAAGGATCTTACGACTTCAATTGACAAAGTAAAAGGGAAGATCACGAGGGAGAACCATGACTGTCAGTAGTAAGGTTCCCTCACTATGAGTCATGCAAAAGAAATACCAAAAATTTTCAAGGCAAAGCTAAGTTCACCAAGAAATTTTCAAGTATCCTTAAGGGATAGACAGGGTGTATGCCCCCTACGTTAAAGCGATCGCACACGCCTCAACGGGGGTGATTGTTTTAACGTAGTGATACATATAAGAAATGAGAAAGGAGCATGTTATCACAAGGATTTAGCCCCCAAGTGTGAGATAAACCTAAGGATAATAGACACAAAACACAAAGCACAAGGTGACTTCGCTTTCCTCGGAGTCAGTATGCTGTATGATAATTCATGTATATCATATGTATGTATGCATAATTGTTCTTCATTCCCCAATCAAGGAAGGTCACCTAGAAGAAGGGAACACATGTGTCTTTTGAGTCAACATGAGAGAGATCAAGAGATCTCAATGCTTTGCATCGTCCTCAAGTAGACAACACTAAGGACAACAAATAGAAGAATGAGAATAACATATAGAAGAAGTAACACAAGAGAGAAGGAGAGAATCTGCTATGCTAATGTAACTAGTCTAGCACGTCATCTACCCCCTGATCTTGCTGATCAATGTTTCGAGAAGGTAGGGAACATGCTAGAGGAGGAACATCCAACACAGCAAATGGAGCTATCACAAGATCCAAATAAGGGCTATGTTCATGTTCCGAGCCACATTGTTCTTGTCTAGGAGCTAGGATAAGTGCTTTAGAAAATTCATTAGATAAATGGTTATCAATATCAACAAGTTCATATTCACTATCAGAAGCAAGAGAAGTAACATTTTCATCATGAATAACATTTTCATCTATAGCATCATCAAGATTTATAAAAATAGGGTCTTTAATTCGCACAGGATCAAGACCATCATGCATCTTATGTTTTGGAGATTTTGGAGAAAATGGAATAATACTTGTTGAAGGTGTTTTTGGAGATTGCAAAGTTTGAGAAGCAGCTGCTTGAGCTCTAAGACGACGCTTTTGTCGGTGTTCACGTGCAGAATGATTTCGTCTAGTCTTAGTAGGAAGTTGAGAAGAATGAGGAGGAGGAATGTTCTCATCCTTAGCACTTGGGTGTTTAGGTTGTGGTCTCTTAGGTTGGATAATAGGAGAAGAAGAAGGTCTCTTCTCTCTATAAAAAGAAGGAGGAGGAACTGCTCCATATAAGGGAGGAATATTTGGTTTAGGAAGGAGACCAAGTCCATCATGACGAGGAGGTATAGGTCTACTCTTAGGAGGTTTATTAGGCATAGACATAGTCACATCCATGGGGATGGGTTGGGAATCTTCTTGAGGAAAGACATTAGTTTTATCTTTCAAAGGAAGAACTTCCTTCTCAAGAATGATAGGAATGTCAAGTTTGGGTGTTCTAGGTTCACTTAGAGATAGGATCATATCTGTTTTCCACTTTTGATAAGATTTGAAAAGATGATCACTTCGCGGAGGAAGAGATTGGAATTGTTTAGGCCAAAAGTAATCAATAGGAACGCTAGAAGTTCTTTCAGCTGGTTTAAAGAGACTATGATTGACAGTAACAACTTCACCATTATGGGGAAATTTCAAGCACTTGTGAATAGGAGAAGCAATAGCTTTCATGGAAGATAGCCAAGGATAGCCAAGCTTCACACGAAATTGTTCGGAAGATGGAATAATAGCAAAGTTCACCTCAAGGGATTTGTTATGGACCTCAATAGGCAATGTAATAGAACCAATTGTAGGAGAAGAAAATGCATCAAATAGTTTCATAATCACATCTGTTTTGTCATATATCACTTGATTCAATTGCAAAGTAAAAATAAATTCTTCAGTAATAACATTAACCATGCACGAAGGATCAATAAGCACTCCACGGCAAGGTGTATTCTTGACTTTTGCAACTATGTATAAAGGACCATCAGGTGCCCTAATGGTTTCACTGGAATCAAATGTGATGGAAGGTTCTTTAGGGATTTCTTGTTGCTCTACAAAGTTAATCATATTCGGAGTCATAGACACAAGACCATCAGATGAGAGAGAGGAATCATTAGCCTCAATTGCATTAGAGGTATGAGAAGGTAATGGATCAGTGAAAATCTGAAGATTTTGATTAGGAGGAGCTACAGATGTATTGCCTTTATCATTCACTCCAGAAATAGAAATAGTATTATTATCAATCAAATCTTGAATTTTACCCTTTAAAGAAAAACATTTTTCAGTATCATGCCCAGGCTGACGATGAAATTGACAAAAAGCTTTGTTATCAAAATAAGGTGAAGTAATCTTTGAAGGATCAATTTGTCTTATAGGAGGAAGAGTAAGCACATTTTGTTCCAATAACTTATTCATAATACTATGCAATGATTCATTCAAAGGAGTATACTTTCTTTCTTTCTTGAAAAAATTAGAAATAGGAGGCACACCTGATGCTGCATTCACATTGTTGTTGATGATGTTTTCATTGAATTTGATGGAATCTCTGTTCAGTTTAAACTTCCCAAATGGTTGTTGACTGCTATCACCCTTATCACTCGGAGCCATAGGATGTGATTGTTCCATTTGACTCACAGTCAGTTGATAATTGTGAAGAGTTACACACAACTGTTGGAAAGAAGTAAACTCAGAAAATAAAAGTTTGTCTCGAATATCTTTTTGTAAATTAGAAATAAAGATTCTTTGAATATCATTGTCAGGCACTGGAAAAGAAATTTGAGCATACAAATGCTTATATCTACCAATGAAATCAGTCACTTTTTCTTTAACACCTTGTTTACAATGAATTAAATCAATCAAAGTAATTTTAGGACTTATATTGTTTTGAAATTGTTGAATGAAAGCATTTGCGAGTTGTTCGAAAGAAGTAATAGAATAAGAAGGCAATGAGCAATACCATTATAGGGCTTTGTCTCGTAATGTTCTAGTGAACAGTTTTGCAAGCAACCTTTGGTCATAGGCAAAATTAGTACATATTGTTTGAAAAGTCTTAACATGTGTTAGAGGATCACCTTTACCATTATAAAGCTCCAAATGCGGGATTTCAACATGTTTAGGAGGGATAGCTCGAACAATGTCAAGAGAAAGTGGGCTCGCAACATCAAATGTGGGCACACTAAACTTAGATTGATTCATAGAGGCAATTTGTTGTTGTAAAGAAGAGACAGTTTGTGCAAGATTGTTAATGGTCGCTTTAGTCGAAGAATTCATATTAGATGTGTTGGATTGTGATGGAGGTGTTATGTTATTGAAAGAAGGTAAAGAGTAAGGTGGTGGGACTCTATGATAATTAGTCATAGGAGATGATTGGACAGGAGGAACACTACAAGGAGGAATGGAATGATTGGATGAATTGCCCCCTTGCATCATGTTCATTTGTGGAGATATAATAGGGACACTCATTGAAGGAATGAATGAAGAAGTCAGATTAAATGAAGGAAGAGGGTTAATTGAAGAAGAAGGGTTGCCCCCATGACTGGTGATCACAAGAGGAATGTCTTGTGTAGAAGTAGCCATTATGTTTGATGTAAAGGTAGGTATGCTAGCAATAGAAGTCATCAAAGGAATAGAATGATTGACTTGAGTAGGAGGTTGTGTATAACCCAAATTTTCAGCACAACTCTTCATAGGCATCACATTTGAATCCACAATGTGTGCAATACCACGCAAAATATCAATTCCATTCTTATCACTTTGAAGCATACGTTTTAGACCCTCAATTAAAGGAAGAGCTTGACTATCAGAGTATTCTTGAGACATCCATTGTCGAAAATCGCCAAATTGGTTATCCAATTTTGAAAGTTGTTCTTCAGAAACCTCATGGAGAGCTTCTTCATCATTAGGAGGATTAGAGGAATTACCCATGTCCTCGTTAAAAAGGCTATTCAAATTAGGTTCCATCTCCTCAGTAGTTAAACCTCGGAAAGACTTAATTCTACGGCTTCATCTAACAGGAATAGTGTAAGTAGGGCTTATTGTTGTAAAACTCATGCACTAGAGAGAGAGAGAAAGTTTTGAATTTAGAGGTAGCAATTTTCAGTAAAATCAGCCAATCTTCCAGATTTAAGCTGTTAAATACAATCAGGACAATCTCTCGAAATTTCAGAAAAAATGTCAGGGACCGTGGCGCTTCGGAGTGCACACGGTCCCAGCAACTTTTTTCGAAATTCGCAGGGATGAAAGTTATGATGATTTTAGAGCTAATCTGAAAAAATTGAGTGATTTTACGATTTGTAGATAGGCCAAATTAAAGTTGCAATTTCAAAATTGAACCCTACCAAGATTGTCAAAAAATGCAAAATTTGAATTTTGAAAAAGAGAGGGAAACTGAAATTTTGAATTTTATGATTTTAGAGGGAATGTCAAGAGCAATGCAAATTTTGAATTTTGAAAATTGACTCAATTTCATGCAAAATTCAATTTTGAAAGCGGAAATTAAAGTTGTTGTAATT
Source organism: Cryptomeria japonica (assembly GCF_030272615.1). Taxonomy (NCBI): domain Eukaryota; kingdom Viridiplantae; phylum Streptophyta; class Pinopsida; order Cupressales; family Cupressaceae; genus Cryptomeria; species Cryptomeria japonica. The sequence goes on from NC_081415.1 coordinate 147,259,983, forward strand.
AAGCACTTAATTTCAAAAGTCACAAATTGTAAGAATTTGAATAAAGCACTGAAATTTCGAATGAATGCAAACACACTTTTCAGATTTAGGACAGTAAGAACACAATTTTGACACAAAATTTCAATTTCGATGATTTTTGAATGTTTAGAAGCCTTAATCCAAGCAATCACAAGACCAACGTTGACTATAATTTTGAAGGTGTTAAAATTCATAAAATCAGCCAAAATTCTAGATTTTATCAGGAAAATACAGTAAGATCTCGCTCCCGAAATTTCAGAAAAAATGTCGGGGACAATGGCGCTCGGCGTGCACACGGTCCTCGCAACTTTTTTCCAAATTTTCAGGGATGAAAGATATTGTGATTTTATTACGGAATCCAAAGTTACAGCTGATTTGGAGATGTTTTGATCAGTGAAATTGTCGGACAAAGGTTGAATCAAGAGGGTTTCAAAAATTAGGGTTTTGACACTTAACCACTTAATTTTCAAAATCAAAGCACAAATATGAATTGACAATTTGTAATAGAAGGGCAAATCTGAAACAAGCATTAACAATTAAACATTTCACAAGTTTAATTACTTAAAAAGAAAATTTAGGGTTTTTATGCAATTAACCTCTAAAATTTTGCAAAAGATCAAACATGGAAATGTAATCAAGGAGTCCAATTTTTAGATCTAACTATGAATAATCAGAAAGGATGTTCACGTCGGGTTCACCAAAATGTAAAGCGGAAAATCCCGATCGAACCCTAGTTGCACTCCCCTCTTCCAACTCTGAGGAGAGAGAAGGGAGATTCACTAGGGTTGATGGTTTTCACTTAGGGGAGAGACTTTACATTCAAAAGAGGGGTTGAAACCCACAAGATCCAATCCCACACAATGCAAAATCAGATGCTAAATGTGTTTCAAGGGTTAAGGAAGCAAGGCTACCCTCTTTTGTAAAGAATGTGCATAGAAGAATTAAGCTAGGAATGCATAGAAAGTGACAAAGATTCACTTATAAACTGAGATAGGGATATAGGATGAAGCTGCGGACCTAGAATTAGCAGTAAAATGTCGATACGGTGCTGTCCTGCAAATTTGAGTAAAAGTTGTCGGGACGATGGCGCCCGAGCGCCACGGTCCTCCGAAAAATCCGCGAAACGAAGGGGGATCTGTTCATCTCTGCACAAGGATTCCAGATCTTCAATTTCAGCCGCGTACCTGCAACCTACACACAGAAAAGCGAAGATGATTGGGGGGTTAGGGATTAGGGGTTTGCCTTTAGGTCAAACCCCAGTTTTGGAATTAACCAAGAAATGAGCAAGTGCTGTAAATGTAAATGTCTGTAGTGTAAAACAAGTACTAATACCTTGTTGTAAGGATGTTTATATCCTTATGTGCGAAGGTATAGATGTTGTTGTTTGTTGTATGTTGTATGTTGTAGCATGTAGTATGTGATCTCCTCTTCAATGGTTGAATCCTTGTCTTGAATGCAACACTTAGCCTTGAATGGAGACTTGAAATGATCAATTGCTTGAAGGAATGCTTGAATGCTTGAATGCTTGAGTATAGTTTCCACGCTTTTTACATATGTCCTTCTCATGCCAAATGAGAGAGAAAAATGTAGTTTATATACTTGTCAATTAGGGCTGATAGACTGATTTTCCCGACCTTAGGCCGACCAGGAAAGTTAATTTTCCAATTTGCAAACATAAAAACCCGAAGTCCAAAAGAGACCAGGCCCAAAATAGGACCCAGGGACCAGGGCGCTGGGCACCATGGTCTTGGGGACCAGAGCACTGGGTGCCCTGGTCTTGAAGGACCAGGGCGCTGGGCGCTCTGGTCCCACCTCCCGGGACAGCAGGGTGCAAAGGAGGTTCAGGCCAGGGTGCAAGAAAATGCAGTTTTCAGTGTCATAATCAGGTTTCGGGGTCTCCATTTAGGTTGCGTGTTACGTTGCCATCATGAAGACCGAAATGCAGTCAAAATTGCAAGTGTCACAATTTTAGGACGCTATAGTAAGATGCTTAACCGGGAGTCACTTGACTAGTTCATTCACTAGTCATATTGCCAGTTCACTCTTCAGCGTGTTGTCGGTTCACTCTCAACATATTGACATCAATGACAACATAATATCAAAAACATAATATCATTATGTATTACGTCAACATACCGGTTTACATATGCCAACATGGACATGGTAAGGGAGAGCACGATGTTGTAGGAGCATGTGTGAAAAGAGCCCTAGCTAGGGAAGAATTGAAGTACGAAGGTGGTGCTGAGTTGGTAGATGCAGAAACAATTGTGTGATGGTGTAAGTCTAGGATGGGTCCAGGTAATCCAAATACGTCATTGGTTCATAGATATTTTTGGTTGATCACTGAATCTAACATTGAAAACTATCTAGATTATTGTACATTTGTAGGATCGAGTGACATGCACTCATTTATGAGTTCAAATTCATGTTCACTAGTAATTTATATAGGATAGATGGTATTTTTTTCCTCTTCATGCATGTATTGTTTGTGGGAAGAATGTGAATCACAAGAGTGGGTTGACAAATGGTCTTGTAGACCGTTGGTTCCCATTGATTCATATCAAATTACCAAAGCACTACAATTGAGCCAGATGGAGACATTAATGGATTTTGACCATGTATCCAACCTAGTGGATTCAGGTGATTTTTTGAGTTAATTTTTTTGCACGTATTCTTTTTGGTTCATTTTGTTGTACATCATACTTTATTTTTGGTATTAATTAACACTTTATAAAATGCAGGTCATGTGTATGTAGTTGTTGCAGAAGAGAACAATGAAGAAGAAATATATTACTATTTGTGTCATTGTGTTGAGCCTAAAAGAAAATTGACAACCATAATCATTGATGGAGAGGGTATTGAGTACCCAATAGGGTCTATTGTCATGATAGGAACATGGCTTTGGAGATACCCTATCAAGAATTATGATGTTTGGTTGTTCTAGGACTTTGAACCACGCAAACATATTCTTCATTTCTCTAACCTTGTTGTTGCAACAAATATTCATTTGATGAAGTATTATTGTAGACCTCATAACAAGATTTTATAGAAAGTTCGTGAATCTGACCAAGAGACAATACTTGACACAATATGGGTTAGAGCCGATCTTGAAGGCTCACTTGATTGATTCTATGGTTTAGAGTAGAATGATTTTGAGAATTTTGTATAAATCATCAATAAACTATTCTATATTCATTTTTTGTATATACAAATGCCCATGAGCTGATTTTTACATTTTTAGGGGCATAATTTTATATATTTAAGTGGCAATAAGCTGATCTGTACACATGTACATGCTAAATTTTGTATATTAAAATGGCGATGAGCTAAATCGCACATATTGTAATGCCAAATTTTGTATAAAAGCCCATGAGATGATTTGTATATTAAAATGGCGATGAGATGAATCGCACATATTGTAATGCCAAATTTTGTATAAAAGCCCATGAGATGATTTGTAAGACAACTTTTTGTATAATCATAGATATGAGTCATTATTGGGTCATAGGGGTCATAGATTGAGACTAGATACAATTTGAGCAAAAATTGTCATTGTTGTCAAAAAAGTTGTCAAAAAAGTTGTCAAGCAACTTCTACATTACATCGGTAGGGTATGACTCTCAATGTTCTAGTGCTTTGGGATGCATGACAAAGGCATGCCTAGTGTAAACTTTCCCACCCAAACGCGCTCGCAATGTCGGTTTGTGCATATGACGAACCGAATCAATTCTAGCCAATCTTGCAACTTTTCATTGCATGCAACTGACAGTTTTTGGAGTAGGCAAAAAAATGCTACTAATTGAAAATGGCTCTGATTCATCAAAAACAAAGATAGGCCATTGTAGAGGAGCTTCATGCAAATCCATAGGATCAAATAGATCGACCGTATGTGTCCTAGATTGGAAGAAACAGTCTGTCAAGTTTTGACAATTTTTTGGACTCAGTACACTTGAGAGATCGTACTGCTAGGGTATGAATCTTGATGTTATGGTTCTTAGGGATGCACGATAGGAGCATGGAAAGCATAAATCTACCCACCTAGATGTGCTCACAAAGTTGGTTTGTGCATACGACAAACTGAATCAATTCTAGCCAATCTTGCAACTTTTCCTTGCATGCAACTGACGGTTTTTGGAGCAGGCAAAAAAATGCTACTAATTGAAAATGGCTCTGAGTCATCAAAAAATGAGGTATGCCATTGTAGAGGAGCCTCATGTGACCCCATGGGATCAAACGGATTGACCATATGTGTTCTGGATTGGAAGAAACAGTCCGTCAAGTTTTGACAATTTTTTGGACTCAAGGCACTTGAGAGATCGCACCGGTAGGGTATGACTCTCAATGTTTTAGTTCTTTGGGATGCATGACAGGGGCATTCCTAGCATAAAACTATCCACCTGGATGCACTCATGATGTCGGTTTCTGCACACGATGAACCGAATCAATTCTAGCCACTCTTGCAACTTTTCATTGCATGCAACTGATGACTTTTAGAGCAGGCAAAAAAATGCTACTAATTAAAAATGGCTCCGAGTCATTGAAAACCGAGATAGGCCATTGTAGAGGAGCCTCATGCAGCCCAAGGGGATCAAATGAATTGACCATATGTGTCCTGGATTGGAAGAAATAGTCCATCAAAATTTGATAATTTTTTGGACTCAGGGAACTTGAGAGATCGCATCGGTACGGTATGACTCTTGATGTTTTGATGCTTTGGGATGCATGACAGGGGCATGCCTAGCATAAAACTTCCCACCTAGATGTGCTCACAATGTCGGTTTTTGCACACAACAAACTGAATCAATTCTAGCCACTCTTCCAACTTTTCATTGCATGCAACTGACGACTTTTGGAGCAAGTGAAAAAATGCTACTAATAAAAAATGGCTCCGAGTCATCAAAAACTAAGATAGGCCATTGTAGAGGAGCCTCACGTGACACCATTGGATCAAATGGATTGACCATATGTGTCCTAGATTGGAAGAAATAGTTCATCAAATTTTGACAATTTTTTGGACTCAGGGCACTTGAGAGATCACACCGATACGGTATGACTCTCGATGTTTCGGCACTTTGGGATGCACGATAGGGGCATGCCTAGCGTAAACCTGCCTACCCGGACGTGCTCGTGATGTTGGTTTTTGCACACAACAAACCAAATCAATTCTAGCCACTCTTGCAACTTTTCATTGTATGCAACTGATAACTTTTGGAGCAGGTGAAAAAAATGCTACTAATCGAAAGTGGCTCCAAGTCATCAAAAAACGAGATACGCCATTGTAGAGGAGCCCCACATGACCCCATGGGATCAAATAGATCGACCATATGTGTCCTGGATTGGAAGAAATAGTCTGTCAAATTTTGATAATTTTTTGGACTTAGGGCACTTGAGAGATCGCATGGGTACGGTATGACTCTCGATGTTTTGGTGCTTTGGGATGCACAGCAGGGGCATGCCTAGCATAAACCTGCCCATTTGGATGTGCTTGCAATGTCGATTTGTGCACATGACGAACAAAATTTGACCATTGCGAGTGTGAGGGTGCTCTCGCACCAAACACAATGTTGTTTATATTCATATTTTAGATTTTTGTTGTTTATATTCATATTGTCGATTACATATGCAAATGTTCATTTAAATTTATAATAGGGAAGCCACCAAATACAATGAATACACAATAATGAACTAAATACAAGGAGTTTTGTAGGGTTAATTCAACATTTTAGAAATTTTATCAAATCATATTCCATGATTGCAATGTTTTATATCATATATTTTTGTTGTTTATACTCATATTGTTGATTACATATGCAAATATTCATTTAAATTTACAAAAGGACAACCATAGAATACAACAAATACAAAATAATGAGCTCATTACACATTTATTGGATCGAATATCAATATTTATATATATAAAAAAGGCATGTCTGCCAAGTCAATACAAGTATTACAAAAATGTGGCATATGCCATGTCCAAATTGATATACAATAAAAATGTAGAATATATCTACATGTATTGGTCATTCTATGACCAAAACTAACACTATATGATCCTAAACTTGTGGTGGATCATCAAAATCAAGCCTCTTCGATGCAGTATGTGGCTCTGTAGATGGCTGTAAAACCACAATTCAAAAGCCAAGTTAGAATTCTTTTGTAGAAAATAGTTCACAATTAACAGCATAACTATGCAGTTAACTTTAATTCCTTTGCAATTGAAATGTAGATTACCTCATCAGCTGATCTAGGAGATAATATCTTTGCTCTACTCTCCTTGTCACTCTTAGGAGTTTTCTTGAAGACATACTTAAATGGATCCACGTTATGGCCGTACCGCGAAGGGGTCTATTGTAGATTAAATGTACAATTAATACAATGTACTAACATAAATATATCAAAAAAAATTAAAAGCTATAATATAGAGAACAATGACGTACCTATGCTTGAGATGCTTCTCTAATGGATTAAGGATGGCTCACCATCAATGTAGAAACTGTCGCTATTACCTATACAAGAAATATTCAACGATTAAATACAATTAATATAATGATAAGTATTGAAGGTTAAAAACAATTAATTTTATATATCAAACAAAAGTGTATTGGATCTTAAGATGCTTCTCCAGTGCAAGGAGGAGGGTTTTCCATTGATGAAATAGGTATGGATATTTCCTGTATGAAAAAATTATAAGATCATAATATATCACAAGGTCACATGTACGTGTGCATATAATTATGAAATCAAGAAAATAAAGTAGAGACACATACATCTTCCCTTTCTTGATCCGCGGGCAAATTGGGTGTATTCAACAAATCCACAAAGCTCAATGGTTGTTGTACATGTAAAATAGACAAAAAACACTAATCAATATACAAACCCCAACTAATACTTGATTTCAACATTTTCAAACAAGTGCACAACTAAAAATGTGTTCAATTACCTTCTTCCCATGTTTTGGCGTCTTTGAGGAAATCTTTTTCTTAGGACGAGTCCTAGACGTGAAGGGGGTGCCCTAAAAGAACAAAATTAACATGAGATATTAGTACAGATAATAAATTAAACATAATTTTAAAAATATAAAATGAAATGACTTGCATATTCCATAAAAACAATAATAAAAAGAGTTGTACAAAATGTGATACCGTATAGCCTTGTAGGCCAAAATCAATCACTAAGAATGTGATGTCATCAATCTGGGACATTTCGTCCCCTATCAACACCTACAAACCAGAAATTGGAGCAAGCATTAAAGATAGTTAGTATATCTTGTATTTTTTTGAATTCAAAGTGTACTATTCTATTTTAACATGTTACAAAATTTATACCTCAGACATCGAAGTTGTAGCTATAGTAACTGGGGGAGGTGTATGGGATATCGCTGCTGCATCCTAAAATGCATATTATTTGTCTCAATTTAAATTGATGTATAAATGAAAATTCATTTATGTAATTACAAATTTAAAGTGACTGATAAATAAAATGTTATGAATTCAAATCAACACACTTGTGTCTGTGGCTCATGGGAAAACACCATGTCCATCAATTCATCTATCAGCGCGACATCCTCAACCATGTGAGCCTAACATATATAGCCACAAATCATGCACAAATGATATGAGGATCCATCTACACCGGCTGCATCATCTATCCTTGAGCAAATGACACACATATGCTCGATGGGCTCTCTGTCACCCTCCAATGGCTCATCATCCAATACAATAGGGTGTGCTAATGATGTCCCATGCTGGATGATGGCACTAGTCAATGTTGTGGCTGCCTAAAGAGTCCGTAGCTCCATCGACTCTTTCAGGTCTAATAGGACAACATGATGCACCTTCAGTTTAGGTGCTAGGGGGCGGCGACTCTGTACAACTAATATCCTATGGGCTCCAGGTCTATCTTGGGTAGAGCCACCACCTCTACCATGAAACTCTCTCATGTCAAAATAGTTTGGCTGCACATTGAGCACAAACTCACAATATATTTTTCTCAAAAAATATAATGGCACCTCATAATTATTACAAGGTGGATCATCAAAGACCATCCACCACCTTTGCCAAAAAAGATTCTTCATTTGCACATTGGTACACCAATGTATGGGAAACCTCTTTGCATTAAGATGTAATGACTGGCCAGTTTTGGGATCAACAAAAAGGGCACATATTTGTTGTTTAGTAATATTTTTGTTTTTTACTCCATCGTATGATAGCCCATTGGCATAGAATTGACAACAACTATCCCTAAAGCCTCCCCATTTGGTAATTTTTTTGGAAACAACTATGGCACCACTAGCTAATGTTTCTAGGCTAGAAGCGAGGGATTGATGATGGTCAAGTAGATAGGTTTTCAATTTAACAATCAGTCTATTGATTTTAGATGTATTTTGTCCTAACTGATTAATTAATTCTTCCTGTGTTTCAGGTGTGTGGTCAAAAGGAGGAATTGGGAGTTGTTCTTGTGTGTTTGCAGGAGGTGCATTTGGTTGTTCTTGTTCTGCATTAGAAGAATCTAGTTTTTTAAACAAAAAATGAAAAAACCTAATCAAAATTAATGAAATTAAATTTAAAATGTAAAACAAATTGCATAAATCAGAAATAAAGAAAAAAATAAACAAAAACTAACCTTGATCCATAGCTTGGAGGACAAATCTAGCACCCCGTTCGTGGTTTAGGAGAGGAAATGGGGAAAAAATGAAGTTAAAAATGCGCTATTCATGGGTAAATGAGACCTAGTTTTTTTTTAAAACTTTTTTTACCAGGCACCACGTACGTGGTTTTATTTGGATTATTAGCGCGTATGTGCTCATTTTCCTATGAGCAGCACGTATGCATTCAATTTCGTAGGAGTAGTGTGTACGCGCTCATTTTCCTAAAACCAGTGCATACACACTACCTTTTCTAGGCTCGGGAAGAACAAACCTAAGCACGTACGTGAGAATTTAAAACTTTAAAACTATGTACGCACTGCTTGTTTTTCCAAGTTTTTTTTGGGTGGTGTCCACTTTCTAACCACCATATTTGTGCACACACCCAGGTGTCATTATAAACCTTCAATTCATTATAAACATTTAATATATACCTAGATACCCGTCAGCATAAGGCCTGCCTACAGGTCTATCTCTGTCAGCCAATGGTCGTGTGATAGGTAGGTGCTCCCAGGCCCATATCTGAAGCACAGTCACCCTTGCTGATAATGCAGTTGATCTCTAGTACACAACTTAGTGCAAGTCATGATACAAGTGCACCAACATACATGACCCCCATGCAAATCAAGTCCCTTGTGTCACCATCTGTTCAAGAAGACAACCTCATCCAACAGATAATCCCTTTGACCTGTGATCAGGATAAAAGAAACCTCCAATGAATCCGATGAGCATAGTAGGTAATGTGGCATATCCTAGCTCTAACATCCCCTATCACACAATGTCGCATCCACCTATCTCGTCATCCTCGAACACTCAGCAAAGTGCATCTATACCACCTCACTCATTGAGATCGTAATACACTAACTCGCCCATCATAGGGATGTGTAATATCCAATGGACATCCTCGGGTGTCACCATAATCTCATCCATTGATAAATGAGAACTATTGTGCTCACTATGCCAGCACTCTGCTAAGGGTGTCAATAACCCCCAGTTTATCAAGGGCCAGGGCATGTCAAGAAGGGAAGATAAACCACACCTGCTAATGTGGTCTCGATCCACCTAGCTAAGGTGGGGTATCAACATCCATGTCTTCGGGAAGCACTCTCGAGACTAGAGGACAGTGAAGTGCTCCCTTAATCAAATCATTTCATCCTATTAGTTTCTTGATTTATCTATCTATCAAATCAATCTATCTATCAGTCTATCTTGCTCAATTGAGATTTTTATCAAATATCATTGGGCCCCTATCAATGACACTCATCTATCATGAGGTCATTATCAATCTTATCTCATCTCATGTGTATCACAAGATAATTAGAACTGATCATCCAATTTATCAATCTGGAGCATCCAATTTTATTAATTAGATAGCTAATCAAATCTTACCCTATCAAAATAAAAAATCAAATCAAATTTGATAGTAGACCCAACCTCTTTATCAAATCAATTCACCACAAATGGGTAAATCAAATCATTTTCTCAAAATCATTCAAGTCAAAAATAAAAAATCAAGTCAAAAATTGAAAAATCAAAGCAAAAATCAAAAAATCAAAGCAAAAAAAAAAAATCAAAGCAAAATCGAAAAATCAGTCAAGTCAAAAATAAATAAAAAATAAAAAAAAATCAAAATTGTAAAAAAGTTAAATAAAAATTTAAAGCCAAGTCGCCCCCCCCCATAGTGGTGCCCAAGGTGCCAACGGCGGCTACCGCCAAAACTCCACCCCCTCCCCCCAAAAAATGGGGCATTGCTTTTATTATTTTTTTCAAAAAATTTGATATATTTAAAAAAAAACAAATGCATGCATAAATAATTGTTTTTGGGGATGCGAATTGAAATTTAATAAAAAACCCTATGAACCCATTTCGTAAATCGAAAAACCCATCTCAAAAATATAATCTTTTTTCCCAACTCATCTAGCAAAAACACTAAAAAATGATTTTTTATGCAAACAACTAAAGTTTTCAAAAATCAACTAAAAATTAACAAAGCTGGGTTTTCTCGAACTACGTATCAGTGGACAATATGCCAGAGGATGCTCGTATCGTTGAACTCACTCAAACCTATGCTGGTGGTATGGGATCATCATTCCTTCCTCCTGAGCAATTTTCTACACAAGTGAAGTGCACAAATGAGGAGTGGTAAAAAAAATTCACCTTTTTAAATTCACAATGGGGCATTTAAGTAGGATTTTCATTCCACTAATTTTTAATCATTTAATCAACTAATCAACCTAGCAAGGCAGTGTTTTCAAATTTCTTATCGGGAAATGAATGGGACCAACTCTGAAAATCACTAAACATTGGAAAATCATTAAAAATCGAAAAATAAAAAAAAATTCAAAATTTTTAAAAATATCAAAAAATGAAGAAAAATTCAAAAACATTCAAAAATTATCTGATTCATCTCCCAAGGGGGCATTCTCACATAAATATCTATCAATCAACATCTGGGGCATCATATCAAGATTTATCATCTTAAAGATCAAATTTGCATCATATTGAGATTTATAATCTCAAAATCAAATTAGTATCTGTAGACATCTAAAAATGGTCAACACTTGTGGAGTCATACTTTAGCATTTGTGCATTGCCTTATTTTAGGGTTCTTGCATCGCATTAACATTTCTTCTATGTTGCGCACTTGGTCTTTATCATTTGCGAGCATCGAGTCCTTCTTCTGCATTCCTCATTTTTATTGCTTTCGAATTAGATCTTCTCGATAGCAATCTTCAGTCATGATTTTGGTCGATCATATCCTATCGCATCATGGTGCGTGCTCATTTTATCATCATTTTAGACATCGTCAATCCTAATTGATGATAGAATTAGGGTTTTGTCCTCTTTCCAATCTTTCAATCATCTTTAGCTTGTTAGTAATCATTTGCGATTATCAACTTGTCAATCTCATCATTTTGCGATTGATTCATCATCGATCTTTGTCCTTGTCAATCTTATCATTTTCCGATCGATTTATCATTGATCCTTGTCCTTTTCAATCATGTCTATTTGGATCGATTAGTCATTGTTCCTCATCAATTGGTGCCTATCAATTTGATCTCCTTGTCAATCTTGGTCAATTTGTCATTGATTTTTGTCAACCAATCTCAATCATTTATCAACATTGGTCCTTTGTCAATCAGAATCATGAGCGAACCTACATTAATTTCTTGTTGTCTTGACCTAATTCCTTGTCCTCTTATTTCTAGGGTTTTATGATTTGTTCATTTAATCCTTTTCTTCTTCTTTTTGGGTTAAATAAATCTATTTATTTAGTCCTAGGTCTCTTTCATGAATTAATTAATGGATGAAAACCTATTAATTAGTTCACCTAATTTCTATTTCATCTTTTTCCTCAATTTTTCTAATTTGTTAATTTCTCCTAATTCCTAATTTCATCATACATCTTGCATAGCAACTTGCCATAATTTGTCATACACCTTGCATAGAAATTGTCATACATTTGTCATAATTTTGCCATTCTTGATTTGAATTTCCTTTCAAATCTCTTCATGCTAATCTTGTCCTCTCTCTAATTTGTCTATAAATTGGATGATTTTCTTCAATGAAAAGAGGAAGAATCAATCACATTTTCATTTAACCTTACGCTGCAAATTTCATCTCTCAACAACTTGCTTTCCACTTGCATTTTGCACTTGTAGGTGAGATCCACATCAAATTTGAAGGTGAAAGAAAAACAATGGAGCCACATGAAGGAGATATCTGCGTCGGTTTGCTCTGATTTCATTTGATTTGAATATCTTGTCTTTATGTCTTCATTGATTGGATTGGGATTACTTTCATAGCAGCTTTAGGTTTTGTGGTTGTCCTAATTGCTATTGTTTTGATGATTTTCAATTTCTTGATCTACATTTTTGATGAACCTGACGTGAACTAACCCCTTAACCATGTTTTGAGTGCTTTTGAGCTGTTTGCAGGTGAAAAACTCAAGAAACAGGGCGACTTGGACCTTTCCGGGCACTTCTATGCCTGTGTTTGAGTTTTTTGCACCTGTGTTTAAGTTTTATGCGCCTGTGTTGAAGTTTTATGCACCTATGTTGATGGGTTTTGTGCCTATGTTGAGGCATTCTGTGCCTGTGCAAGGCGAGAAATAGAGGTGAAATCAGTTGTTTTTACTTGCAAATTTGTTTGTTTTCATTCTGTTTCTTGCATTCTAGTTTTTCTTTGGTGCTAATTCTCTGTAGAACATCTTGGCGTTACGTGTGACGAAGACTAAAAATGCAACTACTAACGAATCTTATGCAGGATGCGGTCAAAGAATCTCATTAAAACATCTTGCTTGTGATTTTTAAAGTAGTTGCACATTTCATTTCTTAAAGGTTAATTAACACCATGCATGCTTTGTCTATTTTTAATTTGATTGTATGTTTTAACCCTTAGAATTGGGCCTACCTCCCAATTTGCCTGGCACTTCGCACAGGCATTGGTGAGAGGGAACAACCCAAAGTGGTGACAGGCTAAAGCCAAGCTCTTCTGAACCACTCTAAATAACTATGGATGCAATGAAAGTTGTAGACAATGGGTGTTGGAATGGTATTGCGATGATTTATTCACTAGATCAATACCCACCCAAACTGATGCCCTTACTAGAATATCTTGTTTTTAGATGCCAAAATCCTTCTATCTATTGGCTCAGGCATTGTGATACATGGATGGCAAAGACACCTCTCATGTACTCCTCAGTTAGAGATAGCAAGTTCTTGGGAAGTGATGCCCCTTGAACTCAAAGCTTGGTATGCCCGAGAAGTGAGTGCATTGTAAGGGGGAGCCAGTGCTACCAAGCATCTAGCTATCCGGTTGAGTGTTGTATTTTATAGTTAGAGGATTCAATAGATATTTCCCTTGCCAGCCATAGGATTTGTTGTGAATGTGCTTGATTGTCTTGAGTCAAAGTCAAACAAACATTTTTGTCTTCCGTGATTGTCAAAAGTTAAATCAAAAACAAACTTTCAAAAGTGCTCATAATCAACTTGGGTTTTGAAAATCAACAACCTTCAATTCAAAACAAAATCCAAACAAAAGTCCAAATTTGTCCAAGTTCATCCAACATTTGAACATGGCTTGTCAAGACATTGAATATCTTTGTTTCAAAATTCATGTCACTTTAGGCTAGGTTTTGCATAGTCCAACTTAGGTCCTAGGACATATTGTCGTCTCCCTTCATTTTAGTCCTTTTCATTGCAAGCATCCTCATTTTGTACTTAGGTTCAAAATCATTTCCCTAAGTTTGCATTTCATTGTCATATCTAAGCTAGATTTCCATTTTGGTGACATTTGTGCATTATCCTTGTCATGCTAAAATTAGGTCTTGCCTAGGTTGCATTTTGCATATTCCAAGTCATTAGTCTTCGCATATCCTTATCATTGTATTGTCATCTTGTCTTGGCTTCATCTTGTCATATCATATCCTTAGATCATTTTCATGTCATATCCTAGGTCATTTTCATAATCATTGCCTTCTTGCATTTAGTCTCAAAAATTTGGTTTGTCAAACTTGAAAAATCAAAACTTTGGATGATACCCTAAGTTGTTGTTAGGGAGTCTTGACCTTGTCTAAAATTTGTCCTTTCATTAATATCATTTTTGTCAAACCTAGCTTAGTATCCAAGCATATAGGTGAGACACTGTCAATTTGTCCTATTGTCATTTGGTCTTTTGTCCTTTAAGGTCTTGACTTCATTTCAATTTCCCAAGGTTGTGTCTTTAGCTTTGCATTTCAAAATTTTGTCTCCAAAGATTCAAAAGGTACAAAAACATTAAGTTGCATTGTCATCCTTTTAGGTTGCATTTGTCAATCCCATTAGTTGCATTGCATAGTGACATGTTTGTTGAAATGAGGTCTCAACCTTCTTACAAAGCCATGTCATCACAATTGAGAAATCAATCATGTCAATCCAATCTCTACATGTCTTAGAACTTGGATCAAACTTATCATGATGATGTAAATGTCCAAATACAAAAACTAGAGGGGAAACTAGCTCAAGAAAAGGAGATTTTGGAACAAAAAGTGAAAAACATTGAGAAGAATAGATCACAAATATCCAAAATGTTTCAAAAATTTCTAGGTCGAAATCCAAATATTGAGCCAATTGATGTAAGATCTCTTATTGAACGATCAAACATACCAGATCTCCTCTCACAAATAGAGATAATGAAACAATTTCAAGAAAAGAGACAACAACATTATGTGCCTTCACAACAAGAACAAGAAGGTGTTTACTATCAATCACATTTTCAACCATCACAACCAATTGTTCAATAGTTCCAACATATACAACCAACACAACCAATGGTCCAATTTCAACAATATGTCCAACCAGCTGTTAATTATCGACAACAAACTCAATATCAACAACTACAATCACAAATTCAAAAACAAAACTTGTAACATGCACCAAGCCAAATTTTGAACATGTCAAACCAATTTGATCAACATCTAGTTCGAAATCAAAACATGACATCAGACCAGAACCAACTCCTTTCCAAACAAGTTCAAATTCCAGATACAACTATGTCAAAACCTTGAAAGAAAGGTGGCCTTATTGCAAGGATCTTAAGGAAATTACCAAGTGAGTTCTTTGAGGAAGATCAAGATAATACACTTATGTCTAGCAATGCCTCATCCCCCCACAAACAAATTGACTCTCCAATGGCATCTATCCCTACACCTTTAGAAGTTTCACAAGAACCTTCCATATTGTCCTTGTCAAATAATACACACAAGGATGAAATTATCCAAGGGCTATCCGTAATTGATTGCCGAGATAATCCAATTCATGATGCACATCCTTGTCATGTTTCAGAAATACTGGACCCAATGCAACCATGCACTTTATTGCCATTACCTATTTTAGAGGACCCCATTCGAAGTCCCTCTTCCTCATGTTCAAGCATTGATTCCTTGCTAGAATCCATCACAAATGTTCAAAGTGCATTTCCTTTATGCCAAAACATTGATCCCTTGTCAGAATCCCCCATGCATATCCAAAGTCCAACCCCATGTCAAGAGGATAATTTAGAGCATGAAGAAATGTGTCTTAAAAAAGATCAAGATCAAGATCCCAAAACCTTATCATCCCATCCAATTGTTGACTAGGACCCCATGTTCCTAGACGCTCATGATGATTCCCCTATTCCTATCCATTATATCCAAGAACACAACACCCTTTCAAATCCCATTGGCATTCCACTTCCTAAGAAAGATCAAGATATCCCTTTCATCCTTTCCGATTATCCCATTAAAAGTCAAGAGAAAAGCACCTTTAAAGAGGATTCCAATGATCTTCCTCCTTGTCAAGATCAAATTATTCCTTTAAATCCTCCACAAGATCCTTTTGTTCCTCCATCTCCTTGTCTTAATGCTCCATATACACTCCAAGATCACATTTCTTTTGATGATCTCATTATTTCTCCCATTCCATCTCTTGACAAGCCTATCATTGAACCATGTCCACTACACAATCCTAGTCCCCCTCATGATCCTAATCCCCCTCATGATTCTAACGTGTCAGTGCAAGATGTTCATGAACCCTCGACCTGCATAATGGGTTCTTCCACTTTGGTCCAATCTGATCCACTTCAAGATCTCATTATTTCTCTTATGCCATGTCCACCTAATAATGGATTTGCATCTTCCTCTAAAAGCACAAAGTATCCTACAAGTCAAAATATTCATAAAGGCAAAGGGGCAGACCTTCATGAGAAAGAACCCCTCCATATCAAAGAAGATCTTAAGGGTCATGTCTACACAACTCACTCTCAAGACGTTGGCATCCCTCCATCAAAATCAAAACATACACCTTCCCCATCATACTTTCCATCCATCTTAGGTCCTTATATTCCTTCATCCTCTATGCAAGGTTAGAAAAGACACACATCCTTGAGTAAATTTCATCAATCCAAAAGAAGTCCATTTCATTCATATCCATCCATGCATTCCTTTCCCCCTCCAGACAATTTGGATGCCAAGTATAAATGTCATAAGTCTAGCAATCCCCATGTATTCAAGGATCAACATGTCCAATATAATCGACATGTCAAAGAAAAAGAAATATCCAAAAGGTCACAAAGGCCCACTGAGAAAAATAAAGGAAAGTCAAAATATATATGGGTTCCTAAATCCCTTATGCAAGAAATTCACTCCAAGGAACTAAAAAAACATGAAACATCAAAAACCATGTGGATTCCCAAGAAGCTCCTTGAAGCACAAAAAGAAAAACCTAGATTGGCATCTGAAATTTCTATTCCTCCATCAAAACTTTCCAAGTCTATTCCTTCATCACCTTCTTCATCCATTTTGGGCCATTATGTCCCAAAATCCCAAGCTATTCCTCCATCCAAATCTCACAATCTGAGATCCATTTTTCCTCCATCAATCCACCACCCCTCAAGGTGTGTTCCAATGTTGATCTTGCCTTCATTTCCATCCAGTGAAGCCCAATTCTTCCAATAAACTATCCATTATCCAATGCATATTTTCCATCCTTCGATCCCTTTGATCCCATCCTTTGCATAAATCCTTGCCTTAATTTCATCTCTTTTTCCATGTCCTTATCCTACCAACGTCTTTGAGCATAATTTTAAAGGTCATGGTCCATTTTTTTCAGGGCTACTATCCAAAAAAAGAGATGTTTGAGTCCTTCTTCCATCCCCTATCATGTGTCCATTTTCGACTAAAATGTCAAAATCCAAAAAAAAAAAGTGAGAAAAAAAAAAGAAAAAAGAAAAAAGTAAAGCGAAAATAATTCATCCACTGGTGAAAACTTATCAAACAGGTGCCTTGGGAAAGTACCATGATGAAAACCTAGCAAATAGGTGTCATGCATAATCTATGAACTTCTTGCACACCACACTTGGGGGCAGGTTTCCTCCTTCATATCCTATTGCCCTTCATTATCCTATCATACCATGTCATACTCCTCCATTATCCTATTGTCCCTCATGTCTAGTTTCCCTTTCCACCTTTGATCTTGACAAGGCTGAGGATCATCATGAGCATCATGCATCTTGTTTGCAGCTTTTAGTCCATCATAGCTTTTGGTCTTTATCCATTTGCTTATTACAACCTTTCACCCATATTCCCTAGCTTATTGCAACTTTCTGCCACTATTCCTTAGCCAATCTCGACCTTCAGTCCATGTCCCTTATCCATTCTTGGTCTTGCTTATCCTATCCATATCTTATCACTATCCATACACTCTTTTTCATTCCTTGATCTTGATCTGACATAAGGACGCAAAATTTAAATATGGTTTCAAAAACCTCTTGACATGTCCATCATGCCATGTCACTGCTTTACATTGTCATATCCAGTCCCTTGTCCCATCACACAATAGCCCTTGAAATTTGCATTCATATTGTCTCCATAATAAAAAGCCTTTATCTTCCCTCTATCCACCATCATTTTAGTAAGCCTATTTAGTTACCTGTCATATTCCTTGCCTTGCTAGACACTGGGGGCAAAATCTTGAAATAATCAAAAAAATTGAAAAAAATGTCCCGAAATAATTCAAAAAAAATCAAATAATGTCCTAAAAAAATCCCTAAAAATTAAATAATGTCCTGAAAAAATCACTAAAAAGTCAAATAAAGTCCTGAAAAAATGAACAAAAAAATTGTAGAAAACTCAAAATTCCTACAAAGTGAAAAACATCAAAATCAAAAAACAATTTCTTTGGCATTTTGCATTTTGTCAATAAATGGTCCCCTTTGTACATAGACAAATCGCTGAGCATACATCCAACAACAATCAATCAAACATTGTGCTTTAATGAAATCACACATTAACAGATAAACTATTCGACCAAGCAAGCATTCAACCTGATCACAGTTGTCACATCAATCAAAATAGCATCAACATTACCATTGGTCCTTGTCAACATTATCATGGGTCTTATACAGGGTGTGGTATACTCGAAACTAGACTGTGTCCTATCTTCGATGAGGTACCACGTTCCCTGAAACCAAACAACATGATCATTCTTGTTTTCCACTTTTGACAATGACGATCAAACTGTTTGTTTGACTTGGTTGAATTTGTGCATCTTATCTTTTAACTGATTTATCTTTGGCTTCGATCATGTTCCTATATTGCTCAATGATGTCACTGAGTGATTTAGAGTGACTAGGATGGTTCATGGTCCCTTTCCTTTTTTTTATTGTGTTTGTTGTTTGTGGAATGTTTGTCACAAACTGGGGCAACTATATCATTGGGTGTCTGTGATAAGTATGTTCACTTTGTGAATGTCACACATACCTCAACCCTTGATGTATGTACCCTAGGATGCTTCACTCATTCCTTGTGTGTGATGTGTCTATCTTTTGTAAAAGGGGTTGCATTCTAGCTCTAGCCTTCAATGCCATGATGCTCTGTATCCACTTTGCTACAATAAATAAAGGTTCTCACCTACTTATGTGCATTTGCGAAAGCAATTTTTCCTTCATCTCTAACTGTCCTTTGTCTAATTTCTTCTTACTAACATTTCTTCCATCAGTCTTGGTAGTCCATTTACTCTAGTTCGGTCATAAGTGCACAATTGAGATTATGCACACTGTCTTGCGCTTGTGTAGCATCAAGCTACACCTGTGTACCTTACACAGGCACAAAACATCTCTACATAGGCACAGAATACACCCACACAGGCACAGATCTGCATTTTTCCCTCCCTGTGGGCCTCGCAATGTCTTGCAATCAAGAAAAATTCATGAAATTGAACATATGGGTTTTTGAGCTACATACCGCTGCTCTTGTGTCATCCGGTCATCTGTAGGTGCGTACATGTTCCCCAAGGTGGTCTAGCATTGGAATGTTCGCCATCTCTCTGCAAGGGTCCTTTTTCCTGAGCAACAACTCCTCCACTTTGACCAGTGCAAATGAACTCTTTTTGTTCTCCTTGTCTCCTATATAGATCTTTGTCAGTACCTAGATGGACATGCATGCTCTCCATCTTATGATGGCTACAGTCTTTTGCGCCTTCCACTATTTGTCCTTTGTGCATCTGACCTTTGATTTTTGATCCGTTCAAACCTATCATCTTTTGTCATTCCTATCGATCACTTGGCCTCTTTTCTAGATTTTTCTGGCCAATTCCTCGAGGGGGCATGCATATGTAATTGTTATTTGTCTGGGGCATTTTCATTATTGTTCTTTCAAACAACTCTTAGAATCACATTGTCTCAAAGAGGGGCAAAATGTAGACATCTAAAAATGGTCAACGCTTGTGGAGTCATACTTTAACATTTGCGCATTGCCTTATTTTAGGGTTCATGCGTCGCATTAACATTTCTTCTATGTTGCGCACTTGGTCTTTATCATTTGCAAGCATTGATTCCTTCTTTTGCATTCCTCATTTTTATCACTTTCAAATTAGGTCTTGTCGATAGCAATCTTCAGTCATGATTTTGGTCGATCTTATCCTGTCGCATCATGGTGCGTGCTCATTTTATCATCATTTTGGACATTGTCAATCCTAATCGATGATAGAATTAGGGTTTTTTCCTCTTGTAAATCTTTCAATCATCTTTAGCTTGTTAGTAATCATTTGCGATTATCAACTTGTCAATCTCATCATTCTGTGATTGATTCATCATCAATCTTTGTCCTTGTCAATCTCTTCATTTTGTGATCAATTCGTCATCGATCCTTGTCCTTTTCAATCATGTCTATTTGGATCGATTAGTCATTGTTCCTCATCAATTGGTGCCTATCAATTTGATCTCCTTGTCAATCTTGGTCAATTTTTCATTGATTTTTGTCAACCAATCTCAATCATTTATCAACATTGGTCCTTTGTCAATCAGAATCATGATTGAACCTACATTAATTTCTTGTTGTCTTGACCTAATTCCTTGTCCTCTTATTTCTAGGGTTTTATGATTTGTTCATTTAATCCTTTTCTTCTTCTTTGTGGGTTAAATAAATCTATTTATTTAGTCCTAGGTCTCTTTCATGAATTAATTAATGGATGAAAACCTATTAATTAATTCACCTAATTTCTATTTCATCTTTTTCCTCAATTTTTCTAATTTGCTAATTTCTCCTAATTCCTAATTTCATCATACATCTTGCATAACAACTTGCCATAATTTATCATAATTTGTCATACACCTTGCATAGAAATTGTCATACATTTGTCATAATTTTGCCATTCTTGATTTGAATTTCCTTTCAAATCTCTTCATTCTAATCTTGTCCTCTCTCCAATTTGTCTATAAATTGGATGATTTTCTTCAATGAAAAGAGGAGGAATCAATCACATTTTCGAGTAACCTTACACTGCAAATTTCATCTCTCAACAACTTGCTTTCCACTTGCATTTTTTGAAGGTGAAAGAAGAACAATGGAGCCACATGAAGGAGATATCTGCGTCAGTTTGCTCCGATTTCATTTGATTTGATAATGTTGTCTTTATGTCTTCATTGATTTGATTGGGATTGCTTTCATAGCAGCTTTAGGTTTTGTGGTTGTCCTAATTGCTATTGTTTTGATGATTTTCAATTTCCTCATCTACAGTATCATATTGAAACCAAATCCACATCAAATCAAGATCGAATCTGCATCCTATCAAAATCAATATCAACAACATCTTCAATCGAGTTTTCTTTGAACCAACGCGTCATCACACATCGCTTCAAAGAGAGGCAAAATGTATACACCTAAAAATGGTTTGAAGATAGTTAATTAAATATGCAGTTATTTGATTAATTCCTCTTCCCAATTAATTGAATTCACAAGCAATTTAATCGATTTCTCTATTCATCTACTATTAAATAAATCTACATGATTTATTTATATAGTTCATTTCATATCCTCCTTTGATTAATTAATTTTAAATTAATTAATGTCCCCCCATATTAATCAATTCTTCTAATCCCTAAATAAAATTAACAAACTCAAGTTTGTTGAGATTAATTATCATTTTCCAATTATTTGAATTTTTAAATTCAAATGAACACATGGCTCCTACTTCTAACCACCTAACCTAGTCATCCCCCTAACCTAACCCATTCCACCTAACCCTATCCTATCTTGCACATTCTAACCTCCTTATCCCAACCTCCCATGGTGTGGATATTTTCTCTTTAAGACACATGGCACTTTGACCACATGTCTCCTCTCTTGGACACTTGTCACCATAGAGATGGCAAGTGTCTCTTCCTCCAACCTCTTCTCCAACTTCCTCAATCTTGGCGCTTGATATCTTTAGATCAGATCTGGACCGTCGATTCCTGCCACCTTAGTTTTGGCCTTAGAATTCCTATAAATATCCCCCATTTTGGAGAAATAAGGATCGCTTGCATTCATATTCTTAGCATCATTACTATAGGCAAATTTGCATTTCAATTATCTAGTAATTAGCTTTTGGATTATTCCTAGCATGTTAATCTAGTTTCTTACACCATACATTTCATATCATCTCCATAGTCAATCATGATCAAATAGCTACTCAACTCTTGAGTTGCCACTTTGGAGGTCATTGCTCCGCTGAGAGCCAATCAATCCAACACCTTCAAGGTCCTCAAGAATAGAGGAAAATGGGACATTTCAAGGAAGACTTATGGTTTGTATTTCTAATCTAGTTTTGAATTAAGCTTTTCATTTATGTTTTATTGTCTCATTGTATGTGTATGCCTTCTTATATACCACATTTTTAGCATCACATTAATTGGCACCCACTATAGGGAATAGCCCCTTTGATCTTTAACATGTTTTCTTGTAGGAAATTTCATTGATAGGTTGATTAGCTCTTTTGGAGTGTAGATTAGCTATCTTGGGCTCCTGAATTACGTTCTTAGTCTCTATTGTGGCATTCTGGCACCTCAAAAGGCATTTTTGAGAGACTTCTCAACTCTATTTTCATATTTTTCTATACTTTAGCGCTTTTAGTATGTACTTCAGCATTTTTGATATGCATTGTGGCATTTTTGGCACATTTGTCAACGTTTTCAGTTTGTTTAATAGTGTTTCTGGTGTGCAGAACAACATTTCTGGTGTGTAGAACAATGTTTCTAGTGTGTAGAGTAGCGTTTCTAGTTTGCAGGGCAGCGTTCTTGGCACATATAATGGCGTTCTTGGTCAATTGGATAGTGTTTTCAGTTTTTTAATGATTTTGTAAATATTGTATGTTGCATTCCTCATTTTTGTGTCTGGACTGTCATTTTTCTGAACCTAATTTGCAGATTGTTGGTTTTGCAAGTACTTATTTTGTTGTGAAAGACCAGAGTCATAAACCATTTTTCCATCAAAGAATGCAATATAAACTACTAACTTTGTTTGCAACCGCAGGATTTTGCACTTATTTTTGATAAATTAGGCACATAGACTAATTACAATGGAAATGAATAAACATGTCTTATGTGTTTTGATGATAGGCGAGTATGCTCTCACCTTTCTTAGGTGATCAGAAAGCTAGACTCATCCTTTTCTTTCAATAGTGCATATCTTTAGCGGGCCTACCCTCCCGAGGAGCTAATAACTCTTAGCCATTAAGGTCAGTGAGAGGGGAATAGCCCAAGTGGGAACAACTAACACCAAGTACTCCAACCCACTATAAAATAAATGTGATTTGATGAAAATCAAGTCAACGATAGTGCTTGGGAACATCTCTCCTTCATACCTTTGGGTATATCAAACCTTGGTTTTTGAGGCTGGGAGACCTCTTAATTGAGTTTATAACCCGACGCACTGAACGGATCCCTTACTAGTTCCAATAAAATTTGAAGCTACCTGGTTTACCTCTGAACATTATTAAATTCTTAGTGCATGGAGGGGGAAGAATCTCTCCTTAAGATACTCACCATATGTCCCTCTTGAGCGTATGTGTGAACTCCCCTTTTGAGACCTTATTGCTAGGCTCATAACGAGACTCCACAAGCTCTCACAAAGGTAAAAACACGGGCACCCTTTAGGGGGTGACAAGGCTATGTGAGCTGATAGGGTAGCACATTGTGGGATAAGAACTAATAATGAAGCCAATCTCCTTAGGATAGATTGATTGATGTGTTTTCAATTGTTTAAAACCTGTGAAAACTTGGGCCTTCTTTAAAGCTTCTTGAACATACACTTTTTGTGTCCTTTGGAACAAAAATACAATCTAATTTTTGTGTTTATAAGTCAAGTCAAGATCCCATCCATTGAAATACAACAAATATTGAAAACTCAAGCTTCAAATTGTCAAATTCAGAAGTTTCACAATAGATTATCTCTTTTAGTCCAAACAGTCGCATTCACAGTCCAAACATTAGCTCTTTCGGTCCAAGCAGCTACACCTATGATCCAAACAGTCACATTCACAGTCCAAACATTAGCTCTGTCAATCCAAACAGTCAAATTCATAGTCCAAACATTAGCTCTTTCAAACCAAACAGTTGCACCCACAGTCCAAATGGTCGCATTTTCAGTCCAAACATCAGCTCTCTTGGTATGAATGTTAACTTTCTCATATTTCAACATTAACTCTCCAAGGTTGAGCACATTAAAGTTTTTGGTCTAAACAATAGAGTTCCTAGTCTAAACATTAGAGTTCTTAGTCCAAACAACAACTCTCTTGGTTTAAAGGCTAGCTCCCTTGTTCTAATCAGCAACTCTTTTGAGTTGAATGCCAAATTTCTCATATTGCAGCATTAGATCATCTATTTTGTACTTGTTAGGTCTAAATATCCATTCTTTGAGTCTGAAAATCACAAAGTTGGGTCAAAAGTGCAATCTCCTAAGTTCAAACACTTAATTTGCTAAGTCTACACATCATTATTTGAACTTTAGAGTCATTGTATTGCATAACAATGTTTTTGGTAAGTTTGTCAGCATTTCTAGTCTATTCCTCAGTTTTTTTGGTAAATTTGTCAACGTTTCTAGTCAATATAGTAGAGTTCTTGGTCATTTTGTCAATGTTTCTGGTAAACTACATCAAAATTAGAAAACAAAAACAACCCATTTCTCAGATAGTCAAACATAGAGACTAGGTCATCTTCTTGGGTCATTTCAATCATGTTATCTTCTGTCAAAATAGATTCAAGAGAAAGACATGCTAAAAGTCTCAAGTATTCATCCTCAAACAAGTTCAAGATATAACAACTTAGAGCGCAACATTAGATTTTCTTTAATAAATTGATCGTTAAAACATAGTTTCTCTTCAGGATCTATCATCCTTTATCACGAAACTACAACACTTGATCGAAATAACCTCGTTCTTTATCATAGGATATATCATTCTTATCAAACTTGGTCATATCAAAAATCACAAAATTTGCACTTTAAAAATAAGATCGAAAAACTTGCCAACAAACAAATACTTGAAAAGATCATTTCCCCAACAATTGCTCACTTATTGTGACACATTATACAAGATTTAAATCTCGCAATAATATTCAAACCATGTGTATGTGCGTTCTAACCAGGGCTCATAGATGAAAGATTGCAGAAACAGAAACAGAAACGTTTGAAATAACTGAAGAGCATAGAACCATGGAACATGAAAATGAAATACAAGTTGAAGGAGAGATAACAGAACAAAATATCAA
Source organism: Cryptomeria japonica (assembly GCF_030272615.1). NCBI lineage: Eukaryota > Viridiplantae > Streptophyta > Pinopsida > Cupressales > Cupressaceae > Cryptomeria > Cryptomeria japonica. The sequence goes on from NC_081415.1 coordinate 147,285,187, forward strand.
AGACATCAAAAAAGATCGTCAATTTGATAAATTTATGCAAAATTATTGGAGGGAGAAAAAGAAAAATATTTCCTAATGTTAGCAAAATTTGGTGCTACACTTCCCCAAGATTTTGATGTGAACAAATTGACACAAAAGAGAAGTGGCCCCCCTTAATAATGAACAATACGAGGATATTTTTGGTCTCAAACTCAATGACACATCAATTACTAGTAACACCAGAACCAATGAGGAGACTTACATTCCCACAAGGGATGAAGTATAAATTCTAAATAATGCTCAATCCAATGAGGATACAAGAAGAGATCAAGATCCTCCTAGAATACAAAATCATGGTTATACAAGAACAAATCATATTGATAATCCTATTACAACTCTCACATAACAAATACAAACACTGTAAACACAAATTCAAGATATGTATAGAGGAAATGTTAGAAGATACTCACTTCAAGAAATCTATCCTTATCCATTCAACAAGAATCTAAACATGAGACCATTTCCTATAGGTTTTGAAACTCCTAGATATGAAAATTTTGATGGAAGCACTAACCCCCAAGATCATATACAAGAATTTTTCACAATGAGTATAGATTTTGCACATGAGGATACCTACTTGATGAGATTATTTCCAAAAAGATTAACTAGACTAGCTATGGTAGGGTTCTCCAAACTTGCACCTGGAAACAAATCATTCTCAGAGTTGGTGGATAAGTTTTTTTCACAATACTCTTACAACATACAACATGAAGTAACAATACGAGACCTATGTAACAACAAATAAAAGAGTGGAGAACCTTTCATGACATTTTTACAGAGATGGAGATGGTTAGCTTTGCGGTATCTTTGTATAGTGCCAGAGTATGAAAAAATGGACATATTCATCGATAACTTAAATGATAAAATGAGTTACCATCTGAAATTGCAAGGAAAACAAACTTTTGGAAAGATGATTGATAATGGAATCAGAATGGAGGAAGCCATGATAAAGAAAGGTGAGTTGAAAATATTCAAAGAAGGAGGTCACCCTCCTAACAACACTAACAACAACAATCACAATGATAAGACAAATTTTTTGGAATAGAAATTGTAATGTCGTCAATGATGGGATAGTGGATAACAAGAATGTGAAACCAAAACAACTCGTTTTTAATTTATCCAATCACTCAGCAGCGGCTCACCAAAACAACAATCCCCAAAAGGCCACTATCAAAAAATTATTTCGAAGGAAATTTACAAACATTGGTGAACCCCTTGGATCCACATTAAAAATGCTTATCGCAAAAAAATTGATTACTTTACTAGAAGAAAGAAATTTTGAACCCAAGGTAAAAGTTGCTTGGTGGAATGACAACCATTATTTTGATTTCCATCGAAACAAAGGACACCAAACAGATGCTTGTCAATGATTAAAACATGTCATCCAAGATTTGATTGATAATGGAGTAATAACTATGGATGGACATACAACAAACAAATCTCACATAGCTTTCAAAACTCTACTTCCTAAGTATGAGAAGGGGGAATCATCAATAGGGCAAAATGATAAAGGTAAAGCAAAGGTAAACTATGCTCATGCATATGACAATGTGGTAAATGTGATCATGATTAAAGAACAAAAACATCAAGAACCCAATCATGTTATCACATGAAGAAAAGCCAAAGTGGTTTTGTTGGGTCCTACAAGAAACACGTCATCCACTACCAAACAATACAATCTAGTGGATTAATTATAGAAGACACCCACATAAATATCCATCTTATAACTTTTAAATATTTCACCTATACACAAAGAAATTCTAGAAAGAGCATTAATCGATACAAAAATATCCAAAGATCTTGATATAGATTAATTCCAAACCATGGTGGGATGCCTCACAACCCCTCACTGCTTATCATTTACTGAAGAAGACAACATGTCCTTGCAACATCCCCATAACACTCACTTTCATATTAAATTCCTCATTTACAAGATGCACGTTAAATGTGTCCTAATAGATGGTGGAGCTGGCTTAAATATTTTCTTATTGGGTCTTGTCTGTGCTCTAGGTTATTTAGAAGATGTTGTTGATCCCCGGAAAAAGATCACCATCAAGGCATGTGATGAAGAAGAATGTTCTTCTAAAGGAATTGTGATATTACCCATCAGAGTGGGACCTTTGCAGAAAGACATAGCATGCCAAGTTCTAGACTTGGACTTATCATACAACATACTCCTGGGAAGACCCTAGATACATGACATACAAGCTATTCCATCCACATATCATTAGTGCCTAAAATTTCCCTACAATAGGCAGGAAATCTTGATCTCCACAGATTCCAATCCATTTCAGTATTATAGTAATCTCAAACTAGCTCAAGAAGTCATTGTTCCTCAAAAGAGGGAGGCATCATCTATTGGTATATGTGTAGAGTTGGATGACATGATGATATTGTATGTTGTCATTGATGTTAATATGTTGTAGTATGAACTGGTATATTGAAGAAAGTGAACTGGCAAGAGAACTAGTATGATGGTATGAAGTAAACCGATATGATGGACTGAACCGGTATATGCAGAAAGTGAAGTAGTATGTTGGAATGTGAACCAGTATATGCAAAGTTTGTATTGGGGTTTCATTTGTTATAACTATCGGTTGGTAGTCTTAGCTTTAGGGTTTCTAGTTGATGCATTTCAAGTTTGTGCGACTAGACCGACGACAACCTGTGATGAGTTAGCATTGAAATGAAGATCAGATCATGATGCCACATCAACATTGTGCACATGAAGAATCTTCTTAAGGATCTTGCATGAAGAATATTGATCCTATCCACCTCAGGAATGTGCAAAATCTTAGTAAATGGTGGAAAGCGCATGATGGCTTATCAGCTTGCAGAAGCGGTGAAGAACAGACGATGCAGAACGTCTTGAGATCTGCTCAAGACTATTTTACTCTATGAATGTGATTGAACAGTCAGGATTGGACCGATTGTATTGTTAACCTAGATGCTTAGGGTTTAGGGTTTTTGTTACCGACCTAATTGTTGTCTATAAGGTTGATGATGTTTGTTATTGAAAAGTTGTTGGAAAATGTTATGTATGCATCTGAGTGTAGAGATACTTAATTCTTGCCAGACCAGAGTGGTGAGTAGATATCTGCATAGTGTGATTGCAGATGTATAGGAACTAAAGTGGATCTGCCTTGGCAGTAAGTGTTGTTATCAGATCAGTGTATTACCTATTGACTTCTAACCATTTCAGTAGCTAGAAATCTCTTTACCAGGTAGCTTTAATAGGCTCTTTGTAAATTATTTAATAGGGTGACTCAAAATCATTGAGTTCTTTAAATCCTCTAACAAAGTAACCTTTAGCAGGGTTTTAACCTTTAATCGGGTATTTATCCATCCCTTAACTGGGTGATCCCTAGCAGGATCAGTTCCTAGCAGAACCTGTTGTAAAGTCTTTAACCGGACTAGGCTCCTAATAGAGTGGATTTCAGAAGAGTTCAAAGAACAACTTGTAGGTATTCATCCCCACCATGGTTTTTCCCAATTGGGTTTCCATGTGAAAAATGATTGTGCTATGTGTGTTGATTTTTCATGTGATGATTTAGTATTTTCTGTTAAGTGGTAATGCATGTAGATCTAATGGTCATTGTATTTCTAATGTATTACTTGCTGAAATATATGGGTGAAGTTGAGATGAGATATTATGTTTGAGGAGTTCTAAGTGTTACCAGTTTATGTCTTTTACAGTCTCACTGTATTTTACCAGTAGTGCCCTGATTTAGATCGGTGATGCTGTTTACTAGTTGGTGCAGTCTTTGTAGTTTAAGTTGATAGAGAAGTTTTTTTGTCTATACTGATTCACCCCCCCTCTCAGTATCTATTGATTATTTACTGTTCATCATTATTCATCAATTGGTATCAGAGCGGTCCTCTAGGTCCTCTATTTTTTAAGCTTAACCGCTTGAGGAAAAGATCCTATTCTAATGATGAAGAGGGAAGGTCCTAAGTTCAACATATATAACTTTAAGATATGGAAGGACATAATGAAGATATACATTAAAAGCATGGGTTCTCAACACTGAAACTATGTTGAGAATACTTATGTTGTCCCTACTGGTACTCTCACCGATGATCAAAGAAGAGAAATTTAGGAGAATGGGCAAGTTATGGAAGCTCTTATCAGTAGTCTATCTGATATTTAGTTTATAGATGTTCAAGATAAAGACAATCCCAAGGATGTATGGGGTACTATGGAGTCTATCTATGGCGGTGATGAGCATGTAAAGCAAGCTAAGGAAGAAATCCTTAGAGGAAAGTTTGAAGACATGCAGATGGTTGAAGGAGAGACCATTCAAAAATATGGGATAAGGATTAAAATTGTTGTTGGAGATATCAAGAGTGCAGGAGGTACAATGGATGATTCCACCGTCATTAGCAAAGTTTTGAGAGCCTTATTCCCGGTCTATGCAATAAGGGTTCTCGCTATTTAGGAGTTGAGATCTATTGACAAGACAAAGGTGTCCCTTGATTCTATCATTGCTAAGTTGAACATATGAGCTAAACAGTTATGATGGTAGTGTTCAGAAGACTGATTAAACATTTAGAGCATCTGATGTGCTATCTAGAAAGGGTAAAGAAGCAAGTACTAGCTGTGAGCCTAGACAAAGCAGAGATATGGATGATGACAAGATCCTAATGGAATTTGAATCTCTTCTTGCCAAGAGACTTCCTAAAGGAACTAGAAAATACAGAGGTAAGCTCCCTTTGAAATGTTTTTCTTGCAATAGGATAGGACACATTGCTATCAACTATCCTAACAGTGATAATAAGGACAAATTAGAGAATTTTAAAAATTTCAAAGGAGGAAATAGGAGAAACTATCTTGTTGTAGTTGATGAAGGTGTCACTAATGATGAATCAAATGATGAAGAAAGTGAAGACATAGTGTTTGTAGCTGTAGATAGGAAAATGGAAACCATCAAAGCAATAGATATTAGCTCAACCACAAAAACTAGATTGCAATGATAAGAAATCCTAAAAACATTCAATAAAGGCATGAAGATGAAATACTAAAATAAAATGCAAACCAAAGCATATATCTCCTTCATTGTTCCTCCATTGTCCTTCTTTCTCCTTCAAATTAGTGTGTTTGTGGATCTCACCTACAAGTGCAAAAGCATAGTATGAAAGCAAGATGAATAGAAAAATGGCAGCATAAGGATACTAGAAGTGTGGTTTTCTCTCCTTTGATTGAAGAAACTCATCCAATTTATAGACAAATTGGAGAGAGGACAAGATTAGCATGAAACTGATTCGAATGGAAATTCAAATCATGAATGGAAAAATTATGACAAATTATGACAAGATTGACATGCAAGATTGATTGATTGACAAAATTATGACAAATTATGACAAGATTAAAATGTCATTCCAATGACAAAAGGGAAGAGAGAAAATAGCCTCCATGATTGCAACAAATGGAAGCATAAACATAGGAGAAAATTAGGGGAAAAATAGGAGAAATAGAAATTAGGAATTAGGAGAAATTAGCAAATTGGAAAATTGAGGAAAAAGATGAAATAGAAATTATGTGAATTAATTAATAGGTTTTCATCTATTAATTAATTCATGAAAAGAGACCTAGGACTAAATAAATATATTTATTTAACCCAAAAAGAAGAAGAAAAGGATTAAATGAACAAATCATAAAACCCTAGAAATAAGAGGACAAGGAATTAGGTCAAGACAACAAGAAATTAATGTAGGTTCGATCATGATTCTGATTAGCAAAGGACCAATGTTGATAAATGATTGAGATTGGTTGACAAAAATCAATGACAAATTTACCAAGATTGAAAAGGAGATCAAATTGATAGGCACCAATTGACAAGGAACAATGACTAATCAATCCAAATTGACATGATTGAAAAGGACAACGATCGATGACGAATCGATCGCAAAACGACAAGATTTTCCAGGACAAGGATCAATGATGAATCGATCGCAAAATGACAAGATTGACAAGGACAAGGTTCAATGACGAATCGATCACAAAATGATGAGATTGACAAGAGGACAAGGATCAATGATGAATCAATCACAAAATGACAAGATTGACAAGAGGACAAGGATCGATGACAAATCAATCGCAAAAAGACAAGATTGACAAGAGGACAAGGATCGATGACGAATCGATCGCAAAATGACAAGATTGACAAGTTGATAATCGCAAGTGATTACTAAAAGATGATTGAAAGATTGACAAGAGGAAAAAACCCTAATTCTATGATTGATTAGGATTGACGATGTCCAAAATGATGATAAATGAGCACGCACCATGATGCGACAGGATAATATCGACCAAAATCATGACTGAAGATTGCTATCGACAACACCTAATTCGAAAGCAATAAAAATGAGTAATGCCGAAGAAGGACTTGATGCTCACAAATGATAAAGACCAAGTGCAAAACATAGAAGAAATGTTAATGCAATGCAAGAACCCTAAAAAAAGGCAATGCACAAATGTTAAAGTATGACTCCACAAGCATTGACCATTTTTAGATGTCTACATTTTGCCCCTCTTTGAGACAATGTGATTGTAAGTGTTGTTTCAAAGAACAATAATGAAAATGCCCTAGACAATAACAATGACATATGCATGCCCCCTTGAGGAATTGGCTAGAAAAATCCAGAAAAGAGGCCAATTGATCGATAAGAATGACAGAAGATGATAGGTTCAAATGGACTGCCAAGACTAACGGAAGAAATGTTAGTAAGTAGAAATTAGACAAAGGACAGTTAGAGATGAAGGAAAACTTGCTTTCACAAATGCACATAAGTAGGTGAGAACCTTTATTTATTATAGTAAAGCGGATGCAAAGCATCATGGCATTGAAGGCCTGAGCTGGAATGCAAACCCTTTTGCAAAAGATAGACACATCACACACAAGGAATGAGTGAAGCATCCTAGGGTGCATACATCAAGGGTCGAGGTATGTGCAGCGTTCACAAAGCAAACGTACTTATCATAGACACCCAATGATATAGTTGCCCCAGTTTGTGACAAACATTCCACAAATAGCAAACACAACAAAAAAAAGAAAAGGGACCATGAACCATCCCGGTCATTCTAAATCACTCAGTGACATCCTCGAGCAACATAGGAACATGATTGAAGCCAGAGATAAATCAGTAAAAAGATAAGATGCAAAAATTTGACCAAGTCAAACAAACAGTCTAATCACCATTGTCAAAGGTGGAAAACAAGAATGATCATGTTGTTTGGTTTCAGGGAATGCGGTACCCCTTCTAAGACAGGACACAGTCTGGTTTCAAGTATACCACACCTTGTATAAGACCCATGATAATAGTGACAAGGACAAATGATATTGATGTTGATTGATTGATATGACAATTTTGATTAGTTTGAATGTCTGGTTTGATTGAAAAGCTCATCTGTTAATGCGTGATTTCATGAAAGCACAATGTTTGATTGATTGTCATTGGATGTATGCTCAGTGATCTGTCTACGCATGAAGGGGACCATTTATTGACAAAATGCAAAATGCCAAAGGAATTGTTTTTGGATTTTGATGTTTTGAAATTTTTTTTTTCATTTTTCAGGACTTTATTCAATTTTTAGGGATTTTTTCAGGATATTATTCAATTTTAATGGATTTTTTCAGGACATTATTCAATTTTTATGGATTTTTTTAGGACATTTTATGATTTTTTTTTTTTTAATTATTTCAGGACATTATTTGATTAGAAAATTCCAATAATTGATCATGACAAGGGGCACGCACCCAATGAAAATTTGAAAGACATATACAGTGACCAGGACTGAAACATATGCACAAGGACTGGAAACTGAGTACGCAAGACAATGATGTTGACCAATCACAGGCTTGGAACAGAACATTGGGTCAGGACAAGGATAAGCATGATAAATCTACAGGGGGGAAGTATAGCTAGGGGTCATGATATATGACGGAGCAATAATCTTTTACACATGGTGCCTATTTGCTAGGTTTTCACCATGGTGCTTTCCCAAAGCGCTTGTTTGCTAGGTTTTCACTAGAGGGCAAATGATTTTGGCTTTACCTTTTTTTCTTTTTCAATTTGTTCACTTTTTTTATTTTTTTGTATTTTTCACTTTTTTTGATTTTTTTGTATTTTTTTGAGCTTTTTGATTTTTTTGTATTTTTTTTGAGCTTTTTGATTTTTTTGTATTTTTTCAGGATCATATTTGAAGAACTGCTAACAGAAAACTATGTCCAGTACTTTTGAAGGTGCATGCTATTTATAGGATCTAACAAAGGTTCACCTTCTGGGGTTGCAAGCTGATATGCCCCCGAGCCATAGGTTGTAGTAACTATGAAAGGCCCAACCCAATTAGGCTCAAACTTTCCTTTGATGATGTCATTAGATTGTGCATTCTTCGGGTTCGCCTTTAGGACCAAATCTCCCACTTCGAAGTGTCGCCCTTTGACCTTCTTATTATAAGAGCGACGGAGATGGTTTTGATATGCCTGCAAATGTGTCAGGGCTATCTGACATTTCTCATCTAACATCTCAAGCTGATGCAACTGAGAGACTCTACGCATTTCATCATCAATCAGATGTTGCAGGGAAACATGCAAAGAGGGAATTTCTACTTCCAAGGGTAAAATGGCTTCCGCACCATACACCAAGGAATAAGGTGTTGCACTAGTAGGTGTGTAGATGGAAGTGCGATAAGCCCATAGTGCTTGATTCAACTATACATGCCAATCTCGACTAGCGTCATTGACAACCTTTTTCAGGATCTTAATGATGGTTTTATTTGATGCTTTGGCTTGACCATTACTTTGTGGATAATAAGGACTAGAGAAATGGTGTTGGATGCGAAACTTTTGACAGAGTTCCTTGACATCTTTATTTTTAAATGGTTGGCCATTATCTGTGACAATTGCAAGGGGAACCCCATATCTGCATATGATATAATTTAGTAGAAACTTTGAAATTTGAACACTAGTGATATAGGTCATGGGGATAGCCTTGATCCATTTTGTAAAGTATTCTATGGCCGTGATGATGAATTTGTGTCCATTTGCAGATGTCGAGTGAATCTTTCCAATAAGATCCAATCCCCATTGAGAAAAGGGCCATGAAGATGTGACGGAGTGAAGTTATTGAGCTGGCACATGAATGTAATTTTCATGGATTTGGTATTTGAAGCATTTCTTGACAAAATCATGAGCATCCTTTTCCATAGTGGGCCAATAATGCCCAACATGAATCAACATTTTAGCTAGACTCGGACCATTGAAATGGCCCCCACATATACCATCATGAACCTCGTGTAAAGCTGTTTGTGCCTCGTCAGAATCCAAACACCTGAGGAGGGTGTGTTCAAAGGAATGATGGCAAAGGGTGTCTGTGATGATGACATATTTGGTAGTTTGGCATATGAAGGCTCGACGTTGGTTAGAGGAAAGGTTAGGTGGTAAGGTTTGGGATTCCAAATATTGATAGATGTCATTGTACCACGGGGAATTAGGACCAACAAGAACACACATCACATCTGCTGTCGGAATTTCAAAAGAAGGGACAAGCAACTGTTCAACCAAAAATTCACATCTATCCATATTGTGGGGCATATTTAACATGGAGCAATAGTTGCCATCGCATCTGCTAACTTGTTTTGAATTCTTGGAACTTGACTGAAATGGATAGCTGTAAATTTTGTCTTGAAGAAATCCACCATATGCTTGTAGGGAATAAGCTTTTCATCTTTTGTTTCATAGTCATCATTCACTTGATGGATGACTAACTGGGAATCTCCATAGACTTGCAAATGTGTGATGTTCCAGTGGATTGCTACTCGGAGTCTTGTGACCAGAGCTTCATATTCTGCAATATTATTGGTGCAATGGAAAGTTATTCTGTAGGATTTTGGAATAGCATCACCTTGAGGGGTGACAAACAATATACCTGCTCCGGACCCAAATTTGGTATGGGATCCATCAAAATATAATTTCCTTTCATTAGAAGATGTGACAGCAAAGACAGATTCATCTAGAAAATCCATCAACATTGGATGATCATCATGAATAGGTGCCTCTGCAAGTTGATCTGCTATGATTTGTCCTTTTATTGCCTTTCTCTCAATGTACTCAATATCAAACTCACTGAGGATCATAACCCACTTTGCTAGGTGACCTATCAAAGTTTCCCTACTAAGAAAGTATTTCAAGGGATCAATTTTTGCAACTAGCAATGTCTGATGATTTAACATATAGTGTCAAAGCTTCTATGTTGTAAATACCACTGCTAAACATGCCTATTCAATAGTTGAATAATTCAGCTCATAGCCTACTAGTGTCCGACTGATATAATAAATAGCTCGTTCTTTTCCTTTCTCATCTTGTTGAGCTAAGAGAACTCTAGTGCCATTTCAATTGTAGAGATATACAATATGAATGGCTTCCCTTCACTAGTACATTTGGGTCAAAATTTCGATGACAAATCGTCGTCATTCCGACACAATTTCGCCGCACTATTGACAAAAATAGCCGTCGAAAACTTTTTGTCAGAAGTTTTGACTATCCTTGTGGTCATTGCAATTCTGACATCCTCTCCAACCTTTCTGACGGCCACCATGGATGGTCATACCTAGAAAGAATACCATCATGATCTTGACCTACCATTGGAATTCTGACATCAAAGGGTAAAAATTCTGACAGAGGAGTGTCGTCGGATGCACAACATCCTCGTCGGAACTCTCCTGGAGGCACTCTATATGAATTTTTACCCTTTGATGTTTACGACGGCCTCTAAGAGAGTTTCGATGAGGATTCTATGCATCCAACTGCACTCCTCTGTCAAAATTTTTACCCTTTGATGTCAGATTTCTGACGGTAGGCTAATTTTTTGGAAAAAAAATTTTTATAGAAAAAGATTGACATTGGTATCTCTCTACTATCTCTCTTCTCTATCCCTCTCTACTATCTCTCTTCTCTCTCCCCTCTCTAGGTCTCTTTCTCCATCCCTCTCTTCTTCTCTCCCTCGCTACTTCTCTTTCTCTACCCTCTCCAGGTCATTATCTCTTCCTCTCACCCTCTCTCATCAAAAGAGAAATAAAAACTTGCATGGCCTTATAATTCATGAGTTGAAGTTTGAGTTTAACATTTTGGAGGTAATTTTCTTAGACTATTCAATGCCCATTCTAACTAAGGTCAATCAAAATTCAAGATAAACCTGTGGTAAAGATGAGGATCTCAAGTTCATTGGTAGAGGACTCCACTTTTGATGGGAGAAAACCCTAGTATTTAGTTTTGTAAGCTCTAGTCGAAGGTGCAATATGACAACCATGTAGAAGGAGAACCATGACATGTTGCAAAATTAGAAGGGAAATTCTAACAAAGAGTAGTTACATGTCTAGAACATTCAAAGCATTTCATGTCTGGGCTAGCTATCTTCTTTACTCTAGTCTAGGATTTCACATTTTTGAGAAAGCATGATTTGTATGGATGGTTTGTTTGTTTCAAATGAAGTATAGTCCAGCCTCCACCAAAATAACAATGACAGTAAGGACTAGTAGAGTAGTTTGTTAGAAGGTTTAGACATTGTTAATAGTGTCTAGGTTTTCCCCAATTCTTGAATAGTATTAATAGATAATCATAAGTATAGCATGGAATAGATTACTTAGAGCTTGTAATGAAGAAGGGTTTTGAATTAAAAAGACAATGATAAGAGTTTTTTTATGGTTCAAAACACAAAGACAATCACAACAAAAAATTACAAGTTATAGGGTTGCATTGAGTAGGTTTGATTGATTATTGAAGAATATATTGTGTTTCTCTATCAATAAATAAGAGTTCTCAAGAAGCTAAAGACAATGAAAACTAATTGATGGGCAACCTTTTGACTGTCAAGAAGTGATTGCCTCAGATGAAAGTAGTGATAAATGTCACTATCAACAAAAGAACAACCAATAAATGATAAATTTGCAGTGAGATCATAGTGCCTAAATCAGTCTAAAAGCTTATAAGGATCAGAACCAAGCCATATAAGCTTCAAGAACAATTTGAGAGCATCAAAGACATCTACTAGACATTAGAAATTGTCAGATCAATGACAAATAGCAGCCTCATTACAGTCTTATGTTGTATTAAATAGAAAAATCCAAGTCTAAGATAGTGTTAGAAGGTGTGTGAGAGTCTTCAACATGGATAACTAATAGCTATAACACTGAGAGCAGCAATATATGAGATTTGATGAATGACAGTGGCCATGATATGGAGATGACAATGTCAAGTATCACTGTCAAAGCATGAATAGAGGTCCTAATCTGAGTCTTTTCAAGAGAGAATAATAAATATGAAGCACCAAGGTCTACAGTCAGATCAGAGACAACCATCTAGTAGCCCAAAAAATAATCAAAAGGCTGTGAAAGGTCAAAATCATAGTATTTCCATAGCCCATGAAGTTCTAGAAGATGTGCAAGGGTAGTTCATAGTGCAAGGTCATAGGTATTTAGTGTCATAATTATGTTCTTCACCCCCAGATCTTGATGAAAGATAAAAGGATGCCATGACACAAAGTGAAAAGTCTATAGCACTGATAAATAGGTTAGCATTATGTCATATGCATACAAGACATCATGAAGCAGATTTGACAGTAATAAAGTTGAAGCAGTCATCAACTCAAGCATAATGAAGGCATGGACACTGAGCATGCAAAAATATAATTGATAACAGTGGTGAAATGATTAATGTTGTATCACAATTTGATATCAAACTATCTATGAAGATGGTTGTTGAAAGGTTTAGTGTTGGTTTTAAAGGTGAAAACATTGCATGAGGTCTGCCACCATAAAGGAAATACAAAGCTACAAATAAGACAGTGACCATTCAAAGATAAAGCTACAAAGAACTATCAAAGAAACCATAGTCCAATGAATAATCAAGAGACAATAGGCCTAAGTGTAGTCTCAAATATTTGAAAATATCATTATGGATAGTTAAGAAAAATAAATGCATTCATGATATTTGCACTCAACAAAAGAGAAGGGTTTGTATTCATCAAAGATTAGTTGAAACACTTGTGAGAGAGAGATCAATATCCATCAAGCCATAAATAAGATAATCACCATTACAAAGCATGATGAGTCAAAAAGGCAATCAAGAATTATTAGTTCAAAGGATCAATAGGTGAATCTTCTCTTGTTGATAATCTCTAGTGATGGTGTATAGGATCCCTATTCCAATCTCAATGTGCCAAAGCTTGATGAGAAGTCATGGATTAGAAGTTACAAATGCCTTAAACAGTTTTCTATTGAGAGAATCCATATAGTCAAATCAAGACTCAAATCCACAATGGTAAGATACAAACAACAATGATAGTCAAGGAGTCATTCATTGTAGGGTTTTCATAAAATTTTAGAACATGGTATGAGCAGTCCAAAGAACTATGACACTTCACTGAAAGGAGCAGCATATTAGTCCTTACTGCCATCAAATTATACAAATGACAACTAGGGATGAAGCTACAGGAGACAATCATTGTCTTAGTTTAAGACCCTAGAACAATATAGCCCCAATGGAGAAAGCAAAAATCAAAACATAGGAGAAGTCCGAGAATCCCACTAAAATCTTATTTGCAGTCACAGAGTTGCAAGATCAAAAGCATATAATGGTAAAGATGACCTAGGGTTCTCTTTTTATTATTGAGACAATATTATGTGAATATGATAGTTTAGCAGTCCTCGAATGCATGTGAGTAGTCCCAATGAAGAAGCAATACCATCAGTGTATTACAATAATTTTTGAAACCTACAATCATGTTAGATAAAACCTGCAATCATGTTAGACAAGTATTGAAAGTATAATTCATAGAGCAACCATTTCAACTAGGTTTAGATAGCATATATTCATAACTATTTTAATTTTATGTGAACTACACAATATCTATAATGCATAATTGGAGTTAAACCATAATAGGGCTTGGATGAGAAACATGATAGGGCACCTGAAGCTATCCACATGCTAAGCCCAAGAGCGGATATACCCTATCTCCTACCCTATCTCGTTGAATTCATTCCTACACCAAGTGACTATGAACAAAAGCATAGGTATTTAACAACAATGACATGGTCCATGGACTAGTGATCCTCCTCTTGATACTCCATCTACAAATGAGAACATCTCTTGTACACATTGCTACTTCAGAATTAAAAGTTGCTTCTTCTAGAACTTTCCATGATTCTTTGCAATAGGATTATATGTCTTCTAGATTCACCCCACTAGGACACATTCATATCAAGCATCTTTACTTTTTTGAAAAGTAGACCACATTTCAGATCTAGATGACACCATAATGACTTTGATTTCCTCTTGCAAGATATTCCTCCATCATGTATTGCTTCATCGAAGTTCAAATTTGCTTCTTCAAGGGCTCTCAATGATTCTCTATATAGGATTCTTCATGTCTATGAGATCCACTTCATTGGGAGGCCTACTTAAACATTTCACATCTATTTGTGGACTCTCACCTTTCAAACATTTCACATCTTATAATTAAGCTTCGCTTTGTTTCAAGAATAGTTTAATATTCTCTACTTAATAGGGCCAACCACGTGAAGGTGGAAGCTCATTTGGCCCCTCCCCCCCCCTAACATCACTCTAAATTCCCCGTTAACATCTAACACTCATTCATTCTTTCATTCATTCTTTCATCCATTACTAAAATATAACATTCATTCATTATCACATAACGTTCATTAACACATAAAATTCATTAACTTTCATTAAAATGCAACATTCATCAATAATCATCAACACATATCATTCATGAACATTCATTAGCACATAATTACATTCATTACACATAAAAATCAGTCATTATCAAATAAGGTAGATTACAATCATTTCTTTCTTTGTTTTTTTTTTGAAGCTATGAAAAGACTAAGTGGAACATCGGTTTCTTCATCATTTCCCCCATCTGCAGATGTTATGCCCTCTTCTCGTGCTCTTGATGTATGCCTAGTCCTATACAAAGGATGAGGATGTTGAACCAAAGGGGGGTCCTCTGCAATAACAAAGAATTGGGTTAAATTCAAAACATTTTTTTATTATTGTTACAAGTATTTCATTAATTTAAGGAACACAACCATTACACTCTTTACCTGATGGGGCCACATTATCTTCCACATCATTTTGTCTAGTCTCAACCTTGACATGCTGAGCACCCTCTAGATCCTCTGGAGTTGAAATACTAAACGTTACATTAATCAATACACCAATTGAAATTAAATTTGTTTAAAGGAATAACAATGGTCCTCTTTACCTGATTGGGGAACATCACGTTCCTAATGTTGTCTACCTGGATCATGCTCCACTTGGTCACCACCGACTACATGCTCTAAAATATTAACAATAAAGGTTACATTAATTACTACACTAATTTTCAATTTAAGATGTTTAATTGTATTAATAATTACATAAAAAAATTTGAATAGCAAATGAATACTTCCACTACTAGGATGCACATCTGGACCTTCATGTGCAAGTTTTGTTCCATGATTATCATGCTGCATTGCAATGTCATGCGCAGTGTTATCATTGCTTGCTTATTTAAAAAAAATATACTCACTTTATGTTGAAACTTAACATCAAATAGATTATTGGTTAAGTATTCAATTTGAAATAATTTTCATTTAGCTTAATTACTATTGTGACAGATGCATCATAATCTCATGTTTGCCCACTCAATTCTTGTAGCCGTTCAGCCACGGCTATATAGCCTTGCTGGTAGCCAATTCTCTTGTCATCTTCCATGGGCGCTCTATTGAATTTAGAGCCCTGCATTTTTGCTTAGTATTGTGAATTTTGCTTGTATTGTTTGATCAAAAAAAAATTGTTTACAATTTATAAGTATTTTGATGTGATACTTAATTTACTGATTCTTACAATTCATGCAGAAAGTTTCATATAACCACCAGAGCTGAGTTTGTGTTGCCCATGCTTTTCTTATCTTTCCTTGGTTGCCTTTGACGTGTCACTCAATCTATGAAAAGTTTGAAATATGTTAGATTATATAAATATAATGAATAATTAGTACATATTCACATTCTTAATAGTATCACATACCTTCTTCTGGCGTCTGGTGGTGTATTTCCTTTTTTTCTTTCAATTCTCTCCTTTGCATCCAAAATCAGGTCCTTCCACTCCCTCTCTGGAATCATGGGGGGACGCTCATACTTTACGTTCTTCTCTAAATGTGTCCTGTATTGGTCCCTCACATATTTCA
Source organism: Cryptomeria japonica (assembly GCF_030272615.1). Lineage (NCBI taxonomy): Eukaryota > Viridiplantae > Streptophyta > Pinopsida > Cupressales > Cupressaceae > Cryptomeria > Cryptomeria japonica. Next base: position 147,301,471 of record NC_081415.1, read on the forward strand.
GATATGTGCCAGCTTTTTCCAGGAGCTTAGTCTTGTCGAATGTGTCATTTCCAAAAAACCCTACCATACGGTTTGTGAGTTCATCTTTTAACTTTTTTTCTTGGTCATTCCACCTTTAAAGCAAAAGCAAACTTGTTAGATTTAGAAAGAAACTAAAGCTACCTTTGATATAGTTCAAGAAATGGATAAAAGGAAAACTATTCTAGCAATGATATGAAATCAAAATAGTGGATAAGGGTTAGTTCATGTATGATGTTCCACCTTTTACGTATGGTGGGCCCAAATATCTGCAATGAAATGTCATTAAGATTTTTATAAAAAATATCATTTCCTGCCAGAAAAACATGGGATCATTAGTCCAAAATGAGTGATCAGTAAGTAAATTACAATTAGACTATATATAATAATATTTTTAAAGTACTTGGAACCTTCTGTATCTTCAAGGGAATCAATTCTTCGCCGCTCACCACCAATGTGGCTTGCAATGTTCCCGTACTAGCAATACGGGAAGATCTAGGAAATGATGGTATGTTATCAGCAGTACTCGCCTCTGGTGCATCCTCATGTGCATCTCCTACCATAGTAAATGAATCCACTATGAAATGCCTCCAAGAAAGAAAACTTCAAGGGTAATAAACACATAACAAAAGAGAGAGAAAAAGAGGGATCTACCACCAGTGAGCGGGTCAACACGAGCAAGTGCAACAGATGATGTCTGCATGCTACGTGTTGCCGACATTGCAGTCAACAATACAGTTGGGCTCAACCTCAGACCCATGTCAGCACTTGAAGAGTAATACATTAAATATGTAAAACATTAAAAAAGAAAGTTCACAAGTCCAAAGGAGTGGTTTTAATATATAGAACATGGTCATCACCTGAACTACTCGCAATACCCTGATCATCGCCACTAGGATGATGAGGCCCTATAAATTTCTGTAAAAACAACACATACATATTTTAGTTAATGACATAAAAGAGATAAAAATATAAACCATTATTGAACTTTTGTTATGATTAAAGCTTTCATTAATGCTTACTTGCAAGTTTTCCATTGTCGTCAATAATAGTTGCACCCTCTTTGTTATCTCATTAGTCTGAGGACTTATGGTTGCCAAATCAAGAATCTCTTGCCTAATTTTTCTAATATTCTTTTGTACAAATTGCATAGGGTTTGCGTTAAGTGCGATGTCATCAGCGCATAACATTGTCAAGTGCCCCACATCCCTATGGAGGTGCTGAGGTACTACAGGTTCCTTTCCCTTATCCCAAACATCCATCTATGACAAGAATATAATTAACACTATCAAAATTACTTCAAAACACTCAAGAAAAGATCATAATGTAACAGTTTGATTCTATCTAATTTGTACAATTACAATGAGGTTTACCTGCTCCATAGAAGTGTCAAGACCTACACCCCTATCTGTGCTATGTGGTGGATCCATGTGGCCCTGTGACAAAGAAAAAATATAAAAACTTTAGTGAAATGAAACCAATAGACTTAGCAAAAAAACTTAATAATACAATGGTTTATTGGATTCATTAATTGGAAGTTGGCTTAAATGGTATATATATAGTACATACCACCCCCATCATAGTAACTTTGTTTGTATCTATATGATTCAAATTGTAATCGATTAGCAACTCTTCCCCTGTACTTATTGATTTTATCGCACATACAAACACACAATTTCCCTCATGTGCCTCAAATATGCAATTGGGTTGCTTATTAGTTGACCTAGGTCATGTACTACTTATAAAACTTGCAATATTCCCCATTGCTTTTGGCCTTCCATCAATGTATACAGCCACTCATTTACTTTGATCATTATCTTTTTGTCGTATATAATTGGCTGACAGTGCATACCTACGCATACTTTTTTTATATCGAACAATCTACATCCAATCATTATAATTGTAACAAGGTCCAACAAACTCCATCAATTCAGCAACTTTGTTGTAACAAACCTTTATGTTGTCCATGGAAAATAGGCCCAAACCATGTAACGATGAAGGTGCTATGTGATATATCCTCTCATTAATACAAAAATTAGTGTTACACATTGTTTCAGTAGATGTTTGTACCTCAAGGGCACCTCAATGTCGCCTTTGGTCTCATCATCATAAGAGCATGACCCCCCTTGAGCAAGAAAAAATTCCATGCATTTATTGAATTTTCTTCTAATCTTTTGACCTCTAGTTGATCTCCTTATTTGAGATCTACTACATGTATCACTTTCCTCTTCTATTCCTGCATTTCCCTCACTCAAGGAAGACACATTTGACAAATACCTATTTGGTGATACCTGTGCGCCATCAAATGAGAGAGTTAGTTGGTAATGAGAGATATTTTGCAAATGAGGGTAATATTGATGAAGAAGTCGGCCATAAAGTTGATGTTGAGATTAAAATTTGAGTAAGTCCAACTGGGGCATCAAGTGTTGATAACTGTATTACATTTGCTGCTAATGTTGATGTTTGAAAAACTGAGGAAGTTTGTTTTTCTTGTAATTTTAAAAAAATATATTATTTCTATAAGGTGTATTGACTTATACCTGTCGATCCATGAGACTGTGCAGGATCCTTATCAAAGGGGTTTAGGTTCCTGCACCAACAATTGAGCATCATAAGCATTACATTTGTAATTTGATAAACAATAAATACTGTAGTATCATAAGCATCATAAGCATCATAAGCATCATAAGAATCATAAGCATCACATATGTATCATCATATATGTAATTGAGCATCATAAGAATCACATATGTATCATCATAAACATGTAATCCATCACATATGTATCATAAATCACCATCCATCACATAGCTAATAAGTAGTCCACATTCCATAAATAAACACAAAGTTCAAAAAATGTCACATGTATCATCATAAGCATGTAATCCATCACATATGTATTTTAAATCACCATCTATCACATAGCTAGAGGTGCATCATGAATTAATTAAGTAATGGCATTAGAATTCAAAACATATGAATTATTTATGTAACCATATAAGTCAAATCGATTTCTATCAAGATATCAATATTAAATAGATAATATAATAATCACATCTCATACATTTCATTCATGTCATTGATCTTCTTCTTCATCCAACTCATCATCATGACCATCATCATCATCATCATCATCATCATCATCATCATCATCATCATCATCATCATCATCATCATCATCATCATCATCATCATCATCATCATCATCATCATCATCATCATCATCATCATCACCATCATCATCATCATCATCATCCTCGTCGTCGTCGTCGTCATCGTCATCGTCGTTGTCATCATCATCATCATCATCGTCATTGTGTTCATCATCATCATCATCATCACCATCACTGACACCATCACCATCACCATCACCATCACCATCATAATCAGCAGCAACACCATCATCATCATCAACTTCTTCTTTGTGTACATTTCCATCAGGAACATCATCGAGTAACTGTCGATCGTGATCATCTATATCATCTTCTACTTCTTCGGTATCTTCTTCTTCCATCACATTATACATTATCAACCTTCCTCTTGGATCATGTCTAACAACAAATGACCAACCCGGTTTATGTGCAACCTTCAAGTAAAATACCTGCTTACATTGACTTGGAAGAACATAGGGCTCATCCCCAACTCGTTCAAATGACGTTGTATTAACCTTTGTAAATCCATTATCATGTTCGATAAGAGTTCTATCAGGATCATTTATATTCAGTCGTAGCCTATACCATTTGACGATGAACAAAACTAATTTGAAAGAATTAAAGTCACACTCAAGTATATCGTCCAAAATGCCATAGTATCAATTTTTAGACACTTGAGGATGTATGTCATTTCTAGATGAAATATTGGTCACCTCAAAGACTGCAGTTATCCCAAAATCACAAGTTTTCTTCATGTCACCCAACTGTTTGATGCGAAATTTATGACCATTGCAGCACATAGCCTTGTGGTGTTTGACCTACAATATGTCTAACATATTAAAATTATTGCATCATGAGTTGATAAACATACGGGTGATTAATAAAATTATACGTACCTGTTGATCTCTTAAACCATATGCTAAATCAATTTCCCTTTGTGTAATATTGGAATCTCCGTTACGATGAGCTTCTTTAACCAATGAAGCGACACCATCCCATGTTAATGTGCAATCAAAATGTTGACATCGTTCGATCCACACCATCATCCAATCAAGATTGTTTGCAATATACAAATGTAGTGTATCCCACTCCCGACCAACTGTACAAATAATTAATAGACCACTTACAATTGATTTATTTAGAAGATGAAGAATTAATTTACTACAATAACATCTTATAATTACCTCTCACTTTCTTCAATCTACCTTTCCCCATCAAGTGCTCCCCTTCGAATTTATTAATGGGGTTGGGATCCCAAATGCGATCTACATGGATTTTTGTTGCAAACTTAGGAAGATATTCAGTAATGTACACCATAGTTTGGTATACCATATATCCCTCCACCATCGAACCCTCAAGATGTTCTCTTTGTCGAACCAAAGCCTTCAAAAATTTCAAGTGCCTCTCAACCATCCACATTGACCTAGTGTCTACAAGTCCACACAATTCGATCTCCTCAACTTGGTGTATGAGGTAGTGTTCTTGTGCATTGAAAAAAGTTGAAGGTAGACACTTTTGCATTTCACACATTTGATGAGGGATTTTTCTCTTCAAATATTTTATATCTTCCTTGTGGATTTCTTTAGATGACAACCACCTAATTAAAGAGATTGAAGACACAAAAATATATAAACAAGACTTTACAAAATAATATACAAATATATTGCATAACAAGTAAAACAAATGGAAAATATAATATCTATACAACAAATTGAACAAACATCACTACTTACCTCATGTATTTTCCAAGATCATATATGACTTGCTTGATATTATTATTGAAGTGGTCTGGGAGAGATAGAGGTAGAACGTACTGCAACAATTATAAAATGATCTTTTCATTGTTTTCTAACATAATACAATGAAAAGTACATGCGCAGTATACAAATTGTAGACACCTAAAAATGGTCAAACGCTTGCGAGGTCATACTTTAACATTTGCGCATTGCCTCATTTTAGGTTTTTGCATCGCATTAACATTTCTCCTATGATTTTCACTTGGTCTTTATCATTTGCAAACATCGAGTCATTCTTCTATATTCTTCAATCATCTCGTCCTCAAATTTGGTCTTGTTGACAACACTGTCCAATCATGATTTTGATCGAACTTATCTTGTTGCATCAATGTGCGTGCTAATTTGTCATCATTTTGGACATCGTCAATCCTAATTAGGGTTTTGTCCTCCTATCAATCTTGCGATCGATTTGTCATCAATCGTTGCTCTCTTATCATCAATCTTATCATTTTGGACATCGTCAATCCCAATTAGGGTTTTGTCCTCTTTTCAATCTTATCATCTGGCGATCAGTTTATCAATCTTGTAGTTTTATGATTGTTTTGTCATCGATCGTTGTCATGTTTGATTTTGTCATTTTGGCGATCGATTTGTCATTGATCGTGGTCATTTTCAATCTTGTCGTTTTGCAATTTATTTGTCAATCGATCCTTGTCCACTTGTCAATTTTGTCATTTTGCGACCGATTTGTCATCGATCGTTGTCTGTCTCAATTATGTCAATTTGGATCAATTTGTCATTGTTCCTCGTCAATTGGTGCATTTCTCAATCAAATCATTTTGTCGCATTGGTCATTTATCAATCCAAAATCAAATCATGACATTAATTATCTTTCATCAAGACCTAATTCATCTCTTTACGGTTTTGTGATTTAATCATTTAACCTTGTTTGTCATTTCTTCCTCTAGGGTTACTAAATTATTTATTAATCCTAAGTTTTCTCATTACAATTAAATCTTTATTTAATTGGCTAATTATTCTTCCTCTTGTAAATTAATTAATAAATGACAAATTGTTAATTAATTTACCTAATTTCTTCTAGTTCCTAATTTCCTATTTTTCCATCAATTTCTAATTCCTAATTTTCATCAATTTTAATTTTCTTAATTTCTAATTTCTTTTCCCTCCTATTTCATCTCCTAATTCTATGGGAATGACATTTCAATTTGTCATAAAATTGTCATAATTGATAATCAATCAATTTGACATAGAATGTGTCATAATTTGTCATCAATTATCAATCAATCAAATTGTGCATGGAAAGTGCATAATTTGTCATAATTTGTCATATTGATTTGCAATTTCCATTTGAATTGCATCATGCTAATCTTGTCATTTATCCAATTCTTCTATAAATTGGATTATTTTCAATCAAAGCTAATCCCGAATCCCTAATCAAACTATCAAACTTATGCTTCTAGTACTCTTGACCAATAACCAACATCCATCTTGCTTTCAATTGTATGTGTGCACTTGTAGGTGAGATCCACAAATCCATTTGAAGAGGAAAGAAGAACAATGGAGCTACATGGAAGAGGCATCCAAATCGTCATCTGGTTTGCATAATATTTCATTTTGAATGCTTTGTTTTTATGTCTCTATTGAGTGTGCTTAGGATTAGATCATTGCAATGTGTGATTGAGCTAATAATGAATAATATGTCCTTATATATATTGCTTTGATGATTCCTAATTCCGATGCTACATTAACTGGTGAACTCGATGTGAATACTAACCTTCTAACCCTCTTTATGGTGTTTTGAGTGCTTTCAAGTTGTTTTGCAGGTCAAAAAAACCAAAAATAGGGTCATGCAAGGTATTCTGGACACTTCTGCTCCTGTGTCCTGCATCTTGCACCTGTGTCATGCATCTTGCACTTGTGTAGGTGACATTCTGCACTTGTGTCATACATCTTGCGCCTGTGTCATGAGTTCTGTGCTTGTGTAAAGTCCAGAACAGAGTTGAAAAATGCAGTTTTTACTTGAAATTTTTGGTGTTTTTGCATTCTATTTTCTATGCTTTGGATTTTGGTACTAATTATTTGTGCTGAATCTTGGCATACGCATGGAAAAGACTACAAATCAAACTACTAACATGTGTTATGCAGAATCAATGGTCAAAGATAACAAATCAAACCTCTAACTTGGGTTTTGCAGGTTGCCTTGGAAAAACAACCAAACTGTGTGTTTGAGATTTTTAATTAGGAACTTAGTGATTTATAAGTAGGTTGGAATGAACATTTGTTTGCTTTGATTGTTAAGTGTGACATTGGAGTAGGAGAGTATGCTCTCATCCTTCTTAGGGTGATCAGAAATCCAGATCTTCGATACCATGCTTGTGTTGTTGATTGTGTGTCACATTTAGAGGGCTTGCCTTCCCGACCACTTTGCCTTTGTAAGCAAGTGATAATCATGAGAAGGGAATGACCCAAAGTGAGTACGGCTAGAATTCCTTGGCATTCTAACTCACTATAAAAAAATACCTGATGAGCGAAAGCTTTGAAGGAAGTGTTACGTGGGAATTGCAGTTACTTGGGAAGTGATGACCCTTGAACTCTTTCTCATATCAACATCTAAGTAGGGCCTCTTGGTCTAAATCGTGCTTGCGTGACTACATTTGTTTGGTATCTTGATGGGCTTAATGTCTCAATCACGCTTGCGTGACATCAAGGAGTAATGCTTAACAGAAATCCTTACTACATACCTTGTTTTTAGAGGCCAAAAACCCTTCTAGTTGCTTGAGAAGGACAAATTCGGATACTTGGAAGAGATACTAAGTTCGCCATGGGGAGATTCCATGGGGACTAATGCTTGGTTGCCCTGAGAAGTGAGTGTCGTGGAGGGGAGCCCGTGGGGTCAAGCATCTGTGTATTCTCCTTGAATCCCATAATGAGTCTACCTCTCAAGTACCTAATGTCCTTGCCTACCATAAGAAATGTGGGAATGAGCTTGATTGTCTTGAGTCTAAGTTGAAATATCTTTGTATTCTTTGCTTGTCAAAAGTTGAATTGTATCTCATTTCAAGAACAAGGCAAATTGATCCAACATAAGATTAAACACAAGAGACATTCATCCAACAAAAGTTCAACAAAGGTTCAAAACATATCTTCAAACATGATTATCAAACATTGTTCAAAATCTTGTCTTAACATTCATGTCACTTAGATTTAGGTTCATCCTAGGTTTGCATTTTGCAAGTTCATTGTCAAGGTTAGGTTTCACCTAGGTCATACTCCTTTGCATATCAATAAGAGTCATCCATTTGCATGTGTCCTCTTGCATTAGAGTAATATCATTATCATACCATTGTCATACTTTGCATACCTTAAGTCTCTTCATTAAGCTTAGTTCATCATCATATCATATTAGGGTCACTTGCATAGTACTTGTCCCTTTGCATATAGTGTCAAAGCTAGGTTTTGTCATACTTGAGTAATCCAAATCTTTGATAAACCCTAAGTCATTGTTAAGAAGTCTTGACCTTATCAAACTTTTTATCTTTTGTCATTTCGTCAAACCTAGCTTAGTATCCAAGCATGTAGGGGAGACATTGTCATCTTGCCCTTTTGTCACTTGGTCCTTTTTTCCTTTGAGGTCTAGACATCATTTCAATTTCCTAAGGGTTTCTTTTAGATTTGCATTCAAAAGTTTGTCAAAATCTTCAAAAACAACAAAAACATAGATTGCATTCTTTCCGTAGATTGCATTTTCACCTATTTAGTTTGCATTTAGTTGCATATCATACATCATCCTTTTAAAATCAAAAAAATTCCAAAAAATATTGCATTTGCATAGTGACATGTCTATTGAAACAAGGTTCCAAGCACCAATGATGCAACAAAGTTTGACATATCAATTGACAATGCAATCACAATTCTATCCAACCCAACAACAAAGCAATATTGATCAAACTTTTTATGATGAAACAAGTCTCCAAATACAAAAACTAGAGGAGAAGCTAGCTCAAGAAAATGAGATATTGGAACAAAAAGTGAAAAACATTGCGAAGAATAGATCACAAACATCCAAAATGTTTCAAAAATTTCAAGGTTGAAATCCAAATATGGAGCCAATTGATGTAAGATCTCTTCTTGAACAATCAGACATACCAGCTCTTCTATCCCAAATAGAGATGATGAAACAATTTCAAGAAAAGAGACAACATCAATTTCAACATTATGTGCCTCCACAACAAGAACAAGGTGTTTACTATCAATTAGATTTTCAACCAACACAATCAATGGTCCAATTTCAACAATATGTCCAACCAACTATACAATGTCAACAAATAGTTCAACCAATGGTGGAATATCAACAAGTTCAATCAACATATCAATGTCAACAACCACAATCACCAAACATTCAGAAACAAAGGTTGCAACACACACCAAGCCAAGTTTCAAACATGTCGAAACAATTGAACCAAGTCCAATATCAAAACATGACATCAAACCAAAAACAAGTTCAAATTCCAGATACAACTATGTCAAAACCTCGAAAGAAAGGTGGCTTTATTGCAAGGCTCTTAAGGAAACTACCAAGTGAGTTGTTTGAAGAAGATCAAGATAATACAATTATGTCTAACAATGCCTCATCCCCCCATAAGCAAATTGACTCTCCAGTGGCATCTATCCCTACACCTTTAGAAGTTTCACAAGAACCTTCTATGTTGTCCTCATCAAATAATGCACCCAAGGATGCAATTATCCAAGAGCTATCCATAATTGATTGCCAAGATAATCCAATTCATGATGCACATCCTTGTCATGTTTCAAAAATACAAGATCCAATGCCACCATGCACTTTATTGGCATTACCTATTTTAGAGGACCCCATTCCAAGTCCCTCTTCCTCATGTTCAAGCATTGATTCCTTGCCAGAATCCATCATGAATGTTCAAAGTGCATTTCCTTCATGCCAAAACATTGATCCCTTGTCAGAATCCTCCATGCACATCCAAAGTCCAAACCCATGTCAAGAGGATAAATTAGAGCACGAAGAAATGAGTCCTAAAGAAGATCAAGATCAAAATCCTGAAACCTTATCATCCCATCCAATTGTTGACCAAGACCCCATCTTCCCAGACACTCATGACGATTCCCTTATTCTTGTCCATCCTATCCAAAGTCCTATTGACACTCCACTCCCCAAGCAAGATCAAGATATCCTAGTTCATCCAATCCCAAATGATCCCCTTCCATTTCATGAACACAATGCCCTTTCAAATCCCATTGGCATTCCACTTCCTGAGAAAGATCAAGATATCCTTTCCATCCTTTTCGATGATCCCATTGAAAGTCAAGAGCAAAGCACCTTTAAAGAGGATTCCAATGATCTTCCTCCTTGTCAAGATCAAATTATTCCTTTAAATCCTCCACAAGATCCTTTTGTTCCTCCATCTCCTTGTCCTAATGCTCCATATATACTCCAAGATGACATTTCTTTTGATGATCCCATTATTTCTCCCATTCCATCTCTTGAAGAGCCTATCATTGAACCATGTCCACTACATGATCCTAATCCCCCTCATGATTCTAATGTGTCAGTGCAAGATGTTCATGAACCCTCGACATGCATAATGGGTTCTTCCACTTTGGTGCAATCCGATCCACTTCAAGATCTCATTATTTCTCTCATATCATATCCACCTCATAATGGACTTGCGTCTTCTTCCCAAAGCAAAGAGTATCCTATTAGTCAAAATATTGATAAAGGCAAAGGGGTAGACCTTCACAAGCAAGAGCCCTTTCATATCAAAGAGTATACTAATGGTCATGGCTATAGAGCTCACACTCAAGGCATTAGTATCCATTCAAAGCCAAAATCCAAATGTCCACCTTCCCCATCATCACTTCCATCCATTCTAGGTCCCTATATCCCTCCATCTCCTATGCAACATCAGCAAAGGCACACATCTTGGAGAACCTTCCATCCATCCCACAGGCCTCCATATCATTCCCATCCACACTGACATTCATTCCCTCTTCCAAGCAATTTGGATGCCAAGTATAAGCATCATAAGTCTAAAAATCCACATGTATTCAAAGATCAACATGTCCAATATAATCGACATGTCAAAACAAAGAACAATATGATCTATAAAGAAAAAGAAATATCCAAAAGGCCACAAAGGCCCACTGAGCAAAATAAAGCAAAGTTAAAATCTATATGGGTTCCTAAATCCCTTGTGCAAGCAATGCACTCCAAGGAACCACAAAAGCATAAAAAATAAAAAACCATGTGGATCCCTAAGCGGCTCCTTGAAGCACAAAAGCCTAAAGAAACAATCAACTTGGCATCCAAAATTGCTATCCCTCCATCCAAACCTCTCAAATTTGTTCCTCCATCGCCTTCTTCATCCATTTTGGGCCCTTACGTCCCAAAATCCCAAGCTATTCCTCCATCCAAATCTCACAATCTGAGATCCATCTTTCCTCCATCAATCCATCACCCCTTAAGGTGTGTGCCAATGTCGATCTTGCCAACATTTCCATCCATGATCCAATGCATATTTTCCATCCTTCTATCCCTCTGATCCAATCCTTTGCATAAATCCTTGCCTTAGTTTCATCTCATTTTCCATGTCCTTATCCTACCAACGTCTTTGAGCATACTTTTAAAGGTCATGGTCCATTTTTTTTTTAAGGCTACTATCCAACAAAAAGAGGCTTGAGTCCTTCTTCCATCCCCTATCATGTGTCCATCTTCTATTGAAAAAGTCAAAATACAAAAAAAAAAGTGAAAAAGAAAAAGACAAAAAAAAATAAAGTAAAGAAAAATAATTCGTCCACTGGTGAAAACTTGGCAAATAGGTGCCTTGGGCAAGTACCATGATGAAAACCTGGCAAACAGGCATCATGCGTAATCTATGAACTTCTTGCACACCACACTTGGGGGCAGGTTTCCTCCATCATATCCTTTTGTCCTTCATTGTTCCATTATCCTATCGAACCCCTGTCATTACCCTTCATATACTATTGTCCCTCATGTCCAGTTTCCCTTTCCACCTTTGATCTTGACAAGGTTGAGGATCATTATGAGCATCATGCATCTTGTTTGCAGCTTTTAGTCCATCATAGCTTTTGGTCTTTATCCATTTGCTTATTATAATCTTTCATCCATATTCCCTGTCTTATTGCAACTTTCTACCACTATCCCGTAGCCTATCTCGACCTTCAGTCCATGTCCCTTATCCATTCTTGGTCTTGCTTATCCTATCCATGTCTTATCACTATCCATACACTCATTTTCATTCCTTGATCTTGATCTGACATAAGGACGTGAAATGCAAAACATGTTTTTCAAAACCTCTTGACATGTCCCTCATGCCATGTTCTTGCTTTACATTGTCATATCCAGTCTCTTGTCCCATCACACAATAGCCCTTGAAAATTGCATCCGTATTGTCTCCATGATAAAAGACCTTTGTCTTCCCTCTATCCACCATCACTTCAGAAAGCCTATTTATTCACCTATCATATTCCTTGCCTTGCTAGACACTAGGGGCAAAATCATTAAAAAAAAAAAAAATCACATAATGTCCTGAAAGAAATCATAAAAATCGAATAATGTCCTGAAAAAAGTTATAAAATTGAAAAATGTCTTGAAATAATCCAAAAAAATTGAAAAATGTCCTTAAAAAAAGTCATAAAAATTGAAAAATGTCCTGAAAAAAATCTCTAAAAAAAAGTCAAATAAAGTCCTGAAAAAAAAACAATGAACACAAAAAAATTGTAAAACTCGAAAAGCAAAACAAAAACAAAAACAAACATTTTATCCCCTCTATGCATAGACAGCTTACTAAGCATTCCTCCAACGACATTCGCAATCCATTTAACGCTATGCTTTAAAGAAATCATGCTTTAACCAGATGAACTTTTTCAATCAAACCCAAACATTCAAATTGATCACAATTGTCGTATCAATCGAATATCAGTATCAACATCATCTGTCCTTGTTCCTACTATCATGGGTCTTATACAGGGTGTGGTATACTCGAAACCAGACTGTATCCTATCTTAGACGGGATACCACATGTCCTGAAACCAGACAGCATGATCGTCCTATCAGTACTTTCAACTTTTGACAATGAAGATCAAGATGTTTGTCTGATTTGCTTGAATTTGTGCATCTTATCTTTTTATTGATTTATCTTCGATCATGTTCCTATGTTGCTCGATGATGTCACTGAGTGATTTAGAGTGACCGAGATGGCTCATGGTCTCTTTCTTTGATTGTGATTGTTGCTTGTCTATGCTGTGTCTGTCTTTCGCAAATAGGGTTGCATTTCAGCTTTGGCTTTCAATGCCATGATGCTACGCATCCATTTTGCTACATAAAAATAAAGGTTCTCACCTACAAAGTGCATTACTGAAAGCAAGTTTTTCTTCAGTTGTCCTCTATCTCATGTTCTTCTTACTAACATTTCTTCCATCAGTCTGGATAGTCAGTTCGATCTAGTGCTCCGATATCCAAACATACATTTTGCGGCCTGCATCCATTTGGTTAGTATATTTGCATTACACCAAGCATCATATCAAGCATTTTATCCATTTCATTTCATAAATGCATCAAAAATACATAAACATACATCCATACATGTTCATAAAAAGTGCATAAGTCATCCATACATGAAAAATACCATAAGTTATAACACATTGCATCCCATCATATCGATGCATTTCGTATCACATATCATAATAATATTGGAGTACAAAATTGGACTATCTGTCCTAAGTATGGCCCGCAGGCTGACTACAAAATGTCAAACTACATAATGTCATCTGTCTGTATAGAGCACGTGCCTCTGTCACTAGGTGCTCCCTCTGTCCTCCTCATCCCTACCATGTCTCGCAGATGATGTCCCTCCTGGTCCTGGCTGTGGTGGTCTCATCGGTCCACTCACTCCCATGCTGCTCAATGACCACTACGAGCGTGACCTGCTCTCTGTCCTTGATTGTGCCCGATATGAAGGTGCTCTCCGCTCCAGTGGAACTGCACTCTCATATAGTGTCCTCCAATATAGTCTCTCCTCTCTGGTCTCTACCAGCATCTGTGCCATCTCCCATGCACTGGCATCCCTAATCGATCCAATGAACTCAGTGACTCTCTGTCCCTCTCGCTGTGCCTGAGCTATGGCTGTATCTCGAGCCTCTGTGAGTTTGGCTATCTCCGCTCTGAACTGCTCATGCTATCTCTCCAATGTCACAATATAATCCTGCTGACTCGCTATGGTAGCTCTGCACATGTCCATCTCCTCTGTCTTAGCTGTCTCTGGCTCTATGGGAACATCCTGCAAAGTCTCCTGATCCGCTACGTCTGGCTCATCATCATCCTCCCCACCATCATCTCCCTCATCCTCCTCATCACCCTCATCATCTCCCTCATCCTCCTCATCAACCCCAGCAGCTCCGTCCTCATCCCCATCTCCCTCATCCTCCTCGTCCTCATCATCTCCCTCCTCTCCTATGAGTGGGAAGTCCTCCTGTCTCCTTGGTACTAGAATATTTGGATCTGTCAAAGGCACTGGCCATCGTTGTGCAAACCATGTCTCATACTCCTCTGTCATCCCAGTATCTACCACATCTAACATCCAATCCCACTGTCTCTGCTGTAGCTGTGCAAAGTCCACATATGCTATGTGTGGCTGAATCATACTCCCCCACTGACTCGTCTCTCTATGAGATCGGGCAAAGCATGCAGTCCTCCTAGGTACATCCTATGTCTCTCCAAACTGTCATCTGACCCTCTCTGGTAGGTACATCTCAATCACTCTTTGGCAGTTCACTGGTCACCCGATCAAGTACCTCTCCTGTCTACAATACGGTAACTCATCATGATCATCTGACCATCCAGGGCACTCTCTATATGGCCTCCATATGAACTCTCTCAGTCTGTCTAGCTCATGTCGCCAATATAATATGTATCCAAATGAACACTGTCTCAGTGCTCCCCCATAGCTATACACATATGGTTGGTGTGGTACAACCTGTCTATCTGTAATCAGTCAACATATGGCAATATGCTCAAATGCCTAGACCTGAAGCAATGTGACTCCACAGCTCAATGTCTGCACTCCCTGATACGCTATCTAATGTAGCTGAAAATAGAGCACAGCTAATACACATGGTCCCCACGCGTACACTGTCCCCTTTGTCACCATCTGCTCTAGCACTCTTCCCCATCCAATAGGGAATCAATGTCCTCGTCTATCACCTGCTAGAAGACATGCTATCACAACTGCTATCACCACATATCGTTGGTCATACTCGGAAGCCATGCTCTCCCAGCCGATCTCCCTCTCGACAATGTCTAGATCATCTGTGTCGCACTCAAATAGCCTATATAACATGTCTCTACCTGTCACTGGGTCGTACTCTATCATCTCCCCATGTATTGGAATGTGGAGGATGTTCCATACATCCTCTAGAGTCACCGTCACCTCTCCAGTCGCCAAATGGAATGAGGAGGTCTCCAAGTGCCATCGCTCTACCAATGCAGTAAGCAATCCTATGTTTGCCCTAATCTCGGGCATGTATGTGATGTAATATATCCCCAGTCCTGCTAATGTGTCTCTCTCTGTGCTCTTGAGTCTATGTCGTAGCATGAAACAGTCAGGTCGATTCTCCAGCGTGATCAATGGATATTGTCGACTCTGCATCACAATCGGGGCATCATTTTGCCAGTTTTAGGGTTTTCTCCTACGGGTTGCATTTCCTCATTTTCATGTCCAATCAGGGTGTTGTTCATCTACATTGACTTATCCCACCCTTGTCCCCCCTTTTTAGGTCATTTGCATGCAGTTTTGAGTTAAAATTGAGTCATTCATGCACTCTTGCGCCTGTGTCTTCTAACATGTGCCTATGTCAGGTGACTTGCACTTGTGTCTTCCTACACAAGCGCAGAACTCCATAACAAGCACAGAATTAGACTACACAAGCACAGAAGTCATCTTTTGCATCCCTTGTGGGCCCCGTAATGTCCCACAAACGTGTCAAATTCATGAAATTGAAAACATGGGTTTTAGAGATACATACCGCTGCTCCTGCATCCTCTAGTCATCTGAATGTGCGTACACATTCTCCAAGGTGATCCGCCATGGGAATGTTCGCCATCTCTCTGCACGTGTCCTTGTCCAGAGCAACAAATCCTCTTCTTAGGCTAGTGCAAATGAACAATTTTCACCCTCTTGGTCTCATTTATAGCTCTTTGTCAGTGCATAGATGGATGTGCATCCTCTCCATCTTATGTTGGTTGAAGTCTTGTGCACCTTAAGTTGCTTGTCCTTCATGCATCCGATCTTCGATTGTCAGTCCATTTGATCCTATCATTTTTATCGATCAATTGGCCTCTTTTCTGCATATTTCCGGCCAATTCCTCAAGGGGGCATGCATATGTCATTATCATTGTCTGGGGCATTTTCATTATTATTCTTTGAAACAACGCTCAGAATCACATTTTCTCAAAGAGGGGCAAAATGTAGACACCTAAAAATGGTCAAACGCTTGCGAGGTCATACTTTAACATTTGCGCATTGCCTCATTTTAGGTTTTTGCGTCGCATTAACGTTTCTCCTATGATTTGCACTTGTTCTTTATCATTTGCAAACATCGAGTCATTCTTCTATATTCTTCAATCATCTCGTCCTCAAATTTGGTCTTGTCGACAACACTGTCCAATCATGAATTTGATCGAACTTATCTTGTTGCATCAATGTGCGTGCTAATTTGTCATCATTTTGGACATTGTCAATCCTAATTAGGGTTTTGTCCTCCTGTCAATCTTGCGATTGATTTGTCATCAATCGTTTCTCTCTTATCATCAATCTTATCATTTTCGACATCGTTAATCCTAATTAGGGTTTTGTCCTCTTTTCAATCTTATCATCTGGCGATCAGTTTATCAATCTTGTAGTTTTACGATTGATTTGTCATCGATCGTTGTCATGTTTGATTTTGTCATTTTGGCGATCGATTTGTCATCGATTGTGGTCATTTTCAATCTTGTCATTTTGCAATTTATTTGTCAATCGATCCTTGTCCACTTGTCAATTTTGTCATTTTGCGATCGATTTGTCATCGATCGTTGTCTGTCTCAATTATGTCAATTTGGATCAATTTGTCATTGTTCCTCGTCAATTGGCGCATTTCTCAATCAAATAATTTTGTCGCATTGGTCATTTATCAATCCAAAATCAAATCATGACATTAATTATCTTTCATCAAGACCTAATTCATCTCTTTAGGGTTTTGTGATTTAATCATTTAACCTTGTTTGTCATTTCTTCCTCTAGGGTTACTAAATTATTTATTAATCCTAAGTTTTCTCATTACAATTAAATCTTTATTTAATTGGCTAATTATTCTTCCTCTTGTAAATTAATTAATAAATGACAAATTGTTAATTAATTTACCTAATTTCTTCTAGTTCCTAATTTCCTATTTTTCCATCAATTTCTAATTCCTAATTTTCATCAATTTTAATTTTCTTAATTTCTAATTTCTTTTCCCTCCTATTTCATCTCCTAATTCTATGGGAATGACATTTCAATTTGTCATAAAATTGTCATAATTGATAATCAATCAATTTGACATAGAATGTGTCATAATTTGTCATCAATTATCAATCAATCAAATTGTGCATGGAAAGTGCATAATTTGTCATAATTTGTCATATTGATTTGCAATTTCCATTTGAATTGCATCATGCTAATCTTGTCATTTATCCAATTCTTCTATGAATTGGATGATTTTCAATCAAAGCTAATCCCGAATCCCTAATCAAACTATCAAACTTATGCTTCTAGTACTCTTGACCAATAACCAACATCCATCTTGCTTTCAATTGTATGTGTGCACTTGTAGGTGAGATCCACAAATCCATTTGAAGAGGAAAGAAGAACAATGGAGCTGCATGGAAGAAGCATCCAAATCATCATCTGGTTTGCATAATATTTCATTTTGAATGCTTTGTTTTTATGTCTCTATTGAGTGTGCTTAGGATTAGATCATTGCAATGTGTGATTGAGCTAATAATGAATAATATGTCCTTATATATATTGCTTTGATGATTCCTAATTCTGATGCTACACAAATATATAGTAAATACACAAGAACGTTAATTACCTTAATGAACGTATGCCAATCATGCATTTTCATCCCTGGCCCAAATTCACTCTTCTTTGATATGAGATTGTTTATGTTCGCAGAAAATCCTATGGGAAATCAAATTTTTTGTATGACTTCTTTTATAGAATTGCTTTGCTACTCCGTTAATAACCAAAGAAGGGCACTTATATTAATCTGATCTCCATTGCTATTTGATTGAATGACATTTTTCATTGCATGATTGGATTCCACAATGTCACAACAAATTTTGACAATTTTTTCTTTGTCACGCCTTCCATCCAATATTTTCATAATGTCTCTGTTATATTCTTTCCAATATGCATTGTATCAAACAAATGCACAATTTGTAGCTGCTCGTAGTAAGACAACCTACTGAATTGTCTAGGATAACTTTTTAGTCCCTTTGGAAGGTGGCCATCCATGCCTTGACGACCTTCAATATCATCAATTACATCATCAGTAAACAAAACACGATAGAAAAATTCAAATTCCAAACATAAACCATTAGATGGAATGACATTACCTTGATGATTAATTCTATTATATTCCAACTTCCATAAATGAGGAGTCATTCTTTGTGTCTCTGATGTAGTCTCTTCTTTCCCATTGAAAAGATGTTTTTCAGTATTCTGGTACTTATGATTTTTGTGAAGGAAGTGCCTATACTCATCAAACACCTACTTTCCTAAACTTTTTGAATGACGGGATTTCATCTTTGGACCACAAACAGGACATGCAAATTTTCCCTTTGTTTGAAGACCTACAAGATAATGTATAATTCTATTAAATCTGTTAATTTTTATAATTATAATTATCATGCGCAACTTGAACACTATAACGTACCACAAAAATATGTTAGCCTTGAGGCATCATGTATTGTCCATACAAGCATTGCATGGAATTGAAATTGTCTTTGTCCTATTGGTCTATAGATGTCATACATGGTCACACCATTCCATAACTCTAGCAACTCATCGATAAGAGGCTCAATATATACATTCATATCTTTAACTTGGTACTTGCCTAGTGGAATGAACAAAAACATTACATAATTATTATGACTATTTTACTGCAATATTTATAATTAAATGTAGATGACTATTAAATGATAAAATACCTAGAACAATCATTGCCAACATTATGTGCTCCCACTTTATTGACATCCATGGAGGAATATTATTGTTGATAGAAAAAATAGGCCACACCGAGTAAACAGATCTCAACTCTCCAAATGGATTGACACCGTCTGCTGCCAATGAAAGCCTGAGATTACGAGGTTCTTCTTTAAAGTGTGGCCACTTTTCCCCTATGTCCATAAATGCTGAACCATCTACAGGCATTCGAATAATGTCATCTCGACTTCTATTGCGTGCATGGTAATCCATAAATTGTGCCAAGCTAGTGCACCTAAATAATCGTTGCATACGTGGAATAATGGGAATATAATGAAGAACCTTGTGAGGCACCTTTTTGTTATTTGATATGTTCAATATCTACTAATATGACATTTAGGGCATTTTGTTCCAAATTCATGTTTTTTATGATATATAATATGATCATTGGGACAAGCATCTATTGTTTGATACTCCATTCCAATATCTTTCATAATGGCAAATAATTCTCAGTATGAGCGAGGTAGAATATTTGATGGTGGTAAGAAAAACTCACCTATCAATCTACAGCAAAAAAAAAAGTTTGAGGTGTTAATATAAAGAATATTAATGGTACATGATTCACCATTTATTAACTATAATGACATGTATGACACACCTTAACATACGAGAGATTGTTATGTTGGATAAACCATTCATAACCTTCAAGTTCACCAACAACAATACAGCAGAGAGAAGAGTTGTTTGGGAGCCTTTGTAAAGGGGCTCATATGCCTTCTCAAGAAGAGGTAAATCATGAACATCAAGGTCATCTTGATCATCATGATCAGCTGTGCCAGTACTAAATGTGTCATGGATCAATGTATTTGTACCATCATCTTCAATTGTGTTTTTTGGTGCATGATCATCATCTTCCATGGGATCATTATCTTTAGCTTCAATATTCACACCTCCATGTTCCTCCACTTCCAAAACCATATTCTCAGGGTTTTGTTGATCCATACCATGTGCTCTAGGGTGATCCACCTATTTAAAATTGATATACATAAATAAACCGTGATCATGATCTCATTATCAAGTGATTTCTTATGTATATAAATTGTTAAAACGATATAATGAACAACTTACCAGTGGATGATAATCATGTCCCCCTTCAATGTGAGCATGCTGCCTACAATGTTTCTTAGTTGTTTTGATTAGAAGTCTTCTAGTCTTTAAGCCCTTATAAATTTTGCAGGGACAATAACATTTCCCATCACCTTTTCTTTTCAAGTTAGACCATAATCTAGCAATTGTCTCCTTATTTTGTTCTTCACTGATATTATCTAACATGGTCTTTCTTCACAGGCAAAAAAATCAGGCTATGGAAACTTCAGTGCAAAAGCTTCACAAAAATTGCAAATCAAATGAAAAACCATTGAACTTAATAGAGAACGTATTTAATATAGCTGATTGTGTGTATTTATGAGCATTGTGTCTGCAAATTCTTACTAAAAGTTTGCCTGTTGCAGACTTTTTGAGAGACAATTTTGAGTATTCTAAGCAAAGCATTTATTTAAACATACACTTATTCATCCACATTGCAGGGATAACAATACAAGGCTCACATATTGGTCTAAGAGGATGCCGTGGTCTCACAAAGTAACCAAGAACCATATGAAATGATGGCCATCTTGAATCCACACACAACTAGGGAGGATCCATATGATTATGTATGACTTCCCCCTTGTTTGTTTAATGGGATTAGCCAGCTCCAAGACATAGCCGTCAATAATCACTAAGAATGTACAAGTGGATCGTAGCTACCCATACAACAAACACTTACCCCTATCCTCAAATTTTCCCAATGTTTGATGCCTTATATACACTCATCCAAGGTTATCTATGTTGATCTTGGTGAGGAATCACATCACAACAAAGAAGGCAACATTTAAAAATAGCAAGAGTTTCACTAAACTACCAAAGATCATAAATATTGAAAGAAAGAAAAAATAGTAACAATAATAAGTCAAATAAATGTGTTCAATTCCAATAGAAAATCAAACATAGCCACAATAACTACACAATAGAGAAAACTCACAATAGTGATTAAACTAATTCAAACAAGATAAAATAAAATTGTTGGCCGATGCAACAAAGATGAGAGATCATCAATAATTGAAGGAAACTTCACAATCCGTAAAAGTGCACATTAGATAACTATACGACTAGAAATTGTGGCTAAATAGAGTGAATATTCAACATGACTCCAATAATAGTCCCTCATGTGTGCATTTGTGGCATGAACACAAAAAATCCCACACGGCATGGCCATGTACCTAATGGAGAAGACATGACTAGGCTACATGCCCAAAAAACATGACTATAATAATAGTCCCTCATGCATGCATTTGTAGCCTACACACTACAAATCCTAACATATCATGGAAATACACCTCATAGAGAAGACACACCTAGGGCCACATTGCACATAGCAACGTGCTTCACAAAGAAGACATGCATAGGGCACATGCCACATAGCAATGTGTCTTATGGAAAAATGTGCATGCATGTCACACACCAAAGCTATATGCATACGTCATGAGGCACATTCATATGTTATCAAACACAACCTATTGTATCTAACATGAGTTCCTCTCTACATGTGTGTAAATCTTCCAACACTAATTGCCACTAAGAAGGAATAATATAAAATGCATCTTCAAATATTTGTGTGTGTGTGTGAAATTGTGTCTTTGAACCCAAATCGCTACCATCAGCAACATGTAACCATCACCTACACTATATCAAAACATAAGTATGGTGTGACATCATATCTATTTGCATAATGTCAAAACACATGCAAACATGAAAATCATCATAGCATGACAAAAATCAATCTCCACATGTTGGAACAAAGATATAAATAAGATAATAGGGTAAGAGGAAACCTATACCAAGAACCACATACCAACTATCAGCAATGCCATCAAGATAAATATAGGATAGGATACCACTATGAGCCATCCAATGGTCCATTCTATGAGGAGAACTATGGGATACTATCGTTGAAAGGTGTGGTCAATAGAGATAATCCCTACTAATGCCACAATATGTCACCATAGCTTCTTGAGTTTTCCATTCTTCTACTTAACACCACATTTATTGAGTTCCTCAATAGTGAGGTTGGTTCTCAATAGGATGCACAAACATGTAAACACACAAGCATGGTTTCATCATACTTGTATTGTATCATACTTGTACAACAATACAAATTTATTTTTCTAGTTAATTACTTAGTGTAAAAATAACTCCATTACATAACATAGGGTAATAATCACCATAAGTTTTCAAATAAACTGCCCAAACATCAATTGGAGTTACCCTTTCTAAGGTACAAACATAATTTATTTATAACTTCAAAATTAAAATAATCACAATACATCCAAATAAGTTCAATAGTGCATGGAAATAGACAACATGATCCATAATTAAACCCATAAATTACCCTAATTGGATATGCTAATAAAATGGTGTCTCAAATAATAGAGATTATGTTGGACCTATAATAGAGATCTGGACTTTGTTTCATCATACACAAGCATGGTTTCATCATACTTGTATCCAAATACACCATCCATAGATAGGTACTCAGTACCACAATCTCATGGGTACCCTTTTAGCTGAATTTACCCTATATTTAGGTGAATCTACCCTTGTATCATTCCTTGATCTAGTATGTCATTCCACCAATCAATAATTTTTCCATATTCTTGGGAGAATACACTATCCCTTAGGTGAATATGCCATATCCTTAAATGAATCCTCGTTGTCATCATCCTAAGTCCTCTTTTTGTTAAGTCTTATCCCTTCATCTTTAGGAAAATCCACCTATCCTTATGTGAATATACTTTCTCTAAGTCCTCTTTTTGTTCAAGAAGACACACTCAAGCCTTCATCACATTCCATAAAAATAAAATCAATATTCCATATAATTGGAAGGAAATGATATATTGCAAAGATTACCATGAAGGTCTAAAATAGTAAAAGAGATGAGACTAATCTTTTATTTCTACTTACAACAGTGAATTGGTTGAGATATACTCATAGACAAAGTGAATGACATGTATGAGAACAACCTCAATAAAGGTAAAAAGGACAATAAATAGTAGTGATAGATGACAATGCATTGAATGTGCCAAGAAAAATATAGTGGAAGCCATGGAGAAATCACTATCAAAACAAAGCCATTAAATAAAACTATGTTGGTGCAGCTTGAGAAGCACATAGAACAATGAAAAAAGAACACTACAAGATTCACATTACAATGACATCAGTGAACAATCATCTCTTAGCATGTATCTTCATTGAATTTGGTTGCTATAGAAAAATATAGTGATCATATGCAAATACAATTACATGGTTTGAAAAAGGATACATTGCCATATGATATAGGCTGAAAAAGATAAAATTTAATATGTACTTGGAAAAGGGTCTTATTAGTAAGACTCATCATTCATATGTTTACTCCAGTCTATGTTTATATTGCATAGAATATCAAATTTGGTGATACTATTTGAATATGTGAGCATATATTATATGGTTTTGATCATTGGCTAAGAGAATTGTTGCCTAGTAGTTTTCTAATGGCATTGAATATAGTGTCTAAAAGACTTTGGGCTTGAAACACTTTCTAAAGGCATTAAAAGAATGAGACACTTTATGTCACTAGAAAATGGGAATATATTATACTTAACTTTTTTTTATCATCCCATCGAAATTCATTTACAATATCTCGAGCTCTGGCTATGACACACGATAGTTAGGGTTCTTGCTTCTTGGTTCTAGTTAGGATTCTTGCTTCTTGGATGACTATGTAACTAGTAGCCCGTGTATGATAAATATACAAACTGGTATGTATATTTATTGTATGATTAAGGGTTGTTTTTGTAAAAATCCATGTTACTGTCGTGTCTAAATATTGTTAAGTATTTGGTTCAAAAACATTTTATTAACTCATTTCAAGCTTTGCATGTGTAGTGTCTATTGGGTCAAGGGTTTCATGATCCATAATTGTTGTATTTTGTTAAAAATGTTTCTCTGCAATGTTTGCCAGCATCCTCCCTATGTGTGCCAAAATAGGAGCTTTGGAACAAGGTATTGACATCCATCAAAGCATAATCGAAGGGGGTTTTTTGTCAGAAATTAGTTGCAAATGCTCCAATAACAAAAATCACAAAATGGAGTAGCATACACACAGCATGTGATTAATTCACAAAATGGATTAATTCGCAAAAAAAAACCAGTCTCAATATGATTGTGGAAAAAAATTAGTTTCCCTTACCTTGCTTGTGCAGAGATCGCTCCGGTGGGGGGGGGGCAGGGAGGCAAGACGGTCGTTGGTTGCTTCGAATTGCTTCGATCAAAATGAAAATGCGTTGTGTTTTTTTTTTATAAAATGTCTGATGTCGTCGAAATTCCAACGAACACGGCCATATTTTTAAAAGAAAATCAAATTTTCACACAATGCTCCTTGTCTGTCAGAAACCTCCATCAGAATTTGACCCCAAATGTATTAGTGCTTCTATAGGAGGCATTAGAATAGGTGGCGATAGAAGATAATCCTTGAGAGTTTGAAATGCTGATTGACATTGCTCAATCCATTTAAAAGTGACACCTTTATGCAATAAATGCTATAAGGGATGACATTTGTCCGCCAATTGAGCTATAAACTGGCGGATTGACTGTAGCTTCCCTTGCAGACTTCTTAGTTGATGGAGATTGGAAGGAGGAGGCATATCCATTATTGCTTTAACTTTTTGGGGGTCTACTTCGATGCCTCTGTGAGAAACAATGTACCCTAATAATTTGCCAGCTGTGACACCAAAGAGACATTTCTTTGGGTTGAGTCTGAGCTTGTAGGTTTCCATTCGATCAAAGATTGGGCCAAGGATGGCTAGATGACTATCTCTTGTGACAAATTTGCATAATAGGTCATCAACATAGTCTTCCATCAAAGTATGTATAAAATCATGGAAAATTGTTGTCATAGCTCTTTGATATGTTGCTCCAACATTTTTAAGACCAAAAGGCATCACATTCTAGTAGTAGGTACCCCAAGCACATGTGAATGCAGTCTTATGTTAATCTTCAGGAGCAATGCAAATTTGATTATATCCGGAAAAACCATCCATCAATGATAGCATCTCATATCCGGCAGTCATGTCAACTATGATGTCTATATTCGGCAGTGGAAAGTCATCTTTAGGGCATGCTTTATTGAGATCCCTAAAATCCATATAGATTCTTATGCCCCCAGTTACTTTGCTAACTAGTACCAAATTTGAAATCCAATCTGCATAATCAATTGGTTTGATAAAGCCCACATGTAATAATTTTTTGAGTTCTATTTTTACTAAGAGAACCACTTGGGAATGCATCTTTCTGAGTTTTTGTTTGATGGGCTTGGCATCTGATTTTAATGGCAAGTGATGAAGGACTAATTCAGGATCAAGGCCGGGCATATCTGCATAAGACCATGCAAAATTGATCTTTTTCTCGAGAAAGAAATTGACAAAATCTATTCTTTCTTGTTTTGATAGAGAAGCAGCAAAATGAATGACCTTAGGGTTGTCAGGTGTACCCAAATTTATCTCTTTGGTCATTTCCACAAGCAATGTTGATTTATCCCGACTTGACGAGGGTATGTCCAATCTTCCACCTTTGGGTGCCTCAGAGAGGTTTTCACCCGCAGGTATGTCTTTTATTTTTACTTTTTCATGATCAGAGAGTGCCTTACGGTTTTCACTCAAAAACCTATTCTTTTTATTTTTTACTTTTTCTTTTTCATTTTTATTACTAGAAGATGGAGTTGACTCCCCAAAATATGCTGTAGAATCTAAATCAATAGCAAACCCTACCTTATGATTGACTCGTGGTATGCCTTCTCGTAGTCCAAGGAATTCTGCAATTGCTTCATCATTTTGAAAACAATCCAATTTGAGTGGTTCTTGTTGGTCATGTTGGATAAGCTGTGGATAGACAAGGGGTATGTCATCATTGGTTTCAAAGAGAGTTAGGGCCAAGATGGTAAGGATAAGAATGTCTGTGGTATCATTGTCTGAACTACTCGTATCTGATTCAGAGCTTGGGTCCCAGAATGACTCTATCCAAGCATTAGGACACATTTTGGGAGGGGGAGTTATTTCATGTTTGTCTTCCATGGGCAAATCATTAGGGTCAAGGAAAATATTTTCAAGGGCATAGGAGCTAGAAGAAAAAGAACTCCACTCCCATTCATTGGAATCAGTTTCAGGTTGGGTATCCTCAGGTGTTGTTTCATCATCAGAGTCACACCCCTTTCCACATGTGGTCACTTTGGTAGACAAGGTTCCAATTCGCAATGGTACAAAACCTAACCCTAAAGTTGGATGTCGCATCTTAGGTATAATAGGTCTAGTCTTCCTTCCTTGTCAGGGCCCAAACCACTGCAGCCATCATATCCCTTTTTCTGTATTATAGTAAACCCTTTTCCATACCGCTCCACTGGCAATTTGACAGGTGGTGTATCAATTTGATCCTTATAAAGCCAATCTATTACATCATCATCCAAAGTTTCTCTGTTAAGTTCACCCCATTTTGTAAATGTAGTGGGGGGCTGATACCGAATGACTATCTTAGGTTCCTTTTGCAACAAATGTGGTTTGCCATGTGATTTTGGAGATGTAGGTAAATTCCCAATGAGGAATTTTTGAGCCATTGAATACTCTCCACATCCTTGGTCCTATATCTTCAAT
Organism: Cryptomeria japonica; assembly: GCF_030272615.1. Lineage (NCBI taxonomy): Eukaryota > Viridiplantae > Streptophyta > Pinopsida > Cupressales > Cupressaceae > Cryptomeria > Cryptomeria japonica. The sequence continues at coordinate 147,328,449 of NC_081415.1, forward strand.
TTTCCTTTGACAACATCTAACAATTCATTAGGATCCACATAATTATGTGAGTGGCCTTCTCTATTGACTGAGACTTGTTGCTTCGGGGAATCTTTTAGATTAGCACAAAATTGAAATGGATTACAATCTCTCAGAATTGTTATCTCAGTCCCATTGTAAGGATATTTTAAACACTGATGATAAGTAGATGGAACTGCTTTCATTGCATGGATCGACGGATGGCCAAGAATCATATTGTAAGGGAGATCAAGGTCTAGGACCTACAGGAAAGTGTTTTTTGTCACTGGACCGACTCTAATAGGCAATGAAATTACCCCTTTAGATGGGTGCTCAACATCATCATATGCTTTGATTGTTATTCTTTTGGAAGAATCAATGTCATTTTCTGTATAACCAAGACCAATGACCACTCTAAAGGTACAGATGTTAAGACCTGCTCCACCATCTATCAAGACTCGTCGGATCTTGTAATTACGGACAAAGACTTCAAGATGTAAAGGATCATTATGAGGGAACTTATCAGGAGAAATATCATTATCAGAAAAGGTGACATGTTGGGAAACAGCTAGATGTCCAATTCGGGCTTGAAACTGGTCAACATCAATGTTTGTTGGGATAGTGGACTTAGTTAAAGCTTTATCTAGGACTGTACGATGCATAAGGGACATTCTCAACAACTCAAGAATTGATATTTGTGCAGGTGTCTTCCCCAGATGATCTAGGAGATTATACTAACTCGTAGGCGTGGATTTGGGAGGAATTGTAGGAGCTCCTTTCAGGACTATTTTGGATCGACGAGTGGTGACTGCACAAGAAAGATCTTGTCCCTTTAATCTTATGGTGGAAACATACTCATTTGACGCTCGAAAACAATTAATGACATTGTTATAACCATTATTTTCATAATTAAGATTCGTTGTTTGGGTAGAGTTTGAAAAAGATGCTTTACTCTTGTCATGATCAAGCAAAGGATTTTTGAAAATTGTATGATCAGTGTTAGAAGTCACGTTGGGCGGGTCTAACTCAATTACTCCTTGATATAACAAGTCTTGAATCATATGTTTCAATTGAAAACACGATGTGGTTTTATGTCCTTTTGACCGATGGTATTCACAATATGCATTATCATTCCACCAATGCGGCTTTACCAATGGTTCTTCCTTGATATCTGGTAACTTGATAAAATTTTCTTGTATTAGTTGTTTCATTACTGACTCAATAGGCTCTCCCAATGGCGTAAATTGTCAAGGAGGTCCATCCCTTGATCTAAAAGGTTTTCGCTACTAGATTTGTTGTTGACCTTGTTGTTGATTATACTGTTGGTGTTGTGGCTATTGAATAACATTGCTTGCTTGTGTTTGATTTTGGTGCATAGCCAACATATTAGGAGCACTCAATTGGTTTATTGTGAACATGGGTTGATTTGCATTCACTGCCCTTGCGTCGACAACTCCATCATTAGTGACATTCTTGTTTTTGTACCAAAATCTATTTTTGTCCCCTAAATTGTTTGTGTTGTCATTGTCTTTGTTGAGCTTAATGAGTCCCTTAGCCACAAGAGCATTTTCAATGTTCATCCCTTTATTAATGAGCTCCTCAATTGTACTAGGAATTTTCAGTTTAAGCTCGTACATCATTTCTAGGAGCAAATTTTGAATAAACAAGTTCACTTGTTGATCTTCAGGTATATCTAGGGAAGAACGACTATATAAGCTTCACCATCTTTGTAAGAAAGTCACTAATGGTTCACCTTTCTTTTTCTTTGTGTTGCATAAATCTGACATGGTCACTTCAGTGTCAATGTTCAATGCGAAGTGGGATATAAACTTTTGAGCCAATTCTGTCCATGTCTTTATGTTCCTTGGCAAATGTGAATACCAATCCATAGCTTGTCCTATGAGACTTCACATGAATAAGCACATCAAATATGTTTCCTCATAGCTCACTTTAGTACATACTGTGAAAAATGCTCGTATATGGTTTTTCGGGTTGCCTGTCCCTTTATATTTCTCAAAATGAGGTGCCTCAAAATGCTTAGGAAAGGGAGGCATGTACAAGCTCTTGTCAAATGGATTAGGACACAAATCTTGATCGGTGTATAATTTCTTTGCCTCTTTGGTTTGCAATGCTTTGATTTGTCATTGCAACTTCTCAAGCTGTTGCACAACTATGTCAGATATCAGATTTTGGAAGTTCATCATTCATTCTTGGGTATACTCTTTGTTGATACATCATTCTCTCCATTGGCTATTGATGCTCTAAAATTGTTGTCTTTGGTGTCTCTGGCATATAAAGTTCTTGATACAACTCTTGTTTCTATGGTTGTTCCATGCCTTGACATTGACCCTGTTGCGGTGTTTCTTGTGATGGGATCATCATTGGTAGCCTTGGTTGATATTGCAATTGAGGGTGTTGTTGATATTGCATGGACATCAGTGGTGGTTGTGATGTATGATAACTTGTTTGCCTTGGCACATATTGAGGCACATATTGCTGTCGATGCTGATGAATCAACATTTGCTGACTTTGTGCCAATTGTTGTTGTCCTGATGTAAATCCCATCATTTGCAAAAAACTTTGTTTGGGAGGTTTTTGTTGTTTCTCCTTTAGATGGGGTATGGCACTTGCATTGACTTGATGTGTTGTTTGTCCAATCCATTGTGGTGGTTGCAAGTTTGAATTGACTTGTAATGGTGCAGAAGACACTGCAACTTGTTGTTGAATGTGATATTGTTGTTGTTGTGCATTACGTGTTTGTGCATTCGATTGTGCTTTTTGTGTATTTCTCAATTGTTGCAACATTTTTTGTTGGTGCACACCACTATTTGTGGCTCTTTGTGTTACCACTATCGAAGGATCTGTCACAATATTTTTCATAACGAGTACTTGAGTATTTGCCAAATGTATTGAACTTGATGGGACATATGAACTTTGTTGCATTGTAGAATTGTTTTGAACATTCATAAGATCAGGCATTCCAGTCATAAAGATTTCTTGCATCTTAGATTTGGATCCAATTTTAGGCATGCGAGGAATCACTTCTTGTTGAGGGACACCTGTTAACATTTGTGTGGCCATCATTTGATCTTGTGTTAAAGGTGTTGCATTAAACAATGGATTGTTTATTGTTTTGAATGTTGATTTTTGTGGAATAGTCACTGTCAAAATTTTTGAAGCATGTTTACTCATCAAGGTGTGTTGGGTTTCTTGTTGCACATTTTCTTCATTTGGATGTGGAGAGAAACTTAACAAATCACCACCTTGTTGTTTTTGCACATTAGTTTGCTCATTTGAGGAGGTCACATTACTCATCATATCAAGATATTTTTGTGGAAACATCTTAAAGACCTTGTTTAAGAATTTATCCATCCTTTTTGTCACCTTCGGATCTTTAAGGAGCATATCAACATCATCAGAAGCATTAGAATCTGATGAAGAATCTAGTAAAAAATTTGGATTTATTTCTTGTTGAATGCCTTGATCTGAACCAAATCCTTGTGAAAGAGTTTGTTCCTCATGTAATGTTTGAATTTCATGTTGCGGGTTCGGTTGATTCCAGTCAAAAGGTATAGTTTCCCTTGGTGTTGGTGGAACACTCCCATATCCCCGTTTCATGGGTACAAACACTAGCTCATATAGTGGAGGTCGTCCAAGTTGAACCATTCCATATTGTGGTAATGACGTGTTTGATGAACCTTCAATTTGTAATGTTTGGCTAGGTTGGAACTGTGAGTTTGATACGTTGTCAATGGGTTGATATGTTGGTTCGCCCATCTTCTTAGATTTTGACCTTGTTTCAACAGGCATGTCACTATGCAAATGTAATATTTTTGGGATTTTTTATTTTAAATGGATGATGTATGATATGCAACTAAATTCAACCTAAATAGATGAAAATGCAATCTATGGCAAGAATGCAACCTATGTTTTTGTTGTTTTTCAAGATTTGGACAAACTTTTTGGAATGCAAACCTAAAGACTCAACCTTGGGAAATTGAAATGAAGCCAAGACCTTAAAGGACAAAGGACCCAATGACAATAGGACAAATTGATAATGTCTCACCTATATGCTTGGATACTAAGCTAGGTTTGACAAAAATGATATTAATGAAAGGACAAATTTTAGACAAGGTCAAGACTCCCTAACAACAACTTAGGGTATCATCCAAAGTTTTGATTTTTCAAGTTTGACAAACCAAATTTTTGAGACTAAATGCAAGAAGGCAATGATTATGACAATGACTTAGGATATGACATGAAAATGATCTAAGGATATGATATGACAAGATGAAGCCAAGACAAGATTACAATACAATGATAAGGATATGCGAAGACCAATGACTTGGAATATGCAAAATGCAACCTAGGCAAGACCTAATTTTAGTATTGCAAGGATAATGCACGAATGTCACCTAAATGGAAATCTAACTTGGGTATGACAATGAAATGCAAACTTAGAGAAATTATTTGGAACCTAAGTGCAAAATGAGGATGCTTGCAATGAAAAGGACTAAAATGAAGGGAGATGACAATATGCCCTAGGACCTAAGTTGGACTATGCAAAACCTAACCTAAAGTGACATGAATTTTGAAACAAGGATATTCAATGTTTTGACAAGCCATGTTCAAATGTTTGATGAATACTTGGACAAATTTGAACTTTTGTTTGGATTTTTGTTTTGAATTGAAGGTTGTTGATTTTGAAAAACCCAAGTTGATTATGAGCTCTTTTGAAAGTTTGTTTTTTATTTAACCTTTGACAATCACAGAAGACAAAATGTTTGTTTGACTTTGACTCAAGATAATCAAGCACATTCACAACAAATCCTATGGCTGGCAAGGACAATATCTATTGAATCCTCTAACCATAAAATACAACACTTAGCCGGATAGCTAGAAGCTTGGTAGCACTCGCTCCCCCTTACAGTGCACTCACTTCTCGGGCATACCAAGCTTCGAGTTCAAGGGGCATCACTTCCCAAGAACTTTCTATCTCTAAATAAGGAGTACATGAGAGGTGTCTTTGGCATGCGCGTATCACAATGCCTGAGCCAACAGATAGAAGGATTTTGGCCTCTAAAAATAAAAGATTCTTGTAAGGGCATCCATTTGGGTGGGTATTGATCCAGCAAATAAATCATCACAATACCATTCTAGCACCCATTGTCTACAACTTTCATTGCATCCATAGTTATTTAGAGTGGTTTGGAAGAGCTTGGCTTTAGCCCATCACCACTTAGGGTCGTTCCCTCTCACCAATGCCTGTGCGAAGTGCCAAGAAAATTGGGAGGTAGGCCCAATTCTAAGGGTTAAAACATGCAATCAAGCTAAAAACAAACAAAGCATGCATGGTGTTCATTAACCTTTAAGAAATTAAATATGCAACTACTTTAAAAAAAATGCAAGCACGATGTTTTAGTGAAAGTCTTTGACCGTGTCCTGCATAAGATTTGTTAGTAGTTGTATTTTTAGTCTTCCTCACACATAACACCAAGATACTACATAGAGAATCAGTACCAAGGAAAAACCAGAATGCAAGAAACAGAATGAAAACAAACTAATTTACAAGTAAAAACACTGATTTTACCTCTGTTTCTGGCCTTACATAGGCACAAAATGTCTCAACATAGGCGCAAGATGTCTTGACACAGGCGCAGATCCCTTCAACACAAGCGCAGGATGTGTTGACACAGGCACAGGAGTGTCCAGAAAGCTCTGAGTCACCCTATTTCTTGAGTTTCTCACTTGCAAATCAGCTCAAGAGCACTCAAAACATGGTTAAGGGGTTAAGATTCACATCGGGTCCACCAGAAAATGTAGATAGGAAAATGGAAACCATCAAAGCAATAGATATTAGCTCAACCACAAAAACTAGATTGCAATGATAAGAAATCCTAAAAACATTCATTAAAGGCATGAAGATGAAATACTAAAATAAAATGCAAACCAAAGCATGTATCTCCTTCATTGTTCCTCCATTGTCCTTCTTTCTCCTTCAAATTAGTGTGTTTGTGGATCTCACCTACAAGTGCAAAAGCATAGTATGAAAGCAAGATAACTAGAAAAATGGCAGCATAAGGATACTAGAAGCGTGGTTTTCTCTCCTTTGATTGAAGAAACTCATCCAATTTATAGACAAATTGGAGAGAGGATAAGATTAGCATGAAATTGATTCAAATGGAAATTCAAATCATGAATGGCAAAATTATAACAAATTATGACAAGATTGACATGCAAGATTGATTGATTGACAAAATTATGACAAATTATGACAAGATTAAAATGTCATTCCCATGACAAAAGGGAAGAGAGAAAATAGCCTCCATGATTGCAACAAATGGAAGCATAAACATAGGAGAAAATTAGGGGAAAAATAGGAGAAATAGAAATTAGGAATTAGGAGAAATTAGCAAATTGGAAAATTGAGGAAAAAGATGAAATAGAAATTAGGTGAATTAATTAATAGGTTTTCATGCATTAATTAATTCATGAAAAGAGACCTAGGACTAAATAAATAGATTTATTTAACCCAAAAAGAAGAAGAAAAGGATTAAATGAACAAATCATAAAACCCTAGAAATAAGAGGACAAGGAATTAGGTCAAGACAACAAGAAATTAATGTAGGTTCGATCATGATTCTGATTAGCAAAGGACCAATGTTGATAAATGATTGAGATTGGTTGACAAAAATCAATGACAAATTGACCAAGATTGACAAGGAGATCAAATTGATAGGCACCAATTGATGAGGAACAATGACTAATCAATCCAAATTGACATGATTGAAAAGGACAACGATCGATGACAAATCGATCACAAAATGACAAGATTGACCAAGACAAGGATCAATGATGAATCAATCACAAAATGACAAGATTGACAAGGACAAGGATCAATGACCAATTGATCACAAAATGATGAGATTGACAAGAGGACAAGGATCGATGACGAATCGATCACAAAATGACAAGATTGACAAGAGGACAAGGATCGATGACGAATCGATCACAAAATGACAAGATTGACAAGAGGACAAGGATCGATGACGAATCGATTGCAAATGACAAGATTAACAAGTTGATAATCGCAAATGATTACTAAAAGATGATTGAAAGATTGACAAGAGGACAAAACCCTAATTCTATCATCAATTAGGATTGACGATGTCCAAAATGATGATAAATGAGCATGCACCATGATGCAATAGGATAAGATTGACCAAAATCATGACTGAAGATTGCTATCAACAAGACCTAATTCGAAAGCGATAAAAATGAGGAATGCAGAAGAAGGACTTGATGCTCGCAAATGATAAAGACCAAGTGCGCAACATAGAAGAAATGTTAATGCAATGCAAGAACCCTAAAATAAGGCAATGCACAAATGTTAAAGTATGACTCCACAAGTGTTGACCATTTTTCGATGTCTACAGTAGCCATTAAGGGAAATGTGTCAAACAAGAAGGCACTTGTCTCCCGCTTTGATAATTCTAATGAGTGGATTATTGATAGTGTTTTTTCTCACCACATGACTAGTGACCAGAGAAAGTATTTGTCTCTAGAAGAGTATGATGGAGGTGTAGTTTGATTTGGTAATGATGCATCATGTATGGTAAGAGGAAAAGGGTCCATCTTGTTGCTATTTACTAAGTTGTCATTAGTTTTATGCCAAAGTCAGTCTATATACACTAGTCGGTAAATATCAAGGTTACCGGTGTCGGTTACAGAAGAGAGACAAGTCACCGAGATGCTATGAACCAAGATGAATATAGAGTGTCTACTAAGTAAGGTTCATATGTCTACCGAGCAGCAAAGAAGGTATACCGAGTTAATCTGAACTCAGTGAAAATGTGTTACGAGATTTAATGAACCTGGACACACATGTGAAATGTGTTATAAGATTTGAGAAGATGAAACCGTTATTACATAGGAAATTACATTTAAAGATTTTGTATGATTTTGAGGAAGAATATCCAATGAAATAATTTCTATGTTTATTCATTCGATAAAAAATGTTTGTATGATCGAAGCATGAACAAATCACCATCTTAGAGATCTATATAAACATAATGATTTGAGTATTTTTTTTATGTCAATCAAGAGTGGAGATACGAAGGAATGACATAGCCAAGCATGAAGAAAGAATATTGACAGAGATATTCAGAGGTTACCGAGAAGGTTTTAGAGAACAATTTAAGGGACAGAGTATACAGAAGTGGTTACCGAGTTGATTTATCGATTATCGAGGAATTCTATGAGCAAGGTAATTTTATATTGAACACATAGAGTCTGCTATAACATTTCAGATGTGAAGTTGTAGATATTTTGTAAATATTTTGATTGAATTATTTAAGTTGTGTTAGAAACCTTTAATAGGGTAAAAGACTCTAATAAAGTCTATAAATTGTAAAGCCTTTAACCAAGTACAACATTTTGTAGAAGTGTTTGTAAAATCCTTTAGCAAGGTAGATCTAAAGATCTATATACTCCTAGCAGGGTAAACTATCAAAAATGGCTAAACATGTAGCTCTAACCGAGCAATCTTGATTACTGCAGTAGTCAAGTTGTGGGTGCCATCCCCACCGTAGTTTTTCTCTCTAACCAAGAGTTTCTACATGACCAAAAATCTTTGTGTTATGGAGTGATATTTTGATGGATGTTATTTCTATGATTATGTTTCAGTATTATTATGAGATTAGCAATACTTAGTTTGTGTTTATCAGTAAAATTGTTTTTCAAGAAAAGTTTTGAAGTACTGATTCACCCCTCCCCTCTCAGTACATTAGCTTTCCAAGTCAGACCTAACAATTGGTATCAGAGCTTTACTCTTGGTAAAGGGACTAACAACATAAAGAGAAAGATCTTATCAATGGAAGGCTATAAACAATCTCACAGGATTGTGAATCTTCAAGAAGAATTGGATCATGCTAATCAAATGATTGCAGATATCCAGAGGCAAATGCAGAGATCACTAAAAGTTAGAAGAAGGTTGTCTGATGATTTACAGGACTCACAAAAATTGGTGGAATAAATTGAGACATCATCTGAGAACAACATATCAGAAGAATCTGAGAAATGATTGCAGAACTGAAAGAAAAGAACAAAGCACTTAATGAACATCTAAAAGCAATGAGAAGGGAACATGAGTATTTCAGCACACAGATGATTGAAAATCTCGATGCATTGAGAATAGCTAAAGATAATATGCCAAATGTAGAAGGAGAAAAACAACAGCTAGAAGCAATGGTATCTACAAAGAATGATGAAATATCAAGGATGATTGATCAATTCGATTATGCACATAATGAAGCTACTCTAAAGGAAAATGAGAACCAAGCATTGAAACTTGAAGTATCAAGATTGACTGATGAACTAGAAGTAGAAAAGAAGTCAAAAGAAACACTAAGGAAAAGCCATGAATCATCAAGAATGTTGGAGGAGCAACTAAATATGAGACCACCCAACAAAACTGCAGGACTCAGTTACAAAGGAAACAACTCTAACGAGAAAGGGATCAACACCACCAAGAAAGGAGATTCATCAAAGAAAGTTGGAAACAAAAAGAACTTCAAAGACAAGAAGCCTATTTGCAAGTACTGTGGAAAATGAGGACATACTGCAAATGTTTGTCGGAGCATAAAAGGTAAGCAACTGAATGTTACTATGTTTGATGATTATTATTACAATTGCAATAAGTATGGTCATACATCTAAGCAATGTAGAACAAAGTCTGTCAATAATTATCAGAAGGCAAAATTCAAGGGGTTTTGCAAAAATTGCAATAGGTATGGACACAATATCGAGAAATATTGGTTTAAGCAAAAAAACTATATATGGACTCCACACCGAGCAAATACTAGAAGCTACCGAACCCACACAGATCTCAATCGACAATATACTTCAGTACCATGGGATTGCAATACAAGAATATTGTGTGAATATTGTGGAAGATACAGACAGATAAGTGCAAACTGTATGATAAGATTTGGAATGAACAACCAAAGATCATGGAGAAGTCCAAGAATAGCATGTTTTCATTGTCACAAAGTTGGACATGTGGCTAAAGACTGAAGAGACCAACTGAGAGAAGATACTGAGGAGATAAGAAGCAAATTGCAGAAATTTTAGAAAAAGAAGGAAAATGTGTCAACTAATGAAGGAAGCACCTTACCTACCGAGTTAGGTGCATCTACTTCAAATTAATCAATAAAGGTATGGAGGGACTACATTCTCACAAAGGTTAGATCTTAACAATTCCTATATAATCATGCACTTATTCCAAAATCTGCATAGCTAAGATCCAATAGTAAGTTTGAAATATTATCTAGTCTTTTGAATTACCAGAGAAGTTGACGAATGTATTAAACTTGTCTAGTTGGCAAAATCTTATAAGAGAGATAGTTGGTATGGTGGAACCAAGTGAAATTAATGCCTATTATACCTAACCAGTTTTAAAGTATTCTACATCGTTATTTTTCACTTAACAGTTTTCAAAGTGTAGAGAAAAGCGAATCAAAAGGTGATCAAACATTTCCAAAAGCGAATTCAAGGTATTTAGCATAATCTAAATCACATTTTCAAGTAGTTAACCGATCAAAGTCAAGTTGTGAAAATTTGCGAAGTATTTACTAAGTTGGAAGTGTTTTCTGGTTATTTGGAACCCTAAGCTATTTCATAAGTAGAATTTCAAGTTTGATATGGCTCCCAAGGTATAGAAACGTATGATAGTAGAAACCATTGAGAATCCTACACTAAAATACACCTTACCTCCCAAAGTGGCATCCGAACCCGATGAGAAAACTGCATTCTATCTTATTCCAGATAGGGTTCTATTGATCAAAGATTTTAGATTTTATACCAAGTGCCGAGTTGATGAGCTAGGTCATACTGAGATTAAGTATATGTATGACAAATTGTGCACTGATGGAAACCTAGATAGAAAGTTTGAGCATATCAAAGTTAAGGGATTGACCGAAGCCCTAACCTATCCTTGAGTCTTCAAACCCCAATGGGTCAAAATTGTCTTGAGTTGTGTACATGATGATTTTATGTGGTTAGAGGATCAACCTTTCAAGATCACCAAAGAGATTATTCACATGATAACCAGATACCCTATATCTAACCATGCACGAGCACAAAAGATGATTTCACAGAAGGAATTGATAACATTAATAGGTGTTGAGTCTGATAGCAGAGGTCTTAAGTTGAGCAATGTGACTGATGCAGAACTTAATTTTGCTATTAGAGTTATTGGTTATTGTTTCTTCCAGTCTACAAGAGAAAACTATGTACCATGTGCAGTTGTAGATTTGGCTTATAAAATTATTAAAAAGGGTATGCAAATTGATTTGTGTGAAGTGTTATTGAAGAATCTTTTTAAAAATCTCAATACAATAAGGAAACCAAAGAATAATAATACTACCAGCACATTAAAGTTTGGGTCACTCTTAGTGTGCATGTTCTTCTATTTTCAGAAATTCTTTCCATCTATCAGTAACATTGTTTGGGATTTACACCGACCTATCACCCATCAAATAAATGATTTCAGCAATCAGCTAGGTGATAATTTCAATATGATAATGGATGATTACTTCAACAAATTCCAGGAAAAGATGCATAGTAGGTACATGATTCCACCTCAGCTAGTGGAAAAGTTCAGGGATACTATATGTTTTGAAGTGGATACAGACTATTGTTATGTCAATGCAGTAGAACCCAGGACTTAATCATTACCGCCTATGGGTTATGAGATATATTTTGACATGGCTCAACAATAGATAGATGCCTTTTTAGCATTTCCAAGGCATGCTACCGAGAAAAGTTATGGCACCTATGAAGAGGTAAAAGAAAAAGTAAAAATGAGCATTGTAGTACCGAAGGTTGCCAGAAAAGCCACCAAAATGATCAAAGATTTAACTAAAAAGTTTGGAGAAGGTTCTACCTCCACTCCTACTAAGCCAGCAAGTAGGAATAGTGATCAACTTTTGATCGAGGAAGAATTTGAAGCTCAAGAAGTAAAAATTACACTGAGCACTGAGTTGCCAACGGGAAAAGTTTTGAAAAGAAAGAAACACGATACAACCGAGGTGTCACCGACCAAGCCAGTAAAATGACCAAACACTAGATCATCTGTTGCATCACCTGATAAGAAGCAAAAGAATGTAGAAATGCTTAAGGTTATAAAAACTTATAGAAAGAAGCCTAGAAGACTAATTTTGAATAAAGAGGCAAGTGACACAAAGTCAGAAGATGTAAATAAACTTCAAGTAGTAAAAAGTACAAAGGAAGATGTACATAGTGTTGGCATTTTTTATGCAAAATTAAAGGAATATGGTGGATTTGGATCATTTAGATATGTAAAATATGATACTAGAACAGATGAAAAGAAGAGGCAAATAGAAGAGACTCTAAATTGTACACTTCTCAAGTTCTGAGTAATTCCATTGGAAGTGGTTGATTTTCTTCCAAAAGCATTGTACTCACATATTGATAATAGATGGAAATATGCTATGGACTCAGAGAAACAAATGAGAGAAAGAGTTTTGGTACATCTCTTTCCAGATATGTTGGTAGATGACATAAGAGATCAGTAGATGACTACCAGACAAATTTTCAAGTAAAACAAAGGGCATTGAAAATGATGAATGGCCTATATCTTGAAGTTGAAAATGAAACTAAAGAAAAATGGAAGAAAATATTCAGGATTTAGGTTGAAGAGTCAAAAGGTGAAGAAGACATTGTTGACATCACCGAGCAAGATCATGCTTCTTCTATTCAGATAGATGAGGATATAATAGACACTGGAGCATAGGAAGAAAAGATGATACAAGGAAATGCCTATGCCAAACTGGTGTCAAATGAATCAGTTTTGGAACAAGTTAAGTCCTATCCTCTGATCACCCAACAAGTTACAGCCGAGAAACTTCAGGGCATAGATCAAGGTACAAAGGGTCCAAAGGTTAAAAAAGATGAATCTACCTTTCAGGCCACAGGCAAGAAAACTTCCCAAGTACCATCAAGCACCACGATAATTGCCACTGAAACTCTGAGCAAGGATACATCAAAGGATACAACAGAGGCTATAGCAACCAACAAAAGTGTTACCTCTACTGAGCAACATATCGAGGAAGGAAAAGTCTCAAAAGCCATTGTACCCATTCAACCAACAAAAGAATAATCATCAAAGGAGAAGAAAGTAAAAAGACGCAGTTTTAAGATAGATCTGTCAAAGCCCATTGTGCTGCCAGATGTTGACATTACAAAATTGAAAGGGCAAGCACTGATAGAATTCGGTGAGCTTTGTAAAGCCAAAGCAGAGAAGGAAAGACATATAGCTATTCAATAGAAGAACTGAGTACTTCAGAAGGTCAAAACATTATTGATAGACATGATACTTGAAGCTACCATCAATAAAGATGCTTCCATCCATGTGCAACTAGATGACCTACTCACTCAATTAGAGGAATTAGGAGTAGAAGCATCAGAATACCTTAGCAAATTCAAAGAAAAAGAGCTAACTACCCAAATGATTGAAGAAGTGCATAAAGAAATTGCTATAGGTAAAATTAAGCTTATTTAATTCATTGCTGAGTTGTCCCCTCAACTCAAGCATATTATTTATTTATTCCAGAAGTTATGTACATTCTCATTCTTCATCAAAGATATCAACAATAAGACTAAAGTCATTGAAAAAGAGAATACTAATCTCTCAAATAAATTTACTACCGAGCCAGATTCTCTTCAAAAATTTTATACAAGGCTACAAACACTTATGGCTCTGTAAAGCGGAAAATCGAACCCTAGTTGCTCTCCCCTCTTCCAACTCCAAGGAGAGAGAAGGGAGGTTACTAGGATTGATGGTTTTCACTTAGGGGAGACTTTACATTCAAAAGAGGGGTTGAAACCCACAAGATCCAATCCCACACAATGCAAGATTGGATTCTAAATGAGTTTCAAGGGTTAAGACAGCAAGGCTACCCTCTTTTGTAAATAATGTAGATAGAAGAATTAAGCTAGGAATGCATGAAAAGTGAGAAAGATTCGCTTATAAATAGAGATAGGGATATAGGATGAAGCTGCGGACCTAGAATTAGCAGTAAAATGTCGAGACGGCACTGTCCTGCAAATTTGAGCAAAAGTTGACAGGACGATGGTGCCCGGCGTGCACACGGTCCTCCGAAAAATCCGTGAAACGAAGGGGGATCTGTTCGTCTTTGCACAAGGATTCCAGATCTTCAATTTCAGCTGCGTACCTGCAACCTACACACAAAAATGCGAAGACAATTGGGGGGTTAGGGATTAGGGGTTTGCCCTTAGGTCAAACCCCAGTTTTGGAATTAACCAAGAAATGAGAAATGCTATAAATGTAAATGTTTGTAATGTAAAACAAGTACTAGTACCTTGTTGTAAGGATGTTTGTATCCTTATATGCGAAGGTATAGATGTTGTTGTATGTTGTATGTTGTATGTAGTAAGTGATCTCCTCTTCAATGGTTGAATCCTTGTCTTGAATGCAACACTTAGCCTTGAATGGAGACTTAGAATGATCAATTGCTTGAAGGAATGCTTGAATGCTTGAATGCTTGAATGTTTGAATGTTTTGAGTATCGTTTCCATGCTTTTTCCCTCATACCATCTTCTTACCAAAATGGGAAAGGAAAATGTAGTTTATATATTTGTCAATTAGGGTTGATAGACTGATTTTCCCGACCTTGGGTCGACAAGGAAAGAGTATTTTCCAATTTGCAAACATAAAGACCCGAAGCCCCATAGGAGACCGAGCCCAAAATAGGGCCAGAGACCAGGGCGCTTGGCGCCATGGTCCTGGGGGACTAGGGCGCTGGGCACCCTAGTCCTGAAGGACCAGGGCACTGGGCGCTCTGGTCCCACCTCCTAGGACAATAGGGTGCAAGGAGGGATCAGGCAGGGTGCTGGAAAAATGCAGTTTTTGATGTCGTGGACAAGTTTCAGGGTCTCCATTCAGGTTCTGTGTTGCGTCGCCATCGTGAAGACCGAAATGCAGTCAAAATTGCAAGTGTTGCAATTTTAGGATGCTACAGGCTGAACAATTAGAACTTCAAAATGAAGAGCATAAAATAAGGATGGATATCATGACTCTTCAAACATTATTTATTCCCCATTCATCATCAGTTCAAGAGTAGATGAACCAAGCTACCCAATTGTCAACTCAAGTAGAGGGAAGCACTTTAGATGGTTTGATCACACTGTCAGCTGATATTTTAGCTTAGAATACAATACTAGAAAGTGTCAAGGCTACACTGACCAACACTCTTACCAAAGCTCATACAAAGTATAAATCTATTTTTGATCAATTGCCCCCATCAAATGGTAACTAGTTTTGATGTTTGTCAAAAAGGGGGAGTGTACCGAGTATACAATGTACTAGGTATACAGAGCATCTTAGTGTATAAAGTTTATCATATATACCAAGTGTACAGTTGAAATCAACAAGGGGAGCATGGAACATCAAGAGCATAGAATACAGAGCATGGAACATCAAGTTATGTACAAAATATTGATAAGGGGAGTATGTATTTGAATAAGGTATACTAAAATTTTAGTTTATTTTGCAAGTATATAGATTTTGTGTAATGACTTTGAAAGGAGTTTTGTCAAACATACCAAACTAATGTCAAAAGGGGAGATTGTTGCTATTTACTAAGTTGTCATTAGTTTTATGCCAAATTCATTCTATATACACTAGTCAGTTAATACTACCAAATAGTCCAGTCGGTAAATATCAAGGTTACCGATGTTGGTTACAGAAGAGAGACAAGTCACTGAGATGCTATGAACTGAGACAAATATAGAGTGTCTATTGAGTAAGGTTCATATGTCTATCAAGCAGCAAATAAGGTATACCGAGTTAATCTGAACCAAGTGAAAACATGTTACCAAATTCAATGAACCTAGACACACATGTGAAACATGTTACAAGATTCGAGAAGATGAAACTGTTATTACATAGGAAATAGCATTTAAAAATTTTGTATGATTTTGAGGAAGAATATCCAATGAAATAATTTCTATGTTTATTCATTCGATAAAACATGTTTGTATGATCGAAGCTTGAACAGATCACCATCTCAGAGATCTATATAAATAGAATGATTTGAGTATTTTTGTTATGTCAATGAAGAGTGGAGATACAGAATGATATAGTCAAGCATGAAGAAAGAAGATTGACAGAGATATTCAGAGGTTACCGAGAAGGTTTCAGAGAACAGTTTAAGGGACAGAGTATACAAAAGTGGTTACCGAGTTGATTTATCAATTACCGTGTTGTTCACCAAAAGTGATAACCCAAGACACCTGCAAATCTATCTATGAGATAGCCGATCTCAATCAATGAAACACCTCAGGGCTTCGACAACATAACATAGGATCCTAATGATCCTCCTGCACTTCAGGTTCTGCTAGACCTAGGAGGGGACACCCTTTTGATATATTAAATACAACAATCACAAACATAAGACTGCATCAACAATAAGCAGACAAACCATTCCACAAGCTCACCAAATTAGGTAACACGTACAGATGGGCTGGATCTTATCCAAATAATAGGTGAAATAGAGCTTTGGAAGGATAGAACATTAACCCCTAAATATAAAGGGAAATAGATTTATCTTTTAAATTGTTTGATCTAAAAAAATATCCCCAAACTTGCAAGACCAGTGCCTTATCCAAGGGCAACAGAGTCACTCATTAGACTATAAATGAAAGCTTATACTGCAAATCCATCTTCATTACTAAATATTCATGCAATTAATGCCTTGCATAAATGCATTACTCAGCTCATTCACAAAAAATATCAAATCCAGAAACTATATTCCATTATTCATGATCTATTACAGAATTTAAATTCTTCCTTGAAGAATCCCTGCAAACAATCACAATCACCTCTTTGAGATAACAAATCTCAGCCTCCTTGAGGACCTGATTTGAATATAATGAAAATACAAATCCAGAGACTTCTATGTGAATTTGTGCATGCCTTACATACACAAGAACTTGCAACTAAGAACATCTATAGCAAGGAATTGAACTCCATTACTGAAAGGATAGCCCTGCTCTGTACAATCTTGAAGAATACTCAGAATTGGAAGCCATGAAAAAATGGAGCCATTCTCCAAATTTTTGAAACCCTTACAACTAAGAAGAATTCAGAATAAGAAGGCGAGGGAACCAAATCAAATCTGCAACTGAATTGCCAAGTGTCTCCTCTCTAACTGAATTTTAATCTCGACCAAATTGCTTCCAAAACATCTGATTTTTTCCAAAATTAACTTCATAATTAGATTCTTCATTCCAAGAGCTTTCCGAAAATATATAACACTTCATACTTTGGCCAAAAATTAAGCCCTGGGTGAATTAATCCCCATTTGTGCTCAATCATTTAAATTTTTAAATTATTTGATATAGTTTAAACTATATCATTTACAATTTTAATTTTGATTTTTGCCTCCATTTGGTCATGAAACTTTTGCCACATGGCAGGATTTGATTGGTTGATGGGGTCCACTAGGTGCCACTTGGGACAACACCTCATCACCGCCACATGTTCGCATGCTCATCCATCACTTGGCCGCCACGTGAACGCCACCTTAGTGCCACGTCATCGCCACCTCATCAGGCCTGGCTGCTGGACATTTAACTGTACCTGCCACATGTATGCCACTTGGACTTTGCCATTTCATGTTTTTCCTTTCACCATTTCACAGGCTCTAACGGGCGTGCATCTTTGGGTCGTGAAATCGTGCAGGCCGTCGATCTTGATCCAACGTGCTCACTAGTTAACCTACTGCGTTTTCACCATTTACATTTTGCCATTTTGTAGGCTTTAATGGGCATGCATCTTGCCTTCATGAAGCCGCATGCACTGTCGATCTTGATCCAACATGCTCGACCTTTACCCTTTTCGCAACTTCATAGGGTGTAACTCGCGTGCATCTTCGGCCTGTGAAATCGCGCGCTTCGTCAGATCCTCTGCAACTTGCTCACCGGTTAAGCCAACCTTTCTCTGCAAAATTCCACCTATTTGCCTCAGGAAGTGTGCCTATGTAGGGTCCACCTGGTCACCACCCAGTCACCTCCTCCATTGCCTCGAGATTTGTGCTCACGCGTGGGCCTACCTTAGGTGCCCATAGGCACCATCCATCAAAAGCCTTTATGGCTTAGACATTATAGATGTGTGTGTTCTTGCTTTTAAATATTAAAAAAGACCTTTGCCTAGCCAATGTGGGACAAATAGATTTGCTTGTAGCTACACTTTGGAGCTTCTCTCTGCGACTTTAATGGTGTTCTTTTTCATTTGCCTGGAATCCAATGGCCCTTTTAACCACGCCATGGCTGAGAGGGAGGAGTTGAAGATCTAGTGTTATTACCATTTGTATTTGCTGGAAAGCTCCAATGCTTCCTTTCCTTCAAAAGACTCCAACTGCTGCTTGGAAACCACGTAGATGGAGAACCATACACCACGTTATAATAGAGAGGGAAGACATGGCGGATTAATTCCTTGCCATTTTCCACGTCCCTCCCCAATCTTCTACACTTTCTTCAAAGGCTTCTACGCTGCTCATTGGAGGTCTATTTGGGGGGCACATGAAGAGAAAGGATTGAAACTCTTTTGAAACCCTCCCTAAAGATGCCATGTGAGACTCATGTTTCATTTTCTGCAAGTGAGAGAGGGGAGAATGGCTTTGAACCAGCCAATTACATTACCTGAGTTTTATTAAACCTTTTTCACATACCACATGAGAGGGGGTTTGACTAGTATTACACCTGTTCAGTGTAGTTTAAACTTTGTTCTTAAAGAAAACATCACCTTCTAATGATCATGCAGGGACCATGATGCTTTAGACTTGCCAATGTATTTTCTTGATGGTTTCTATGGCCTTTTCACATGCCACGTGAACTCTGGGAGGAAGATGGGAGGGCGCGTGAGGAGAAAGAGGAGGCTGCAATATCAAATTTTTTTTTAAACTTTTAAAAAATCTCCTCCCCAATGCATGCTAACAGCCTTTGCACCTTCCAGCACACAACGCATGGAGGGAGGAAGATACTATATTTGCTTTAGTGGTTTTAAATGCTGCTCCTTGACTCCACGTAGGATTCCACATATTCAGCTCCATTACCATGTAGGGAAAGGGAGAATACTATTTTGCATTTGAACTTTGTTTTAAAAACTTTGTCTTCTAATTACCACACAGGGAGAGAAGATGCTCGCAGCTTATTTGCGTTAACTATAAGTTCTTCAATGCTTTCCATACACTTGCTGTTCGAATTTGAAAGGTTTGAAAAACCATTTCAATGCCCAGGGACAATGACACACGACAGGGAACACATAGGAAGCACAATGCAATATTTTTGGAGTTTAATTGGCCTCCAAAAATAATACGCTTGAATGCCACAAATCTACTATTTATTTGAAAAGCTTGTCTGTTGTTTCAGTACTAGCCTCTCCCAAGGAGATTGGGGTTTCAGTCCTCCATAGGTAATATTTTCTGGGAGGTTGGACATACATCACACATCCAACAACCTTAGAGATGGAACCATATCCTCCTTAAACTTGTATAGATTTTGACATAGATGACGTATTCCTCTTGCATGAACTTTTATCATCTTCCCTTTTAGCAAAGAAGGGCTATCATGTATGGCATGAGACTGAAAACAACCAGCCATGAAGTTTGAGCTTTGCAACATTGTGACGATTGCATCTTTGTTGGGGCAGACACTTGACCCATTTTCAAGTTGTGCCTCACTCCCAGAACAATGCATATCAGATTTAGAAAGAAAGCTTGAGTGATGGTGCCACATCATTCCTTCAAACTACTTCAGCAATCCCAACTTTATTGCTCCCAAAATCAGACATAGTGATACATTGGTAAATTTGATATCTCTCTAAAATTTTTGAGATTTAAAACTAGAATGCAAGATACGCACCATCAATCCATTAATGACAAATAAACTGAAGTCACCTCTCACCATCCCATTGGCGAATTGTAGTTGAGCCAAGTCGGACCCCAAAGTGGGCTTGACTAAAAAAAAATTTGTTTTCATGCGACTGACCCCTGGAATGCTTCATGGACCTCAAACATACCTCTAGAAATGATCGACATCATTTTCAGATCATCAGACTGAATTTTACAACCTTCAGGCGACTACACCACATTTTCACATTTAATCGTGAAGACGTAATTTTCAAACCTGTCAAAACACCTTTTTGGAGCTCGCCATCTAATAGGTGTGTACTCTGATATGCAAGCATGAAATCTACCAAATGGTTTCTCAAGACGAGTCCCGAGCGAAGAGATATTAATCGACGAAAATGACAAATTGGCTTTGTCGACACTGCGGACCTGATGAAGTCAATGTCCTGGCAACACATGATGCCTTTCTCAAAAATATCAAACGACCTCCGTAGGCCCTCAAATTTGGAACACAGGTACCTTTAAGTACATATTAAAACTTAGAATTATCAGTTTGATCATCAGACTGATGGGATGCAAATGGTGCACTCACCAAAACGGCTACATTAACTGATATAACACTGGAGTGCGGATAACTGAATTTGATGGCAAAATGAGCTCTTTTGAAAACTGATCAAACGGATTGGTAGAGCCTTGAAATTTGAAACGTAGCTCATCATTTATACTGATGTTAGCCCAGAACAAACACTTTGGCATGACGCTTACTGAGGCAATTTTTACACTTGTGCGAAACAGGGCTCCGACTAGCTATCGAAACAAGGACTTGCCTAAACACACAAACTGCAAACGGATTTGACTTCAAAAACTGAGCAAATGGATTCGTCAAGACCTAAAATTTTGCAGGCTGACTCACATTTATGCATAGAATTGAATCCAGTTTGAATTTATCCATGATGATCAATAGGGCAAAAGATGTAATCACTCAAAGTAGGCTACTCAATAAAATCTGCATTTGTGCCTAAAATGCACTTCCAACTCACCCCTCGAAATGGGTACCTGGTAAACTTCTCCAAACTGAATTCTAAAAATTGCACATCACTGAATAGGCTAGATGAAAGGTGTGGGACATGAATCCTGAGCCTTACCCTCTAAAAGTCAACTGGCTCCATTTTAACCCCTTGCTAACTAGGCTATTCAAACTGACTTATTTTAATCATTCGGAAATGCAGGGCAAATTTTTGAAATGGGCCTATAAACTTGACTCAGTTTTAAGTACTCCCAACATACCGAGGAATGCTTTGAGCAAGGTAATTTTATATTGAGGACATAGAGTCTGCTATAACATTTCAAATGTGAAGTTGCATATATTTTGTAAAAATTTTGATTGAATTATTTAAGTTGTGTTAGAAACCTTTAATAGGGTAAAAGACTCTAATAAAGTCTATAAATTGTAAAGCCTTTAACCAGGTACAACATTTTGTAGAAGTGTTTGTAAAATCCTTTAGCAAGGTAGATCTAAAGATCTTTATACTCCTAACAGGGTAAGCTATAAGAAATGGCTAAACATGTAGCTCTAACTGAGCAATCTTGATTACTACATTAGTGAAGTTGTGGGTGCCATCCCCACCACAGTTTTTCTCTCTAACCAAGAGTTTCTGCATGACCAAAAATCTTTGTGTTATGGAGTGATATTTTGATGGATGTTATTTCTATGATTATTTTTTAGTATTATTATGAGATCAGCAATACTTAGTTTGTGTTTATCAGTAAAATTGTTTTTCAGGAAAAGTTTTGAAGTACTGATTCACCCCTCCCCTCTCAGTACATTAGCTTTCCAAGTTAGACCTAACACATCTCTCTAAATGGAAAAAGAAGTGCTGAGAATGTGTATTGGGTAGAAGGTCTCAGGCATAACCTTTTGAGTGTTGCTTAGCTAAATCATAAAGGGATCACTCTGGAATTCAAAGATGGAGTGTGCAAAATAAAAGGAAAGAGTGGTGAACTGATGGCCATCGGTATGCAGACCAAAGGTAACCTATTTTAGTTAAATACAAATATCAGTCAATGTCTAATGGCTAATTTTTATGACAGTTGGATATGGCATAGGAGACTCTACCATGTAAATTTTGACAATATTGTGAGGGCTAGTAAGATCAAGGCAGTTAGAGGATTGCCTGTGCTGAACAAATCAGAGAATCCTTTGTGCAGAGAATGTCAACTGGGAAAAATGTCTTCCTCAACCTTCAAAGGTAAATCTTTCAGAGCAGATAATTTACTTGATCTTGTGCATACTGATTTATGTGGTCCTATGAAAACTAGGAGTGTTCAGGGAGATATGTACTTTATTATTCTTACTGATGATTGCTCAAGAGTGATGTGGGTCACATTATTGAAAGACAAGTTTGAAGATTTTGGAAAGTTTAAAGCCTTCAGAGCAATAGTTGAAAAGGAAAGTGGTAAGAGGATTAAATGCCTTAGAATCGATCAAGGAGGTGATTTCACTTCCAGTGAATTCAATAAGTACTGTGAAGAGAATGGCATAAAGAGGAAACTGTCTACCCCCCAGACTCCACAGAAGAATGGCCTAGTAGAAAGGAACAACCAAACTATAGTTGAAGCAGCTAGAATGATGCCGATTCAAGGGAAGGTTGCTCACACCTTTTGGAGAGAAGCGGTGAGCACTGTAGTCTACACTATGAATTGGGTACTCATTAAGAAAGGTAAGGATAAAACTCCTTATGAGTATTGGACCAGTAAGACACTAGTGGTAAGCTACTTCAGAGCATTTGGTAGCAAGTGTTATATCAAGAGAAGTGAATACCAGAGCAAGTTTGATGCAAAATGTGATGAGGGAATATTCCTAGGGTATTCCACCAAGAGCAAAGCTATAAAGTGTTTTAACAATAGGACTCAGAGAATTGTTGAAAGTATTAATGTTAGAGTTGATGAAACCTCTGAGAAACCTGAGGAAACTGACAATGAGCAAGTGGTAGATGAACCAGATGTAACCTTCTAGGAATTGATTACAAATCAACCAAGTACAAGTAACAGTGATCCTACACCAATAGATGCTGATGTAGATGCTGATGAAGTTGAAGATGAAGAGAAGCAAGAGGAATCAACCAAGACCATTCCTAGGTATGTAAAGTTGCATCATGATCCAAAGAAGATCATAGGAAATAAGGATGCAGGAATTCTTACAAGAAGAAAGGTTAGAGAAATTTCTTGAATGATTTCTGAATTTGAGCCTAAAACATTTAAAGAGGCACACAAAGATGAAGACTAGATTAAGGCTATGGACGATGAACTTGACCAGATTGAAAAGAATGGTACATGGTCTTTGGTACCCAGATCAGAGCATAAAAATGTTATTGACACCAAATGGGTTTTTAGAAACAAGTTGAATGAAGATGGGACAGTGGTAAGAAACAAAGCAAGATTGGCATGTAAGCAATATGCTCAGGAAGAAGGAGAAGACTATGGAGAAACTTTTTTTCCAGAAGCTAGATTGCAAGGTGTTTGAATGCTACTTGCATTTGCAGCCTTCAAAGGATTCAAAGTGTATAAGATGGATGTGAAATCTACATTCCTGAATGGAATGCTTGAAGAGGAAGTGTATATAGAGCAACCAGATGGGTTTGCCCTATCAGATGACAGTAATATGGTGTGTAGGCTATATAAAGCCTTGTATGGATTGAAGCAAGCACCTAGAGCATGGTATGAACATTTACACTCACATCTTGTGAAGATTGGATTTGAAAGAACAAGTGAAGATAGCAATATATATCTGAAGTCAGAAGGAGATCAAATTTTGATCTTTGAAGTGTTTGTTGATGACATAATTTTTGGTGGAGATGACAAGATGAGTCATTCATTTATAGATGAAAAGAAGAAGGAATTTGAGATCACTAATTGGAGAGATTAAGTTCTTCATTGGACTACAGATTCAACAAATGAAATATGGTATCTTTATCACTCAGTCCAAGTATGTCAAAGAGGTGTTGAAGACCTTTGGCATGGAAGAAAGAAAACTAGTTGGTACATCGATGATGACCGGTTGTAAATTGTCAAAAGAAGATGACTCGGCATTGGTCGATGAGAAGGAATAACGGTCAATGATTGGTAAATTGCACTATGTAGTACATAGCTGACCGGACATTACACATGTAGTGGGCATTGCTGCACATTTCTAGAAAAGTCCAAGAGAATCCCACTTGGTAGTAGTCAAGCAGATTCTTAGATATCTGAAGGGAACTGTAGATTATAGATTGTGGTATCCATATAGTAATGATTTCAATCTTAAAGTATTTACTAATGCCGATTGGGTAGGTAATGTGGATGATCGAAAGAGCACAACCGGTGGTGCATTCTTTCTCGGTGGTAGACTAGTCTCATGGATGAGCAAAAATCAGAGTTGTAT
The DNA here is from genome assembly GCF_030272615.1 of Cryptomeria japonica. Taxonomy (NCBI): domain Eukaryota; kingdom Viridiplantae; phylum Streptophyta; class Pinopsida; order Cupressales; family Cupressaceae; genus Cryptomeria; species Cryptomeria japonica. Next base: position 147,352,818 of record NC_081415.1, read on the forward strand.
CTCTCAGTCCACAACAGAAGTAGAATATGTAGTAGCATTCATGAACTGTACTCAAACAATTTGGATGAAGCTTGTATTAAATGGGTTCAAAGTCCTTGTATTTGAACCGGTGAGTATATTTTGTGACAACACAAGTGCAGTTAATATTTCCAAGAATCTGATATTGCATGTTGGAACCAAGCACTTCGAGCTCAAGTATCATTTCTTGAGGGAGAAAGTTCAGAACAAAGAGGTTGTATTGGAACATGTTTCCCGTAAGGAGCAGTTAGTAGATATATTCACCAAGTCTTTATCGAAGGCTACATTAACCTATTTAAGAGGTGAATTAGGGGTGTTGCCCCTTTAAGAGGTGAATTAAAGGTATGTGCTCTACATCAGTTAGGTATTGCATTGTTAAATATTTTCAAGATTGATGTGTTGAAGGATGCTACTCCTCAGGGGGAGCATCATAGTAGATCATGGATGTTCTTGTCTCCACTTTGGCATTGTTGTGAAAGGGGGAGAAGATGTGATGCATAAAAGATATTTGCAGTATTGAAGACATATGATAGGGGAGAAGATGTGAAATGGAGAGATATCTGTATATATTGCCATCAATGCCAAAGGGGGAGATTGTTGGCATATGTGTAGAGTTGGATGACCTGATGATATTGTATGTTGTCATTGATGTCAATATGCTAAAGTATGAACTGGTATATTGAAGAAAGTGAACTGGCAAGAGAACCGGTATGATGGTATGAAGTAAACCAATATGATGGAATGAACCAATATATGCAGAAAGTGAAGTAGTATGTTGGAATGAGAACCGGTATATGCAAAGTTTGTATTGGGGTTTCATTTGTTATGACTACCGGTTGGTAGTCTCAGCTTCATGGTTTCCAGTTGATGCATTTCAAGTTTGTGCGATTCAACTGACGACATCTTGTGATGAGTTAGCATTGAAATTAAGATCAGACCATGATGCCATGTCAGCCTTGTGCACGTGAAGAATCTTCTTGAGGATCTTGCATGAAGAAGATGGATCCTATTCAACTCAGGAATGTGCAAAATCTCAGTAAATGGTGGAAAGTGCATGATGGGTTATCAGCTTGTAGAAGCGGTGAAGAACGGATGATGGAGAACATCTTGAGATCTACTCAAGACTATTCTACTCTATTCAATGTGATTGAATAGTTAGGATTGGAGTGATTGTATTGTTAACCTAGATGCTTAGGGTTTAGGGTTTTTGTTACCGACCTAATTGTTGTCTATAAGGTTGATGATGTTTGTTATTAAAAAGTTGTTAGCAAATGTTATGTATGTATCCGAGTGTAGAGATACTTGATTCTTGCTGGGACAGAGTGGTGAGTAGATACCCATAGAGTGTGATTGTAGATGTATAAGAACTAAAGTGGATCTGCCTTGGCATTAAGTGCTGTTATCAGATCAGTATACTACCTGTTGACTTCTAACCATTTCAATAGTTGGAAATCCCTTTACCGGGTAGCTTTAACAGTCTCTTTGTAGATCCTTTAATAGAGTGACTCAAAATCATTGAGTTCTTTAAATCCTCTAACAAGGTAACCTTTAACCGGGTATTTATCCATCCCTTAACTAGGTGATCCCTAGCAGGATCAGTTCCTAGCAGAACCTGTTGTAAAGTCTTTAACCGAACTAGGCTCCTAACAGAGAGGACTTCAGAAGAGTTCAAAGAACAACTTGTGGGTATTCATCCGCACCGTGGTTTTTCCCGGTTGGATTTCCACGTGAAAAATGGTTGTGTTATGTGTGTTGATTTTTCATGTGATGATTTAGTATTTTCTGTTAAGTGGTAATGCATGCAGATCTAATGGTCATTGTATTTTTGATGTATTATTTGCTGAAACATATGGGTGAAGTTGAGATGAGATATTAGGTTTGAGGAGTTCTAAGTGTTACTAGTTTATGTCTTTCACAGTCTCACTGTGTTTTACCGATAGTGCCCTGATTTGGATTGGTGATGTTGTTTACCAGTTGGTGTAGTCTTTGCAGTTAAGTTGATAGAGAAGTTTTTTTTGTCTATACTGATTCACCCCCCCTCTCAGTATTTGTTGAGTATTTACTGTTCATCATTATTCATCATCATCTTCAAACACACAAACCAAAGAAAAATCATTTGCCTCAATTTTGTCAAGTATGGAAAAACAAATGCAACTAAGAGATTGGGGGAATGGAGAATATTCAATATCCCAATTACCACTTTCTACTAAATCCTATGGAAAACCATCAATCTCTAAACAACAACCAATGGTGAAACATATTCCAATATTTGATGGAGCATTTGTTAGTGTTGGAACCTTATCAGAGGAAAGAGAAGACAAAGATGTGCTACAGTGGCTATACAAGGATGAAGAAGTCCAACAAAAGATCAACAATGTCAGAATACTCACTGAAAGGTATGGAAAAGGGTTTAACATTCTTCAAAAAATGGGATACAATGGAATAGGTCTAATAGGAAAATGACAAGAAGGTATGTTAGAACATATCCAAGCTCATACTCAACAGGCTACAGATAAAGCGGGCTTAGGGTACGGACAAGTTACTCTACTAGAGAAAACATCCTCTAACCAGCACCAAGAAGAATATGAAAATAAACAAGAACAACTTGCAATTGAAAGGGGAGAAGCTGTTAGGACCTGAAGGCAACTAAGAGGGGGGTTGAATCAGATGTCTATTAATTTCAACCCAAATATAACTTAATCAAACTTGATGTATGATACCGGTAAACCAAACTTAATCTTGGTTGACAATTTAACAGTTAATAATAGTGTCGATAAAGTTTAATGCATGAAACAGAAAGACAAATAACATCTACAACACATAACACACATATTTATAGGTGGAAACCCTATAAGGGGAAAAACCATGGTGGGAAACCTTACCCACAATCAGATGATACTACTGTAGATAGGTATGTGTGTACAAATGGGGTCTGCACATGCAAAAATGCCAACTGCCTAGAGCTCAGTGCTCAATCACAAAATGAGAGTCACACTGACTACAATTGGATGGTTAGATCCAATGATAATGTACTGCATAGAATAGCATCTTCATATGCTGGATTCAGTACCGGTTAAGCTCTAACTGTCTTCTTCAAACCTTCCTTGAATGATGTCTACGTGAATAGCTCTACTTATATTTGCACATACCGAATTACCTTCCTCTATCACAACCTCCACATAACATATATACCAAAACCTAAGACCAAATGTGTAGGTCAGATTACAAAGAATATTACAATTAAATCAATTACAAATAAATCAATATGTGATGCATCATGTTGGCTCAATGCATTTACAATAATAACCAATTAAATAAGAACATCTCCATAAAATATCATGCTGATTTGGAATAGGTAATGTGTGTTGGTCCATAACCTAGACCAATTTGCTGGTAACAGAAAATATGAAAACTCGATAGCCAAATCACTAAACCAAGTGTCCAAACCATGTCTTCGACATAACCATGTAATCTCAAGATGATAATAGATCATCCTCAATGCCGGTGAACAATATAACTTAGCAGTGAACCAAATGTTGATAAACATAACCAATGATCTTCAGTGCTGATAAGTGTTGACAAGTATTGACATCAATGACAAAACCAATGCAACACATCCATAATACCAACAATCTCCCCCTTCGACATTGATGGCAACACAAGATGGAAAAACCATCTAAGTGCTAAAGCAGAAATGCCAAAAACCAAAAACCAACAATCTCCCAAAGAGATCAATTACTCGAAATCAAAATACAAAATATCTCTCCCAAAAGATAATGTGTTTTTCCATAGATATCTCCCCCCCTTTGACATCAAATGCCAAAGAAATACAAAAACCAGATACAATCAGTTCATAGTGTAAAGCTTTGATGCCAATAAGATGAGAGGGAGGGGTGAATCATACAAACTTAACTTTCAGTATATTCAACAGATTCAACCTCGGTAGCTTATACTTCAGAATATAATCAAAACTGTAAAACATGCTAACTCATAAACAGATAATCATCACAACACATATAACACCAGATTTAACATGGAAACCCAAATAGGGAAAAACCACTGTGGGATTTTAGACCCACTAAGAAATATACTCTTCTAGAGTATGCTCGGTTAAAAGAAAATCTTGTTAAAGATTACAAACACACTGCTAGATGTGACCGGGTTAAGGGATTTCCCTCAGATCTATTAGAATCTTGCACTTTGTTTGAAGTGACCTTGTCAAAGGATTTCAAACACTCAACTAGAATGTTACCTTGCTAGAGGATTTACAAATAAAACTATTAGGTCCACTCGGTTAAGAGATTTTCTGTCACATTACAAAATAACAGTAATAAAATATATCTACAGCTTCACATCTAAAATGCTAAAGAAGATTCTATTTGCTCAAAACAATCTTGTCATGAGACTTATCTTGTCCCTTGCTGGGCTTTACAATCTATTCCACAATCAGATCTTCAAGCTTCTATGCTCGGTAAACATTACTGTAGCATCACAGTGCATACATTTGCTCGCATACATTGTTTATCAACAATTCCTTATTTATAAACAATTTTGTAACTGCTTAATCTCCTTGATCACATTTCCCATGATCAATCTTAGCCATCAAATCATCAAACTTGACTAGGTTCATTGTATCCTTCGATCTGAAAAACATTTTACCTCGCCTTGGAACTTGTGCTAGGTTATTGCGGTTCAATCAGTGTTGTAGATCTAACTCTTGAATTTTCAAAGCCATAGATCTTTAACAAACTTCTTGCATGACATATCAATCATTAACTCATCTCCAACTCATCAGCATCCTTCATTAAATAATGCTTTTATTCATCCAATGTGATCTGTTATAACTCAGTTGTTACTCGGTTAATACTGGACTTCATTCAGTAGACATTATACCTTCTTTAACCGATATCGATAACCTTAGGGTTTACTGACTAGGTACCTTAGGGTTTACCAACTAGGTTCTTTGCTTGGTGACATAGTATAGTATTAAACTTACAATCAACAACATATGTAGGATATCAAAACAATCAAAACAATATGATCTCATGATTGTCTAACTTGGTAATAGTTTCCCATTGAATAACTTATTTATTCCCTTCATTTTCACATTCATTCTGTGTCACTCACCGACATCTTAATTCTCATCAAAACATACTTCTCAAGATATGGCAACATCATACTGAATCAGAAAATCAATTTCTTGACATTAATGACAAAATAATGTTATTAAGACAGTAATCATCCTTCTTTAGTTATATCAATAATCTCCAACAACCTTCTCAATATCCTAAATGAAATGCCAACAATATCCCCCTTTGGCATTGATGGCAATACCAACTTGATTTATTCAAATTGATTCAGATTCAGATTGTTGTATAGACTTCTCCTATTATCCTTGAGTTGTTTAATCCTTTACCTAAAGTCTTCTCCATTTAGGCTTCCCCCCTTTCTTTGGTCTTCTCCATTTAGTCTTCTCCCCCTTTGACAACAATGCCAAAAAAGTAAAATAACTAATTCATGAATTCTTCCTTTGTGAAGTGATTGCCTTGTTGTGTTACACATACAAATGTATCATCTCAGTCTCGATCAGAGCAACTTGTCTTCAATTCCTATTTCCTACACAACTTTAGAAAACCTCCTAAGGTGTGTGAATCAACATCAATCCACAAATAATATTCTATAGAGTCATCGAATTAATACTTTCACCGAACTCTTTCAGTGAGTAGAAGATAGGGATAGGACACCTAACTTGCTTCTGAGATACTCAAAAGTTTCCCTTGGCAGTGGCTTTGTGAAGATGTCTACTATTTGTTCTTTTGTGCCAACATACTCCAGCACAACTTTCTTTTCTTGAACTTCTTCTCTGAGATAATGATACTTTATAGAGATGTGTTTTGTCTTAGAGTGCATTATTGGATTCTTTGAAATGTTAATAGCACTAGTATTATCACAGAATATAGTTATTGGCTTGGTAATTTTCTCATTTATACCTTCCAACAGTTGTTTGATACATGCTATATTGGTGCAATTCAATGCAGCAGCAACATATTCAACTTTAGTTGTTGACTGTGAGATGCGTCCTTGTTTCTTGCTAAGCCAACTCACTAGTCTTTCTCCTAAAAATAATCCTCCACCACTTGTGCTTTTCCTGTCATCAATGTTTCCTGCCCAATCAACATCAGTATAGACTTTTAAATCAAAATCATTCCTCTTTTCATATACTAAGCCATAATCTTCAGTGCCTCTTAGGTATCTAAAAATTCTCCTGATTGCTATCATATGGGTTTCTTTGGGATCTGCAGAAAATCTTGCAACAATACCTACTGCATGTGCTATATCCAGTCCATATCTTCCATTTCAATGATCCCTAATAAATTTACCCAATCACTAATATGCATATTGCTATTCTATTTCAAGGGTTTAAACTAATTAATTTGATCATTCATTTCCAACTCGAGTACCTAAATTTTGAGTAGAAATACAAAAGAAAAGGATGCGTACTTACCTATTTCACTATTATAATCACCTTTTGATGTTGAATATGGCACCAGTTGGGATACCTTGTGCGCCTTCATGTAACCTTTATTGCAATTCATTTATTTGGTTTTACCGTTATGTCTTTCTCACAAGTTCTCACTCGAAGGGGGATTTTGACTCTAATATATTAATGGTAATAACCTAAAATTATGGCCACTTTTACTTCATTGAATCCAATGGTCTTCTTGAAATCCTTTATACATTATTGTTAGGTTGTAACTTCTTTTGCGATGTGAACACGTCCCTTCATTTTTAAAAAGAAATCCCTATCTTTTATGCAACCTTCATTTTGCAGGATTTAGACCATTTTCTTGATCATTATATTAATATTTCATATATTCCATTTCATTAAATATTTCACTTTCTACTAAAGAAAATGATCATGTTAAGCTGAAACACCTTTTGGAGACACTTCTTAGGATATTGGGTAGCAAATTTATTATGACTTTTATCCTTCTTCACTTTCTATATTATCTTAACATAGACTTTTCACTGCCTACTATTTCACTAATTGTAGGAAAATTCTTCTTTTCACTTCAATTGTTATTTCACATTTTCTCCCCAACCTAAATCTGTTTTGTAGGAATTGACTCATTTTTTAGTTTTGGAAAATGTTATACCTCACAAACCTTATCAATCCTAACCTTATTTCTCATTGCTATCTTCACTAACTTCACTTAGGCATTTATTCGCATCTTGAGTTGTGAGGCTTTACTTTGCAAAGTTTTGAGGGTCCCCATTTTTTATAAAAAATGGGGTGTGTTGTGTAAGCACACAACATAAACCTAATAGATCTAGCCACAAAACAACAAGGATAAATGTTGAGAATACTATTGGATATACGGGATTTCAATTCAATTTCCCTTTTTTAAGTTGAATTATGAAAATGTTAAAATTAGGATAAAAGTGCTGAAAATTGATGTAAAAATGCATAAACAGTGAGCTATAGTCATTGGATTAAGCCATGAACCTAGATTTGAAGATTGTAAGATGATTCAAATATATTCTCGAAAGGAACTCCTTATTTGTTAGGACTAGTGTGATAGTCGATCTAGTCCTCCACACTTTTCATACTCTAATAGAGAATCGATTTGTCTCTATAAATAAACCCTATCCTTAAGATCACAACTCTGAACATGTTACTACACAAGTAGAGAAGAGAAATAGGTTGAGAATAGGGGTTTGCCTTTGGTCAAACCCTAGTTTTGAAATTAAACGTGAAATAGAAATGAAATCTAATTGAACTGCTGTAAAGGAAATGTTCTCCTTTCAATTGACATATTAAATACTGACTAAAATACAAATTGTTGGCATTGTGTTGTCATTGATGTCAACCGGTATGGGAAGATTACTCATAGAAGAGATGTATGTGCAACACTGTTATGAAGGAGTACATTATGTGATATCTTGGATATCACCTTATGTTGCTAAACACTAGTAAAGGTACAGAAGATGATCTCAGAAGTCATCAGTACAAAAGGTAGTACATGACTTGTGTGATGAAATGAAGAAGTATCCTGAATGGATTCTTGTGATGAAAAGGCAGAGTGTTACCTGAATCACATCAATGATGGAGGAAGAAGAATGAATCGGTATACTGTAAGGTTAAAAAACAACAAGAATCTCACCGGACAAAGATGTAGTCCCATAAGAGGCAATGGTTGATTGTGAAAGTGCTCACATGTGCCTATCTGAGCAGATGTTGCACAAACAAGGAAGTCACATAAAAAGCATTGCAGGATGCAAAAGATAGGGTGTCACTCCATAAAGTAAGTGTTGGCATTATAACAGACAAAGGGAGATTGTTGGCATTCCAATTATAATGAGAGATTGTTGGTATTTCAATAAGGATATTGAGAAGGTTGTTGATGATTATGGATATAACTATTTTAAGGATATTTATTGTCTTAATATTATTATTTTGTCATTGATGTCAAGAAATTGATTTTCTAATTTAGTATGATGTAGCCATATCTTAAGAAGTATGTTTTGAAGAGAATTAAGATATCGGTAAAAGACACAGAAAGAATGTGATGAATAAGGGGAGGAATAAGTTATTCAATGGGAAACTATTACCAAGTTAGACAATGATGAAATCATGATATTTAGATTGTTTTGATATTATACATATGCTATTGTTTGTAAGGTTAATACTATACTATGCTACCAAGCAAAGAACCTAGTTGGTAAACCCTAAGGTTATCACTATCGGTTAATGAAGGCAGAATGTCTACTGAGTGAAGTTTAGTATTTACCAAGTTGCAACTGAGCAGTAATAGAATGCATTGAATGAATAAAAATATTATTTAATGATGGAAGCTAATGAGTTGGATATGATTAAATGATTGATACAACATACATGAAGTTTGTTAAAGATCTATGGCAATGAAAGATCGGCAGGATGATCTACAGCTTAGATTGAATAGCAATACCTTAGCACAAGTTCCAAGAAATGTATGCAAGTTCCAAGGTGAGGTAAAACATTTTTCAGATTGAAGGATACATTGAACCTAGTCAATTTTGAAGATCTGATGGCTATGATTGATCATGGGAAATGTGATCAAGGAGATTCAGTGGTTAGCAAATTGTTTATAAATAAGAAATTGTTGATAAACAATGTATGTGGGCAAATGTAAGCACAGGGATGCTACATAGTGATTATCGAGCACAAAAGCTTGAAGACCTATTTGAATAACAGAGTATAGAGCCTAGCAAAAGGATAAGATAAGTCTTATGACTAGATTGTATTGAGCAAATAAGAATTTTCTTTAGCATTTTTAGATGTGAAGTTGCAGATATATTTTTATTACTGTTATTTTGTGAAGTAACAGAAAACCTCTTAACCAAGTGGACTTAATAGTCTTATTTGTAAAACCCTCTAGCAAGGTGACATTCTGATTGAGTGTTTGAAATCCTTTAACAAGGTCACTTCTAAAAAGGTGAAGATCCTAAAAGATCTAAGGGAAATCCCTTAACCGGGTCACATCTAGCAATGTGTTTGTAATCTTTAATAGGATTTTCTTTTAACCGAGCATACTCTAGAAGAGTATATTTCTTAGTGGGTCCAAAATCCCATAGTGGTTTTTCCCTATTTGGGTTTCCACATTAAATCTAGTGTTATATGTTTTGTGATCTTATCTGTTTATGAGTTTGCATGCTTTACTATTTTTCTGATAAGGTTACCGAGGTTGAATCTGTTGAATATATTGAAGTTTAAGTTTTTAAGATTCACCCCCCCCCCCCTCTCATCTTGTTAGCTTGGCATCTATACTAAAAATTTACTATCAGAACTTATCAATTGGTATCAGAGCTTTGGACTCCGGAAGAAAAGTTTAAAGGTACTTGAGGCAAAAATCCAAAGATGTATAAGAGGGATGCACCGAAGCTGAACAAGTCAAGTTTCTCTACATGGCAGAAAAGGATGAAGCTGCACTTATCAGGAGTTGGAGATGTTGGCATTTCAATAAGGATATTGAGAAGGTTGTTGATGACTATGGATATAACTGATTAAGGATGTTTTACTGTCTTAATATTATTATTTTGTCATTGATATCAAGATATTGATTTTCTGATTCAGTATGATGTTGTCATATCTTAAGAAGTATGTTTTGAAGAGAATTAAGATGTCGGTAAAAGAAATAGAAAGAATATGATGAATAAGGGGAGGAATAAGTTATTCAATGGGAAACTATTATCAAGTTAGACAATGATGAGATCATGATGTTTAGATTGTTTTGATATTCTACATATGTTGTTAATTGCAAGGTTAATACTATACTATGTTACCAAACAAAGAACCTAGTTGGTAAACCCTAAGGTTATCACTATTGATTAATGAAGGCAGAATGTCTACCAAGTGAAGTTTAGTATTCACCGAGTTGCAACCGAGTAATAACAGAATGCATTGGATGAATAAAAGCGTTATTTAATGATAGAAACTGATGAGCTGGAGTTGATTAAATGATTGATACAATGTGCATGAAGTTTGTTAAGGATCTATGGCAATGAAAGATCAGAAGGAAGATCTACAACTTAGATTGAATCGTAATACCTTAGCACAAGTTCCAAGAAATGTATGCAAGTTCCAAGGCAAGGTAAAATGTTTCAGATCGAAGGATACATTGAACCTAGTCAAGTTTGGAGATTTGATGGCTATGATTGATCATGGGAAATGTGATCAAGGAGATTCAGCGATTAGCAAATTGTATATAAATAAGAAATTGTTGATAAACAATGTGTGCGGGCAAATGTAAGCACCGGGATGCTACATAGTGATTACCGAGCACAGAAGCTTGAAGACCTGTTTGAATAATAGAGTATAGAGCCCAGCAGAAGGACTAGATATGTCTTATGACTAGATTGTAATGAGCAAATAAGAATCTACTTTAGCATTTTTAGATGTGAAGTTACAGATATATATCATTACTATTATTTTGTGAAGTAACAGAAAATCTCTTAACCGAGTGGACTTAACAGTCTTATTTGTAAAACCCTATAGCAAGGTGACATTCTGAATGAGTGTTTGAAATCCTTTAACAAGGTCACTTCTAACAAGGTGAAGATCCTAATAGATCTGAGGGAAATCTCTTAACCAGGTCACATCTAGCAATATGTTTGTAATCTTTAACAGGATTTGCTTTTGACTGAGCATACTCTAGAAGAGTATATTTCTTAGTGGGTTTAAAATCCCACAGTGGTTTTTCCCTATTTGGGTTTCCACTTTAAATCTGGTGTTATATGTTTTGTGATCTTATCTATTTATGGGTCTGCATGCTTTAATGTTTTTCTGATAAGGTTACCGAGGTTGAATCTGTTGTTATTATGGAAGTTTAAGTTTGTATGATTCACCCCCCCTCTCATCTTGTTAACTTGGTATCTATACTAAACATTTAGTATCAGAACTTATCAATTGGTGTCAAAGCTTGTACTCCAAAAGTAAAGTTTAAAGGCACTTGAGGCAAAGATCCAAAGATGTATAAGAGGGATGCACCGAAGCTAAACAAGTCAAGTTTCTCTACATGGTAGAAAAGGATAAAGTTGCACTTATCGGGAGTTGGAGAATATGTTGTATATTATCTAGAGAATGATTTCATTACACTGAGCACCTATCCACTGACAATGGAAGAGATAAAGTCAAAGCAAGAAACTATTCATGCAATGATTGAAATAACATCTGCATTGACCGATTCAGAGTTTAATGATCTAGAAGGCTGCAATAATGCAAAGGCAATGTGGGACAAGCTCATAGTTGTGTATGGTGGTGATGAACATGTTCAAAGAGAAAAAGTAGATAGTTTAAGAGGACAACTTGAATCTATGAGGATGAATGAAGGTGAGAATATAACCCAGTACAGTACAAGACTAAAAGAGATTGTGAATCAAATCAAAGGAGTAGGTGGAACTATTGAAGAAAAGAATGTAACAAGTAAGTTGTTGAGAACCCTTCTACTAGCCTATATAATCTAATTATCTACAATCAATGAATTGAGGTCTGTACCCAATATGCCAATTTCTTTAGACGCTACTATCAATAAGCTACATGCATTTGAGTTAAGTAATTTTGATAACAATGGATCTTTGGTAAATAAAGTTGAATCTACTTTCAGTTCTTTTCATCTTGATGAATCTAATGATTACAATGATATAATAAGTAAGTATTCCAAAAGAGATCACAGTGGAGCAAGTGAAAGATTATGCAAGAACATGGAAATAGTGCAGAAACTATATGAGGAAATCAGGAAGCAAGAATAATTTGAAGCACAATTAGCCAGAAGATTACCGAGAGGAAAAGGTAAGTATATAGGAAAACTACCTTTGAAATGTTTCAATTGTGGTCTTGACAAAGAATCTAGTGAAAAGAGAGATTACCGAGATGATAGACAGAAAGATAATCATTATAGAGGACATCGAGACTTTAGTTGAAGAGATAAAAAGACATGCCTAATAGCTGATGAGGATTCTAATGATGATAAATCAGATGAAAATGATACAGAGGAAGTAGTTTATGTGGCTATCAAATATGGATCAGATGAAGAAATGTATGAAGAAAAATCCCTAGTATCTCATATAAGTAAAAATGATTCTTGGATCATAGATAGTGGATTCTCACATCACATGATAGGAGATAAACACAAGTTTGTTATGTTAGAAGATTATGATGGAGGTTATGTAAGATTTGCTAATGATGCACCATGTCTGGTAAAAGGTAAAGGATCCATAACACTTCTTAACAATGCTAAATGTGATGATGTTTATTGGGTTGAAGGTTTGAAATACAATCTGTTGAGTGTAGCACAACTAAACAACATAGGTTACCGAATAGAGTTTCAGAAAGGAATTGTCAAAGTTTATGACAAGCATGGAAAGTTAGCTGCTACCGGGACACAAATAAAAGGTAACACATTTCATCTTGACTCAACTCTAAATAATTGTCTTTATGCAAAGATAGATGATACTTGGTTATGGCATAAAAGGTTTTGTCATGTAAATTTTGATAATCTGATCAAAATAAGCAAGAAGCACGGAGTAAGAGGTCTATCGAGTTTGCAAAAACCTGAGAATTCTATGTGCCGAGGACGCAAGATGGGTAAAATGACAAGATCAAGCTTTACAAGTAAGTCTTACACTTCTAAGGGAATTTTAGATCTTGTGCATACTGATCTTTGTGGTCCTATGAAAGTTCAAAGTTATTATGGTGACAAATATTTCATAATATTTGTGGATGACTATTCAAGGATGATGTCAGTTATGTTTCTAAAAGAAAAATCATAAGCTTTTCAAATGTTTAAATGGTACAAGGCAAGAGTTGAAAATGAAACAGTAAGACAACTGAAATGTCTTAGATTAGATAGAGGAGGAGAGTTCACATCTAATGAGTTTAACTTATACTACAATGATCATGGTATTAAAAGACAATTCTCTGCACCGAGAACTCCACAACAAAATGGAATAGCTGAGAGAAGAAAGAGATCTATTATGGATTGTGCCAGAACCTTGATGATTGAAAAGAGAGTGCAACAAATATTTTAGAGAGAAGCAATAAGCACAGTAGTTTACACCTTAAACTGAGTACAACTGAAGAAAGGAACATTGAAGACACCTTATGAGATATGGTATGATAAGAAACCTAATGTAAGTTATTTTAAAATCTTTGGAAGTAGATGCTATTTTCATGAAGAATGATGAAAATGGAATACTGATCTCAGCCATATTTGTTGATGACATTATATTTTGTGGAAATGATTCACTATGCAAGAACTTTGGAAATGAAATGAGCAAAGAATTTGAGATGTCACTAATCGGCGAGATAAAGTATTTTATAGGTTTATAGATACTGCAAATGAAAGATGATATTTTCATTACCCAATCCAAGTACATAAAGGAAATCTTGAAGAAATTTGGAATGGAGGATTCAAAACCTGTAAGCACTCCTATGACTACCAACTATAAATTATCAAAGAATGGTGAATCTGCATCTGTTGATGAGACACTTTACCGATCTATGATTGGAAAGTTGCAATATGTTGTTCACAACAAACTAGATATAGCACATGCAGTAGGTATAGTTGCAAGATATTCTGCAGATCCCAAGGAAACACACTTGACAACAATCAAAAGAATTTTTCAGATACCTGAGAGGCACTAAGGATTATGGCTTAGTGTATCAGAAGAGAAATGATTTTGATTTAAAAGTTTTTACTGATGCTGATTGGGCAGGCAACATTGATGATAGGAAAAGCACAAGTGGAGGAGCTTTCTTTTTAGGAGAAAGACTAGTGAGTTGGCTTAGCAAGAAATAAGGATGTGTTTCACAGTCAGCAGTAGAAGCTGAATATTTTGCTACAACATTGAATTGCACTAATATTGCATGGATCAAACAACTGTTGGAAGGTATAAATGAGAAAGTTACCAAGCCAGTAACTATATTCTGTGATAATACTAGTGCCATTAACATTTTAAAGAATCTTGTTATGCACTCTAAGACAAAGCATATCTCTATCAAATATCATTATCTTAGAGAAGAAGCTCAAGAGAAGAAAGTGGTGTTGGAGTATGTTAGCACAAAGGAACAAATAACAGATATCTTCACTAAGCCACTACCAAGGGACACTTTTGAGTATCTCAGAAGTAAGTTAGGAGTCTTACCCCTATCTTCCACTCACTGACTGAGTTCGGTGAAAGCATAAATTCGATAACTCTATGAAATATCTTTTAGGAGTTGATGTTGATTTACACACTTTAGAAGTTTTTGTAAAGGTGTGTAGGAAATAAAACATGGAACAGGAATTGTAGACACTACTCTGACCGAGACTGAGTTGATATATAACAGCAAGGAATTACTTCTCAGTAGAAGAAATCATGTTTCAGTTCTTTTACCTTTTGGCATTGTTGTCAAAAGGGGGAGAAGACTGTAGAATGGGGTAGAAGACTGAAGAAAGAAGGAGAAGACAAAGAGAAGACTAATGTATGCGGGAGAATTCTGATGATAGAAGGAGAGCATTTCAGGATTTCTGAAGCATTTCACAGCAATCCGAATCAATTAGGTCAAATCAATTGGTTTTGCCATCAATGCCAAAGGGGGAGATTGTTGCCATTATAATAGACAATGGGAGATTGTTGGCATTTCAATAAGTATATTGAGAAGGTTGTTGATGACTATGGATATAACTGATTAAGGATGTTTTACTGTCTTAATATTATTATTTTGTCATTGATGTCAAGAAATTGATTTTTTGATTTAGTATGATGTTGCCATATCTTAAGAAGTATGTTTTGAAGAGAATTAAGATGTCGGTAAAAGACACACAAAGAATATGATGAATAAGGGGAGGAATAAGTTATTCAATGGGTAACTATTACCGAGTTAGACAATGATGAGATCATGATGTTTATATTGTTTTGATATTCTACATATGTTGTTAATTGCAAGGTTAATGCTATACTATGTTACTGAACAAAGAACCTAGTTAGTAAACCCTAAGGTTATCGCTATCGGTTAATGAAGGCGGAATGTCTATCGAGTGAAGTTTAGTATTCATCGAGTTGCAATTGAGTAATAACAAAATGCATTGGATGAATAAAATTCTTATTTAATGATGGAAGCTGATGAGCTGGAGTTGACTAAATGATTGATACAACGTGCATGAAGTTTGTTAAGAATCTATGGCAATGAAAGATTGGCGGCAAGATCTATGGCTCAGATTGAACTGCAATACCTTAGCACAAGTTCCAAGAAATGTATGTGTTGTCTTCAAAATCTGATTGTCTTTAATCATCCTTAAAAATAATATGATTTGAACTTGGTGCAGGAGAGACATCAAAGATAAGGAAATTCTCAAGACAACATATGACAAGGTTTGGATTGAACCTTCTACACTTTGGACTTACTCAGAGCCCAGGTGGGTATACCTTTGTGAATTAAATTCACACTTTCAAATTATAAACCCATAGCAAACCAATCCAGAAAACCAGTGGATCTATTCACCTTGAAATTAACTGAAAACAAAGAATGGAAATTATACCTAAATTCAGAATTTCGATCAACAAAACATGCAATAAATAACTTCAATCAATACCAGTGCCTTATCCAAGGTCATAGAGTTATCTAAACTCAAATAAGACTCCTGAAACAAAACATCTTTATGCGTCCCATTGGCTTGGTTTCTATTAATCCTTGTATATGCCTGACACCTACAAGAACTCATGCATTCCAAATTAAGCTATGATCATCAAAATTCAAAGTCTCTCCTAAAGAGTTTATTGGTATGAGTGATCCCCGCATCTTTTATTTCCCTCCTAAAGAGAAAAGCTAATGAACACTTCTACTAAAATTGCTTAGCAATTCCATTCAAACAGAACAACCCTGGATTATTCAGAATGAAAATAGTAAACAAATTGTAAACACACTTGAAGAAAACACAAAGCTTCACTCAAAACTGATGATTTGTATATTGATATTAAGTTTCAAGAAATATTACAAGAAGTTTTTGAATATTCTCCATTAGACTTCGAAAAGCTCAGATAAATTTCTGCAGCGTTTTCCTACAATTTTTTGCGATCTCTTTTCCTCTAGTCCTGGTATCCATTTATAACAACATGGATGCACAAAGCTTTGGACTTCTCGAGGAGAGTTTGTTACAATCATTTCTTTCAAAAATAAAGAGGTTACAATCTTTTCACAAAGCCAGTTACAAGCTCTTTTCGGCCTTTGCAGTTTCTTCAACAGGTTGTTCGGTTGCAACCTCTTCCATCTTTTTAGGGGCACTCTCCAACTGCTCCATATCATGAGTGGCATATTTAGTCGTCCACTCACCATACACCTCTTCTATCAGCCATGAGAAATTAATCACTTTATCCTTGGTCTTAGTCAACCTTTTCCAAGAATTTCTCATTTTGTCGACTTCTGAATTGAGGAAACCATAATGTGACTTAATTTTCTCTATCTCTTGTATTGTCAAAACAAAGAAAGAAGCATCGTCTAGATCAATAATTCCTTTAACTCTTGCTAACAATTTAGCTTCTATCTCCTTAAGTCATATTTGTTTGTCCTTTAATTGATCTGGGCTAGCAAAAACTCCTGGGAGCAACTCAAAAACTTGATCAATGTACTCCTTTTTGCACAAATTAACCTTCCTATCAACATTATCCACCTCTGCTACTAATTGTACTAAGACTTTAGCGACATTAGAAGTGGATTTGATGATGGTATTGGCCCTTGCTTCATCGTAGGATACACACATAAACTCTAAATCTTGCTCCCTAGGCCTCCATTTGTCAAAAATAGGTGCCAAAATGGCCTTGTTTTTCCTGAGCTCATTCCATATATCCATAATTTTACCTACATTGTTGTAGAGCAATGAGGCATCTATTGTATCTGCAAAGCTGGAAATTGTAGCCCTTACTCTCTCCTCATACTTCTTTGCATATAAGGCCTGAGCCTGTTTCAAGTTTTCTAATTCTTGAGGAGTAATTTCAACCATTTGAGAGCTGGAGGGTGCTGGAGATGGTGGAAACTCAATGATAGTGCTAGTAGGTGGAGGTCTTGCAGGAGAAGAGGAGATCATCAGTGTCAAAGACTCACCTTGATGGTATTGTCCAGTCAACTAGTTCTGCAGCTTGGCAATGATATTATCCTTACCTCTTACCTCCTCCTTGGCATTGTTATAGGCCTTGAAAACTATTTCCAACTTGACTTGGAGGGCCTCCTTCTCTTTGGCTTCCTTCTTTGCTACTGCAACACTAAATTTTGCAGTCTCTAACACAGTGCTAGTAGCCTCCACTACCCTTGTACTCTGCACTCTCTTCACCATCATCCCACCAAGGTAACTTGACCTTGGGGTGTCTTTGCTTTTCTTACTCTCATTTCTCTTGAGAGACCACATGACAAGTGCAACATTATCCTTATTGAAAGTAATCCCCTCCATGGGTTTAGTCTCTTTTCTCACTACATCTAGTACCAGGGCATCTACTATATCCCATTCGGGTAAAATAAGCACTCCAGCTTGTGCTACCATATCTCTTCCCTGCTCAGGGGTGATGGTTTTGAATTCTTCCATCATCTCTTGCTTTATTTCCTCTTCTACCAGGGCTGGATCTTTATTAGGCTACTCAGCCTTTCTCTTTTCACATCTAGCATTATATTTATCTATGTGTTGTTTCCATATAAACTGCATAAATGCTTCTGATGTGACAAAATTGTTATCAGCTAAGAAGGCATTACCTGCCTGCTTTATCTCAGGATCCCACTCCTAGCCTTTGAGTTTAGTGGTAGTGATATCCATTTCAGCAGCAACGGGTTCTTCTGGCATTCCTTCCTCCACTTCATCATAAGTGTAGGCAATTTCCCCTAGACTACCTAACTGTAGGAGTTGCTTAGCTGCTGCTTGCTCATTTCCTATATGGATAGGGGATTGGGATGGGGAATACAAAGGTGTATCTGATTGTATTTTTTTCCCCACCCTTTTCTTCTTTGGGCTTTCTTGGATGTCAATGACATCTTGTATCTTCCTCTTTCCTTTGGAGGTAGAGGGCTCCCCTGTTGTAGGCATCAGCACACTATAACTGGATTTCTTATGCAGTGTATAATCACCAGGAGGGATTTCTTTGTTGGAAGCTGACCTACTTAGGATCATTCTTTCCTTCTTAGGGTTGCTTTTGATTATAGCTTCCCTCTTCTCCTTCAGGTTCTGCATCACATCTTCAAAGCAAACAATCAAAAACTTTATTTTCTCCTCCAGAGGGAAAAAGCTAGACAATGGGTCATAGCTGGCATCAAACTAATGCACAAAATCCAAAGCTTTCTTATAAGCCACCCACTTCTCTTTCCTTAGCTCCTACTCATCTAGATCAAACTCATTTCTGATGAGGTCTTTAGGAAACTAGAATTGATGAGGCCCACCTCTGCATGCTACCTTCTTTCTAAACATACCATTGAAGAAGTCTTCTGGATCAGCACACCTAGACACTGCAGTGGACAAATGATAAGGCTTGAGGAAATCTTCAAAGCAATTCTAGCCTCCCTTTGTTATTACAAATTGGTGGGCTATGGTAGCTGCAGGGAAAATAGTCCCTTTACCCCTGCCTGTCAACTCTGCCTCTTGTAAACCACTGATTTGTCTAAGGATCTCTACAATTCCCACTTTGAAAGGGACCTGGTAAGGTAGCAAAAATGGGGTGCCTCTGAAACCAAACACTCTGAAAACTATGGAGACTGGATACAAGTAAATGTCACCCCAGTTATGAACATTTTTTATGTTCTCTGTGAATTCTTTTGGTCTTATGAATTCCAGAAGAACTTTGGGGATTCTTGGATTCTCTGAGTAGAGGAGAGTCCTAATCTTGGATGCAAAATATTTATCAAACTTCAGGAAATTGGCATCCTCTCTATCCCATGACAACATAGTACTCCATAATTGTACTGACATTTTTTCTCCTTCTTTCTCCTTAACAAGGTCCAGTCCACTGGCGAAGTAATCACCACCTTTGAAGATAAAAAGATGCATCAGGAGTGAGTACCATCCGAAAGGCCTATCCACCTTTCCATTCTTGATTCTTGTTAACGCTTCATGGATAGCATCAGCAATAAAAGAGGCATAATCAAATGTAATTGCAAGAGAAGGATTCAAAATCTAAGCAATCATTAACAAGTAATGATTTGGCATATTTGCTTCAGCATCTTCTCCCAAAACTTGGCAAAGTGCCCAATACATTCCTTTAGCCCTCAGGGTGAACATACTTAATGAAAAGGGCTCTTGTGTGTTGGGTCCTACAACTGTTAACCTTCCTATCTTCACAAAAAACTCCTTGAGAGGCCCGTTCCTGAGATGACTCCTCTGTGCACCATAAATTTGGGCTAACGATGTGAAATTTATAGGTTCTAGAAAATTGGTGAACTCATTAAGCCCAAAAGCTTTCCTGAATTCTTCAGCATTAATCTCAACAAGGGTTTTCCCATTTATATCCCAAATGCTTCTTGTGACTGGATCATAGTTGAGCACAATTTGGGTCAGCAAATCTATGTCCATAACTACCCCTGGGACTACCAATTTCCCAACATCTAATTCCCAAATACTGTTTTGCAAGGCCGGGGAATTTCTTATTCCACATCCAATCTTAAATAACCCCAACCTAGATAGTCCAACTTGTGGGTCTCTCAACTAGTTACCCTTGTCATACAGTCCTTCTCCTATCTTTAAATGGGGAGCTCTAGGCACTAATTCTTTTGCCTTTGATGCCTGATTAGTTGACAACATCAATTGTTCTAAAAAATCATCATAGACACTCCTTTCTGAATAGTTAACTTTGCTAGAAAATTCTCTTTTAGGACCATTTTGAAAATGTAAGAAAAGAATACCACTCTTAAACAATTCTGTGATGAATCAATTATCTTATCTAAAACACTACATAGGAATTGCTACACAAGAATACAAGAGAACTTGTTCTTCACTTGAAGGAAATTGCTCTGCAATTGAACCGACTTGCTCTATACCTAAAGAAAATAACTCTGCATCCGCTCTTCTGCTAAATCCTTTAAAAAATATCTTCACCTGGTTGATAGGAAATCAAATATTGTACTCAGGGTCTTAACTACAACATTGATTCCACATGCTTCGGTCGTCCCTTCAAAATTGAATTCATATGAGAATTTGTATTTTTCGCTCCAACGGGTCACAATGTTCCTGCAAGTGTTTCATTTTTCTCTTTCGCAACTTCGCGAAGCATAACTATCGGGCAGCTTGATCCTATGAAATAGCACCAACCGTTCGATCAAAAGAAACTTGATCAAGCGTTAGATTAACTAATAGCTTTGGCTCCGCACTGGGTCCTGCTTCTCTATTGGCTACATGATACCATGTGGTGCCCAACCATTGGCCTTGAAATTTCCTTCGCATTCCACTTGAAACTGGCCACGTGTCTTTCTTTTATACCGCCGGTTCCACCTTGGCGGGCCTACAACTTTCTTCTTAGACCATGTGTCACCAGACACGTGGACAACTCTCATTCACTCTCGCTATTTTGCAGGGTATAAAGGACGAGCATCTTACCCTTGCAAAATAGCGCAAGTCGTTGGATCATCTTTTAAATTGATCGGCATTTAACCATCTGAAAAGGCTTTCGGGAGGGGTGGGCCCACTGACTCACTATGAACACCTGGGGCCCAATCACCTTTAGAGCTGACTTGTCACTTTTCTTATACGCCGAAAGAAAACCATGAGGCTCCAATAAATTATTGAGAGTTGTACCTGCCAGGTCATCTCCTAACTGTGACCTGAATCACCTCTGGGGCCCACCTTTTAGCCTTTAATCCTGACCCGCTGACTGTTGTGATTTCTATCGCGTGCCGCCATTTTACTCACTACCATCAACCAGCTAGACCATGTATGTGGCATGCCATGTAATTTTCGTAACTTCACTGGTTTTAAATTATGTGCAACTTCGTCTAGCGAAATAACGCGAGCCGTGGATCCACCCGCGAGATGCGCAGTAGTTACTGGGCCTGACAACTTCAAGAGAAAAACATATAAGGCATAAATTTTTCAATAAATTAACATAACTGCCTAGGCAAACAACAAGGGGGGGACACTTCCTATGACCCCATGACCCATTACTTAAGTGAATAAAGTAATGAAAGATTAGAAACTAGAGGGTTTAAAACAAACACAAGAGGATCTAAAATCAAAAACCCTTAAACCCTTGAGGTCTAAAACAAAGCCAAAGCATTTGAAACTACACCCTATTCAAAATTTTAACAAACCATAGCCAATCATGGGAAGAGAAAAGCCCATTTTTAATCAGTGATAACAGTATGCAAGTTCCAAGGCAAGGTAAAATGTTTTAAGATCGAAGGATACATTGAACCTAGTCAAGTTTGGAGATCTGATGGCTATGATTGATCATGGAAAATGTGATCAAGGAGATTCAACGGTTAGCAAATTGTTTATAAATAAGGAATTGTTGATAAACAATGTATGTGGGCAAATGTAAGCACAGGGATGCTACATAGTGATTACCGAGCACAGAAGCTTGAAGACCTATTTGAATAATAAAGTATAGAGCCTAGCAGAAGGACTAGATAAGTCTTATGACTAGAGTGTAATGAGCAAATAAGAATCCGCTTTAGCATTTTTAGATGTGAAGTTGTAGATATATATATCATTACTATTATTTTGTGAAGTAACAGAAAATCTCTTAACCGAGTGGACTTAACAGTCTTATTTGTAAAACCCTCTAGCAAGGTGACATTTTGAATGAGTGTTTGAAATCCTTTAACAAGGTCACTTCTAACAAGGTGAAGATCCTAACAGATCTGAGTGAAATCCCTTATCCGGGTCACATCTAGAAATGTGTTTGTAATCTTTAATAGGATTTTCTTTTAACTGAACATTCTCTAGAAGAGTATATTTCTTAGTTGGTCCAAAATCCCATAGTGGTTTTTCCCTATTTGGGTTTCCACGTTAAATCTGGTGTTATATGTTTTGTGATCTTATATGTTTATGGGTCTGCATGCTTTAATGTTTTTCTAATAAGGTTACCGAGGTTGAATCTATTGTTTTTATGGAAGTTTAAGTTTGTATGATTCACCCCCCCTCTCATCTTGTTAACTTGGTATCTGTACTAAACATTTAGTATCAGAACTTATCAGGAGAATATGTTGTATATTATCTGGAGAATGATTTCATTACACCGAGCAGCACCTATCCATTGACAATGGAAGAGATAAAGGAAAAGAAAGAATATATTCAAGAAATGATTGAAATAACATCTGCATTGACTGACTCAGAGTTGAATGATCTACAAGGCTGCAATGATGCAAAGGCAATGTGGGACAAGCTCATATCTGTGTATGGTGCTGATGAACATGTCCAAAGAGCAAAAGTGGATATTCTAAGAGGATAACTTGAATCTATAAGGATGAATGAAGGTGAGAACATAACCCAGTATAGTACAAGACTAAAGGATATTGTCAATCAAACCAAAGGAGCAGGTGGAACTATTGAAGAAAAGGATATAACAAGTAAGTTGTTAAGAACCCTTCTACCAGCTTATGCAATCTGAGTATCTGCAATCAATGAATTAAGGTCTATACCCAATATGCTAGTTTCTTTAGATGCTACTATCGGTAAGCTACATGCATTTGAATTAAGTAATTTTGATAATAGTGGGTTTTTAGTAAATAAGGTTGAATCTGCACTCAGTTCTTTTCACGTTGATGAATCTGATGATTACAATGATAGAATGAGTAAATACTCTGAAGGGGATCATAGTGGAGCAAGTGAAAGATTTCATAAGAATATGGAAAAAGTGCACAAACTGTATGAGGAAATCAAAAAGCAAGAAGAGTTTGAAGCACTATTAGCCAAAAGGTTACTGAGAAGAAAAGGTAAGTATAAAGGAAAGCTACCTTTGAAATGTTTCAATTGTGATAAGATAGGACAATTGGCTTCTACCTGTCCTGATAAAGATTCTAGTGAAAAGAGAGATTAGCGAGATGATAGACAGAAAGATAATCATTACAGAGGACACCAAGACTTCAGGAGAAGAGATAAAAAGACATGCCTAATAGCTGATGAGGAATCGAATGATGATAAATCAGATGAAACTGATACAGAGGAAGTAGTTTATGTGGCTATCAAAGATGGATAAGATGAAGAAAGGTATGAAGAAAAAGCCCTAATATCTCACATAAGTAAAAATGATTCTTGGATCATAGATAGTGGATGCTCACATCACATGACAGGTGACAAACACAAGTTTGTTATATTAGAAGATTATGATGGAGGTTATGTAAGATTTGGTAATGATGCACCATGTCTGGTAAGAGGTAAAGGATCCATAACATTGCTTGACAATGCTAAATGTAATGATGTTTATTGGGTTGAAGGTTTGAAATACAATTTGTTGAGTGTAGCATAGCTAAACAACATAGGTTATCGAATACAATTTTAGAAAGGAATTGTCAAAGTTCATGACAAGCATGGAAAGTTAGCTTCTACCAGGACACAAACAAAAGGTAACACCTTTCATCTTGACTCAGCTCGGAACAATTGTCTTTATGCAAAGATAGATGATACCTAGTTATGGCATAAAAGCTTTTGTTATGTAAATTTTGATAATCTAATCAAAATAAGTAAGAAGCACCGAGTAAGAGGTCTACCGAGTTTGGAAAAACTTGAGAATGCTATGTGTCGAGGATGCCAGATGGGTAAGATGACAAGATCAAGCTTTACAAGTAAGTCTTACACTTCTAAGGGAATTTTAGATCTTGTGCATACTAATCTTTGTGGTCCTATGAAAGTTCAAAGTTATTATGGTGACAAGTATTTCATATTATTTGTGGATGATTATTCAAGGATGATGTCAGTTATGTTTTTAAAAGAAAAATCAGAAGCTTTTCAAATGTTTAAATGGTACAAGGCAAGAGTTGAAAATGAAACAAGAAGACAACTGAAATGTCTTAGATTAGATAGAGGAGGAGAGTTCACATCTGATGAGTTTAACTTATACTACAATGATCATGGTATTAAAAGACAAATCTCTGCACCGAGAACTCCATGACAAAATGGAATTACTGAGAGAAGAAACATATCTATTATGGATTGTGCCAGAACCCTGATGATTGAAAAGAAAGCACCACAAAGATTTTGGAGAGAAGCAATAAGCATAATAGTTTATACCCTGAACCGAGTACAACTAAAGAAAGGAACTTTGAAGACACCTTATGAAATCTAGTATGATAAGAATCCTAATGTAAGTTATTTTAAAATCTTTGGACGTAGATGCTATATTCACAAAGATGACAGAAATGGTAAGTTTGATCAGAAAAGTGAAGAAGGAACATTTCTAGGTTATTCTTCTAGAAGCAAAGCATTTAAATGTCTGATCAAATCATCTAATAAAATAGTAGAAAGTGCAAATGGGAAAATTGATGAATTTGTAGAAAGAAATGATGAAGGAAATTCCAAAGAACCAAAAGATTATGATGAATTTGTCTATGTTCAACCGAGAAGTTCTACCGAGAAGACTACTGAAGGAAATGAAGAGAATATCCAGTTATTAAGTGATGAAGAAGATCATACAAATCCTATCAGGCCTATATTAGCCAAGTATGTTAGAAGGAATCATGCATCAAGTCAGATTATAGGAGATAAGGATGATCTAGTGATGACAAGGAACAAACTAAGACAGAACACATGTTTGATATCTGAATTTGAACCTAGAATAGTGAAAGAGGCATTCAACAATGAAGATTGGGTAAATGCTATGACAGAAGAGATTGATCAAATCAAGAAGAATGACACATGGACACTGGTCCCTAGACCGAAGGACAAAAATGTAATCAGTACAAAGTGGATATTCAAAAACAAGCTAAATGAAAAAGGCGAGGTCATTCGAAATAAAGAAAGACTAGTTTGCAAAGGATATGCTCAAGAAGAAGGAATTGATTATGGTGAGACTTTTGCACCTGTGGCAAGACTTGAAGGAGTAAGAACATTGTTGGCATATGCTGCTCACAACAATTTCAAGGTATATCAAAAGGATGTCAAATCTGCATTTCTAAATGGTAAATTAGTAGAAAAAGTTTTTATTGAACAACCTGAAGGATTTGTTGAAGACAAAAATAAAGATCAGGTATGTAAATTAAACAAAGCATTATATGGTTTGAAACAAGCACCTAGAGCATGGTATGAAAGATTACACTCTTATTTGACCAAGATTGGTTTTATAAGAATAAGTGAAAACAACAATATATACATGAAGAATGATGAAGACAATGGAATACTGATCTCAGCCATATTTGTTGATGACATTATATTTTGTGGAAATGATTCTCTATGCAAGAACTTTGGAAATGAAATGAGCAAAGAATTTGAGATGTCATTAATCGGTGAGATAAAGTATTTTATAGGTTTACAAATACTGCAAATGAAAGATGAGATCTTCATTACCAAATCCAAGTACATAAAGGAAATCTTGAAGAAATTTGGAATGGAGGATTCAAAACCTGTAAGTACTCCTATGACTACCAACTATAAACTATCAAAGAATGATGAATCTACATCTGTTGATGAGACACTTTACCAATCTATGATTGGAAAGTTGCAATATGTTGTTCACAACAGACTGAATATAGCACATGCAGTAGGTATAGTTGCAAGATTCTCTGTAGATCCCAAAGAAACACACATGATAGCAATCAAAAGAATTTTTAGATACTTGAAAGGCACTAAGGATTATGGCTTAGTATATCAGAAAGGGAATGATTTTGATTTAAAAGTTTTTACTAATGCTGATTGGGCATGCAACATAGATGGCAGGAAAAGCACAAGTGGAGGAGCTTTCTGTTTAGGAGAAAGACTAGTAAGTTGGCTTAGCAAGAAACAAGGATGTGTTTCACAGTCAACAACAAAAGCTAAATATGTTGTTGCAGCATTGAATTGAACTAATATAGCATCGATCAAACAACTATTGGAAGGCATAAATGACAAAGTTACTGAGCCAGTAACTATATTCGGTGACAATACTAGTGCCATTAACATTTCAAAGAATCCTATTATGCACTCTAAGACAAAGCACATCTCTATCAAATATCATTGTCTTAGAGAAGAACCTCAAGAGAAGAAAGTGGTGTTGGAATATGTTAGCACAAAGGACCAAATAGCAAATATCTTCACCAAGCCACTGCCAAGGGACACTTTTGAGTATCTCATAAGAAAGTTAGTGGTCCTACCCCTATCTTCTACTCACTAACCAAGTTTGGTGAAAGCATCAATTCGATGACTCTACAGAATATCTTTTAGGAGTTGATGTTGATTTACACACCTTAGGAGGTTTTCTAAAGGTGTGCAGGAAATAATATAGGGAATAGGAATTGAAGACAAAATGCTTTGACCGAGACTGAGTTGATACATAACAGCAAAGGAATTACTTCTCAGAGGAAGAAATAATGTTTTAGTTCTTTTACTTTTTGCAATTGTTGTCAAAGGGGGAGAAGACTGATGAAAAAGGAGAAGACAACAAGGAGGAGAAGACTAATGTATGGGGGAGCAATCTGATGACAAGAGGGAGAGAATTTTAGAATCTCACAGCAATCTGAATCAATTAGGTCAAATAAATTGGTTTTGCCATCAATGCAAAAGGGGGAGATTGTTGGCATTTCAATAAGGATATTGAGAAGGTTCTTCATGATTATGGATATAACTGTTTTAAGGATATTTACTATCTTAATATTATTATTTTGTCATTGATGTCAAGAAATTGATTTTTTAATTCAGTATGATGTTTCCATATCTTAAGAAGTATGTTTTGAAGAGAATTAAGATGTTGGTAAAAGACACAGAAAGAATGTGATGAATAAGGGGAGGAATAAGTTATTCAATGGGAAACTATTACCGAGTTAGACAATGATGAAATCATGATGTTTAGATTGTTTTGATATTCTACATATGCTATTGTTTGTAAGGTTAATACTATACTATGTTACCGAGCAAAGAACCTAGTTGGTAAACCCTAAGGTTATCGCTATTGGTTAATGAAGGCAGAATGTCTACCAAGTGAAGTTTAGTATTCACTGAGTTGCAATCAAGTAGTACTAGATTGCATTGAATGAATAGAAATGTTATTTAATGATGGAAGCTGATGAGCTAGATATGATTAAATGACTGATACAACATGCATGAAGTTTGTTAAAGATCTATGGCAGTGAAAGATCAATAGGAAGATCTATAGCTTAGATTGAACCGCAATACCTTAGCACAAGTTCCAAGAAATGTATGCAAGTTCCAAGGCAAGGTAAAATGTTTTTTAGATCGAAGGATACATTGAACCTAGTCAAGTTTGAAGATCTGATGGCTACGACTGATCATGGAAAATGTGATCAAGGAGATTCAGTGGTTAGCAAATTGTTTATAAATAAGGAATTGTTGATAAATAATGTATGCGGGCAAATGTAAGCATAGGGATGCTACATAGTGATTACCAAGCACAGAAGCTTGAAGACTTGTTTGAATAACAGAGTATAGAGCCCAGCAAAAGGACAAGATAAGTCTTATGACTAGATTGTATTGAGAAAATAAGAATCTGCTTTAGCATTTTTAGATGTGAAGTTGTAGATATATTTTTATTACTATAGATATATTTTTATTACTGTTATTTTGTGAAGTAACAGAAAATCTCTTAATCAAGTGGACTTAACATCTTATTTGTAAAACCCTCTAGCAAGGTGACATTCTGATTGAGTGTTTGAAATCCTTTAACAAGGTCACTTATAACAGGGTGAAGATCCTAACAGATCTGAGGGAAATCCCTTAACCGGGTGACATCTAGCAATGTGTTTGTAATCTTTAACAGGATTTGCTTTTAACCGAGCATACTCTAGAAGAGTATATTTCTTAGTGGGTCTGAAATCCCACAGTGGTTTTTCCCTATTTGGGTTTCCATGTTAAATCTAGTGTTATATGTTTTGTGATCTTATCTATTTATGAGTTTGCATGCTTTACTATTTTTCTAATAAGGTTACCGAGGTTGAATCTGTTGAATATATTGAAGTTTAAGTTTGTATGATTCACCCCCCACTCTCATCTTGTTAGTTTGGCATCTGTACTAAACATTTAGTATCAGAACTTATTAGTAAGTGGAGCTGATCTCCTATTATGCTTCGAGTGCATCATTGGTCAGAGAGATAAGGATGAGGAGGAATATGGAGCTGCCTATGCAGGAAAAGTATGAAGTGTTTGTCACCTTGACAAACCGGTAGAGAAATCAACATAATTGATCAGGGAAGAAAGGAAAGGCTTAGAAGATGCAAATAGACATGACTTAAGATGGAGTCTTTTGAAGGGTGATGACATGGTGTCTTCAGGAGTGGAATCTAGTATATGAGTCAACCGGTTGTATAAGCAAGATGAACTAGCAAAATATATCCTAGACTCATCTGTTTGGAAACCGGTTTGAGAGTTTTCACCGACTATTCAAGATGAGGGTAGATATGACGAGGCAACTAGTATAGTAAGAAAGATTAGTTGGATCAGAAAACCTAAAGAGTAGAGGAACCAGTAAGGTAGTTGGTCATCAAGTCTACTTGGACCGAATTGAAGTGCCAAGCTGGCAAGACAATTTACATGGAATCAACATGGCAAACCCGCAATTAGATAAAGATCAAATGTACAAGCACTATGGTTGTTGCAGGGTTGGTCAGCTTTAATGGAAGTCCCCTCAAATCATGAACATGGTGTAGAGTGATTATAGGGGTTTGAGGCTCGAGGTCTGAGTGACAACTATGAGCCAGCTAAGAGATTGAGAAGATCGAGGGGATGAAGGAAACAACCGGATAGATCTCTTGCGACTTACCAAAGGATTTGTTGATGCAGTAAAAATAAAATCACCAGGATGAAAGAGTGTGATCCATGAAACATGACTATGGCAGAGATATGCATGTAGATGTCAGGAGTATTAGATCTTGCAAGATCTGATTGTATTTTTTGTATGTCTCGAAGATAGTGAAGAAACCCTAACAGCCTGAGTTTTGAATTGACGTTTGGCGGGAAATTTGGGCTATAAGTAAAAAGGCCTAAGAGATTGTTTGTTGCTGCTGAATAGAGTATATATTGTATCATTGCAAATTTGTAGACTTTTGCAAGTAAAGATCAACCAAGTGCTCAATGAGAAAGAGAGGGAGAGTAGACCTAGTCGAAGCTTTCAATTGGTTGAAGAGAAGAATCGGTAGTGACCACACTAGCAAAGTGTGAAACCGGTTATGTGCAGAGAGTGAGGTGCAGATCCATCATAGTAGAAGAAGGTGCAATGCAGGAAGAATAGTGAGTCAGTAGAAGAGAGATGTACTTCACCGATAGAGTAAGCCAGTTGATTAGGTTGCAAGATTCACTTGTAGCATTATAATAACTTATGTGTTTGAAGTTTTCTTTGTGAACACTGAGTTGTAGCTCGATGTAGGAGTTGGTTCTCCTTTGGTTGTAGCTCATAAATCTGATAGGGGTTGTAGCTCCTTGGGTTGGTGCCCTAAAGTCAGGGGTTGAAGCTCCTTGGGTTGGTGCCCTAAATCTATGTAATTGTGTTTAATCATGAGGTTGGATTGGAGCAGTAGAATCCAGCAATATTTCTCACCAAGGTTTTTCCCACATTTGTTTTTCCTCGTATATATACTAGTGCTATGTGATGTCTCCTTTGTGAGTGTGTGTATTTGAGTTAGTCTCATTACTAAACAGTAAGTCTGTACTTGTGCCTGATTGACAAATTGATGTTTCTCTCTATATTAAGCTAGATAGAAAAGTTTTGAGAACCATTGATTCACCCCCTCCCCCTCTACGTGGTGCATTGTGTTTAACAATTGCTATCAGAGCCTAGGTTCCCAGTTAGAAGAGTGTTCTCCAACTTGGGTAGATTCCAGCCTAAGGACACGATGGTTTGTTCAGTATCTACTTTTGTTCCAATATTTGATGGTTGAAATTTTTCTATTTAGAGTTGCAGAATGGAAGTCTTCTTATCCTCTTTAGGGTTCGATGTATGGATGTCAGTAATTGATGGTCTCCCTAGAAAGATCAGTTTTCCTACTAGATGTGTAGAAGAAAGAAGAAACCTATGCAATGAAGAAGCCATGCAGGCTATTTTCAATGCGCTCATCAGTGATGTCTCTTCATAGGTTGATAGGTGTAAGACAACAAAGAGCTTATGGGAAAGATTGAAGAAGCTCTATGGAAATGAACCCTCAATAGTAGATCCTATATTTGAAGGAGATATGAGAAATACATCCTGTAGTCACATAAATCTGTCCATTTTAATTAAATGAATATTTGCTATTTATTTGATTAAAAACCCACTAGCCAATGGTTAATTAAATTAATATTTAATTAATTCATCTTCAAACATTCTCCTATTAATGAAATAAATTATTGAATTTATTTTAATTAATTCATTAAACCAAATTCACATTCAATTAAATGAATAAATCCTATTTATTCAATTTAATCCCCTTTCCTCTTTTAAATAAACTAAATAAAACATTTATTTAAATCATTAAATCCCCCCCCCACTTGCATTTTCCTACAAATGCAACTTGCATCTATTTATTGAAATAAATTTATTTTATTTTAATTAAAATCTTATTTTCCCTCACCCACCAAACCCACTTGCAATCCTAATCCCCTTGTAGATTCTTCTAACCCCTTCCTAATTAGCCTAATCTAACCCCTAATTATTGTCACATTCCTAAGCAACTTGGAGTCACTTCTCAAAGACCTCAAAGTCTTTGAAAAGCATTTAATGCTTTGTGTGTCCAACAAGCTAGCCTCTAAAGTCTTCCAAACCATTAATGGCTCTTACATGACCATTTATGGTTAACCCCTAACTCAACCCTTATATAACTCATGTGTCTCCTAAAGCATTTATTGCTTTGACCATGGTTATCCCTTTTACCTTTGCACAAGAGTTTATCCATTGGATAAAAGCTTTAATCTTTGAGTAAAGAATTTATTCACTCAACCCAACCTTGACCTCAACTCTCAAGTTAACCCTCAAGTCATGTCAAGCATTTAATGCTTCTTCCCTCTCCTCTCAACCTCTCTCATGCTGACACTTGTCATCCTAGGATTGGGTTGAAAGCTATCACATGGATTAAATATCATTCAATCCTGACCCTCGTTGAGATTACTCAATCTAAACCATCCATTGCTCCATTTTTCCTATAAATAGAGACCATTTCTTCATAATCCAGATCTTGAAAACTTGTATGCATTTAATCTATAGTCATTTTTAGAGAGAGCATTTAGCATAAGATCACTAATATATTATCATTTTGGACTAAAATAAATCTTAGTTCATTTCATAGCTTGTTTAATTAGCTTTTGTTCATACTTGCATAGCATGTAGTTAATCATCTACAATCTTGAACCTCCATAAGCATCCACAGTGCAAAAAGTTGCTAAGAGCTACACTAATTTGGAACTTGGAGAGGAGAGGAACAAAGGAGAAAGGGCTAAGAGGATGTTAAAAGGCATTTGGAGATGCCTTGTTGTATTTACTTCCATAGTTAAATATTTTATCATGTTTTTATTGTCTCTTTTGATATGCCTTCTTAGATTAGTTTTTGGTTGAATAACACTAACTTTGATCTTTGTTGCTTGTGTTTTTGTGTGTTATTCAAACACAGGTTCTAGTCTAACCTTGTCCATTTTGTAGAGCATCATTTGGTGAACCTGACGTTAACCGAACACCTAATAATACTTTACTTTTTTGAAAAACTAACATTTTTTCGCACAGGTCGCACTTTGGCATTTTGTTCTCGCTTTAGCGCTATTGTAATTTGGTGTTTTAGAGCTATTGTCACAAATTTAGCGCTATTTTTAGTATATTAGTGCTTTTGTTCATCAACTAGCGCTTTTGCTTCTATTTTAGTGCTTTTGCATTGCTGTCAAAAGTTGTTCTTCCAGTGCTTTTGTTTATGTTTTCATGTGTTTGTGTTAAGTAGCGCTTCTGTTTGCATATAGAGTAGTGCTATTGTAATAGAATGTTGTAAAAAAATTTCTTTTAACCGAAAAACCAAAATTATTAGGCTTGTAAAAGTCCACCATGTGTTCAGATTTTTCTAACTGTTCGTTTCATATGCAGGTTTTAAACTAACCCCTTTTTGTGCTTAAAAACTTCTTTTGGTGCTCTAAAAAAAAAACTTACAAACAAATTTTATTTCTTTGCAAGTTCGGTTCACTTCTTTTGGTGCTCTAAAAAAAAAACTTACAAACAAATTTTATTTCTTGGCAAGTTAGGTTCACTTCTTTTGGTGCACTAAAACTTACAAACAAATTTCATTTCTTGCAAGTTAGGATCTATTTTGTTTGGTGCTCTAAAATTCACAACACAAATTTTATTTCTTGCAAGTTAAGATCCATTTTGTTTTGGTGCTCTAAAAATCAACAAGACAAAATTTATTTCTTGCATCAAACTAAAAAAATTCACTATCAAACACTTCAATTTTGGTGCAAGTAAAAAGAACAATTAACTTGTCCCATTTTGTAAAATGATTTTTACTTCAAGAAAAAACATGTTCTCAATTCAGTTGACCAGGATTTCAAGTTCCTAGATTACATAACATTTTGCTTTTGAAGTTAAAAAGAACATCATGGTTTTTGGAGAAACATCTCCAAATAGATAGAACATCATTGCAATGACAAGTTAAAAAGAACAAGTATATTTTGTGTTTGGCACACTTGTGCAAAAAAAAAGAGTTTTGTCGAGTGGTCCTACTTCTAACACATACTATCCTCTCCCTTGGCTTTCATGGTCCTAGGTGCAAGAGAAAAGTGTTAGTAACATTGAAGTTTTATCTTTTTAAGAGAGGCCTGCCAAGGGATTATCACTCTTGGGAATGACCTCACACGGTAAATCCTTCGACGAGCCGCTATAGAAATCAGGTGAGAGCGAAAGATGTAGCCTTGGGTATAGTTGTTCCTACAGTGTAACTTGCCGAAAGGGCAAATGGGCCCCACCACAAGTTACAAGGCTCTTAAGTGAGTCACTGCAGAATGAACTTATGTCCAAAAACATCAAACATTACTAAACACCTTTAAGTAGTATCCCACCCATTCTATTGATTGATGATATTTGTGAAAAGTTCAGTGCAAGAGCATAGAAGGTTATGCTCCCAAGATACCCACCATACATATTTCCCTGAGTAGAAACATAGCTTTTTGAAAGGTTACTTGTAGCTTGATAAAAGTGGTGACTCCCCCATCATAGGGATCATCTATTTGTTATGCTCGTGCAAGACATAGTATATCATATCCTTACCTGCCACAGTGGGATTCCTAAGGTATGTAGTACCAAAGTTGAAGAAATATCAAAGATGTGGGCTGAAATTATCGCAACTAGCCATTTGACCTTAGGGGTAAAGAGTGTTTGAAGTGTCTTCATTTTTGTGTCAGACCAGTACAAATTGAGCCGACTTGAGGCTATGGAAAACACCTAAAATAAATTTGAAGGAAAGGGTCATAAAAGTTCAAAATATTGGGTTGATCTCGACCCATGCCCATTTGTTCCTTTTGAGGCAACATTCTTATGTTTGTGTGCTTGCTTTGTTTTCTTGTCAAAGAGAAAAATAAAAAATTAGTTCCAAAAACAAGTATTCATCCAACACCAACATTTTAAAAAACTAAAGATTCCAAAACAAAGAGAAAACAACAAAAGTATCAAACTATATGACCATTCTTCACATCTTGAGAAAGAAGAATTTGCATCAACACATCAACTTGAAGAAAAGGCCATTAAGCTCAAAGGCTCTTATCAAAAGGAGGAAATTGTTCTATCTTAATAGACAAATATTTGTCTCTCATAGAACCTTCTTATGTCACATACACCTATATCTTCAAGGGAAATCTGTGAGGCCTCACCTCGACTCAGTTTGACATTCAGTGGATTTTATATTTTAGACTACTATGGATACTTTGTTTTGATGCATTTTGAGATTTAGAACTTTTATGACTTCAGGATATTGGATAACATTGCTATGAATTGATGTTTTACTTACATGCTTTATGAGATAGAACACTACATGATTATTAGATAGAATGATATTGCAATGATAGATGTCGTTAATGAATTTGCAGGACTTTACTTTGAATATAGAACTATGATGTATGTTTAGTTTATGTGAATTGGGATGAAAATTGCTTATGTGAATTTGCTTGACAAAAGATGTATTCAATCTGTGCAGATGAAAATTGTATGCAAGTAATGATGTGCATTGTTATATTATTGAATTATATTTTATATGAATATTTGGGAGTACTAATGTGTACATTGAGATGCGCAGGAAATTTACCATGTGACCATGGAAAATTACGGAGAATCAAACCTAGACTTATGTATGTTCGTAAAGCCAGGGTTTGTCTATTTGGAGAGACAACACCCCGTTTGTATTGTATTTTATTCGTATCAGTATATGCTGCATGTGTGTTTTGTGTTATTTAAATTTATTGTGTAAAAACCTCAAGAGACAATTTCATGTTTATTTTTGTAAAAGTATTTTATTAGTGTCACTTGACACATGTGAGGATTTAAATTTTAATATTTTATCTTGTCTCTTGATGGGAAAGTGTTAATTATTATTAATTTTAAATAAAATAATGTGTTGTCAAAAGATATTTTGAGAATATAATATTTGGTGTGGTCAACTTATGTTTGACCCGAAAATAAACTTCAGAGGGGTTTAAGATGGGTTAAATGAACACCTAGGGGTAGTTTATTAGGGTTTCTTGAAGCCCATAAGGTATACCTAGGGGTTAGGGGCAATTTTAGGCAAGTTTCTACTTTATTATGATCTTTTTAATGCTTTTAAAATTGGTTTTTTTGAGTTGAGCGAAAATTGAATATTGAAGTGAAATCAAATCCAGATTTTCCCTCTTGGAAGGAAAGTCTTTTTGCATTTTTGCTTTCTTTCTTCTTTTTTTGATTTTTTTTAGAATCCTGTGAGAACTCTGAGAGTGAGCTTCTTAAGGAAGATTTTTGGGAATAGCTGGTTAATCACCCACTCTCCATTTTTGGAGACAGAAGAAAATTTGGAAAGTAATGTTATGGGATAAAGAAATTGATTAAGGAAAATAAAGAATTGTGGATTGGGCAGCTCTTCTTCAGATATCGGTATAACCTTTGGGCAGATTAAGGTTGGTTTCATTTTTACTTTTAATGACCTGTTTTTGTTTCTTTCTGAAAGTTGTTGAATAAGAAAATCTGTATTCTTGAAAACGAATTTTTTGAAAATCTTTTGATTTTGTTTTATGAATGAATGTGTTTTGGGAGTTTTCTCAAGATCCCTCTTTCTCTTGGGAGGGAAGAGGATCTTGAGGGTGGTAGCAGTGACAGCCCTCGAGTGAGAGACTCTCTTTAGAGAGCGATCACAAGGGATCTTTGTGTGACCCTTGCTGCATGGCCTGTTTGTGCAATGGGGGTCATAAGGAGGGTTATAAGGCTAGAATGCCTTTGGGGGGCATAAGGAATTATGGGGTTGAGATTTTGATATGTTATTTGTGCCATGAGGTGGCTTCTTGTTATTACATACTTGCAGATTCTCCTCAGGGTATTTGGTCCACTACCACCCTTCGAAAATGTTCACCACCAGAGTGTGGTGCTGTGAAAGCCAGGTTGGGAATGTGCCTGAAATATTTGTATGCTTTGTGTTTCCTTGTGTTTGCCTGTTTGTACCCGTCTAGGAATTGGTTCTCCGAGCTCGGGGGTGGCTACCAGTTAGCCTAGGCTGGGAGGTGAGCACTCCGTGGTCAGTTTTGTGTTTTCTATTATGCAGGAAATCCAGAGGAAAGAGGATAGAAATTCATGAAAGATATTCAGAAGATGGAATTATGAAGATATTGGAATTCAGTTGCAGATGTTGTTTTAAAGTTGTTGTGAATAAATGCCTCATTCAAAAAAAGAGAAGCAAGTTGTAATTTTGTAATTTCAGATTTGAAGTCTTATTGTTGTGACTGTTCAGAGAAAACATTCTGTGAATTTGGTAGTATATATATTAGAGATGTTTTAAAGAAAGAGAAAAGGCTTGATTTTACTTCTAGTATATTTGAAAAAGGAAAGTAAATTAGTGATGCATGCAAAGCTTCTTGTTTTATGAAGGAAATAAAAAAAGTCTGTTTTCATTTAGATTTTTACCTGTATTTTTAATTAAGTCAAATTAGAAGTTTATTTAAGCTGGAAGCTTTTAAGTGTTTTAGATAGCAAGAAAAGTTGTTTTATGTGAATATTTTATTTAAAAAAATATTAAAGGATTTCTTATTACAAAAAAAAAAAAACGTATAATGTATCTTTGTGAAATACTTTAAAATGTATTTGTTTTTTGTTAAACATTGATTTAGAAGCTTGTTTTATCGATGCATTTAAATTAACATATAAATATATATATATATATAATTAAGTTTTTTTGATTTAACTTAAGGTTATCTTTCCCTTTATTTTTATTAGCTCAAAATTTTGCATGTAATAATTCTCTTTTAAATTATATATAAGTTTTATTTAGAATTTAAATTTATCTTTTTATCTATGCTTATAAATTTATGAAAATACCACATATATAAATATATATATACATATATATATATAAATATATATATTTATATATTTATATATATATATATATATATATTAATAAATGTTAATGTAAATTTTAAAAGAAAATTTTTTAAAAAAAATATATATGTTTGGGGCCCCCGCGGACTCCACTGTGTGTACGCACAGTGGACGACTGTGCGGCGCCCACTGTGTGCACACACAGTGGGTGCCGCAAGGGCCCCCGCGGACTCCACTGTGTGTACGCACAGTGGACGACTGCGCGGCGCCCACTGTGTGCACACACAGTGGAGCCGCTTGCGGCACCCACTGTGTGGGCACACAGTGGACGGCCACGGCCGCCACTGTGTGGCCACACAGTGGGGAGCCGCTAGCGGCGCCCACTGTGTGGGCACATAGTGGTGCCGCGGCGCCACTGTGAGCTCACACAGTGGTGCGCGCGGCCAGCCTCCACTTGAAACCCCAGCGACCGGCAAGCTTGGTAACCATGGCCGCTTGTTAACTCTTTGGCCCGGCATGAAATCTTCACTGGTAAAAAAAAAGAATGGGTTAAACCCTAGCCCGATAGGGGCTAGGGAAGTTTAGTTTTTTTTTAATTATAAAAAAAAGAAAATAATATGTATTTGGGGTTTAGGTAATGGTTAAATAGGAATTTAGAACCCTAATTAGGGTTGAGGAAATTAAGTGGTAATTTTTAGCAAGTTGAAATGGATTTAGGAGATTAGGATTAAAATATTGGAATATATGTAGAATATATATATAATAATATATATGTTTCCATATATATATATATGGGAATATATATATGAATATATATGTATGTTTTTTTTTAGTTTAATTGATTTAAGAAATTAAATTATGGATATTCAAAATATATGCATAATCTATATGTATATATGTGCATTTTACATGTTCTCAATATTGATTTAAAAAAAAAAATCGTAAAGGAGAAATTAATTAAATTACTAAGACTTTATAGTCATAGTGGGAAATAAATCTTGAAATATCTTCCCTATATTTTTAGTATGATTAATTTAATAAAACTATAAATTAAATACCTTTTGGAGATAGAATTTAAACCAGTAGGTTTTTCTGCAATTAAATTATAACTGATTGTCGATGCTTCGTTCGTTTCAGAATGAGCTCGAATTTATTAATGAAATTTTCGTTAATGCTTGTCGCAAGAGTGTGCTTGTTAATTAAATTTAGTATCTTTTAAAAAAAAATTTGTTCCGTTTTTGCCCTAAATTTTTGGGCATGACAAAATCAAACGGGTTTGATCAAGAGTCATTAAATCGTAGAGCTTTTACTCAATATAGAGCTTTGAGTTATCATAAGAACAAGGGAGGCAAAATCAATCTGACTTTCTTTCTAGACATTTGTATCACATAGAACTCAGCTAGGGAAGAACCACCAACCCCTGGAAGAGAAGAGGAAGAGTTTGTTCCTTTTATAATGCAGAGTTTCTATTGAAGTTAACATTTCATCCATTGTCACATTCACGCATAATCAATCCATTCCACACTCTCAAAAACATCAAGAGGTTTTTATCCTAAAGTTCTATTATCGATACTGCTTGAATCAAACACAAACACATCACTTTTAGAGTGTCTCTACATCTAGGATAAACTCATCCTAAGAGACATTTCTACACAGGTTAAAACTAGTATATGAGTG
Source organism: Cryptomeria japonica (assembly GCF_030272615.1). Classification (NCBI taxonomy): domain Eukaryota; kingdom Viridiplantae; phylum Streptophyta; class Pinopsida; order Cupressales; family Cupressaceae; genus Cryptomeria; species Cryptomeria japonica. The sequence goes on from NC_081415.1 coordinate 147,391,626, forward strand.
CATCCTCTCATTACTAGGTAGTTGAGTCTGTAACACATCTCAGATATCTCTAAACCTTATCACATCAAACTTTGTCAATCAAACACAAACAAGAAATTCAAGAAAGAACTTTGGTAAAATCTACCTTTAGTGCTAGAGATCCATATGCAAAACACTTCACCAAACTTCAATCTCTCATTTCATCAACAACTCATCATAATTTTGACCAAACTTCAACAAAAACTTATAAACAAAATGGCTCAAACCAGATCTAGGTCTAGACAATGAGAAATCGAAGAGGAAGAGGAGGGAAATATCAATGAATTCTAAGAAGCACTAGGAGGAAACATAAATGATGAAAATCCTAGTACTCCTACTCTTGCAGCACTAGAAAGGGCACAACTTAACCCTCTCCTTAATAGACTTTTTGATGAAATACTCAGGAGCAATGTTGATGCTCACTTTTTAAGACTTGCTCAAGAAGGGGCTGAACTACCCTCTGACTTTGATGTTGCACAACTAAGACAAGCATTAGAATGCCAGAGTTGTAATGAGGATGAAAGAGGTTGAGAACACATCAAGTACAACCTTCATCAAGGTAATCCCCCACCTCCTCCTCCTCCAAATGAAATTGACATGTTGCAGAAGCAAATAAAAAATCTCGCCCAACAACTTCATAGTGGTGTGAAAACTAATCAATTTTCACTCAATGACATTTATCCCTATCCCTTTGATAGGAATCTTCATATGCCACCATTTCCACGAGGGTTTGAGACACCCAAGTTTGAAAAGTATAGAGGAAAAGGAGATCCTCATGACCATGTTAGAGAATTCCATTTAGCTAGCCTTGAAGTGGCATACGAGGACACACACCTAATGTGACTTTTTCCCCAAAGCTTGGGAGGAACAACCACATCATGGTTTTCCCGATTACTAGGTGGCATTAGGACATTTGAAGAACTCATCCAGAAATTCTTAGCACATTACTCACATAACATTGAGTGTGATATCACAATTGCTGATCTATGTAACACTAAACAAAAACTAGGTGAGCTATTTTCAGTCTTTTTGCAATGATGGCATCAAATGTCTAGCAGATGTTCTCTTCAGTTACTCGAACGAGAACTAGTGGAAATATTTATTTCCAACTTAAATGACGAAATGGAATTTCACCTAGACATAAAAGATAGAGACTCCTTCAATGACATGATCACAAAAGGCTTAAAATGCAAGAAAGCTCTTATCAAAAAAGGGCTTATCAAGATATATAATGATCCAAAAGATGGCCCTCACCCACGCTTAAATAGTGACAAGCCTACCTTGTGGAACAAAAACAAGAACATAGTCAACGACGGGGTTGTGGATGCAAGAACTATCAAAAGTGCACAACCTATGGTTCGATTTGTAGGACAGAACCCCCCACCCAAGAATAACACAGTTGCTCCTCCAAATCAAGGCCACAACACATCTCAATAGGAACCCAGACAATGTCAACAAAATTTGAAACCAAAACGAACATACACTCCCTTAGGGGAACCCATCAAAACAGTGTTATGTCAGTTCGTTTCTCAAAATATGGTGACCTTGCCCAAAACATCAAATTATGAACCTCAAGTCAAACTTGCATGGTGGAGGAATACTAAACATTATGATTTCCATCAAGGGAAAGGGCATAAGACAAGCAATTGTCATAGATTGAAAGATCTTATTCAGGATCTTATTGACCGAGGTGAAATCAAAATCGAAGGACATGACCCAAAGACAACAAACAATGATCATCTCATGTTTAAAAATCCACTTCCATCACAAGATCAAAGGGGTCCTTCCACTTCAGGGTGAAATACAGATACCACTGATTATACGTGTGCCGCATATAATTACACTGTAAACCACCTATATGATGCGAGTGAACAGATTGCAACTATTACCATCAAAAATCCCTATTCCACTTACAATGTTGTTACACGTCATGACAAGATCACTATAAAAGCAGCTCCACAAGGCACCCCATCTATCCCAAAGTAGTATAACCTGGTGGAACAGTTAGATAAAACTCCCACACTGATATCTATCTTAGAGCTATTGCGCCTATCTCCATCCCATAAAACAATCTTGGATCAAGCTCTCCAAGAGGCGTTAGTCCCTGCAAACCTAAATACAGATTAATTCCAAGCCATGGTTGGAAATCTAAGGTCATTACCTTGTCTCACTTTCTCTGAAAGTGACAACACATCCTTCCAGCAACCCCATAACGCTTCACTCCATATTGAAGGGTTTATCAATCAACATAGGATCAAGTGAGTCTTGATCAATAATGGAGCAGGCCTAAATATTTGTACACTACAATTGGTCACTGCATTGGGATATGCAATTGAATCAGTGGATCCCCGCAAGAAGATAACAATCAAAGCCTATGATGATGTAGAGCATTCATCCAAAGGAGTTGTTGTGCTACCAATCCAAGTAGGCCTCATGGTAAAACACATCATCTGTAAAGTTCTCGACCTTCCTCTACCATATAATTTATTGTTAGGAAGACCTTGGATACATGCCATGCAAGCTATTCCATCCACCTACCATCAGTGTATCAAGTTCCCGCATAATGGTGTAGAAATCACAATCTTGGGTGATGCAAATCCCTTTGCATATTGTCATAATATCACTCATCAACCAGAGATTACCATTCCCAACAACAAAGAACTCATCTCATCCACATCATATGTAAGTCCAGCCTCTCTTTCTAGTTCAGACACCACTATACCTAAGGAAGAGAAGCTCAAAATGAAAATAGCAGAGGAAGGTCCTGGGGAGTATAATATAAGCCAACTCTTTTGTGTTGGACAAATGTCTACTTCTCCTAGAACTCATGATAAACCTCAACGGTTACTTCAAAGACCACTGATCAAGCCAGCATGTACTTTGACGCTGTTCATCCTTGGAAAGAGTCAAGAAGAAGAGACCAGAGATGAGGACTTAGCAGACTGGATCTATATAGATCCTATCACCACAAAAATCCCACAAGCTACGCTTCCCACAAATAAATATGGAAAAGGCCTTCTCATTATGCAAAGAATGGGTTATGATGGTCAGAGTGCTTTGGGACCTTGCAATCAAGGAAGACATGAACCGCTGCAGCCAGAATTAAAGCCCAAGGATAATACAGGCTTAGGCTTTCAAAAGGAGATCCTTCCTAAGCTCAGATTCAAAGGAAAACCCAGCCAACCTCTATATCAGCCTATTACAAAGAGGTCAACTTTGATTATAAAAGCAACATCCAACATCATAGCAACTGCTCCATCAAGGCTCAAAAACCCAGCAAATCCATCCACAACACCAATCACCCCAACAATCAAAGCAGCAATCCCATCAGTAACAGCCATAATATCAATGGCACCATTAGCAGCAGCACTCGTATCAAAACCCACAGTAGTATCTATGACATCAGTAGTTCCAACAAACACAACAGGGTCAACATTGCCAATACTCCCTGCATCAGATTCACTAATCCCAAAGATTCTTCTTGCAACACCAATACTTTCATCTACAAAGGTACATCAACCAATCATACCTGTAGTGTTTAACTCAAAGGATATCCCAGTATGGTATAGTAATCGGCTACTGGAAAGTGACTCAGAGACTGACTCACATGAGTGGGAATTTGATTCAGTGGAGCTTAATACTTTAGATGAGGAAGACACATCACCACCTCCACCCTGCAAATACATCCTTGTTTACGGAGAAGCACAGATAAAGACCTCTTGGGTTCCTAAACTGGAAATATCTTCCACAGACCCTACATCACATCCTACACCTGATTTTAACAAGGGGAGTACCATTAATGACCTTCACCACAATGTCTTAACCCTCACTGATACATCTAACAAACTTAACCTAATCGATGAAGTAGTGCCCATTATCCACCCTGAACTCATTGAATGGAACCAACCTAATCCCCCATGCCTTGACCAATTCCAAAACTATGAGGTGATCATTGACTTTTTGGAACTATGGGATAACATACCAAGTGAGGATCACAAAGCTGGATTTTCCATTGAACTTAATAGCGCAACATACTTTGGGGCAATGCCAAACCTTTCAGCTCTAAAAATATAACAATAAAACATGGATCTTCCAGTGAAAACCTGGTGCAAGGGCACCAAAAAGGATTCTACCTTCTTCCACATATGTTGTAAGGTGTCCAATAATGTGTTAGGATGGGCCTTTGATGGATAGGTCCTATTTAATACTTTACATTTGTGTTTGAGCAATTTTTCTATGTAATAAGCCCAAAGGCAACCAAGATTGGTCAACTTGGTCAAAAGCCTTATTTGGGCATTTAATTCATGTTTTTTTCATTTTTGGGTGATATATGGGTTATAGGTCCACTTTATATTGTCATCATGAAGGCATGTTTCATGTTTTGCTTTGTTGTCAAAAGTTGTCATGTTGCATTAGGCAACATTGACAAACTATTCAAAAAGTGGTTTTCAACGGTTAAAAGGTTGTTCTTAACTGTTGGAGGAGGTTGTAACTTGTTCCTAGGCATCAAATAAGCCTTTGGAACTCACTATGACTCATTTGGAGTTGAAGAAGAAGAATTCTTGCTTTCAAACTATCAAAAAACTCTTTTTATTGCATTTTCATTGTTCTTTCAGTTTTGTACGGAATTGTACGAATCTATTCATGGTCTGAACCATTGGGAAATGTGCTCCTATGTTTTATATTTCATTTTATTGTAGTTTGGGCTTTTGAGATGTCAAAATAAAGAAGTTATTGAATTTATACCATCATTGCCTGGGAAAAGCCCTAGAACCTAGGGATTGGATGCAAAAAGAGCCATATTTCATCATTCCACCATGGAAAAAATCTGAAACTTTGAGGAATGATTAAATAACATGTATACTAATTGTTTCACTTGTTTTTGAGAGAAGGGAGTGTGATTTTCTATTTTTAAGATGATGCCCTAGACTTGGCATTCTCTATGTGACAAGTCTGTGTAGGGGTAAAAGGGTGTGTAAACCAATGAAGGTGGACCAAACAGTGACTCAAGTTGGAATTAAAGTGACCCATAAACATGTGCAGACCTTTTCCAAAAGGTTTTATTGCAATCCATTTTTACTGGTGAATTTTTTCATAACGAATACACCATACCAACTAAGGAATGACAAATAGGCCATATTGGGGTTAAGATACTTGCCGACCAAACCCAGATGCAATTCTTTTAAATCTTGTGATTCTTCCAAAAGGGTATTAGAATATCCAATTTTTTTTTCAGCTTGTTTAGGTAAAATTCAAATGAAGTCAAAAAATCAGCAAAACTAGGCCTAATTCCTTGTAGCCCTGTCCACTAGGTTGCTAAGGGAATTTTGTGATCAGGGGTTGAAAGGGTTGGTTTGAATGTTTATAAACCTTTCATTTGTCATCCCAAATATTCAAAAAATCCATAGATATGTCTACAATCACCCTTTTTCAAAGATCCACTTGGTAGAGGGTTTGGTGTAGTGAGTAGGCTTGGTAAAGAAGGGTAGTCAGAGTTGTGATTGGGAAACTCCTCATTTGATTCAAGTTGTTAGTGTTGTGGGGATCCTTGGGAAGGATTAGAGACAATATTTAAAGACCTTTGGAAGGTCTTGGAGATTGGACCATTGGATGGTGCCATTTGTAAACCCTTGAGAAGAAACCAAGACAAACTACTCATTTTGCGTTATTCCTTTGCATCATATTGGTATCAGAGCCATACCAAAGGTGGAAAAGTGTATGTCAGACATAAAAGTCTTTGAAGAAGAAGAGGAAACCATGCCTCCCAAGGCAATGAATTCTAAAGCCATCAAAAAGTTGGTAGAGGAGTTACTTGAAGAGAAACTCAAAGAGGTCGAGCAGTTTAAGGAGAAAGACAAGGCTGGTGAAGATGAGTCAGAGGAAGAGATTGATGAAGATGCCAAATAAATGGAGAAGTTGGCACCTGATCAGAAGATTTTCTTGAATGCTTTGAAGTCAGTGAATACAGATAATGTGGAGAGTTTACCTACCTATGGTGGTAGCCTGAATGGAAAAGAGGCGCTTGATTGGATTGAAGCACTCAATAACCATTTTGAATACATGGAAGTTCCTGAGGAGAAGAGAGTGAGTTTGGAAAAGTCTAGAGTCAAAGGGTCAACCTTGCTATGGTGGACAGTACTGCAAGAAGAAAGAATGAATGAAGAGAAGAAGAAGATAACCTCTTGGGAGAGGATGAAGAACAAAATCAAAGAGCAATTCTTTCCAATTGACTATGAGGTCCAGATATATAAGAGGCTACAAAATCTTAGACAAAGGGAGTTGGATGTGAATGCCTATATTGAGGAGTTTCATAAACTAAGTCTCAGATCAAGGAAGCATGAAGAAGAGGCAGAGAAGGTTCCTAGGTACCTAAATGGGTTAAGGCAAAACATACAAGATGAGATGAGCATCTTGGCACCTGATACCATGCATAAATGCTTTCAGTTGGCATTGAGAGTGGAAGATAAGATTAGAAGGAAAGGAGAACAAAACAATAGAGGAAGAGGAGGTAGAAATTTCAGAGGTAGAGGTGGCTTTGGAGGAAGAAACACACCTTTCAAAAATGGAGATTCAAATCAGCAAGAGTCCAATGGAGACTTTGGTAATAGGAATGGAGACTTTAGAGAAGGAAGAAGACCCTTTGGAAGGGGTAGACAAGGAAATCAAGGAGGAAGAGGTCCTAGTGTTTTCACAAGCAAATGCTACAATTGCAATCAAATGGGAACTCAACTTGTACTAGAGGATGATGGACATAGTGTCAATTCAACCATGTGGAATGCTGGTCCTACCTTGGAAGGAGAAAGTCTTATGCTAAGGAGGACATTGTTGAAGGTACCCCAACACAAGGAGCCACCACAAAGGAAGTCACTCTTCAAGACCACTTTCCTATCTCATGGTAAAGTATGTAAGGTAATTGTAGATTTAGGTTCTACTAAAAATATTGTTGCTTTGGAAATGGTTGAGAAGTTGAAATTGAAAAGATTGCCACATGGGAGTCCTTATAGGGTGTCATGGCTTAACAAGGGGCAACATGTAGTGGTAGATGAACAAGCTTGGGTAGAATTCAAAATGGGAGACTATAAGGATAGAGTCTTGTGTGATATCCTTCCTATGGATGTCTATCACTTGTTGTTAGGCCACCCATGGCAATATGATGTTAAAGCCCAACATGATGGGGAGAAAAATGTGTATGTCATCACCAAGAATGGAAGACCATTTAGGATGGAACCATTAGCTGATCAAGGGGGAGAGAGAATTGTTAGTCCAAGTGTCATGATGGTTAGTGGGAAAGAGTTTTTAGATGCCCTCAAGCAAGAGGAAACCCAAGGTTATGCTTTGGTCTTGAATCCCAAGGATAAGTCTCAACAAGAGAAAGGTGCAAAAAGTGAAGTTCCTAGTGAAGTTCAAACTATGTTGGATAGATATGAAGGGGTTGTGGCCAAAGATATGCTTGATAACTTGCCTCCAATCAGAGATATCAACCATCAAATTGGTTTTATTCCTGGTGCAACCTTGCCTAACAAAGCTGCCTATAAGATGACTCCTAAACAGAATGAGGAGATAACAAGACAAGTGCAAGATTTATTGGACAAAGGGTTGATCAGGAAAAGTTTGAGCCCATGTGCTGTACCTACTGTATTAGCACATAAAAAGGATGGAACATGGAGGATGTGCACTGATTCTAGGGCAATCAACAAGATCACTATCAGATACCGGTTCCCTATGCCTAAAATTGAGGACCTAATGGACTATCTTGGAGGAGTGTAATGCCCACACCCTAGTTAGACTTGTAAAACCCGTTTGACCATGATTGACTTCCTATGTGGCATTCTTGAATGGTAGGTTAACCATGGTGAAATGTGTAGTTTAGATAATATTAATAACTGTGCATACTTATTATTGTGCTTTTGCATCGATTCTCGTGTAAATGTAATTGTTCCTAACCCTTGTGATAAATTTTGAGGTAATGCCTTCATTGAATATGTATATGTATATGCATGCTTGTATGAATTCATGGGTGCAGGAGATTTCAGGTACAACACCGCTTAGGGCAAGGTTCATCTCCTTTGGGTTTTGAAAGGTTGAGTATGCCTTTTTCATCTTTAGAATTCGGATTTGGTGGTCATATAACTCTTGTCTTGCCTTAGCCATGGTTAGGTGAGCATCGTGCATGGATTCATGGAGCTTGCTTTTCATTGGGATGCCTGTCGAGAGATTTGGAGGACTCCCTCAATTTGTGTGCTTTGCACGAGGTAAGTGAGGTTTGTTATCCTAAGTATTAAATTCAAAATTTATGAGTAGACGAGCACATTAGTGATTTAGAAATTTAAATGGGTAGCTTCCTTTATATGATTAATCACTAATTTAAGAGATTGCTTTAAATTATTATTGTAGCAAGCTTAAGGTATTTAACTGGGGTTAGTGTGCTCACTTACGCATTTGTAACATTTATGCATTTGTAGTTGAGAAATTAGAATAAATAAGACTCTTGCATTAGATCAGTCATTTATTTAAAAATGTCGCTTTATTATGTTATAGCGAGTTAATTTAATAGTTAAATTTAAAATAATGAATTTAATGAGTTATGCGTTTTTGAAAAGGAAAAATTTAAAGTCATTTGGGAGATAGGAATAAATTACTCATTTTCGCATTTTGGAAGGAAAAGGGTAAATTATTATTATTTAAAAGAAATTAATTCCCTTACTTGTATAGTTGATAAAATATAAAAGTTTGATTTTTAGAAAATTAAATTAATCAAAATATAACGTGTTGGCTAAAGTGATATGAAGAAAATTTAAAAAAAAAATTTAAATTAGAGTTGAATAAGAGATGGAAGCTTTTAAATTTTAAAAGAAAAATGAGTAAGGAGGAAATGAATGACTCCCATTTGGATTTTCATCTATTTTATTTTAAAAATAAAATGCCTAAATTCGAAATTAAAAATTAGGGTAAAATTAGGGTTTCACTTTTTAACCTAGTTTTGAAAACATTTTGGGGTTCCCTCTTTGGGGGGGAGGTTTTGGAAAAAAAAAATGGAAGGTGGGAAAAATGGTGGGAGAAAAATGGAGTTTTTCCTTCTTGCTTGGAGTTGCAGGTGGAGCTCTTCTTCAGATTCATGCCAGGGATGCTAATGGGAGGTAAGTCTCTTGTTTATCTTGTATTGCATTTAAACCCCCAAAAAAAAAAAATGATGAAGAAGAGATGGCTGTGACTATATTTGTTTTAAAAAAAAAATGGGTCTTGATGGAAATGGTATGGGTTTGAAATATCCTCTTGTAAATCTCTTGTAAATCTCTTTTTAAGACTATTTTTTTTTAATGATATTTGGGGGTTTTGCTGTTGTGAGTGGGAGTGGATGAAACCCACGTTTCTTATTTAAAAAATAAAAATAAAACCTCTGGTTTGATTGAATCGAAATATTTAATTTTCGAAACATTTCGTGTTTTCCATTGTTTATGAAAAAAATGAACTGTGTTATATATTTTAATGCGTTGTGTTAAACGCATACTACATGAGCCTGTGCGTTGTGGTTTTGGCCGTGGGTTGGGGTTTGGAGGGCGGGGAGCGGAGCTCCACCCGCTCCTCCTCCCCTTCCCCGCTCACGTCCCCGTTGATCTCCCCGCTCGCTCCCTCGTTAATCTCCCCGCTCGTAGGCGTATGTAACCTATGGCCGCAGCACTGCGGTGGCCGCAGGGCGCCGCGGACCTGCGGGCACCGCAGTGGCGCCGCCGCACGGGAGAGTCCCTGCAGATTGGGGCTCGCTTAGGGTTCGACTGCTGTTTTGTTAACTTTAAAAAAAGTTTTTGTATTAATGTTATTTTCACTCAGTATGTTTATGTATGGATTTAAACTCGGTTTTGGGTTTTTTATGGTATCTATAAAAAAAAAAGAGATGCTTATTAAAATAGTTTTATTTCAAGTAATATTTGTGATATAAAAAAAAAAAGAGAGAGTTGGGAATTATAATTTTAGTGATTAATGTTTATATATATATATGTGTGTGTGTGTGTGTGTGTGTGTGTGTGATTAACACGAAGCTTGCGTATCATAGGCAAAAATAAAGAAAAAAAATCAGGTTGATAAGTGAATTTAAGATTAATGTGAGGAAAATATACTTAGTTCTTTTATATTATTTATATTCAAAATTCAATCTCTTTTATGTTATTTAATCTCTGATTTGCTAAATAACATATTTGGATTTTAGAGATGCAACATTTAGTAGACCCATACTTTAATACAAATTATTAAATTTCATATTGACTACATCCAAGCTTGGGATCATACGTATTATTAACATGGACTAGTATTAAGGGTGGGTTAAAGGTGAATTTTTAAATAAAAGTTAATCTAGCAAATCCATAAACTTGGTCGACATTAATGGTTAAACAGATATGGTAAACGAACATCTCTACCGGATTATGTCTATGTAGGTTTAAATTTCTATAATGGAATTTGGCTATGTAATGGCAAGACTTGTTATGACAGTGGTTGGTTATAAGTCGGTCAAGCCCCTAGTTAGGCTACCGTCAAACAAGAGAATCTAGGTTGTTTGTCTTCCTTTGTTATGATTCAATTTGACCCACTTTTAAAAGGGATCACTATGTAATAATCTAACGAGGTAGGTGATGAATAGTGTATGTGTTCGCCTAAAAGGCAAGATTGTAAAGACATGTAAATATGTAACCTTAACTATATTAAATGCCAGAGGGGTCTTGCAGTTGAGCAGACCCGGAGATGTAGCCCTTTAGGGGTGAGCTCCGAGATCATATCTGTGTTGTGCGATGTTCTTTTAGCTTACTTTGTTTTATATTTTTTTTTAAATTATCATGGATGGTTGTATTTCTTGCATAAGTGTATGGTGGAAATTTAATAAATTCAAATCTAGGTGCATAACCTTATTTATCTTGATAAATGTAGTTATTTAAGTTCATAAAATATTGTAAATTAGGATTATGGCAAAGTATTTAAAATATGTTAATTTAAATCATGATAGTGAAAAGAATCTTGCTAGAATACTTCATTGGATTAATTTGTTCTTAAGCATGTTAATGGAACGAATGAGAAATGGGAAACAAAGTTGAATTAGTGTTAGAAATTCTAAGTGAAATTTAAAGGATGAACATCATATAAATATCTATCTTTTTACATTAGTAAATGAATCACGCCATGTCAATTATGTTTCATTACATTGAATGAGTTTTGTTAAGTATTCCACGTTTTAATCTTAACAATAATCCTCACCAGATTAATTTGATAATCGGGTGGACTCAATTTGGTATTCATGTTGTATATTGAATGAATATACTTAGTAATTTATGTTGTAATTATAATCAATAACCTGCACCAGATTATTACTATAACTGGGTGGACTCAACTAGAAAACCCATAAGTTAATCTTTATAAAAAGGAACCTCTCATGATTGCTAAAATTGATCTAAAATGAGAAATAATTGATTTGTTGTTTATACATTAAATCTTAGTAAAAGTATCTCTCGCATATTAACTTCATTTAAGAAAAAAAAAAAAAAGTGATATGCAACAAGATAACTGTATTTTAATCCTAATAGAAGAATGTCACTATGATCTTAATTATTCTAATCTTGAAATGATAAATGTCATCTAGCTAACGATGCTTTAATTTAAAGGATGCTCTCGTATGTCCTAATGCATATCCATCTTAATGAAATTAGTCCATTTATTTGCATTATTAAAACTTCAAATGAATTCCATGGCTACTCACATTATACCTTTCATAAAAGAGCTTCAACTCATCAGTTGGCTATGCACGAAACCAAATGAAGGGACCTCACTCTATTAATTGTAGTTAATCCTTAAGAAACGAATTCTTCTTATTAACCATACCTTTTAATATTTAAGAAATATATATCAAATGTGGGTGAATATCTTAAAATCAAATGATGGAATCCTCGTTTCACTAATCGTAGTTTAACCCTAAACGAATGAATCTCGTTAGGCATATGTATAGCATTAAAGGATGACGTCAAGTGTGGATGGTTATCTTAAAAAAAAAAACTTAATGAATGAACTTTGTTGTATTTAAAACGCTTGAACCTATTGGGAGGCCTCCTAATGAAATTATGAATTAAAGTGCATTGAGTAATTAACCTCTCGATGGCCTCCTCACCAACCAAAGTAATTGAACGTTCCCTAAATTTATAAGATGTCAAACCATTGAACACATATACAATCAAGATCTATGCATTATCTCGTAATTAAGATATCCAGTTTTATGGATCTAGTGACGAAAGTTGAGTTGGGTGTAAGGTTATGTAATCGCGTTGGGAAACCTCTTAGGATCATTTAGCCTTCCGCTGTGTTATCTAGTTAGAGATAACTTGAGATAACTTCAATCTATCTTAATAAGGTAACTTTTCATTAACGCTCTTAATTAATATTAAAAAAAATAAAATTTTACACTCTAATTGAGTGATTTTAACTTAAACCCTTAGGGGTTTCCTGGTGGGGCATTACACTTGGTATCAGAGCCCATGTTGCAACACTGGGATCTCTGGTTTTGCTTGTGCCCTTAGTTGGTGTGTGTGTGTCTACTTTATGTTTTATGCTTGTCCACCTTGATGTGAGGGTGTGATTTAACAAACCCTACTCGTGTGTAACGTGTGCGTTCCCACCTTGTTTTCACCTTATTGATGTGGGTGTTATGGAAATAATTATAGGTGTTTTGTCTCCTTATTGAGGTCTTGGTCTATGACTTCTCTTACCTTGGAAAGGGATTCGTATGTACCTTCATTCTTGCTTTGTTTTACTCTTTTGACTAATCCATCTGGGTTGGTTGTTAATATCTTGAATCTGAAAGTACGAAATGTGCTTGTTTATGGTTTTGATCTATCTTAATGATTGTCCACTTTAAAAACTAGTATGGCAAATGTTAGTTCTTATTATGTAGTACATTTAGTGATTATGACTCTTCCTTTTCTCTCTCTAAGTAAATTAAAGGGAATTGATATGTGTAGTTATCGCTTATTTAAGTTTTCTTATTGCAAGAGAAAGGATGATGTTTCTTGAGCTTTGTGTGAGCCTTATAATGTTTTTGTGTTTTAGATTGTAAACGGGATTGGCTTGGGAGGTAATTTTTAGTTAATGATAGAAAGTGGTATGTTTGCATTAAGGACTCTCCATGTGCTTGGTAGGAGTAGTATAGTTAAATTCCATTTTAAGTAAGGTGCATTAAAATGCGCATAGTGATTTTGTGAAAATTGCTTGATGTGAAAGGAATACCAAAAGAGGACATATTGTAGTAGCTACCAGAATGAACTAATGTGCTCCTCGAAAGATTGCTTTATGTGTTTAATTAAACTAGTGTGATATAGGACCTATTAAGTGACGCACTTTTAACTTGCTTTGGATATGGGTAATTGTCTTAATATGTTTTGAAAAGAGCAAATAAAAGACTTGTTGATTTGTATGCATTAAATGTGTAAAATCTAGCAGATAGCCCTTCATTTACCTCCTTGTCGTATTATAAATTTTCAATGTTAGATTTTACGAAATAGTGATTGTGCTCTAGAAGACTTGTATTACAAAAAAAGAAAATTTGGTTATTTTGAATTCTTGTTCAAAAAAAAACTAGAACATTATAGTGCAACAATAATGATTAGAAATGACATGTTAGGATGTTTTGGCACCTTCCTAAAAGATAGCAAAATGAAAACCGTGCAACTCAGATGATAAACTTATATCCGAGTATATGGTGTGATTTTGAAATTCTTGTGTATTCGTAGGAAATAGTTGATTTTCCAACTCTCTTCCTCCTCTTGTCTAAAATATAGGAATTGTTGTTTTTGAAACCACTATTTAGAATGCAGTGATTTAAGAATAAATTTTGTTATAATGCATATGAAATTTTATGTTGCTTTGGGCTTCTAATTGAAAGTGGAACATTTTTCATCTTGGAAAGAGAAATTGCATAGTTAGTAATGTGAATGAAAATGCTTAGGGAAGATTGAGGAAGATATCAGAATGATGTTATTTCTTTGTGTAAATTTGAATTGTTGAAAAATTTCAAAACGTGGATCTAGAGTAAACTTTGTTTGGTGATTCATGTGTAAAGCATAATTAAAACGTGGATCTAGAGTAAACTTTGTATTTAAAACGCTTGAACCTATTGGGAGGCCTCCTAATGAAATTATGAATTAAAGTGCATTGAGTAATTAACCTCTCGATGGCCTCCTCACCAACCAAAGTAATTGAACGTTCCCTAAAGTTATAAGATGTCAAACCATTGAACACATATACAATCAAGATCTATGCATTATCTCGTAATTAAGATATCCAGTTTTATGGATCTAGTGACGAAAGTTGAGTTGGGTGTAAGGTTATGTAATCGCGTTGGGAAACCTCTTAGGATCATTTAGCCTTCCGCTGTGTTATCTAGTTAGAGATAACTTGAGATAACTTCAATCTATCTTAATAAGGTCACTTTTCATTAACGCTCTTAATTAATATTAAAAAAAATAAAATTTTACACTCTAATTGAGTGATTTTAACTTAAACCCTTAGGGGTTTCCTGGCGGGGCATTACAAGGAGCATGCTACTTTTATAAAATTGATTTGAAATCAGGTTACCATCAGATTAGAATCAGACCTAAGGATGAGTGGAAGATAGCCTTTAAGACAAATGAGGGTTTGTATGAGTGGTTGGTGATGCCCTTTGGACTCACAAATGCACCTAGTACTTTTATGCACCTCATGAATGAAGTATTGGTTGAACTCATTGGAAAGTTTATTATTGTTTATCTTCATGACATCTTGGTGTTTAGCTGGTCCAAGGAAGAGCATTTGAAGCATTTGGATCAGGTTTTGATGAAGCTTCATGAGGAGAAACTGGTAATCAATCTAGAAAAGTGTGAATCCATGAAAACTGAATTGGTGTATCTAGGCTTTGTGGTTTCTCAAGGATGTTTGAAAATGGATCCTTCAAAGGTTGAGGCTATTGTTAATTGGCCTACACCTAGGATAGTAGGTGATTTTAGTAGCTTTCATGGTTTGGCTTCTTTTTATAGAAAGTTCATAAAGGGATTTAGTCATATTTGTGCACCAATTCTTGACACTATTAAAGGAGGAATAAAGTGCAGGTTTGAATGGACAGAGAGAGCATCCCAAAGCTTTGAGGTATTGAAAAGGAAGGTTTCTGCACTTCCTACCTTGAGGCTACCTAATTTTGATCAGCTTTTTACAGTTGAATGTGATGCAAGCAAGAAGGCTATGGTGCAGTCCTTTGTCAAGAAGGCCATCCAATTGCATTCTTTTCAGAGAAATTGAATGAGGCAAAGAAAAGGTATTCTACTTATGATTTGTAACTCTATGTTATGGTGAAAGCACTCAAAAAGTGGCATCATTACCTTCTTCCTAATGAGTTCATTGTTTATACTGACAACCATGCATTGAGTTTTCTTAATGGACAGGAGAAGATGAATCAAAGGCATATTAATTGGGTTGAGAAAATCCAACCTTATACCTTTACAATCAAACATAAAAAGGGTGTGTCTAATAAGGTTGTTGATGCCTTGAATAGGAGAACACTTACTATTCAAGAGATCCAATGGCAGAGTCTTGGTGTTGATTCTCTCAAATCCATGTATAAGGATGATAAAGATTTCAAAGATGCATATGATGTATGTTCTAAATCTGCTGATTCTTGTCATGTTGAGTTTGCTGGCTTCATGTTGTAGGATGGTTTTCTCTTTAAAGGCTATAAACTATGCATTCCTCAATGTTCTATGAGGGAGAATATCATCCGGGAAAAGCACAATGGTAGTCTTGGAGGCCATTTTGGTTTGGACAAAACTTTGGAGCAGGTATCAAGATTTTATTTTTGGCCTAAGATGCAATCAGAGGTGAGAAAATTTGTGGAATGTTGTCCTATTTGTCAAGGGGAAAAAGGTGTTTCTACTAATGCTGGATTGTATCAACCTTTACCGGTTCCTACTAGGCCTTGGGAAAGCCTTAGTATGGATTTTGTACTTGGTTTGCCAAAAACTCCTAGGGGATTTGATAGTGTGTTTGTAGTTGTTGATAGGTTCAGTAAATGGCTCATTTTGTGTCATGTAAGTGCACCAATGATGCATCTCATATTGCAGGTCTATTTTTCAAAGAAGCTATGAGGATTCATGGTCTACCTCTCAATATTGTCACTGAAAGAGATTCTAAGTTTGTGGGTCATTTTTGGAGGACTCTTTGGAAAAAGTTGGGCACTAATTTGTCATTTTCTTCAACATACCATCCTCAAACTGATGGCCAAACTGAGGTGGTTAATAGATCTCTTGGAAATTTGCTTAGGTGTCTTACCAAGCAACATGGACAGTGTTGGGATTTGGTGATTGGACAGGCTGAATATGCATACAATGATTCCATCAATAGAAGTACAAGTAAGAGCCCATTTGAGATTGTGTATGGTTTACATCCTAGAGGGATTCTTGAACTAAGAGACCTTGGAGGTATGGAAAAGAGGAGTGTACAAGGTGAGGATTTTGCTCTCACTTTGAAAGAAATTCATGATCAAGTCAAGGCCACTCTCCAACAAAGTGTTGATAAGTATAAACTCAAAGCATATATGAAGAGAAGGGTTGTTCAGTTCAAGGTAGGGGATTCGGTAATGGCCTACCTTAGAAAAAACAGGCTCCCTAAGGCCCAACCCTCTAAACTACTCATGAACAAGATAGGCCCAATCCGGATAGTGCATAAGTTTGGAAATAATGCTTATGAAGTTGAACTTCCACCAGATTTGGGGATCTCTCCCATATTCAACATATGTGATTTGACAAGATTCAAAGGTTCCTTGGAGGATGCTACACCTGGTCCATCTCTTGTGGAGGATGATGTAGATTGGGTGAAAGATTTGCCACCTTGCAAACCATTGGAGTTGGAGAGTATTCTAGATACTATGGTGATCAAACAAACAAGGAAAGGAGTCTACAAAGAGTATCTGATCAAGTGGAAGGGCATCCCTAATTCTGGGGCCACTTGGATGTCTGAAAATGATGTCATTAAGCATGGGACTACCATCACCCGATTAGCCACTCAAGGGACTTGAGCTCCTTCAACTCGAGGAGTATGGTTCAAGGGAACAACAAAGGAGTCTACCTTCTTCCACATATGTTGTAAGGTGTCCAATAATGTGTTAGGATGGGCCTTTGATGGCTAGGTCCTATTTAATACTTTACATTTGTGTTTGAGCAATTTTTCTATGCAATAAGCCCAAAGGCAACCAAGATTGGTCAACTTGGTCAAAGGCCTTATTTGGGAATTTAATTCATGTTTTTTGTGTTTATGGGTCATATATGGGTTATAGGTCCACTTTATATTGTCATCATGAAGGCATGTTTCATGTTTTTCTTTGTTGTCAAAAGTTGTCATGTTGCATTAGGCAACATTGACAAACTATTCAAAAAGTGGTTTCCAATGGTTAAAAGGTTGTTCTTAGCTATTGTAGGAGGTTGTAACTTATTCCTAGGCATCATATAAGACTTTGGAACTCACTATGGCTCATTTGGAGTTGAAGAAGAAGAATTCTTGCTTTCAAACTATCAAAAAGAGCCATATTTCATCATTCCACCATGGGGAATGATTAAATAACATGTATACTAATTGTTTCACTTGGTTTTGAGAGCAAAGAGTGTGATTTTCTATTTTTAAGATGATGCCCTAGACTTGTCATTCTCTATGCGACAAGTTTGTGCAGTGGTAAAAGGGTGTGTAAACCAATGAAGGTGGACCAAACGGTGACTCAAGTTGGCATTAAAGTGACCCATAAAAATGTGTAGACCTTTTACAAAAGGTTTTATTGTAATCCATTTTGACTGGTCAAGTTTTTCATAATAAATAAACCATACCACCTAGGGAAGGGCAAATAGGCCATATTGGGGTTAAGATACTTGCCGACCAAACCTAGATGCAATTATTTGGAATCTTGTGATTATTCCAAAAGGGTATTAGAATATCCAATTTTGTTTTGGGCTTGTTTAGGTAAAATTCAAATGAAGTTAAAAAAAACAGCAAAACTAGGCCTAATTCCTTGTAGCCCTGTCCACTAGGTTGCTAAGGGAATTTTGTGATCAGGGGTTGAAAGGGTTGGTTTGAATGTTTATAAACCTTTAATTTGTCATCCCAAAAATTCAAAAAATCCATAGATATGTCTACAATCACCTTTGTTCAAAGATCCATTTGGTAGAGGGTTTGGTGTAGTGAGTAGGCTTGGTAAAGAGGGGTAGTTGGAGTTGTGATTGGGAAACTCTTCATTTGATTCAAGTTGTCAGTGTTGTGGGGATCCTTGGGAAGGATAAAAGACAAGCTTTAAAGACCTTTTGAATGTCTTGGAGATTGGACCATTGGATGGTGCCATTTGTAAACCCTTGAGAAGAAACCAAGACACACTACTCATTTTGCCTTATTCTTATGCATCAAAACCACACTGTGGCATTGTTTGATCCCACAAAAGTAAAAAGAAAGAGCATACCCAGTGGTGAAAAACTCTCTAAGGCACCTGAGGATGAAAGGTTTGGCATCCTCCCTTCTAGTACACAGTAGGAATGGTCAATAATCCTTACCAAGGAAACAAAAGAATACAACGTGGGGACTCCTGAAACTCCTCTTCTTTTAACTCTAGAGGAACAACCTAAGTTTGTTGAATTCTTCCAAAAACGCTAGATCAACTTTGCATGGTCCTATGCAAACATGCTTGGGCTTGATCCTGGTTTAGTCATGCATCATCTCACTGTAGCAGAAGGAGTGAAGCCTACCAAAGAAAAACTTCATAAGATGCATCCTCAAATTATCATACTTGTCAAAGCAGATCTTAAGAAACTCCTAGATGTTGGTTTTATTAGACCAATTAATTATGCATATTGGATAACCAATATTGTGCCTGTCGGCAAACCAAATGGGGGCATCTGTATCTATACTAATTTAAGAGATCTCAACAAAGCATGTCCTAAAGATGACTTCCCCCTACCAAATATTGACATAATAGTAGATCTAACAGAAGATTAACCGACACCTATTGTTCAACCTGTAGAGTAGGCCCTGGCAGCTAAAGTTGAAGTTAAGGATGAATGGATCATTGATTCAGTATGTTCACATCATATGACTGGTGATAAAGGTAAATTATTGAACTTTTAGGAATATAATGGAGGTCTAGTAAGATTTGGAGATGATAAATCTTATTTGATAAAAGGAAAAGGTACTATATCTCTTGATGGTAATCATAATACCGACAATATTTACTATGTTGAAGGTTTAAAGAATAATCTTTTGAGTGTTGGTCAATTAGTTGAAAAAGGATTTCAGTTACAATTCAAGAACGGAAAATGCAAAATTATGAACATAACTGGTTTGGAAATTGCGACTAGTAATCAAACTAGAGGTAATATCTTTCATTTGAATAACAATGACAAGACATGCTTAATTGCACATATTGATGAAAGTTGGCTATGGTATAAGAGACTCTATCATGTAAATTTTTATTGCATTGTGAAAATCAGTACTACCAAGGCAGTTAGAGATTTACCTAAGATTGTTAAGCCTCACAATCCGATATGTAAGGAATGTCAATTTGGAAAACAAGTTAGAGCATATTTCAAAAGTATTCCAGAAAAATCCAATAATGCTCTTGACCTAATTCATACTAATTTATGTGATCCAGCTAAAACTAAAAGCTTACAACATGATAGATATTTCATGCTAATCATTGATAGCTATTCTAGAATGTGTTGGGTTGCTTTTCTCAGAGAAAAATTAGAAGCACTTGGGAAATTCAAACTATTCAAAGCAATAGTAGAAAATGAAACCGGTACGAAAATTAAATGTCTGAGATCAGATCAAGGAGGTGAATTGATATCTAAGGAATTTAATACATTCTATGAAATAAATGGAATCAAAAGACAGCTATCAGCACCCTAGACACCACAACAGAATGGAGTAGTAGAAAGGAAAAACAAAACTATCTTGGATGCAACTAGAAGTATGTTATCTAAAGAAAATCTACCAAATGTATATTAGATGTTGCATTAGGCAACATTGACATACTATTCAAAAAGTGGTTTTCAATGGTTAAAAGGTTGTTCTTAATTGTTGCACGAGGTTGTAACTTGTTCCTAGGCATCATATAAGCCTTTGGAACTCACTATGACTCATTTGGAGTTGAAGAAGAAGAATTCTTGCTTTCAAACTATCAAAAAATCTTTTTACTGCATTTTTGTTGTTCTTTCAGTTTTGTATGGAATTGTACGGATCTATTCATGGTCTGAACCATTGAGAAATGTGCTCCTATTTTTTATATTTCATTTTATTCTAGTGTGGGCTTTTGAAATGTCAAAATAAAGAAGTTATTGAATTTATACCATCGCTGCCTGGGAAAAGCCCTAGAACCTAGGGATTGGATGCAAAAAGAGCCATATTTCATCATTCCACCATGGGAAAAATCTGAAACTTTGGGGAATGATTAAATAACATGTATACTAATTTTTTCTCTT
Source organism: Cryptomeria japonica (assembly GCF_030272615.1). Taxonomy (NCBI): domain Eukaryota; kingdom Viridiplantae; phylum Streptophyta; class Pinopsida; order Cupressales; family Cupressaceae; genus Cryptomeria; species Cryptomeria japonica. The sequence continues at coordinate 147,412,151 of NC_081415.1, forward strand.
GGTTTTGAGAGCAGGGAGTGTGATTTTCTATTTTTAAGATGATGCCCTAGACTTGGCATTCTCTATGTGACAAGTCTGTGTAGGGGTAAAAGGGTGTGTAAACCAATGAAGGTGGACCAAAAAGTGACTCAAGTTGGAACTAAAGTGACCCATAAACATATGTAGACCTTTTCCAAAAGGTTTTATTGCAATCCATTTTTACTGGTGAATTTTTTCATAACGAATACACCATACCACCTAAGGAACGACAAATAGGCCATATTAGGGTTAAGATACTTGCCGACCAAACCCAGATGCAATTCTTTCAAATCTTGTGATTCTTCCAAAAGGGTATTAGAATATCAAAAAAAATTTTGGGCTTGTTCAGGTAAAATTCAAATGAAGTCAAAAAATCAGCAAAACTAGGCCTAATTCCTTATAGCCCTGTCCACTAGGTTGCTAAGGGCATTTTGTGATCAGGGGTTGAAAGGGTTGGTTTGAATGTTTATAAACCTTTCATTTGTCATCCCAAATATTCAAAAAATCCATAGATATGTCTACAATCACCCTTTTTCAAAGATCCACTTGGTAGAGGGTTTGGTGTAGTGAGTAGGCTTGGTAAAGAAGGGTAGTCAAAGTTGTGATTGGGAAACTCCTCATTTGATTCAAGTTGTTAGTGTTGTGGGGATCCTTGGGAAGGATTAGAGACAACCTTTAAAGACCTTTGGAAGGTCTTGGAGATTGGACCATTGGATGGAGCCATTTGTAAACCCTTGAGAAGAAACCAAGACAAACTACTCATTTTGCGTTATTCCTCTGCATCATATTGGTATCAGAGCCATACCAAAGGTGGAAAAGTGTATGTCAGACATAAAAGTCTTTGAAGAAGAAGAGGACACCATGCCTCCTAAGGCAATGAATTCTAAGGCCATCAAAAAGTTGGTAGAGGAGTTACTTGAAGAGAAACTCAAAGAGGCCGAGCAGTCTAAGGAGAAAGACAAGGCCGGTGAAGATGAGTCAGAGCAAGAGATTGATGATGATGCCAAAGAAATGGAGAAGTTGGCACCTAATCAGAAGATGTTTTTGAATGCTTTGAAGTCAGTGAATACAGATAATGTGGAGAGTTTACCTACCTATGGTGGTAGCCTGAATGGAGAAGAGGTGCTTGATTGGATTGAAGCACTCAATAACCATTCTGAATACATCGAATTTCCCGAGGAGAAGAGAGTGAGTTTGGAAAAGTCTAGAGTCAAAGGGTCAGCCTTGCTATGGTGGATAGTACTGCAAGAAGAAAGAATGAATGAAGAGAAGAAGAAGATAACCTCTTGGGAGAGGATGAAGAACAAAATCAAAGAGCAATTCTTTCCAATTGACTATGAGGTCCAGATATATAAGAGGCTACAAAATCTTAGACAGAGGGAGTTGGATGTGAATGCCTATATTGAGGAGTTTCATAAACTAAGTCTCAGATCAAGGAAGCATGAAGAAGAGGCAGAGAAGGTGGCTAGGTACCTAAATGGGTTAAGGCAAAACATACAAGATGAGATCAGCATCTTGGCACCTGATACCATGCATAAATGCTTTCAGTTGGCATTGAGAGTGGAAGATAAGATTAGAAGGAAAGGAGAACAAAACAATAGAGGAAGAGGAGGTAGAAATTTCAGAGGTAGAGGTGGCTTTGGAGGAAGAAACACACCTTTCAAAAATGGAGATTAAAATCAACAAGAGTCCAATGGAGACTTTGGTAATAGGAATGGAGACTTTAGAGGAGGAAGAAGATCCTTTGGAAGGGGTAGACAAGGAAATCAAGGAGGAAGAGGTCCTAGTGTTTTCACAAGCAAATGCTACAATTGCAATCAAGTGGGAACTCAACTTGTACAAGAAGATGATGGACATAGTGTCAATTCAACCATACGGAATGCTGGTCCTACCTTGGAAGGGGAAAGTCGTATGCTAAGGAGGACATTGTTGAAGGTACCCCAACACAAGGAGCCACCACAAAGGAAGTCACTCTTCAAGACCACTTTCCTATCTCATGGTAAAGTATGCAAGGTAATTGTAGATTTAGGTTCTACTAAAAATATTGTTGCTTTGGAAATGTTTGAGAAGTTGAAATTGAAAAGAATGCCACATGGGAGTCCTTATAGGGTGTCATGGCTTAACAAGGGGCAACATGTAGTGGTAGATGAACAAGCTTGGGTAGAATTCAAAATGGGAGACTATAAGGATAGAGTCTTGTGTGATATCCTTCATATGGATGCCTGTCACTTGTTGTTAGGCCACCCATGACAATATGATGTTAAAGCCCAACATGATGGGGCGAAAAATGTGTATGTCATCACCAAGAATGGAAGACCATTTAGGATGGAACCATTAGCTGATCAAGGAGGAGAGAGAATTGTTAGTCCAAGTGTCATGATGGTTAGTGGGAAAGAGTTTTTAGATGCCCTCAAGCAAGAGGAAACCCAAGGTTATGCTTTGGTCTTGAATCCCAAGGATAAGTCTCAACAAGAGAAAGGTGCAAAAAGTGAAGTTCCTAGTGAAGTTCAAACTATGTTGGATAGATATGAAGGGGTTGTGGCCAAAGATATGCTTGATAACTTGCCTCCAATCAGAGATATCAACCATCAAATTGATTTTATTCCCGGTGCAACCTTGCCTAACAAAGCTGCCTATAAGATGACTCCTAAACAGAATGAAGAGATAACAAGACAAGTGCAAGATTTATTGGACAAAGGGTTGATTAGGAAAAGTTTGAGCCCATGTGTTGTACCTCCTGTATTAGCACCTAAAAAGGATGGAACATGGAGGATGTGCACTGATTCTAGGGCAATCAACAAGACCACTATCAGATACTGGTTCCCTATGCCTAAAATTGAGGACCTCATGGACTATCTTGGAGGAGCATGCTACTTTTATAAAATTGATTTGAAATCAGGTTACCATCAGATTAGAATCAGACCTAGTGATGAGTGTAAGATAGCCTTTAAGACAAATGAGGGTTTGTATGAGTGGTTGGTGATGCCCTTTGGACTCACAAATGCACCTAGTACTTTTATGCACCTCATGAATGAAGTATTGGTTGAACTCATTGGAAAGTTTATTATTGTTTATCTTCATGACATCTTGGTGTTTATCTGGTCCAAGGAAGAGCATTTGAAGCATTTGGATCAGGTTTTGACGAAGCTTCATGAGGAGAAACTGGTAATCAATCTAGAAAAGTGTGAATTCATGAAAACTAAATTGGTGTATCTAGGCTTTGTGGTTTCTCAAGGATGTTTGAAAATGGATCCTTCAAATGTTGAGGCTATTGTTAATTGGCCTACACCTAGGATAGTAGGTGATTTTAGTAGCTTTCATGGTTTGGCTTCTTTTTATAGAAAGTTCATAAAGGGATTTAGTCATATTTGTGCACCAATTCTTGACACTATTAAAGGAGGAATAAAGTGCAGGTTTGAATGGACAGAGAGAGCATCCCAAAGCTTTGAGGTATTGAAAAGGAAGGTTTCTGCACTTCCTACCTTGAGGCTACCTAATTTTGATCAGCTTTTTACAGTTGAATGTGATGCAAGCAAGAAGGCTATAGGTGCAGTCCTTAGTCAAGAAGGCCATCCAATTGCATTCTTTTCAGAGAAATTGAATGAGGCAAAGAAAAGGTATTCTACTTATGATTTGTAACTCTATGTTATGGTGCAAGCACTCAAAAAGTGGCGTCATTACCTTCTTCCTAACGAGTTCATTGTTTATATTGACAACCCTGCATTGAGTTTTCTTAATGGACAGGAGAAGTTGAATCAAAGGCATATTAAGTGGGTTGAGAAAATCCAACCTTATAATTTTACAATCAAACATAAAAAGGGTGTGTCTAATAAGGTTGCTGATGCCTTGAATAGGAGAACACTTACTATTCAAGAGATCCAATGGCAGAGTCTTGGTGTTGATTCTCTCAAATCCATGTATAAGGATGATAAAGATTTCAAAGATGCATATGATGTATGTTCTAAATCTGCTGATTCTTGTCATGTTGAGTTTGTTGGCTTCATGTTGTAGGATGGTTTTCTCTTTAAAGGCTATAAACTATCCTTTCCTCAATGTTCTATGAGGGAGAATATCATCCGGGAAAAGCACAATGGTAGTCTTGGAGGCCATTTTGGTTTGGACAAAACTTTGGAGCAGGTATCAAGATTTTATTTTTGGCCTAAGATGCAATCAGAGGTGAGAAAATTTGTGGAATGTTGTCCTATTTGTCAAGGGGCAAAAGGTGTTTCTACTAATGCTGGATTGTATCAACCTTTACCAGTTCCTACTAGGCCTTGGGAAAGCCTTAGTATGGATTTTGTACTTGGTTTGCCAAAAACTCCTAGGGAATTTGATAGTGTGTTTGTAGTTGTTGATAGGTTCAGCAAAATGGCTCATTTTGTGCCATGTAAGTGCACCAATGATGCATCTCATATTGCAGGTCTATTTTTCAAAGAAGTTGTGAGGATTCATGGTCTACCTCTCAATATTATCACTGAAAGAGATTCTAAGTTTGTGGGTCATTTTTGGAGGACTCTTTGGAAAAATTTGGGCACTAATTTGTCATTTTCTTTGACATACCATCCTCAAATTGAGGGCCAAATTGAGGTGGTTAATAGATCTCTTGGAAATTTGCTTAGGTGTCTTACCAAGCAACATGGACAGTGTTGGGATTTGGTGATTGGACAGGCTGAATATGCATACAGTGATTCCATCAGTAGAATTACAAGTAAGAGCCCATTTGAGATTGTGTATGGTTTACATCCTAGAGGGATTCTTGAACTAAGAGACCTTGGAGGTATGCAAAAGAGGAGTGCACAAGGTGAGGATTTTGCTCTCACTATGAAAGAAATTCATGATCAAGTGAAGGCCACTCTCCAACAAAGTGCTGATAAGTATAAACTCAGAGCATATATGAAGAGGAGGGATGTTCAATTCAAGGTAAGGGATTTGGTAATGGCCTACCTTAGAAAATAAAGGCTCCCTAAGGGCCAACCCTCTAAACTACTCATGACGAAGATAGGCCCACTCCGGATAGTGCATAAGTTTGGAAATAATGCTTATGAAGTTGAGCTTCCACAAGATTTGGGGATCTCTCCCATCTTCAACATATGTGATTTGACAACATTCAAAGGTTCCTTGGAGGATGCTACACCTGGTCCATCTCTTGTGGAGGATGATGTAGATTCGGTGAAGGATTTGCCACCTTGCAAACCATTGGAGTTGGAGAGTATTCTAGATGCTACGGTGATCAAACAAACAAGGAAAGGAGTCTACAAATAGTATATGATCAAGTGGAAGGGCCTCCCTAATTTTGGGGCCACTTGGATGTCTGAAAATGATGTCATTAAGCATGGGACTACCATCACCCGATTAGCCACTCAAGGGACTTGAGTTCCTTCAACCCGAGGAGTATGGTTTAAGGGCACCACAAGGGAGTCTATCTTCTTCCACATATGTTGTAAGGTGTCCAATAATGTGTTAGGATGGGCCTTTGATGGCTAGGTCCTATTTAATACTTTACATTTGTGTTTGAGCAATTTTTCTATGTAATAAGCCCAAAGGCAACCAAGATTGGTCAACTTGGTCAAAGGCCTTATTTGGGAATTTAATTCATGTTTTTTGTGTTTATGGGTCATATATGGGTTATAGGTCCACTTTATATTGTCATCATGAAGGCATGTTTCATGTTTTTCTTTGTTGTCAAAAGTTGTCATGTTGCATTAGGCAACATTGACAAACTGTTCAAAAAGTGGTTTCCAATGGTTAAAAGGTTGTTCTTAACTATTATAGGAGGTTGTAACTTATTCCTAGGCATAATATAAGCCTTTGGAACTCACTATGGCTCGTTTGGAGTTGAAGAAGAAGAATTCTTGCTTTCAAACTATCAAAAAACTATGTTTTTACTACATTTTCGTTGTTCTTTTAGTTTTGTATGGAATTGTATGGATCTATTGATGGTTTGAACCATTGAGAAATGTGATCCTATGTTTTATATTTCATTTTATTCTAGTGTGGGCTTCTGAAACATCAGAATAAAGAAGTTATTGAATTTATACCGCCGCTCCTTGGGAAAAGCCCTAGAACCTAGGGATTGGATGCAAAAAGAGCCATATTTCATCATTCCACCATGGGAAAAATCTAAAACTTTGGGGAATGATTAAATAACATGTATAATAATTGTTTCACTTGGTTTTGAGAATAGAGAGTGTGATTTTCTATTTTTAAGATGATGCCCTAGACTTGTCATTCTCTATGTGACAAGTTTGTGCAGTGGTAAAAGGGTGTGTAAACCAATGAAGGTGGACCAAACGGTGACTCAAGTTGGCATTAAAGTGACCCATAAAAATGTGTAGACCTTTTACAAAAGGTTTTATTGTAATCCATTTTGACTGGTCAAGTTTTTCATAATAAATACGCCATACCACCTAGGGAAGGGCAAATAGGCCATATTGGGGTTAAGATACTTGCCGACCAAACCCAGATGCAATTATTTGGAATATTGTGATTATTCCAAAAGGGTATTAGAATATCCAATTTTGTTTTGGGATTGTTTAGGTAAAATTCAAATGAAGTAAAAAAAACAGCAAAACTAGGCCTAATTCCTTGTAGCCCTGTCCACTAGGTTGCTAAGGGAATTTTGTGATCAGGGGTTGAAAGGGTTGGTTTGAATGTTTATAAACCTTTAATTGGTCATCCCAAAAATTCAAAAAATCCATAGATATGTCTACAATCACCTTTTTTCAAAGATCCATTTGGTAGAGGGTTTGGTGTAGTGAGTAGGCTTGGTAAAGAAGGGTAGTTGGAGTTGTGATTGGGAAACTCCACATTTGATTCAAGTTGTCAGTGTTGTGGGGATCCTTGGGAAGGATCAAAGACAAGCTTTAAAGACCTTTGGAATGTCTTGGAGATTGGACCATTGGATGGTGCCATTTGTAAACCCTTGAGAAGAAACCAAGACAAACTACTCATTTTGCCTTATTCTTATGCATCAAAACCACACTGTGGCATTGTTTGATCCCACAAAAGTAAAAAGAAAGAGCATACCCAATGGTGAAAAACTCTCTAAGGCACCTGAGGATGAAAGGTTTGGCATCCTCCCTTCTAGTACACAGTAGGAATGATCAATAATCCTTACCAAGGAAACAAAAGAATACAACGTGGGGACTCCTGAAACTCCTCTTCTTTTAACTCTAGAGGAACAACCTAAGTTTGTTGAATTCTTCCAAAAGTGCTAGATCAACTTTGCATGGTCCTATGCAAACATGCCTGGGCTTGATCTTGTTTTAGTCATGCATCATCTCACTGTAGCAGAAGGAGCAAAGCCTGCCAAGCAAAAACTTCATAAGATGCATCCTCAAATTGTCATACTTGTCAAAGCAGATCTTAAGAAACTCCTAGTTGTTGGTTTTATTAGACCAATTGATTATGCATATTGGATAACCAATATTGTGCCTATCGGCAAACCAAATGGAGGCATCTGTATCTGTACTAATTGAAGAGATCTCAACAAAGCATGTCCTAAAGATGACTTCCCCCTACCAAATATCAACATAATAGTAGATCTAACAGTAGGACATGCCATGCTTTAACTCATGGATGTATTTTCAGGGTACGATCAGATAAAGATCACCCCAGAGGATCAACATAAGATAGCCTTCACATGTCCATGGGGAACATATTGCTGGAATATAATGCCTTTTGGTCTAAAGAATGCAAGAGCAACCTATCAAAGAGAAATGACCACCATCTTCCATGACATGATGCATACCATAATGGAAGATTATGTTGATGACTTACTGGCAAAATCACTCACAAGAGAAGGTCATCTTGACATATTAGAGAAAATATTTGATCGACTAGAACAATATCATTTTCAACTCAACCTAAAGAAATGTGTCTTTGGAGTAACCTCAGGGAAACTTCTAGGATACATTGTCTCAAGCAAAGCAATTGAGGTTGACCCAACAAAGGTCAAAGCAATCATGGATATGCCACCTTTGAAGAACATCAATCAACTAAGGACATTACAAGGATGACTACAATCCATCTAAAGATTCATCGCACAACTGGCAGATAAGTGTCACCCCTTTACACACCTGTTACACAAGAACATCCTCTTTCAGTGGGATGCCAGATGCTAGCAAGCATTCCAGATGCTTAAAGACTATCTCATGAATACACCATTACTGATGCCACCCGATCTGAGAAGACCTTTATTACTCTATATATCAGCAACTAATACAACATTTGGTGTACTACTGGCACAACCTAATACAAGGGAAAGAGTGTGCTATTTATTACATCTCTCGCACACTGGTTGGTTATGAACTCAATTACACACCTATTGAGTGAGATTTCCTAGTAGTAATCTTGGTGGCTACTAAACTAAGACACTATCAGTTGACACATAAAGTACAACTAATTGCAAAGATTGATCCACTCAAGTACTTACTCAGCAAAGCAGCATTGACAGGCCGCTTGGCCAAATGGGTGATGATTTTAAGTGAATTTGACATCGAGTATGTGGATTGTAAGGCTATAAAAGTTCAAGTTATTGTAGATTAGTTGGCCGATGCACCCCTCATAAGTGATCATCCTCTCATTTTTAATTTTCCAGATGAAGAGATATTCATGATCACAACAACAAAACCATGGAAATTATACTTTGATGGTTCATACACTAGGCATGGCTCAGGGGTAGGCATTCTATTTATCACACCTCAAAGTGACAGCATCCCAAAGTCTTACAGGCTCACATTTCCATGCACAAACAACATAGTTGAATAGGAGGCTTTGATCATAGGACTTAGGCTAGCCATACAATGGAAGTTACAAGAACTATAGGTATATGGTGACTCTCCACTGGTCATTCGACAAGCAATAGATGAATATCAAACAAAGGATGACAAACTCATGTCGTACAAACAAATGGTGGACAATATAAAGGCATCATTCATCACTATCACCTTTGAGAAAATACCCAGAGATCAGAATCGATCTGCTGATGATATGGCTACCATCGCATCTCTCCTAGATATTCTACAGAATTTAACATGCTACGAGTTCTTGGTACAACAACTTTGGATACCTACTTATGATATCCCTGAATCTGAGATTATATGTCACCTTATCAGTTCCAAATCCCCATGGTATGGTGAGTTTTACACCTACCTCCATGATCACACCCTTCCTCCTAACCAGTCAAATAACCAATGTAAAACCTTCATTCACCAAACCGCTCCATATACCATTATTGCTGAAACCCTATACCGACGCAGTCTTGATGGTACTCTCCTTCGATGTCTAGAACAGGATGAGATAACAAAGGCCTTGGAAGAGTTGCATGAAGGAATTTGTGGAACTCATGCAGACAATCTATCACTAGCCAAGAAACTCATGCACACTGGATACTATTGGCCATCCATGGAAAAAGACTCCTACTACTTTGTCAGCAAATGCAAGAAATGCCAAGTTCATGGAGACTTGATACATGAGCCACCACAAGAATTGCAACCAATCACAACACCATGGCCCTTTTGCCAATGGGGACTTGACCTTGTGGGAAAAATTCATCGATCTTCATCCAATGGTCATAAATTCATTATTACCGCCACTGAATACTTCACAAAGTGGATCGAAGCTGTTCCACTTACCCAAGTCACCGGTAAGCAGATCACCTCATTCATCCTTAATTACATCATCTGCCGGTATGGTGTACCCATGTCCATCATCACAGATAACGGTCTTCCTTTCAAAAATTAGGATGTCTATGAGCTCTGTGAGAAGTTTCACATCCAACATTGCTTTTCCACTCCTTATTACCCATAAGACAATGGTCGGGCTGAAGCATCAAACAAGAACATATTAAGAATCCTCAAGAAAATAGTCAATAATGCCGGTCGTGATTGGCATGTTCAATTGAATCCAGCACTTTGGGCATATCGAACTAGCATTCGAACCCCTATAAGTGTAACTCCCTACTCACTGGTCTATGGTGCAAAAGCTATCTTACCTATTGAGGTTGACATACCATCACTACAAGTTTCCCTGTATAATCTTATAGATGATGAAGCATATAGAGTATCACATCTTTAGGACTTAGAGCTACTTGATGAAAAATGGCAAGCTGCATATAACCACCTCAAAGCCTATCAACAACATATGAGCAGAAGCTATAATCATCAAGTTAGACCTCACACATTCAAGGTAGGTGATCTTGTTCTTCGAGAAAATCCTCGTAACCAACCAAACCGAGAACATCAGGGCAAGTTTGAATCAAACTGGTTGGGTCCATATGTTATCACTACGGTATTTGGGTCCGAGGCATATCAGTTGGCTACTTCAGAAGGAGAACAGCTAGTAGATCTAATCAACAACATGCACCTCAAACAGTTTTATACATAAGCTGTACAGAGCATCAAGCTCCCATACATACCTAAAAAATATCAAAAACATTTAGAAAAATGTCCTGAAGAAAATACAAAAACATCAAAAATAGTAAAGAAAAATCATACATCCAAATGGTGAACAATCACTCTAGTGGCACCTTGGGTAAGTACGATGGTGAAAACCTGGAAAACATGCACCACTCGTAAAGGCTATGGCTCCATTATCTTTCAGACTTGTTGCGATCACATTCATTGCATCCACACATCCATCAATCCAAACCATGGCTGGTTACTGATCAACAATCAAGGGTAGTACGTCATGCGTCTTGCATCCCACTTTTTCATAGTCATGTCTAAACTGGGGGCAATGCCCTTAACCTATTGATGGAAGTGGATTCTACATTATTGGTAATTCATTAAGTTCTACATTCAAAACTATCTCACAAAATACCAAAAACATTGGGAAAACTATCTCACCAAATCCAAAAACATTTCAAAACCATCAACAATAAAAAACATGGCAATGCATTGTACACACATTTTTCAGAGCAGATACCAAACAAACATTGTGAAATACTCAAAAGTGATGACCACTTATTAGATCAACCTAACAATCCACATTGACACACCAACTATCTTAACAAGGATGCATCCTTCCTTACCAAAACAAAGACAAGATGACATTTTCTTTGACAAGAAAATTCTATTTAAGCTATCAAATACTTGGTTGATTTATAGGTTATTCATTTATTTATATATACCAGATTCCTACAGTAATGTTTGTATGTCTTCTACAAATTATTTCGATGACATTATGGGGCACGTACTAATGGTGTCTACATGGGAAGTTCACTAAGTTACATGATCATATGCAAAAATGCAGTCATGGATCACTATGGCTTGCTAACTACAATGTATACCTCGACCATATGCACATGAACCATTATCAAGGATCCATATTCTTTATTCTTTATATATTTTTTGTTTGCAGGTACAATGCTCCATCTTTTGTTCCTACTGCCTCATCTAGAATTGACAATGGTTTTATCTCTTACTCCGGTATGCACTTGTCTCAGGATATGATCGGCGAAAGATCAAGGAGGGCATTCCAAGTCATGCATGAAAGGAGATAATCCTTGTCTGTTCCGCAAGCAATACTCAGGTCAACTTGATCCATTATATCAATTTGCTTGTATTAACTTGCTCTATCAAAATCCATGTACAAAATACTCAGATCATCTTGAAACATTATGTCAAGTTGCTTGTATTTTATTACAACATGTTAAGCTCAATGATGAAAATAAAGCACTATGGATCATCATTCCATCTCATTTGTTTATATTGCATTCCGTTACATATCACTCATCCATTCACCCATTCATTATTCATTAGTGGTTATGAGAAAATTGAGTTGGTCTTGGATACAATCATGACAGAGTACCCTGATACATCATCAGTGCATCATACAAAATCTACACAACCTTGCATTCATCTATCATAATCACATCATTTCATTACATTTAGTTGCATTTGCATTAATCTTTAGCCATTCATTAAAGTACATTTCATCTCATTTAAATGTATTTAAACTACATATCATTCATTATCATTTATTAGCATTAGTCTCATTTTATCAATTCATCATTGCATAAATCATGACATTTAGGTTCATTCATATGATAAAATTGTCCTCATTTGCATTAGCCATTACTATACATTCATTTAGTGCCAGTTACCAATCATCATTTATCATCATTTAAGCATGTGTGTACCATACATTTGTTTAGACTTCCATTATTGCATACCTTTATTTATCCATTAGTTAAGTACATTCATTTATCCATTTAGTATATTCTTGTACTCACTCATTTCATTTAGTATTCATTACAACACATTCATCTTATTGCATTATCATTTCACATCATCATGTTTTTCACCATTTAGCAGCATAATAAAACCATTTGTCTCAAACATTGGTTCATACATTATACATATGAATTCATTTAGTAAATCATCATTTAAACATTTGTCCTTTACATTTGTTTATCCACATATACATTCATATAGATGCATATCCATAAATAAATCATTCATTCAACATCATTACATATCATCATAAATTATCATTTTATTATGCATACATAACCATCATGGCATTACCTACATCAGGCATTCTATCCCAAAACATCAATAAACACATATATCAACCTGCATTCACATGTTATACAATATGCATATAGATATCATTGAAGAATAAATAATTATAAAACATGCATATAGGGATCATCTCATAAAAACACATACATATAGTAAAGCACAAGTATCCATCTAAACATAAATCATAAGATCATCATCCTGCATAAAATCCATATATATCAACATGCATATCATCACAAATATGGGATCTCCTCATATATCACATCATATCGCCAAAATATACATGTATTAGAGTACAATGAAGTCCAAAATAATGGCTACCAAGAGCCATCCAAGATACAGTCCAAAATGACAATGTAAAAACATGCATACAAAATGCTCTCTCAGATGCCACTCTGACTTGATGCTGCAAGATCACGACCTTCTCCCCCACTCCCCCCTACACCACCTGATCTATCTCTCCGTGGAAGACCCATCACACCCCCACTACTCTGTATCCTCTGAGACCACTCTGATCTGGCATACTGCATCTATGAATAGCTCAGTTCTTGCTGACTAGATGGCACCACTTGCTCATATAACCCCCACCAATACTCTATCTCAGCCTATGCTCGCCAGATCTCCCTCACCAATGCCTCTACATATGACGCCTATCCCTGTAAATCCTCCAAGCCCCGCACCCTCTCCTATAACTATATCACCCTGTCCACAGCCTGATCTCTCTTCTACAACACTACAGTCAACTCTGACTATCGTGCAAACAGCTGCACATCTCTAGCTGCAACCTCACCCTCTAGATCCTCTACTTATGTCTCGGCTGCTGTAAGCTGAGTTTGCAAAACTAGTATCATATGGTCCCATAGATCTACACCAGTAGCTCCCTCCCCCATATCCCTAGGTGCCTCTCTAGTGCCCCTCTCTCTAGTGGATCCCTCCCCCGTATTCATAGGCGCATGTCCCTCACCTGCATCCATGCCACCTAATCTCATGACTCCCTATAGAAAAGGTCCCTGAGATAGCCACAATGGCAACCCACCTCTCCCTCTCCTTTGTAATCGACCACCACTCCCTCCTCCCCTTCCTCCTCCACCCCCCCCCATCACCATCCCTTCTCCCTTGTCCATCTACCACTCCACGACCTCCTCTCCTCCTCCATCTCCATCTCCTATCCTCCTCAAACTCTGGGATTGGCTCAGCCGGATCTGATATCTGAGGTATCGGATGTGCTGTAGTATACTACGTATACTCCTTTGACACCACAACATCTACTACCCCTAGCCTCATCTGCCATGGTCTCGCCTATAATGTGTGTAGCTTAGAAAATAGGAAATCATTACAAGAAAATATATCGAAACACTAGACATGATAACTCAATCACAAAAGCACTCATTGCAATGATCTAATCCTAAGCACACTCAATAGAGACATAAAAACAAAGCATTCAAAAACAAATATCATGCAAACCAGATGACGAATTGGATGCTTCTTCCATGCGGCTCCATTGTTCTTCTTTCCTCTTCAAATGGATTTGTGGATCTCACCTTCAAGTGCACACATACAATTCAAAGCAAGATGGATATTGGTTATTAGTCAAGAGTACTAGAAGCATAAGTTTGATAGTTTGATTAGGGATTCGGGATTAGCTTTGATTGAAAATCATCCAATTTATAGAAGAACTGGATAAGTGACAAGATTAGCATGATGCAATTCAAATGGAAATTGCAAATCAATATGACAAATTATGACAAATTATGCACTTTCCATGCACAATTTGATTGATTGATAATTGATGACAAATTATGACACATTCTATGTCAAATTGATTGATTATCAATTATGACAATTTATGACAAATTGAAATGTCATTCCCATAGAATTAGGAGATGAAATAGGAGGGAAAAGGAATTAGAAATTAAGAAAATTAAAATTGATGAAAATTAGGAATTAGAAATTGATGGAAAAATAGGAAATTAGGAACTAGAAGAAATTAGGTAAATTAATTTAACAATTTGTCATTTATTAATTAATTTACAAGAGGAAGAATAATTAGCCAATTAAATAAAGATTTAATTGTAATGAGAAGACTTAGGATTAATAAATAATTTAGTAATCCTAGAGGAAGAAATGACAAATTAGGTTAAATGAATAAATCATAAAACCCTAGAAGATGAATTAGAAATGCAAAAATGACAATTAGGTCTTGATTGAAGATTGATTAATGTCATGATTTTGAATTGATAAATAACCAATGTGATAAATGATTTGATTGAGAAATGCGCCAATTGATGAGGAACAATGACAAATTGATCCAAATTGACATAATTGAGACAGACAACGATCGATGACAAATCGGTCACAAGATGACAAGATTGACAAAAGGACAAGAATCAATGACAAATAGATTGCAAAACAACCAGATTGAAAATGACCACGAGTGATGACAAATCAATTGCCAAAATGACAAAATCAAACATGACAACGATCGATGACAAATCGATCGTGAAACGACAAGATTGATAAACCTATCACCAGATGATAAGATTGAAAAGAGGACAAAACCCTAATTAGGATTGACGATGTCCAAAATGATAAGATTGATGATAAGATTGATAAGAGAGCAATGATTGATGACAAATTGATCGCAAGATTGATAGGAGGACAAAACCCTAATTAGGATTGACGATGTCCAAAATGATGACATATTAGTACGCACATTGATGCAATAAGATAAGATCGATCCAAATCATAACTGAATAGTGTTGTCGACAAGACCAAATTTGAGGACAAGATGATTGAAGAATGCAGAAGAATGACTCAATGTTCACAAATGATAAAAACCAAGTACGAATCATAGGAGAAATGTTAATGCGACGCAAAAACCTAAAATGAGGCAATGCGCAAATGTTAAAGTATGACCTCACAAGCGTTGACCATTTTTAGGTGTCTACATTTTGCCCCTCTTTGAGACAATGTGATTTTAAGCGTTGTTTCAAAGAACAATAACGAAAATGCCCCAGACAACTGACAATGACAATATGCATGCCCCCTTGAGGAATTGGCCGGAAACATGCAGAAAAGAGGCCAATTGATCGATAAAAATGATAGGATCGAATAGACTAACAATCGGAGATCGGATGCATGAAGGACAAGCAATTTAAGGTGCACAAGACCGCAACCAACATAAGATGGAGAGGATGCATGTCCATCTATGCAATGACAAAGAGCTATAAATGAGACCAAGAGGGTGAAAATTGCTCATTTGCACTAGCTAAAGAGGAGAATTTGTTGCTCTGGACAAGGACACGTGCAGAGAGATGGCGAACATTCCAAGGGTAGATCACCTCGGAGAATGTGTATGCACATTCAGACGACCAGACGATGTAGGAGCAGTGGTATGTATCTCGAAAACCCATGTTTTCAATTTGATGAATTTGACTCGTTTGCGGGACATTGCGGGGCCCATAGGGGATGCAGAAACTAACTTCTGCGCTTGTGTGGTCTAATCCTGTGCTTGTGTAGGGAGTTCTGTGCTAGTGTAGGAAGACACAAGCACAGGTCACCTGACACAGGCGCAGGTTACAAGACACAAGCGCAAGTGTGCATAAATGACTCAATTTTAACTCAAAACTGCATGCAAATGACCTGAAAAGGGGGGACAAGGGTGGGATAGGTCAATGTAGATGAAAAACACCCTGATTTGGACATGAAAATGAGGAAATGCAACCCGTAGGAGCAAACCCTAAAACTAACAAAAATATGCCCCAATTGTGATGCAGAGTCGACAGTATCCATTGATCATGCGGGAGAATCGACCTGACTGTTTCATGCTACGACATAGACTCAGGAGCACAAAGAGAGACACATTAGCAGGACTGGGGATATATTACATCACATACATGCACGAAATTAGGGCAAACACAAGATTGCTTACTGCATTGGCAGAGCGATGGCATTCGGAGACTTCCTCATTCCATTTGGCGACTGGCGAGGCAACGGTGACTCTAGAGGACGTATGGTGCATCCTTCGCATTCTAATACATGGGAAGATGATAGAGTATGACCCAGTGATAGGTAGAGATGCATTATGTAGGCTATTTGAGTGTGACACAGATGAGCTGGACATTGTTGAGAGGGAGATCGATTGGGAAAGCATGGCTTCTGAGCATGACCGACGATATGTGGTGATAGCAGTTGTGATAGCATGTCTTCTAGCAGGTGATAGATGAGGACATGGATTCCCTATTGGATGGGGAAGAGTGCTAGAGCGGATGGTGATAGAGGGGACAATGTATCCGTGGGGACCATGTGTACTAGCTATGTTATATTTTCAGCTGCATCAGATAGCGTATCAGGGAGTTCAGACTCTGAGCTGTGGAGTCACATTGCTTCAGGTATGGGCATTTGAGCACATTGCCATATGCCAACCGATTATAGATAGACAGGTTGTACCACACTGACCATATGTGTATAGCTATGGTGGAGCATTGAGATAGGGTCTGTTTGGATACATACTATACTGGTGACATGAGCTAGACAGACTGGGAGAGTTCATATGGAGGCCATATCGAGATTGCCCCGAATGGTCAGATCATGATGAGTTACCATATTGCAGACAGGAGAGGTACTTGATTGGGCGACCAGTGAATCGCCAGAGAGTGATTGAGTTGTACCTGCTAGAGAGGGTCAGACGACAGTTTGGAGAGACACAGGATGTACCTAGGAGGACTGCATGCTTTGCCCGATCTCACAGAGAGACGAGTCAGTGGGGGAGTATGATTCAACCACACATAGCATATGCCAACTTTGTACAGTTACAGCAGAGATAGTGGGATTGGATGTCAGATGTGGTAGATGCTGGGATGACAGAGGAGTATGAGACATGGTTTGCACGATGATGACCAGTGCCTTTGACTGATCCTGATATTCCAGTATCGAGGAGACAGGAGGACTTCCCACTCACAGGAGAGGAGGGAGATGATGAGGATGAGGAGGATGACGAGGGTGATGAGGATGAGGATGTGGAGGATGGAGATGAGGATGGAGCTGATGGGGGAGATGATGAGGGTGATGAGGAGGATGATGACAAAGATGATGGTGGTGAGGACGATGATGAGCCAGACTCAGCTGATCAGGAGACATTGCAGGATATTCCCATAGAGCCAGGGACAGCTAGGACAGAGGAGATGGATATGTGTAGGGCTACCATAGCGAGTCAGCAGGATCATATTGCTACATTGGAGAGAGAGCATGAGCAGTTCAGAGCGGAGGTAGCCAGACTCACAGAGGCTCGAGATACAGCCATAGCTCAGGCACAGCGAGAGGGACAGAGAGTCACTGAGTTCATTAGGTCGATTAGGGATGCCAGTGCACGGGAGATGGCACAGATGCTGGTAGAGACCGGAGAGGAGAGACTGTACTAGAGGACACTATATGAGAGTGCAGTTCCACCAGAGCAGAGAGCACCTTCATATCGGGCATGATCAAGGACAGAGAGCAGGTCATGCTCTCGGAGGTCATTGAGCATCATGGGGGTGAGTGGACCGATGAGACCACCACAGCTAGGACCAGGGATAGGAGGGACATCATCTGCGAGACATGGTAGGGATGAGGAGGATAGAGGGAGCACCCAGTGATAGAGGCACATACTCCTTATGACAGATAGTGGACATTATGTAGTTTGACATTTTATAGTCAGCCTGCGGGCCATACTTAGGACAGATAGTCCGATTTTGTACTCCGATATTATTATGATATGTGATATGATATGCATCGATATGATGGGATGCAATGTGTTATGATTTGTAGTAATTTTTCATGGATGGATGATTTATGCACTGTTTATGAACATGTATGGATGTATTTTTATGTATTTTTGATGTATGTAGGATATGAAATGGATAAAATGCTTGATGTGATGCTTGATGGAATGCAAATGTACTAACCAAATGGATGCAGGACGCAACATGCATTTTTGGAAATTGGAGCACTAGACCGAACTGACTATCCGACCGGATGGAAGAAGTGTTAGTAATAAGAACATGATACAGAGGACAATTAGAGAGGACGAAAAACTTGCTTTCAGTAATGCACTTTGTAGGTGAGAACCTTTATTTTTATGTAGTAAAATGGATGCGTAGCATCATGGCATTGAAGGCCAGAGCTGAAATGCAACCCTTTTTGCAAAAGACAGACACATCACAGACAAACGACAATCATAATCAAAGAAAGAAAGGGACCATGAGCCATCCCGATCACTCTAAATCACTCAGTGACATCATCGAGCAACATAGGAACATGATCGAAGCCAAAGATAAATCAATAAAAAGATAAGATACATAAATTCAAGTAAATCAGACAAACATCTTGATCTTCATTGTCAAAAGTTGAAAGTGCTGATAGGACGATCATGCTGTCTGGTTTCAGGAAATGCAGTACTCCGTCTAAGACAGGACACATTCTGGTTTCGAGTATACCACACCGTATATAAGACCCATGATAATAGGAACAAGGACAAATGATATCGATGCTGATGTTCGACTGATAAGACAAATGTGATCAGTTTGAATGTCTGGTTTGATGGAAAAGTTCATATGTTAAAGCATGATTCCATTAAAGCACAAGGTTTGATTGTGAGTCGTTGGAGGAATGCTTAGTGATCTATCGATGCATAAAGGGAATACTTTATTGCAAAATGTGTGTTTTTGTTTTTGGAGTTTTACAAATTTTTTTCTTTTTTTTTTCAGGACTTTATTTGATTTTTATGAATTTTTTTTTAGGACATTTTTCGATTTTTTATGACTTTTTTTCAGGACATTTTTCAAATGTTTTGAATTATTTTAGGACATTTTGAAATTTTTATGATTTTTCCCCCAGTTTCTAGCAAGGCAAGGAATATGACAGTGAATAAATAGGCTTGCTGAAATGATGGTGGATAGAGGGAAGATAAAGGCCTTGTATTATGGAGACAATACGGATGCAATTTCGAAGGGCTATTGCATGATGGGACAAAAGATTGGATATGACAATGTAAAGTAGGAACATGGCATGAGGGACATGTCAAGAGGTTTTTGAAAAACATGTTTAAATTTTGTGTCCTTATGTCAGATCAAGATCAAGGAAAAAAGGGTGTATGGATAGTGATAAGATATGGATAGGATAAGCAAGATCAAGAATGGATAAGGGACATGGACTGAAGGTCGAGATTGGCTATGGGATAATGGTAGAAAGTTGCAATAAGACAGGGAATATGGATGAAAGGTTGTAATAAGAAAATGGATAAATGACCAAAAGCTATGATGGACTAAAAGCTGCAAACAAGATGCATGATGCTCATGAAGATCGTCAGCCTTGTCAAGATCAAAGGTGGAAAGAGGAAATGGACCTGAGGGACAATAGGATATGAAGGGTAATGACATGGTATGATAGGATAATGAAGGGCAATAGGATATGAAGGAGGAAACCTGCCCCCAAGTGTAGTGTGCAAGAAGTTCATAGATTATGCATGACGCCTGTTTGCCAGGTTTTCATCATGGTACTTGCCCAAGGCGCCTATTTGCCAGGTTTTCACCAGTGGACGAATTATTTTTCTTTATTTTTTTCTTTTTTCTTTTCTTTCACTTTTTTCTTTTTGTATTTTGACATTTTCAAGAGAAGATGGACACATGATAGGGGATGGAAGAAGGACTCAAGCGTCTTTTTATTTGGATAGTAGCCTTGAAAAGAATGGACCATGACCTTTAAAAGTATGCTTAAAGACGTTGGTAGGATAAGGACATGGAAAATGAGATGAAACTAAGGCAAGGATTTATGCAAAGGATTGGATCGAAGGGATCGAAGGGTGGAAAATATGCATTGGATAATGGATAGGGTACTAGAAGAATTGGGCTTCACTGGATGGGAATGAAGGCAAGATCGACATTGGCACACACCTTGAGGGATGATGGATTGATGGAGGACAAATGTATTTTGGATATTGAGATTTTGATGGAGGAATAGCTTGGGATTTGGGGACATAAGGACCCAAAATGGATAAATAAGGTGATGGAGGAATAGCAACTTTGGATGCCAAGTTGGATGTTTCTTTAGGCTGTTGTGCTTCAAGGAGCTTCTTGGGGATCCACATGGTTTTTGATTTTTCATGCTTTTGTGATTCCTTGGAGTGCATTGCTTGCACAAGGGATTTAGGAACCCATATATATTTTGACTTTTCTTGATTTTGCTCAGTGGGCCTTTGTGGCCTTTTGGATATTTCTTTTTCTTTTTGGATCATATTTTTCTTTGCTTTGACATGTCGATTATATTGGACATGTTGATCCTTGAATACATGTGGATTGCTAGACTTATGACGCTTATACTTGGCATCCAAATTGCTTGGAAGAGGGAATGAATGTTGGTGTGGATGGGAATGATATGGAGGCATGTGGGATGGATGGAAGGGTCTCCAAGATGTGTACCTTTGCTGATGTTGCATAGGAGATGGAGGGATATAAGGTCCTATAATGGATGGAAGCGATGATGGGGAAGGTGGACATTTGGATTTTGACTTTGAAGGGATACCAAAGCCTTGAGGGTGAGCTTTGTAGCCATGACCATTAGTATACTCTTTGATATGAAGGGGTTCTTGCTTGTGAAGGTCTACCCCTTTGCCTTTATCAATATCTTGACTTGTAGGATACTCTTTTCTTTGGGAAGAAGATGCTAGTCCATTATGAGGTGGATATGATATGAGAGAAATAATGAGATCTTGAAGTGGATCAGATTGCACCAAAGTGGAAGAACCCATTATGCATGTCAAGGGTTCATGAACATCTTGCACTGACACGTTAGAATCATGAGGGGGATTAAGATCATGAGGGGGATTAGGATCATGTAGTGGACATGGTTCAATGATAGGCCCTTCAAGAGATGGAATGGGAGAAATAATGGGATCATCAAAAGAAATGCAATCTTGGAGTGTATATGGAGGATTAGGATGCAGAGATGGAGGAACAAAAGGATCTTGTGGAGGATTCAAAGGAATAATTTGATCTTGACAAGGAGGAAGATCATTGGAATCCTCTTTAAAGGTGCTTTGCTCTTGACTTTTAATGGGATCATCATAAAGGATGGAAAGGATATCTTGATCTTTCTTAGGAAGTGGAATGTCAATGGGATTTGAAAGGACATTGTGTTCATGAAATGGAAGGGGGTCATTTGGGATTGGATGGACTGGGATATCTTGATCTTACTCGGGGAATGGAGTGTCAATAGGACTTTGGATAGGATGGACAAGAATAGGGGAATCATCGTGAGTGTCTGGGAACATGGGGTCTTGGTCAACAATTGGATGGGATGATAAGGTTTCGAGATCTTGATCTTGATCTTTTTCAAGACATGTTTCTTTATGCGCTAAATTATCCTCTTGACATAGGGTTGGACTTTGGATATGCATGGAGGATTCTAACAAGGAATCAATGTTTTGGCATGAAGGAAATGCACTTTGAATATTTGTGATGGATTCTAGCAAGGAATCAATGCTTGAACATGAGGAAGAGGGACTTCAAATGGGGTCCTCTAAAACAGGTAATGGCAATAAAGTGCATGGTGGCATTGAGTCTTGTATTTCTGAAACATGACAAGGATGTGCATCATGAATTGGATTATCGTGGCAATCAATTATGGATAGCTCTTGGATAATTGCATCCTTAGGTGTATTGTTTGATGAGGACAATATAGAAGGTTCTTGTGAAACTTCTAAAGGTGTAGGGATAGATGCCACTGGAGAGTCAATTTGTTTGTGAGGGGATGAGGCATTGCTAGACATAATTATATTATCTTGATCTTCCTCAATAAACTCACTTGGTAATTTCCTTAAGAGCATTGCAATAAAGCCACCTTTCTTTCGAGGTTTTGACATGATTGGATCTGGAATTTGAACTTGTTTTTGGTTTGATGTCATGTTTTGATATTGGACTTGGTTCAATTGTTCTGACATGTTTGAAACTTGGGTTGGTGTGTGTTGCAACCTTTATTTTTGAATGTTTGGTTGTTATTGTTGACATTGATATTCCACCATTGGTTGAACCATTTGTTGACATTGTATAGTTGGTTGGACATATTGTTGAAATTGGACCATTGGTTGCATTGGTTGAATATGTTCGACAATTGGTTGAACCATTGGTTGCGATGGTTGAAAATGTGATTGATAGTAAACACCTTCTTGTTCTTGATGTGAAGGCACATAATGTTGAAATTGTTGTTGTCTCTTTTCTTGAAATTGTCTCATCATCTCTATTTGGGAGAGGAGAGCTGGTATGTCTGATCGTTCAAGAAGAGATCTTACATCAATTGGCTCAATCTTTTGATTTTTACCTAGAAATTTCTGAAATATTTTGGACGTTTGTGATCTATTCTTTTGAATGTTTTTCACTCTTTGTTCCAATATCTCATTTTCTTGAGCTAGTTTCTCCTCTAGTTTGCGTATTTGGAGACTTGTTTCATCATAAAAAGTTTGATCGATATTGCTTTGTTGTTGGGTTGGATATAATTGTGATTGCATTGTCGGTTGATATGTCAAACTTTGTTGCATCATTGGTGCTTGAAACCTTGTTTCAATAGACATGTCACTATGCAAATGCAATATTTTTTTTGGAATTTTACAAGGATAATATATGATATGCAACTAAATGCAAACTAGATAGATGAAAATGCAATCTATGTTTTTGGTTGTTTTGGAGATTTTGACAAACTTAATGAATGCAAATCTAAAAGAGGGACCCTTAGGAAATTGGAATGATATCTAGACCTCAAAGGACAAAAGGACTAAGTGACAATAGGACAAGATGACAATGTCTCCCCTATATGCTTGGATACTAAGCTAGGTTTGACAAAATGATATTGATGACAAAAAGACAAAAGTTTGATAAGGTCTAGACTTCTTAACAATGACTTAGGGTTTATCAAAGATTTGGATTACTCAAGTATGACAAGACCTAGCTTTGACACTATAAGCAAAGGAACAATTACTATGCAAATGATCCTAATATGATATGATAATGACCTAAGCTTAATGAAGGGACCTAGGGTATGTAAATATGAATGTATGACAATGGTATGACTTTAATGAAAGAGGACATATGCAAAATGAACGACCCTTATTGATATGCAAAGGAGTATGACTTAGGTGAAACCTAACCTTGATACTTGACAATGACTTTGCAAAATGCAACCTAGGATGAACTTAAATGTAAGTGACATGAATGTTAAGACAAGATTTGGAACAATGTTTGATCATCATGTTTGAAGGTGTGTTTTGAGCCTTGTTGAACGTTTGTTGGATGAATGTCTCTTGTTTTTAATCTTATGTTGGATCAATTTGCCTTGTTCTTGAGATACAATTCAACTTTTGACAAGCAAAGAATACAAGATATTTCAACTTAGACTCAAGACAATCATGCTCATTCACACATTTCTTATGGAAGACAAGGACATTAGGTACTTGAGAGGTAGACTCATTATGGGATTCAAGGAGAATACATAGATGCTTGACCCCACAGGCTCCCCTCCACAGCACTCACTTCTCAGGGCAGCCAAGCATCAGTCCCCATGGAAATCTCCCCATGGCAAACTTAGTATCTCTTCCAAGTATTCGAACTTGTCCTTCTCAAGCAACTAGAAGGGTTTTTGGCCTCTAAAAACAAGGTATGTAGTAAGGATTTCTGTTAAGCATTACTCCTTGATGTCACACAAGCGTGATTGAGACATTAAGCCCATCAGGATACCAAACAAATGTAGTCATGCAAGCACGATTTAGACCAAGAGGCCCTACTTAGATGTTGATATGAGAAAGAGTTCAAGGGTCATCACTTCCCAAGTAACTACAATTCCCACATAACACTTCCTTCAAAGCTTTCCCTCATCGAGTATTTGTTTATAGTGAGTTAGAATGCCAAGGTATTCTAGCCATACTCACTTTGGGTCGTTCCCTTCTCACGATTATCACTTGCTTGCGAAAGCAAAGTGGTCAGGAAGGCAGGCCCTCTAAAGGTGACAAACAATCAACAACACAAGCATGGTATCGAAGATCTGGATTTCTGATCACCCTAAGAAGGATGAGAGCATACTCTCCTACTCCAATGTCACACTCAACAATCAAAGCACAAACATGTTTATTCCAACCTATTTAGAAATCACTAAGTGCCTAATTAAAAATCACAAACACAAAAGTTTGGTTGTTTCTCCAAGGCAACCTGCAAAACCCAAGTTAGAGGTTTGATTTGTTGTCTTTGACTATCGATTCTGCATAACACATGTTAGTAGTTTGATTTGTAGTCTTTGCCATGCATATGCCAAGATTCTGCATAGATAATTAGTACCAAAATCCAAAGGAGAGAAAATAGAATGCAAAAACACCACAAATTTCAAGTAAACACTGCATTTTTTACCTCTGTTCTGGACTTTACACAGGCGCAGAAGTCATGACACAGGCGTAGAACCCATGACACAAGCACAGAATGTCCTCTACACAAGCGCATAATTCTCAACATAGGCGCAAGTTGTCTTACACAGGTGCAGAAGTCTCCAGAATACCTTGCACGGCCCTGTTTTTGGGTTTTTTGACCTGCAAATCAACTTCAAAGCACTCAAAAACATAGTAAAGGGATTAGAAGGTTAGTTTTCATGTTGGGTTCACCAATTAATGTGGGTTAGGAAATAGGAAATCATTAAAGCAATATATATAAAGACATATTAATCATTATTAGCTCAATCACAAACACACTCATTGCAATGATCTAATCCTAAGCACACTCAATAGAGACATAAAAACAAAGCATTCAAAAACAAATATCATACAAACTAGATGACGAATTGGATGCTTCTTCCATGCAGCTCCATTGTTCTTCTTTCCTCTTCAAATGGATTTGTGGATCTCACCTTCAAGTGCACACACACAATTCAAAGCAAGATGGATATTGGTTATTAGTCAAGAGTACTAGAAGCATAAGTTTGATAGTTTGATTAGGGATTCGGGATTAGCTTTGATTGAAAATCATCCAATTTATAGAAGAATTGGATAAGTGACAAGATTAGCATGATGCAATTCAAATGGAAATTGCAAATCAATATGACAAATTATGACAAATTATGCACTTTCCATGCACAATTTGATTGATTGATAATTGATGACAAATTATGACACATTCTATGTCAAATTGATTGATTATCAATTATGACAATTTATGACAAATTGAAATGTCATTCCCATAGAATTAGGAGATGAAATAGGAGGGAAAAGGAATTAGAAATTAAGAAAATTAAAATTGATGAAAATTAGGAATTAGAAATTGATGGAAAAATAGGAAATTAGGAACTAGAAGAAATTAGGTAAATTAATTAACAATTTGTCATTTATTAATTAATTTACAAGAGGAAGAATAATTAGCCAATTAAATAAAGATTTAATTGTAATGAGAAGACTTAGGATTAATAAATAATTTAGTAATCCTAGAGGAAGAAATGACAAATTAGGTTAAATGAATAAATCATAAAACCCTAGAAGATGAATTAGAAATGCAAAAATGACAATTAGGTCTTGATTGAAGATTGATTAATGTCATGATTTTGAATTGATAAATAACCAATGTGATAAATGATTTGATTGAGAAATGCGCCAATTGATGAGGAACAATGACAAATTGATCCAAATTGACATAATTGAGACAGACAACGATCGATGACAAATCGGTCGCAAAATGACAAGATTGACAAAAGGACAAGAATCGATGACAAATAGACTGCAAAATGACAAGATTGAAAATGACCATGATCGATGACAAATCGATTGCCAAAATGACAAAATCAAACATGACAACAATCGATGACAAATCGATCGTGAAACGACAAGATTGATAAACCGATCACCAGATGATAAGATTGAAAAGAGGACAAAACCCTAATTAGGATTGACGATGTCCAAAATGATAAGATTGATGATAAGATTGATAAGAGAGCAACGATTGATGACAAATCAATCGCAAGATTGATAGGAGGACAAAACCCTAATTAGGATTGACGATGTCCAAAATGATGACAAATTAGTACACACATTGATGCAATAAGATAAGATCGATCCAAATCATGACTGAATAGTGTTGTTGACAAGACCAAATTTGAGGACGAGATGATTGAAGAATGCAGAAGAATGACTCGATGTTCACAAATGATAAAAACCAAGTACGAATCATAGGAGAAATGTTAATGCGACACAGAAACCTAAAATGAGGCAATGCGCAAATGTTAAAGTATGACCTCACAAGCGTTGACCATTTTTAGGTGTCTACAATATGCAGAACTCTGCTAACGCCTAATCATACGGTAATACTGGTCCCCATAAGTACCTCTCTCGGACCACCCTAGCATACTCTCCCAACCCACTAGGCAATCCCTGCCTCTGCCCAAATTGTCTCAACACCTAGCCTGATAGTTGTCTCTCCACATCATAGGATGTCCTACCAATGAGGAATCAAGTCATGAAAACATAGGGCAATGCCTCCGCATCATCCTCCCATGGCTCACACTCAAGATACGGCCTCTAGATCACTGTATCTAGGTCATCCAGTGCCCGACACCACCACTCTAACTTCCCCAGGTGGGGCTGACTCATCATACCACTATACATATACATATATGGCTGGTCGATTGCCCAAAATATCAGACTAACTAGTCGGGTAAGTGATAAGTGCTCCCATGCCCAAATATATAGCAGCATGACTCCCACTCCCAATGAGCCCCTCCCTTGGTATACTACATCATGAAGCTCCTTATATAAGTGTGCTAGCATGCATGATCCCCATGCAAACTGGGTCCCCTCTGTAATCATCTGCTTGATCACCTGACCCCAACCAACTGCAAGTCCATGTGATCATCGATCTGGGCACAATAGTCCCCCCACAATCTCTGATAACACTGCTGGAAATGGCTCGTACAAAGAAAATATATCCTCCCAAGCTATCAAACCATCATCAATAAATATGTCCTCATCAAAAAATCTCTACACTGGTAGGGTCCCCCATGCTCTATCATACATCACCAACTCACCTCGAATGGGAATATGCAAGATGCACCATACATCCTCTAGTGTAATGGTCATCTCCCCTTGTGCCAAGTGAAACGTACATGTCTCATTATGCCACCGCTCTGCCAATGTTGTCATCAAACCGTGATTTATCTGAATCATAGGCATATGCATCACATCATACAGGCCAGTCGTTGCAACGTAATCCACCTCAGCCCCTATCAACTGATCGCACAACACTTGTGTGGTGGGATGCCTCTCACACAACTTTAAGATGCAGAGATCCTCCTACACAAGTGCATCAACCATCATCATCATTTTTTTTGTTTCAAACTTTCTTAAGTTTAAACCTAGACTATCAACAGATACTTTAATCAAGTATCTTCGGGTCTCAACGGGTAAGCAAACATGACACACCTAGACTTCAACAGACATTTATCCTAATGACCTAAGTCTCATCAGGGCTACTATGGTTCAAAACAACTCTCACCTCACATCTCCATCCATCCATCATTGGCATTCAGAGTTTCTTGTTCAAACACACTGGGGCATCTAATCTCCTATAAAAAACACTCAATCAACTAGGCAATAATGCTCACACAACAATAGCACTATTTTAACTATATAATAGCGCTACTCAACCTCAAAAGAACTAATTAAACCACTCAATAGTGCTAAAAACAAACAAAAGCACTATTTTAACTACACATGCACTACTTTGCAGCAAAAGCAGTCAATTCACCGAGCAATAGCGCTACAACCACTATACAAAAGTGCTAATGTTTACAAACACGCTCAAATCACTATGCAATAGCACCATTGCGGCACAATAGCACTAATTAAATTGACAAAAGTGCCAAAACATAGTTCTAGCGCTATTGTCTTGACTCAACTTGGACCTAGGTAAAAATACATCCAAAATACACAAAAATAAAAAATTCAAATTCATGTACCATTGGTCTGTAGTCGTCTGGCCATTGGAATCAATGGATTCGCTCTAATCGGTGCTCTACTATGGGAACCGACATCCTGACTGCTCCTCACTCCTCCATAAAGTCACTATCAGAGCTAAAATTTTACTATGGCTGTAGATACAAATGAGCCTATTTTCACCCCTTTCTCCCCATATTAACCCTTCGCCATAACCCTAATTTTCCCCTGCTCACCGTCATGGTCCTGTGAACTTCCCGAGCCTCCCGTTTCTTCATTTTATCTCCAATTTCTTCTATTTTTCACCAGTATTGCTAACTTCTTCTCTTCTACCACCTTGCCAATTTTCATTCTTTTTTGAAATTTTTGGCCCATCTCTCGAGGGGGCATACCACCCATTAAATTAACATTTTATGGGGCATATTTCTTCACACCTATTTTTCTTTCTTTAAAATGATGCGATAAACCACACTGTCTCAAAGAGGGGCAAATGTAGTCACATATATCTATCCATTTTAATTAAATGAATATTTGCTATTTATTTGATTAAAAACTCATTAGCCAATAGTTAATTAAATTAATATTTAATTAATTCATCTTCCAACATTCTCCTATTAATTAAATAAATTATTCAATTTATTTTAATTAATTCACAAAACCAAATTCACATTCAATTAAATGAATAAATCATATTTATTCAATTTAATTCCCTTTCCTCTTTTAAATAAATTAAATAAAACATTTATTTAAATCATTAAATCCCCCCCACTTGCATTTTCCTACAGATGCAACTTGTATCTATTTATTGAAATAAATTAATTTTATTTTAATTAAAATCCTATTTTCCCTCACCCACCAAACCCACTTGCAATCCTAATCCCCTTCCTAATTAGCCTAATCCAACCCCTAATTATTGTCACATTCCTAAGCAACTTGGAGTCACTTCTCAAAGATCTCAAAGTCTTTGAAAGCATTTAATGCTTTGTGTGTCCAACAAGCTAGCCTCTAAAGTCTTCCAAACCATTAATGGCTCTTACATGACCATTTATGGTTAACCCCTAACTGAACCCTCATATAACTCATGTGTCTCCTCAAGCATTTATTGCTTTGACCATGGTTATCCCTTTTACCTTTGCACAAGAGTTTATCCATTGGATAAAAGCTTTATTCTTTGAATAAAGAATTTATTCACTCAGCCCAACCTTGACCTCAACTCTCAAGTTAACCCTCAGGTCATGTCAAGCATTTAATGCTTCTTCCCTCTCCTCTCAACCTCTCTCATGTTGACACTTGTCATCCTGGGATTGGGTTGAAAGCCATCATATGGATTGAATATCATTCA
Organism: Cryptomeria japonica; assembly: GCF_030272615.1. Lineage (NCBI taxonomy): Eukaryota > Viridiplantae > Streptophyta > Pinopsida > Cupressales > Cupressaceae > Cryptomeria > Cryptomeria japonica. Next base: position 147,442,020 of record NC_081415.1, read on the forward strand.
ATGCTGATCCTCGTTGAGATTAGTCAATCTCAACCATCCATTGCTCCATTTTTCCTATAAATATAGCCCATTTCTTCATAATCCAGATGCTGAAAACTTGTATGCATTTAATCTGTAGTCATTTTTAGAGAGAGCATTTAGCATAAGATCACTAATATATTGTCATTTTGGACTAAAATAAATCTTAGTTCATTTCATAGCATGTTTAATTAGCTTTTGTTCATACTTGCATAGCATGCAGTTAATCATCTACAATCTTGAACCTCCATAAGCATCCATAGTGCAAAAAGCTGCTAAGAGCTACACTAATTTGGAACTTGGAGAGGAGAGGAACAAAGGAGAAAGGGCTAAGAGGATGTTAAAAGGAATTTGGAGATGCCTTGTTGTATTTACTTCCATAGTTAAATATTTTATCATGTTTTTAGTGTCTCTTTTGATATGCCTGCTTAGATTAGTTTTTGGTTGAATAACCCTAACTTTGATCTTTGCTGCTTGTGTTTTTGTGTGTTATTCCAACATAGGTTCTAGTCTAGCTTTCTCCATTTTATAGAGCATCACATCTCATATCTTTCTGGGTAAGGGAGATGGTGCTTCCAGTAGCCGCTGCTGTGAAGAAGATGGTGCTCAACTTCTTGTGGCTGAAGAACCTGAAAGTGACTGGGCAACCACCTCTCCTCAACAAGATGGGTTGAGCAGTGAAGATGATGTAGAGGAAGTCATGGCAGATAGCTCTTGCCATCAAGATCCCTCTGATGATGAAGGAGCAGGTGTAGTTGACCTTGAAGAAGATCTTGTAAGAACACTTGAAGAACTCAACCGAGTTAAAAGAGAATACAAGCTATTCAAGAATGCTCCTATTGTGGAATAAAGTCAGTTAGTCAAAAGCCTTGAAGAATCAGAGAAATGCATCTTAGAGTTGAAGTCTCGAGGAAAAGACACCAAGGCATGCTGATGTGAAGATCTAGCCACTTATCTAGAAATAAAAAATAGAAAACTTCAGTGGTTGGTTGAAAAAAATGGTGAATAGACCTCTTCGATTAGGAATGAACCTCTAAAAGAGATTGAACCAACCACAACTGGTGTGGAATTGTAGACAAAGGCAAAGACCAATGCTACAAGAAGGTGTTCTCCTACAGATCCCAAAGGAAAGGAGATGGGAGAAGAAAATCTCACCGAAAGTAGGAAGATGGTAAAGTAGCTGAGGAGACCTTCAACAAGTAGAGGGAAAAGCAATGCTACCACCGACAAGGGAAAGCCTATGTGGAAGAAGACAAAGATGAGGTCAGATGAAAGAGTTGCTCAGAACAGACAACCTTGGGCCTCTTCTCGAAAAGGAAAAGATGGGAATGCAAAACTGGCAAGATCTCCTCATGCATTGCAAAGTAAACATGTAAGTCATATGCAATCATTTACCGGTTATTGCTTTACATGTAATGCTTATGGTCATAAGGTAAGGGAGTGTAGAATGAGATCTAGAAATAACAAGATAGGATCTCATGGAAAACATGTTGATATGATGAATATATCCAGAAGAAGATACATGCATGTTCCCTCTCTCAGTTATGAAAAGATTATTTGTCATAACTAAAATGGATTTGTCCATAGAGAGCTTGAATGTAGGAAGGGAAACTTGTAGCTACATAGAGGCCAACAAAATGGCCATGCTCGGTGGAAATGTGAAAACAAAGCATTTGGAAGGCAGAGATCTGCATGGAACCAGAGGACAAATGTCCCTGCAGGAGCAAAAGGTCCACCGGTTTCAGTTGCTAGTCACAACAACATGACCAAAAGGAGATGGTCAAACTGATATGTCAAGAGATTCCCCAAACATGAAGTTAGGATGGATGTTGTGTGTTACTATAGCACCACCTCTAGCTGTAACGATAAATCAAAAAGTGGGAGGACCCTTCAACAGAAGAAGGAAAGACTTGCTCCCAAGTTTGAAAATGGGAAGAAGAATGAGATGAAGTAGGTATGGAGGAAGAAGACCATGGACCAGCACTATGAACTCAATGCACAAGTGATGTCTCCTAGGTCCTAAAGGAGAAGCAGGCTCTTACAGGGAGTAGCACATTGAATCTATCATTCACCCCCTCAGTAAATATGGCAACATGAAAGAACACGATGTTGTTGGTGTAAAGAATGAAAATAAAAGGATTAGTGTGTGTAGAAGATACCTTGACTACACAACCACAGATCAGTGATGGATCACTACTTCATGTGTTAAGAAAGGGAGGTTAACAAATGGTATTAGATGTTAACCGGTATGAGCAGGATGTTGTTGGCTTGTATGCAAAATAGGTTATGTAAGATAATGAAGGTGACAATCATTGCAATAACCCTGGTAGCTGGGATGATGAGTTTATGTCTCAGGTGGAATTGGAAAAGACTTGGATGACACATATTGGCCCCATGACTGTTTATGCAGGCATGCATGCTTTTTGGCAACCAGTTTGATTTTTGACATGATGATAACATTGTCTGGCATTATGTAGATCCAAAATCATGTCATATATTGTGCTAGATAAAATAGAGTTGATGGATCATCTAGTGATCACATATGAACAACTAAACTGGTATAAGGTGAATATTGGAGCCTCGGTATAGCACCCATTTAGAAATAAGAACCTAGAGATGTAAGACTCGGGGGGAGTTCAAGTGCTCATGATGAAGAGATGGCATACCCGAACCTCCAAAGATGTTGACTATCCAAAACTGTAGGAGATGGAAATTGCAGAGGTACTGCAGAATGACCGATAGGAGAGAAATATTCACTGTCATATCAACAATTGGTGTTCATTGATGATTAAGTTCCCCATATCAAGTACAATGACTTGAGAAGATGTAATAGCTGGTGACTAGATAAAAAGTGGTATCTAAGTAAGTGTTACATCAAATGAAGACAAAGGGGGAGAAAGAATTTGGATACAAAGAGAAATAATATCCTGACAGTTCCCTTTGTCATTGTGTCAAAGGGGGCAAATAGTTTTGTAGTATGTTTGATACTACAAGTATTGACATCAATGCCAAAGGGGGAGATTGTTGGCATTGTATTGTCATTGATGTCAATTGGTATGGGAAGATTACTAGTAGAAGAGATGTATGTGCAACATTGTTATGAAGGAGTATAGGATGTGTAATCTTGGATATCACCTTGTGTTGTTGAACACCGGTAAAGGTATAGAAGATGATCTTAGAAGTCATCAGTACACAAGGTAGTACCTGACTTGTGTGATGAAATGAAGAAGTATCCTAAATAGTTTCTTGTGATGAAGAGCCAGAGTGTTACCTGAATCACATCAATGATGGAGGAAGAAGAATGAATTGGTATATTGGAAGGTTATAGAACAATGGGACTCTCACTGGACAAAGATGCAGTCCCATAAGAGGCAATGGTTGACTATGAAAGTGCTCACATGTGCCTATCTGAGGAGATGCTACACAAATAGGGAAATCACATAGAAAGCATTGTAGGATCCAGAAGATAGGGTGTCACTCCATCAAGTAAGTGAAGCTTATCTCCTATTATGCTTCGAGTGCATCCTCGTCAGAGAGATAAGGATGAGGAGGTATATGGAGCTACCTATATAGGAAAAGTGTGAAGTGTTTGTCACCTTGACAAACTAGTAGATAAATCAATAGAATTGATCAGGGAAGAAAGGCAAGGCTAAGAAGATGCAAATAGACCTGACTTAAGATGGAGTCTTGTGAAGGGTAATGACATGGTGTCTTCAAGAGTGGAAACTGGTATATGAGTTAACTAGTTGTATAAGCAAGATGAACTAGCAAAAGATATCCTCGACTCATCTGTCTGGAAACTAGCTTGAGAGTTTCCATCAACTATTCAAGATGAGGGTAGATATGATGAGGCAACTAGTACAATAAGAAAGATTGGTTGGATCAGCAAACCTAAAGAGAAGAGGAACCGGTAAGGTAGTTGGTCGTCAAGTCTACTTGGACCGACTTGAAGTGCCAAGCTGGCAAGACAATCAACATGGAGTCAACATAGCAAACCCGCGATTGGATAAAGATGAAATGTAAAAGTGATAAGGTTATCGCAGGGTTGGTCAACTTTAATGGAAGTCCCCTCAAATCATGGACATGGTGCAAAGAGATTGCAGGGGTTTGAGGATCAAGGTCTGAATGATAACTATGAGCCAGCTAAGAGATTGAGAAGATCGAGGTGATGAAGGAAAAAACTTGACAGATCTCTTGTGACTTACCAAAGGATTTGCTGATGCGGTAAAAAGAAAATCACCAGGATCAAAGGGCGTGATCCAGGAAACATGACTATGGTAGAGATATGCATGTAGATGTCAGGAAGATCAGATCTTGCAAGATTTGATTGGATTTGGTATGTCTCAAAGATAGTGAAGAAACCCTAACCACCTGAGTTTTGAATTGGCGTTTGGCGGGAAATCTGGGCTATAAGTAAAAAGGCCTAAGAGATTGTTTGTTGTTGCTGAATAGAGTGTATATTGTATCATTGTGAAGTTGTAGACTTCTGCAAGTAAAGATCGGCCAAGTTCTCAATGAGCAAGAGAGGGAGAGTAGACATGGTTGAAGCTTTCAACCGGTTGAAGAGAAGAACCAATAGTGACCACACAAGTAGAGTGTGAAACCGGTGATGTGTAGAGAGTGAGGTGTAGATCCATCAGAGTAGTAGCAGGTGTAGTGCAGGAAGAAGAGTGAGTCAGTAGAAAAGAGAAGTACTTCACCAATAGAGTAAGCCACTTGATTAGGTTGCAAGATTCACTTGTAACATGATAATAACTTATGTATTTGAAGTTTGCTTTGTGAACACTCAGTTGTAGCTCAGTGCAAGAGTTGTTGCTCCTTTGGTTGTAGCCCATAAATCTAATAGGGGTTGTAGCTCCTTGGGTTGGTACCCTAAAGTCAGGGCTTGAATCTCCTTGGGTTGGTGCCCTAAATCTATGTAACTGTGTTTAACCGTGAGGTTGGATTGGAGCAGTAGACTCCAACAATATTTCTTATCGAGGTTTTTCCCACATTGGGTTTTCCTTGTATATATACTAGTGTTATGTGACGTCTCCTTTGTGAGTGTGTGTATTTGAGTTAGTCTCATTACTAACCAATAAGTCTACACTTGTGCCTAGTTGACAAACCAGTGTTTCTCTCTATAGTGAGCCAAATAGAAAAGTTTTGAGAACCACTGACTCACCCCCTCCCCCTCTCAGTGGTGCATTATGTTTAACACAAATGTTATACCACCTTGTGATGTTTTGTTTACAGTGTGGGCCACATAGAATTAGGGTTTCATAAAGTCTTCAATAACATAGAAAATGAATGTCAACTCCAATGCTTGGATTTTGACTTTATCTATTTTCTAATGCTTGAAAGAAGATTGATTTCTTTCTTGCTTGAACTTGAATTCTTGATTGCTTGATGCCAAATTGAATTTAATGTGTGTGGATCAAATATCTATCAAAATGAGAGGGGAAAACCTCCTTTTATACTTTCTCAATAAAAAAAAAATTAATTTTCTGACATGGGCTTACACAAAGCTAGAATTCTTGCTCACATTTCATGACTGTTAAGGGGGGCAAATTTAGGTCCTAATTGGGAGGACCAAGGCATTGGGCACTCTGGTCTAGAGGGGACCAAGGCATCACACCCTAGTCCTACCCAATCAAAGACCTAATATGAGGGGTAGGATGATGTGTGTATTAAAAATGGTGATGAATATGCAGAACAAGAGAAAAAATAGGCCCATTTAAGGCCCCAGAGCATGAATGCTAAGGTGAGGGCCCAAATGCAAACAAATTGCGAGGGAGTACAATTTAGGATGCTATGCCTTCAAAACATTTGTAAAAATAAATCCAGATCAATATTCATGCATCCTAACAATGAAATTATCAACCCAACTGAATCACACTTGAAGCTTAGTCATCGAGGATATTTAAACAAGAACTTTATTTGGTGACCCTTTCAAATTTTTCTATCCTCTCAAACAATATTTTCACCTCTCTCATGGATTGTGATTGACTTCCTCAAAAAAAAAAAAATCTCTAGCTAAACTTGCCATATAATATTATCCCAATTCTCTTTGTTCCTCACATTTGGATATGAATATTAGCTGAATAGTTGTCAGGTTACGTTTGGAAAGGAAAAAAATTGAGACAGTGGTCTTTCAAAAAATAATAGTTCTTGACATATTAAACATTCTAAATACTTGAAGGTAATGCTCTACTCTGCTATGCAATTTCCCACTCTACAATTTTTTGAATTTCCTGTTATGCCTTTCATTTCTGTTGGGGAGGGCTAGTCCTCCCTGGATCCTGACCCCCCTAGTTGTCCTGCAGATTTGTCTAGATCTAGCTCTTGTGTTGCACATCCAAGGAGATGGGTGGACTCCCTCGGTTGTTGCTTGAAATGAGGTCTTGCACGAGGCCCCCTACCTTGTGAAGCTTGCACTGGTGGCCCCCAACTTGGATTCCCCCAATAAGAACCCCAAGACTCAGGAGGTGGGTCCTTTGCCTGGGGAAGCTCAAGAGAACTCCTACAAAGGTGCCCTTGTTGGTAACTCTAAGTTAGAAATTTTGACGTTGCTACCAAAAGTCACTAATGGTGAGGAGGGCCCCGAGATTTGCCTCCTAGATAGTATCATGGATAATATTACTTCCTCCCTTCACCTTTTCCTGGTAGGAAGATTCTTAGCCTTCAGACCCACTATATATATGGTCAGAAGATGGGGGGGCTCTAGATGGAAAATCAAAGGTAGTATCTTAGTCTCTGCTATGCCTAGTGCACTCTTCCTTTTTAGATTTACTGCAAAAGAAGACTTAATCTATATCATGTCTAGTTCAAGGTCTTATGCTAAACATTGCCTTACTCTCTCTAAGTGGAAGCTGGGATTTGACCCAAGTGCAGACCTCCTTAGACTAGCACTGGTTTGGATTAGACTCCTGGGCCTCCCCCTGGAATTTTGGGATGATACCATTTTTAGGTGGATTGGTAACTCGTTTGGTCACTTTGTTGTTGTCAACAATGTGACAATGCTGAAGTCCAAACTTGATTATGCTCACCCTTGTGTGAATGTGATTGTTAACAACCCACTCCCCAATTTCATTTCCCTTAAATCCAAATGGTGTAAATGGACACAGGATATTGTCTATGAGAATGCCTCCCTATATTGTCAAAGATGTGGTAAACATGGTCATATTATTGTAGACTGCCCAACCCCACAACCTCCAGAGGAAAAGCTGAAGGAGAAGTTGTCATCCCTAGGTATTTTTATTGGGGAGACAGCTAAGAATAGTAACCCCCCTAACCGCCTGGCCTTTGACAACACTATGGGTCAGACCGAGGACCTAATAGAAAAGGTGGGTTCTCAAGATACCTCTGAGGAGTGTTACCCCTTCTTGGCTGGTATTCTTAACATGATAGTTACCCCTGACTCCAAGAAGGCTCCTATCCCCTTAAGGAGATGCTTGGGCCCTAAGCTAGATGAAGGAGAGATCCCCCAAGTGAAGATTGAACAAGAAGGTCTCAAAGTGGAGGTGAATATCAAGGAGAAGAAAGGACTCAATATTTCCACTCTGCCAGCAATCATGCATCTGATACCCAACTCAGTGGGAAGTTGTGGGAGGAATATCTAGAGCACTTGCACTAGGGCCTTACCTACCACTGGGATTGGTCTAGACCCAACCTCCTCTTCGTCTGTTACAAGATCCTCTAGGGATAGCACTACTCTATCTATTGGTAGTTGCTCTGCCCTGTCTTCGCTGACAGATAAGAAAAAGGGGGAATGGCAGGAACCAAAAAGAAAAACTAGAGGAAATAAGAAGGCGGATGTGGGAAACGACCCTAAACCAGGAAGACCCTCTGAAAGGGCCCTTAGAACTAAGGTAATGGCAAGGTAAATTTCTAGTGGAAGGTAATTAACCCTGGAAACAACACAAAAGGGCAAGAAATGAAGTTCCTCTCATCGAACTTAAGGGGTTTAAATATCCCCCAAAAGCAGTATGCTCTTAAGCACTGCATACTCACCAATAGAGTCAATATTATCCTAATCTAGGAGGTGAAAATGAATTACCAAAAATTTTCTACCCTTGTTGACAGTTTATGGCATGGTGTTGCCTTCCATTATGGAGAGGTGGAAGGTGCCTCGGGAGGAATTGCTACCCTTTGGAATAAGAGCAAGCTGGATGGTCTTGCGGTTGGCTCTTCTCACAACTTTATTTCCACCATATTCACTATGAATAACTTCTCTTGATTGTTTTTGAACATTTATGCTCCTAATACTAGACATGGTTGGGTCCTGATTTGGGAGGAAATCACTACCCTCCTAACTAACAATAAGGAGGACTTTTTTATGTTAGCTAGGGATTTCAACATCCCCCTTTATCCTTCTGAGAAGATCAGAGGTCTAACGAACTATAGTGAGAGCATGCTTGACTTTGAAAAATTCATCAGAAATAATGAGTTACTTGATCTTAACCTTCAAGGGAACCCTTTCACCTAGTCTAACAATAGAAAAGGCTCCAATCTGATTCAAGTCAGGCTAGATAGGTTTTTGATCTCTACCAAGTGGAACATTGGAATTAATTCCTTGCTCTTATCTCTCCCACGCACTATCTCTAACCACTCCTTGATCCTCCTCTATTGGGTTGACAAGCTGACCTTTGGTCCCTCACCCTTCAGGTGTGAGATCATGTGACACTCCCATCTAGACTTCAAAAAATGCATTTAAAACTGGTGGAACTCCCCTGTTCATAATTTCTAAAAAGTTGGAAATTATCAAAAGGGAGGTGAAAGCCTAGATTCTTTCTTCCTTTGGGGATATCTTCGAGAGAAAAAAGGAGCCTGAAACCAGTTTGGATCACCTCTAGAGGACCATTGTGGAGGGGACTTCCTCTATGGACACTCATAAAGAGGAGGAGGGATGGAGACACAAATGGGAAGAAATCATGAATCTAGAAGAAATTTACTGGAAGCAAAGATCTAGGATCTAATGGTTAACTAAGGGGGATAGGAACACCTCCTTCTTTCATAGATCAACCTTAAAGCATAAAAGGAGGAACACTATCCATTCCATTCTCAATAATAGAAATGAGGAAGTGGTGGGGAATAATGAAATTGGCCAATGGGCTTCCCTTCACTTTGTTAATGCCTACTCGAATGGGAGGGTTAGGGAACCTACTAAGATTGGTGATAAACTCCTTAGTCTCATCCCTCAAGTTATGCATGAGGCTAATAATGAGCTGCTAATAAGCTATGTGTCTGAAGAAGAAGTTAAAGAAGCAGTTTTTGCTATGGCTGCCTTTAAGTCCCCTCGTCCTAATGACTTCCCCCCTTCTTTTTTCTAGGTTTTTTGGGAAACTATGAAGTATAATCTAACTAAAGCTACTGGGGACTTCATTTGCACTAGTAAAATTCTAAAGAAGTTGAATAATGCTTTCATTGTTTCGGTACCCAAAGTTCCTGATCCGAAACTCATGACTGACTATCAGCCTATCAGCCTATGTAACTTAGTCTATAAAATTTTCTCTAAAGTTGTTGTCAATAGAATCAAACCGCTCCTTGATAAATTCATCAGTCCCTCTCAAAGAGGCTTTGTTTCAGTCAAGCAGATTCTTGATGTTGTCATTACTACTTATGAGGTCATTCACTCCATGGAGAAAAGTCACAACCCAGGTATGGCTCTCAAACTTTACATCTCTAAGGCTTATGATAAAGTTAATTGGAAATTCATGTATGCAGTCCTTTCTAAGATGGGATTCTAGGGAAGATTTATCAATATTATCAGGGAGGTGGTGGAAAGTGTTCACTATTTAGTGATTGTCAATGGCACCCCCTCAGGCTTCTTTAAGGCTAGGAAGGGGCTAAGATATGGAGACCCTCTCTCACCTTATTTTTTCATTATTGTAGCTGAAGTATTGAGTAGGAATTTTTCCAATCTGATCAAGACCAATAGAATCTCAGGGGTAAAGGCTACTTCCGCACTCCCTCCTATGGTTATGCAATAATTTATGGATGACACCTTCCTTTTCGACCTATCGTCTGTGATTGAGGTTGAAGAATGGAAACATCTACTCGAAGAGTACGCCCTTACCTCTGCTCAATTAATTAACTATTGCAAGAGAAAGGTTTATTTCATTAAAAAGATAGAATTCTCCAGGTTAAACATATTCAAATCCTTGGATATAGTGTTGCTGATCTCCCTGATTCCTACTTGGCTCTCCCCCTCACTATCAAGGAGGTCACCTCCAACTTTTGGGAATTAATCCTAGAAAGAATGTAAAAGAAACTTGCTGGCTAGACTGGAAAAACTTTGAGTAGTGTGGGTAAACTCCAGCTCCTGGCGGCCTCTCTTCAAGGTGCTCCTATCTACTTTCTCTCTCTTTTCAACATTTCCAATTCTATGGCTGAGAAACTTGAGAGAATCCAAAGAAGCTTTCTATGGACAAGATTGAAGGAGAAGGCCAAAATCAAATTAGTCAGTTGGGAGAAGGTGTGCAAACCAAAGGTCATGGGTGGCCTTGGGATTAGAAAAATCTATGATCTGAATAAGGCCTTATTGATTAAAATCAGATGGATCCTTATGAAGGGAAAAACTAACTGGAGCATGATTATAAGGGCCAAGTACTTCAATAACACCCCCTTCTCCTCCCTCCTATCTTCCAATGAGCTCCCTCCTAGGTATAAAATATGGAACAACTTTGTTATGAATAGGAAACTTCTCAAGCAGGGTCTAAAGTAGCAAGTTGCTAATGGTGAGAAAATTAGATTTTGGGAGGATAACTGGATTGGTGATAGACCCCTTGTCTCCTCTCAGTTCAGTTGCCTCATGGTCACTCTCAAGGATTTTATTGGCTACCTTATGATAAACTACATCTCTCTCTCTCCCGCTATTGGTTAAGGCTTGTTGATAGTCTAGGAAATACCCCCAAATGGATTCATTTGGCTGAAGAGTTGCAATCCCTTCTTAAGGGGATCAGGATCCCCTGTTTCACTCACATTGATAAACTTGTTTGGACCGTGAATCCCTTAGGGTATTTGAGTGTTAAATCATCCTACAATCTCTTGGTTGCCTCCTTTAATGATTGCTACAGCTGGAAAGAAGTTTGGAACTCTAAGCTCATCCCTAAAATTAACTTCTTCTAGTGGATGACCCTTCACAAGAAGATCCTTACTACTAACAATCTGAAGAGGATAGGATTTATGCTTGCCAACAAATGTGTTATGTGTAATTGTGTTGAGGAAAGCATAAATCACCTCTTTATTCATTTCCCCTTCACTTTCAGGGTTTGGTACAAAGTTCTACAGAAATTTAATTTGGCTTGGACAATCTTGGAAGACTTCCAGCAATTTATCAGCAACTGGAAGTGCCCCTCTGCACACCTATGAGTCAGACTTTTTTGGAGACTCATTCCTCCCCATGTCTCTTGGCATATCTAAAAGGAAAGAATAATAGGATATTCTATGACACTAGCAACTCGGTTGACACGATGACTGACATAGTTGAGAGATACCTCAAGGAGAACACCCTCATCAGCAAGTGGAAAACTCTACAATCTGTCCCTATGGCTTTGGATTGGAGGTGGATTAAAACTTGGAATTTTCTAGATCCCCCCTGGCTCAAGCTCAATTTTGATGGTGTTTCTCGTAGTGGTTTAGCGGTAGGGGCCGAAAGTATCAGGGACAGCTTGGGCAACCTAGTTTTGGCCTATGCAGGAAATTTTGACTCTGTCTTGAGCAACATGGTTGAATCCCTTGCTCTATTTTGGGGGCTTAAGCTGGCTCTTGGCACCAATATCAAAATACTGATCATTTAAGGGGACTCTAAACTGATTATTGAGGCCATTAAAGGCATTTTAGGGATCATCTCAAGGATCAATAATGTCATCAAGGACATCTGGTCCATGATTGTCTAGCTGGAGGAATTTCAAATTCAGCATATCTTTAGAGAGGGGAATGCAGTGGTGGACTCACTGGCTACAACAAGGATGGAGATAAGAAGTATGAGGTGCAAGAGGCACCTAGATTGTCTCACTGACAAGTAGAAGGACCTTATTGGGAAAGAACAAATCGCCTCTATCCATCAATGAAGTGCCACTTTCTTTTCCTCAATAGGTTGCTTTGGGCTGGCTACTATGCTACGCTGTTGGTGGGAAATTTAAATTCAAATTGGGTAGGCTTTTCCATGTTGGCTTCTCATGGTCCCCACCTTCTTTGCCAGATGTTGACTTGGTTGGCCATGTATTTCTGCATCGCCAATAGGTGGGAGTGCCAACTTTTGATCATTAATCACAACAAGGATTCTAATTATTACCTTAACTAGAAACTTAGAACTCGCCATAATGACAATCTTTGCAAGTTGGCAGAGATCTCAAGAGGTGTCCCTTTGCATGCTTCCTAGAGCTAGCGAACGCATGCCTTGGGAAACACCACCAAAAATAATTATTACAACTTAAACAATATTTTGGCTAATTTCTGATTGTTTTCTATTAACTCCAGCTCTAGTTTTCCCCTCTACATTTCTCTTTTTAGGCTTGCATTGTATCTCAACTTCACTCTCGAGGAAGCTATCATGGGAGGGGATTTAGTCTGGGTAGAACTAGACATTATTGATTACTTTTTTTGCAATGACCCATATGTCTGGATGTATGCTAAAGAAGGAGGAATCATCTCGTTCATGGAAGCCATGAAGGGATTCAATGAAAACCTCTCCATACAATTTGTGAATAGTTGGAAGGATAGGAGGGTGGTCCTGGAGGATATTTGATTTGAAACCAGTGAGGAAGTTATCACCCAGGCTACGGGTCTCTCTACTAAAGGTGGGAAATGCAATAAAACCAATAGGGTTGTGGGGGAAAACAACATGAACCACTTCTTCCAAAAGAGCGAGGAACCGGCCAGAATGCGTGGGGGTTTCAACAGGGAATGTTTACCCTACCCATGGGTTTAGGTTTACAAAATTATAATGAAATACTTCACCCTCAAGGGAAGGTATGGTATGTTCTACTATTATCACTTCACATTGCTCAATCACTTTCGTAACCATGAAACCATTTATTTTCCTTTCTTTCTGTTGCATGCTCTTAAGTCTACCATCAAAGATGTCCACAATTGTATGAGTGGAGAGGGTAATTTTACCATCCTCCACCAGGGGCTGATGTTTAGGCTTTACAATTTTCACAAGGCCCTTTGCCCCCCTAAACCTATCTTGGTTCAACCCACCCCCTCCATTCTGGGTCCCCCTGAAGGCTCTAAAAAGGGCCTCAAAAAGTCTTCGAAAAAGTCGATGACTCCTTGTCAATCTGCTGACCAAGGCCCCCCCTGCCCCCTCAAAATTGGGGAAAAAAATAAAAGCAACCCTTCTGCTACGAAACCCACCTCCAAGAAACCCAAAAAGGAGCCAAAAATCCTCCTTGTTGAGTATGATGTGGAGGAGGGTATCACCCCACGTAGATCCCATAGAAACAAACCCCAAATGAAGCAAATTGTCATGAGAAATAATTATGCTAACGAAGAAGAGGATGATTATGAGAAAGCAGAAAGTGAGAAGGGGGAGGAAGAATTTGAGGCCATGGAGGGCTCAGATTCCTCCAATTTGGGCACTAACATTCCCGAATCGGGGACCATCAAGGAGGATATCAAGAACACCTCCCCTCATCCTAACACTTCCCTACCCCACACCTCTGAGGGGGATGGTAGACATTCTGATGACGGGAAGACTACTACTAAAGAAGGGGAGAAGGAAGAGGTGGTGCAGTGTTCAAGTTGCAGTGCTATCTCTGGAGATTTAAATGGTGTTAAAAAAAAATTGGAGCACCTGGAGTCTTATGTCAACAAAATTGGGAAATTCATTGTCAAAGTGATTCACTTGTTGGCTACCTCTCTGTGCTTGCTCCACCAGGATAAGGGTGATCCAGACGGGCTAGAAAGTGACACCACTAAGGAACTGTTTTAGTTCCTAGATGATTACTAGGTAGGGCTTATTCTCTCTAAGCACATGGGTGCTGATAATTAGGCTATATGGCTGGTTCTTTTCCTTTTTTATATAGTTTTGGTCACTGGAATGCCTGGTTCCATGGTAATATTACTACTGTTAATAGTTTTTATAATACTGACATTATGATGGTTTACTACTAGTTATGGCACTTGTTGGACAAGATTGGTTTCGATCTCAGGTTATCAAATAGTGGCAGACAATTTTTGTTTTTGATTACTAGAGTAGGGATTGGCTGATTGCCGCTTGTCTACGGTGTGTGTGTTGGTAGTTCTTTTTTCTATTTCTTTCGGGTCAGCCCCCGGTTTTGTCTACTTTATAATAAGAAATAATAGTTCTTGACCTATGAGAAGTTGTACAAGTAATAAACCAAAGTAATAGACATTTCTTTTATCAGTAAGCATGCCCATGCCAAAATATTAGGGATCCATGTAACCATAGATGCACACTATATCAATATTGCAAAATGTATCATTTTTACCTAGTAGCTGAGATATCCCAAAATCTATAGTTTTTAGAGTGATACTAATGTCAAGAAGAATATTAGATGATTTAACATCTCAATGAATATTAATATGATATAATTCTAAATTCAAATACGCCAAAGCATGTGCACTATTTGTCAATCTATGGGCATATTTTATAATATAAATGAGAGGATTGCAACTAATGAGAAACTATTCCCCCCTTAATGAATTCATATACTAAAAAAGGAGGTCATGTTTTTAGGCAACACTCCACCAAGTTCACCATGTTTTTTTAAATCACAATTTCATTGGTAAGCTATTTCATGGATGCTTGCTTTCTACTACAATGGGAAATTGTTCAGAACTTTTTAATAGCCATGGATGTATTATTTGAGATAATGCCTTTTTATAATATTCTTGACCACTACTTCCCAGCTTTAGGTATTTCAAATAACTTTTAAAGGTCCTCCTAAGGTTATACTTAAAAAAAATCCTAAAAAATTAATCTACTTCATTTGTTTTGCCTTAGATGTCATGATTTTCTTTAGAAAAAAGCCTCTATTGCATTGAAAGCTCTCATTACTTGCATATTTTTTGTGAAGTATTCTTATCCACTAGATAAATCCACACACTCCTAAAGAAACTCCGATGAATGCAAAGACAAATCTTGCCACATACCAAACAAAGGTTTTGATTGATAATGAAAGTGAAAAAATTAAATATTAAAAAAAGAATTAAAAAATTACATGCAACACATAATCACCAATAGCTACAACAATGACAATTTTATTTCAGCTTTCAAACTTGCAAATAAAACTGTCATGTTTATTTGAGATTTCCAACTTGCAAATAAAAACCTCATGCTTTATTTGAGCTTCTGGACTTGCAAATAAAACTCACATGATATATTTGATCTTTTGGGCTCATAAATGAAACCCTCATATTTGTAATTATAGGTAATTATGCAACACATCTAAAATCAGCAATGCAATATTTCTTAATATTAAAAATTTCTAACTTGCACAGTTAATAAGAAGCCCTATTTGGTGTGTGGTTGGGCTCTATTTTGAATTCATTAGAGTTTCTTTTGGATCATGTAGATTTATCAGGTGGCTAGGAATGCATCAATATTAACATGTGATAGATGACTCTTTCGCTACATAAAATCCTAGCAAAAAAGGGAAAATAAATGGAGGAAAATTTTTCGATGATTTTTTCTAAAGATGAACTCAAGAAGGTTTCCCAGAATTATTTAGAAGGATTGAATATAGGAACTAGTTGTTAAAGCATGGTATACAAAGGCAACCTTTCAAATAATGCACCTATGGTTATTTGAAGTTTTAGGGTATTTCCCATTTATGTAGAAAGCTAGGAATCCATGTAATTTTTTATTAATAAAAAACTAGGAATCCATGTATTTTTTTATTAATAAAATCAAGATTCTCTCATGTCTTAATCATAAAAATGTGGTGGACTAGGTTAGATGTCACCTACAAACATGATATCCTCTTCTAGTTTACAAATTCTTTGATGGGGGAACAATTTCTCAACAACTCTACTCCTCTAATTCATATCGATAGTGTTTCCTAAAATAGTAATGGGTATTATTGATGATTTAGCATACCGACATTCACAATTAGATCACACCAGTATTCACCAAGACATAAAATTATATAATATTCTTTTAAACAGTAATATCACCCCAAACTATGCAAATTTTGGAATATCCCTACCACTAGTTGGGAATAATACACACCTCAACACCAGTATACTGGTCATGCCTATATATATATATATTTTTAAATAATTTGGCATGAGTGTGCCTAATGATAAAAGAAACATCTACAAATTTCGCATATTCCTAACAAATCTTCTCATTGGTTGAGAACCACTATCTCATTGAAGACCTCAATAGGTTAATATCTTTCTCAATTTTTTATTTCCAAATCCAAAAATTGTTCGATCAATATTTTATATCCAAATGTAAATAATGAAGAGAACCAAGATTAAATAATTATTGTGGCATATTTAGCTAGAAAATATCTGTTTCCAGAACAAATTCGAAGACCATCCATGAGACAGGTGAAGATTGAGGTTGAGAGAATAGAAGACGTTGCATAAACTTCATGTTTAAATATCCTCAATGACCAAGCTTCAAGTGTGATTAAAACTGGTTTGAGAAATTCACTGTTATGATGCATGAATGCTAATCTAAAATTATTTTTACATATATTTTTAAGGTAAATCTATAATCTATTAAGATTTAATAACCATAAATTTTAAAAGTACATCTATACTGTAAATTAACTTCAACACATATTTTGAAGGCATGTTTGTAGTCTATTAAGTTTCCATTAAGGTAAAACATAAATTTTGTACAATTTTTATTATTACAAGCATCATACACTTCGTAAATGCCATTGGAAAAATATTAGATAGTTTGAAGCCATTTTTGAGTTGCCAATCATTGAAGGTGATGCAAAACTATTTGTAGTATGTTTCTAAGGTATGTTATTCAAATATAGTGTATACACTGGAAAACTTGTTCTATACCACCTTCTATCATAGTAATATTTTATGGCTTATGGTTTATAAGTGAAGTTGAACTATGAATAATATTTCATGTTCTAGAGTTATACAAGCTAAGCTTCAACCTACTAGAATATAGTAGATACATAATGATCACAATGACAATTCATAGTTATAGTGATGCTCTAGATGCATACATCACAATATTGTATTGTGTGCCAGCTTCATTAAGAACGTGGATGTTCACTAGAGTCAATTGCAACACATAGAATGTCCTTAGTCCTTTAGTAATGTGTGATCTTTAAGACCTAGATAGCTACACTTTTGATAGATGGTTTTACATGTGATTGACTTGTGAAATGTTTCTAAATATATTTGAATGATAATCACAACTTGAATACATGTACATATATTAATTATCTGATTCATTCTAAGTGGATTTGTAATAGTGTGAAGAGTGATGTTGATGTACGAGTATGTTGGCAATGATGCTAAATGAGTACAAAGATAATTGTCAAAAGACTTGTCCAAACTATCTACTTGATTATTGTACAATTTCACTTGACTATCTTATGTACAATGTTGAAATATTCTAAACTTCATTAGATCAGGAAGAAGATGACTATTTACCTTGAAGGTTTGCATCACATACCTTGTATATTTTATTTGTGATTTATGCCTCACATGCTTTGTTGGTGCTCAAATATTGGATTAGGTGATTGGGATTTCCTATAGGTTATTGTCTACAAATGTAATTGGAGATTGGTGTATTTTGTATGTTGGTTCCTTTTTCGTATTGTAAGTTCTTTTGTTACATATTTTTTGAGGTTGTATTTTGGTAGTAGAACCAAATAGTTATTCTCATCACAATTTTTCTCTTTTATGTTTCCACATAAATCTAGCATTCATTTGTGTGGGTGTTTGTTTATGATAATTATTTGATAATTTACTTCATAATTAAGGAAAGACTAGTAAATGTTAGTAATGTGACCTTAGCATATACTCATTAAACCCGTAAGTATATCTACATTCTTTATCATTGGTATCATAGCTAAGCTCCTTGGAACAAGCTTGACAACTTGAAGTATGTCTAAAATGGCACTCTTAGTTGCTCAAGAAGGTATTTCTTCAAAAAAGAAACTTCTATTTGATGGATCCAATCATACCTTATGGAGTGTATGGATGGAAGCCTATTTGATGGCCTTAGGATGTGATGTTTGAAAAGTAGTTGTGGATGGCTATGAAATACCTAATAATACCCCAATAGATCAAGCTACAAAGAAAGCTTGTGAGAATAACTCCAAGGAAAGAAATGGTATCTTATATGGTTCATCTAACTCTATTATTTTAAAGACATTGTAGAAGTATAAAGGAGTTAACGCATAAATTGCACAATATTTATGAAGGATATGACAAGGTCAAACAAGAAAAGATTTAAACCTATAAATGTTTATTTAAAAGTCTAAAAATGAAAATAAGAAGAAAGAAATGGTATCTTTCTATTTTAGGTTGATGAAATAGTCAATGTACCATTATAGGACTCACTAGAGAGTTGAAAGATGTCGTGACTTTAAAATATATACTTAGATCTCTTTGCCTAAGGCTTCTACAATTAAAAAAGTTTGAATACACTTACTATGGATGAGTTAGATGTAATTATAATTGATAATGAGATGAGGATTAATAATGACAAATGGTTAGGGAGGTGTCATTCAAAGTGTCCAAGAAGCAAGAAGACAAAATTTGATGATGAAACAAATATAGAAGTAGAAAACTTTTTCAAAACATTGTAGAGAGGTTCCAAAAAATACAAAGGTAAAATACCCTTTAAATGTTTAAATTGTGTTGAAGTAAGACATCTCATAACTAAATTTCCACATAGAGATTCTGATAATGAATATTTAAAAAATTGTATATCTTCACACTTGAAGTAAAAAATTAATACATTTGAGAATATTATAGAGAAACTTAATAATCATGCACAAATACAAAGACACACTCATTCACAAATTGGTTCCCAAATAACTTGATTCACATAATTTAACCCCACCAACATATCATAATGTAATTTTAATTAATTCATACATGATAATTAAAGAATGTAGTTTAATCAAATTAGATTGTTAACCATTCAAGGCTATCATTTCACCATTTAAAATTTTAATTAAATAAAATCTCCAATGCTCATGTATCTTAATTTTTTTCAAAATACACTCATCCATTATTTAACCTAAAAAAAAATTCCATTTCCTGATTTTCTTGATATTATTAATCGACTTAGCCCTCATAGTATTGTATTTGTCCTATACATATAACAATCTAATTTAACCATTAGGTATACAAGTTACTAGGCTACAAATGATCCAAATTGGACATGCATAAACTTTATATTTAAATATTTAAATATTCCAAAATTGGTTAGTTATAGAGACATATTAAACATATCAACCTCTAAATCAAAGCTTTGATAAAAACTACAATATCAAAAAATAATGTTCTTAGAGATCTAACTCAATATTCGCTTTGTAAGAACATTCATAGATTTAGGTCAAATAGTGTTATACTAAAACAAGGGTCTTAATAAAATTATAGGTATTAGATGAACATGAATATTTAGTTCACCAATACAATTTGAATATTGATTTTCAATTAGGATAATAATCCTTAGCATTTCCTCTAAGGTAGATGATAGTCAACAAATAGTGTTCAACATATTTTTAAACTATATTATAAAGATTGGATTACTAAAATCAGATGCCCTCTTACATTAATCTATATGATAATATACTAATAGGGTTATTTTGAGGTATTATTAACAAACAATTCATACCACAATTCCCTAGGAATTTAAAGAAGAATAATGCCATGTGAATCAAATTACCTCAATTTTTTAGAGTTATCAAACATATTTATGATCATCGAATAAGATAAACAATAGGATTCAACCATTATCATAAAATTTTCTAGGAATACATGATAAGTCATCTACTTAACACTTTAAATCTTGTGAAAATTTTTAATGATATAAACCTAGAACCTCATATTAAGGAGTTCCTTCCTACTCAGAACAACCATATAGGTAATAGATTCATTAAATATTTTTCTATAATGTCTAAAAAATTTCAAGCAAACTCAAAAAAAATAAAAAAAATTGTTCAACTTTAGATCCTAGAATTAGCCTTAACACAACTATTTACATATGTTTTTATCATTATTCACTACTCCACTATACGCTAGGCTTAATAAAGATAAACTAAAAGACCCATGGTTAATAGTATGTTCCCTTATCTACCTTCATATAAAAGTCTTATCATATACTAAATCCTAGATGTTACCATATTTACTTGTTACATTATTGTTCTATACTGACAATGAGGACAATACTTTCATGTTATACAAGAAAATTGATACCTATAAAAAATCCACTATCAAATCATCATTTATCTAGTTCATTCAAAAGAATAGGTTGCATATTTTCTTAAAAATCTTAATTCTTAATTCTCGTAAACTATACCACGAGGGTGGGATAACTTTATTTATTAACCTTATATATACAAAACTCAAGGATCAAATGATGTACATCTTGTTGTGCTCTGTGAAGTGTACCTATACCTGCAACCACAATGCACTCAATAAATCATTACAAGCAATGGTTAGTAAATTGAAACAATGAAAGACAAAACCATAGCTAATCGACTTATTGCCTCCTAGTAAATGCGAGTATGAAAAATGCTCTCAGATCTGATTATGCATACTCCAGTGACTTGACACACTTAGATGGAGGATTTGAATGATGAACATGCATGATCTAGCATGATTAAGCTATATGAGTTCATGATTGATCTAAAAAATGAACTAAGATTTAAGCTAAAATTGAGCATGATAACATTGCTAAAATGATAAGCTATAAGCTAGATGCCTGTAGTAACAATGTATGAATGATATGAAATTGGGATCCATATGATATGAAAAATTAGGACCCTTTGTGCTCCAAAATGAGGTCTATTTATAGGATTTTCCAAGGCTAGGGGTGATGTGGTAGGAATCAACGGTCAAGATTGATCTGAAGATATCAATGGTTAAATTGGAGGAGGTTGGCAAAGGGGGCTAGATTAAAGGGAACATTTGTCATCTCTATGGTGACAAGTGTCAAGAGGTTCTAGAAGAGGTTGGATGAAAGGGAACACTTAGTGACAAGTGTCACAAGGTTATAGAAGATGTTGAATGAAAGGGGACATGGTGGTAGGCAGAATGGGCTAGGTTTAGGAGTGGTTAGGTTTAGGCATGGTAGAAGTTAGGAGAATTGGGGGTAATTTGAATTTAAAATTCAAATAAGACTAATTTATTTCAACAACTCATAATTGATTTGTTTTAATTAATTAGGATTTAGAAGAAATGGTTTTGGATGGAGAATTAATTAATTTGAATTAATTAATCAAAGAGGATTATGAAATGAACCTATTAAATAAATCCTTAGATTTATCAATAAGTAGATGAAAATGGAGAAATTTAATCAAATTGTTTAGTGAATTTAATTAAATTGGGAAGGAGGATTAATTAAATAATTTCATATTAAATTAATTATCTTCAGACCATTTTTAGGTGTATACATTTTGCCCCTCTTTGAAGCGAGGTGTGATAATGCATTGATTCAAAGAATAATCTCATTTTGATGTTGATATTGATTTGATAGGATGCCCCAGCTCTTGATTGCTAAATTCTAGTATGATGATGCCCCCTCAGGAGATAAATTGAGATAATTGATCTTTGGAGTTTTGCGAGATTGATATCCCGATAGATTTGATTTGATTTCTGCAATTGTGGTTTGATGAAAATGCGAGTTCTTTGATTAGCTTGATTGTTTAGATTAGCAAGATTGAAAAATCTTGATTGATTAGATTGAGATTCAGTCTAGTTTCAGGAAGGATTCATCCTATATAAGACATGATCAGAATGTCTGGTTTGAGGAAATATCTAGTTTCAGGAAGGATACATCCTATATAAGACATGAATTAGAATAAAATCATTTGGTTTCAGGAAGGATTCATCCTGTATAAGACATGATCGAATTGATTAGGTTTGATTGATTGATTTGATTTGATAAGGTTGATAGATAAAGAACTGATAGTTTGTTGATATCAATTTGCTGAAATATTTGGATATGTTGATTATTGATGTTGTTGATAGAGATAGCATAAGATTTGGCTGGGTAGATAATATCATGAGAGAAATATGAGTCATTATTTTGATTGCATATACACTTGTGATGATACTTTGATGATTCCCATGATAGATTTAACCTTGGATAAAAGGAGCTTGTCAGAATCCCATGCAAGAATGACATGCAAGCTAAATGCAATGGATGCAAAGCTACGCCCGAAACAATCACTGGATTTTTTGCGTTTTTGTCATCATTGAGCCTTTTGAAATGTGGGAAGTGAGTGCAAACATCCATGGTATAATTAAACCATGATGAACTGAGCACTACTTTCCTTGATTTTGATATAGCAAGTTAGCACAAACATCGAGGTATAATTGAACTGCGATGACCTGAGTGTTTCTTGCGTAAAATAGATAGTATTAATCCTTTCAATATGCAAATCAAAAATGTCTTCGATGATACTCTGCTTGATCATGTCGTGAGACAAATTTGCACATATTTATGATTAATTTACAGACAACAGACAAGAAAAATATCATGTTTCTTCCTTGTTCCTCTAGTCAAAGACATCCTAGAGTCACTTAGAAATCATGATAGCAAAAAGCAATATAGAAAAGTTGAACAATGATGTTAAAATCATTATGCTAAAATATATATCATCCACTGAGAAGTGTGTGATGTGCTTAGATTGATTTCGTGATAGCTTGATAGTTGATAGTTTGATCTTGTGTTCAATGTTGGATGTGTCTCAGTTTTCGCTTGATAAGAGTTGTCCAACTATTGCTCTACCTGTTTAATTAAGCTCAAAATAATCAAGAATGTTTTTGCCCCCAAGCTAGGTGTAGGATTTTGCCCCAGGCTTAGAAATAAATTCGTTATGATATGCTCAATGATCCAAACCATGGTGAGAGACTCGCTACGATGCCTGCGTATGTACAAAGCTTCATGATGGATATGGATAGCGCTGATGGAAAATGAATGCAAGAACTAATAGATGGAAGAGCTAGTGGATAGATAGCACCTGTTTGCCAGGCTTTCACCATCTGTTTTTATTGCACTTTTTCTGATATTTATTTTTTTTGTTGTTGGATTTTTTGCTTTTTCACTATTTTTTGATTTTTCTGATTTTTTAGTGTTTCTCATTTTTCTCAGACATAGAATTTCTTCAGATGCATGCTATTGATAGGTTCCTCAAGCTGATCTCTATCCTATGTTGATAGCTGATATGCTCTTGATCCAAATACTATTGTGACCACAAACGGATCTAGCCAGTTTGGTTCAAATTTGCCTTTCTTTTCTCAATCCGCTTGATTGTGTGGATTTTCCTTTAGCACTAGTTCTCTAACTTGAAAGATTCATGGTTTAACCCTATGATTATAGCTCTGACACATTCTTTGTTGATATACCTTTAGATGATCAAAGGCATTTTGTCTTCGTTCATAGATCAATTCTAACTCTTGTAGTCAAGATACTCTTTGTTCTTCATCTGAGATAAGACCTTTTAGTGATACACGTAGAGAAGTTATCTCTACTTCGATTGGCAATATAGCTTCTGATCCATAGACTAGAGAGAAAGGTGTTGTAACTGTCGGTGTGCAGATACTGGTGCGGTAAGCCCATAGAACATGGTTTAATTGGATATGCCAATCTTTCCCAGCATCGTTTACTATCTTTTTGAGGATTTTTTAGAATAGTTTTGTTAGATGCTTCTGCCTGTCCATTCCCCTATGGATAATATGGTGTGGAGAACCTATGTTGGATCTTTAATTTTTCACAGAGTTCTTGTACATCTTGATTCTTGAATGGTCGCCCATTATTAGTGATAATGATCATTGGTATCCCATAGTGACAAATGATATAGTTCAAGATAAATGTAGCGATTTATTTTCCTATGATTTTAATGAGAGGTACGGCTTCAATCCATTTTATGAAATATTCAGTAGCTACCAAAATGAATTTGTGTCCATTAGATGAAGAAGGATTTATCTTTCCTACTAGATCAATACCCCATTGACAGAAAGGCCAATATGTTGCTAAAGCATGAAGTTCTTGTCCTGGTGCATGAATCAAGTTCCCATGGATCTAGCATTGTTTGCATATTCTCACTATCTGAAGAGAATCTCGTTCCATAGTCAACCAATAATAGCCCAAGCGTATGAGTTTTTTTGAAAGGGTAAGACCACTTGAATGAGTGCCACAAATGCCATTATGGACTTCATGTAAGGCTTTCTCAGGTTCTTCTTGTTCAAGATATCGTAAGAGAGTACTGTCTAGACCTTGTTTATATAGGGTATCTGCAATGAGAGTAAAATGAGAGGATTGACAAATAAAGTTCTTCTTTTGGTTCTTTGATAAGTTGAGAGGTAAGATATTATCTTTCAGGTATGTGTAAGTTTGGCCATAGTGGGAGGAATCATATCCAATAAGTTGACAGATGGTTTGGGAATAAGGACAATTAAAGGCGGGATGAAATAACTCTTCAACCAGGAATTCATAACATTTTTGATTTTCCTATGTCTGCAATAGAGAAGCAAGTGTAGCCATGGCATTTGCTGCTTTGTTAGCATTTCTAGGGATCTGCTCAAAAGTTATTTCTGCAAAGTACTACTTGATATCATCCACAATCCTCCTTGATTAGCAAAGTATTATTGAAATGTGGTGACTGATCAGCAAAGTACTGTGCACTCAGCACGTATCCTCACTGGGGTTCAGGGTTGGGTCAGGCCCCGGGTAGGGGTTTGGGGGCGGCAACCCCTAAGAAAAGTGGGGGTTCGGGGGCAACAGCCCCCAAGAAATTTTTTTCTGCCATTTTTTCATTGATGAAAACTGACATTGTAATAAAACCCTAAAAAAACCGACTTTATTTGTTGCCCTAAAAACGCATGTTATAAGCGGCTGGGATGCTTAAGGCATTGTAAGGTTGATATACTATTTTTGCTGGATAATAAGAAAGATTGGACAGTTGTGTATGGTGGACGTAACCCATTCTGGGTGAACCACATTAAATCTCTGTGTTATCTATGTCTTGTTTTATTTCTTTATCTTTTGTATTTAAATCTGCATATAATTGTTAGTTCATATTTACTTCGGATCTACTTGAAACCCTAACAATTGGTATCAGAGCGAGGTTTTCTATAAATTGGTAGGACTTTTAGATTTGAGTGGGAGCAATGGAGGATTCCGAATTCAAGGTCAAAAAGTTTAACGACCAGAATTATCAGTTATGGAAAATGCAGATGGAGGATTACCTATATCAAAAGGATTTGTGGCGGCCATTGGAAGGAAAGGCAAAGAAACTGACCACAATATCAATGGAAGAGTGGGACATTTTAGATAGAAAGGCACTGGGATCCATTTGATTGTGCCTTGTGTCATCTATAGCATTCAATATAACAGAAGCAAAAATGACTGTAGATTTGATGGCAACATTGGCTAGGTTGTATGAGAAACCCTCGGCTTCGAATAAGGTATTTCTTATGAAGCATTTGTTTAATTTGAAAATGAGTGAGGGAGGATCTGTAGCAGAGCACTTAAATGAATTTAATACAATTACCAGTCAATTGTCTTTGGTAAAAATTACCTTTACAGAAGAGGTTAGGGCTCTCTTGATTTTATGTTCTTTGCCAGAAAGATGGAATAGCTTGGTTATGGTTGTAAGTAACTCTGTCTCTAATAAAAATACTTTGGTATTTGATGATATTGTTGGTGTTATCCTAAGCGAGGAAATGTGAAGGAAAAGCACAGGTGAGACTTCAACATCATCAGGTAGTGTTTTGAATGTGGAGAATAGAGGAAGATCAAAGGAAAGAGGAAAAGGCCCTGGGAATGAGAAGTCACGAGGGAAGTCAAAGAAAGGACCCTCTCAATCTAGAGGAAAGAAAGATTGCTGGTACTGCGGAAAGCCTGGTCATTTGAAGAAAGACTATTGGTCTCAGAAAAACAAAGAAGGAGACAAAAATGAAAATGACAATAAGGAAGCTAATATTGCAAGTAATACTTTACAAGATTCTTTAATCTTATGTTTGGATAATGTTAATGATTCTTGGGTAATAGATTCTGGGGCTTCATTTCATGCTACACCCCATAGAAAATATTTTCTAGATTATGTTCAAGGTGATTTTGGACAGGTATATTTGGGTGATGATGAGCCCTGTCAAATTGTTGGAAAAGGAAAGATAAAGATCAAGTTGCAGAATGGTAATGACTGGTTTCTGTAGGAGGTAAGACATGTTCCTAATTTAAGAAGAAATTTAATTTCTACAGGGCAACCAGGTAGTGAAGGTTGCATAATAACCTTCTCAAACAGTATGTGGAAGGTCACTAAAGGATCATTAGTAATAGTTAAAGGTGTGAAGGTAGGCACATTATATCTATGTACTGGTAACACTTACTCTACGTTAGCTGCTACAGATAAAGTTACTGAAGGGACAACAACAATAAATGTTGCAAGAATAGATTCGATAATGTGGCACCATAGGCTTGGGCACATGAGTGAGAAAGGGATGAAAATCCTTCACTCCAAAAATCTATTGCTAGGACTAAAGAAGATTGATTTAGAGTTCTATGAAAATTGTGTTTATGGTAAATAGAAAAGAGTCAGATTTCTCAAGGTTGGGAAAGAGAAGAAGAGTGAGAAGTTAGAGCTTGTACATTCAGATGTATGGGGATCGACTCAAGTATCATCTCTTGGTGGCTCTTGTTATTATGTTATTTTTATTGATGAATCAACTAGAAAAACATGGGTATATTTCCTAAAACAAAAATTAGATGTTTTTGAAACTTTTAAGAAATGGAAAGCTTTGGTTGAGAATGAGATAGGAAAAAAGTTGAAGTGTCTCAGATTGGAAAATGGAAGTGAGTATTGTAGCAAAGTATTTGAAGATTACTGTTCCTTAAATGGGATTCGAAAGTAGAAGACAGTTCTAGGAACTCCATAGGAAAATGGTGTGTCAGAGAGAATGAATAGGACCATCATGGAATGTGCGAGGAGCATGAGATTGCATGCTAGATTGCCCTTACATTTTTGGGTAGATGTTGTACATACTACTGTCTATTTGATAAATAGAGGACCTTCAACCCCTTTGGATAGTGGTATTTCAGAGGAGGCATGGACTGGTAAAAAAGGTAAATTATTCTTTTCTAAAAACTTTTGGTTGCAAAGCTTTTGTCCATGTTGATAAAGAAAACAAAACCAAGCTTGATGCTACATCTCAGAAATGTACCTTCATTGGATATGGGATAGATGAATATGGCTATCAGTTATGGGATTTTAAAAATAAGAAAATAATTAGAAGTAGAGATGTTATATTCAATGAGAAGGTTATGTATAAAGAACAGATGCAGGAAAAGAAGCATGAACAGGACAAACAAGAATATGTGGTGTTGGATGAGATTCCTGAAAATGAAATGCCACAGGTATTTGATGCTCAGCAACAACAGATTGTCCCACAAACTCCTGCAAGTGTTAGATGTTCTATGAGGAAAAGTAGACCCCCTAAAAGACTTTCTCCTTCTTTGTATTATATTTTATTAACAGATTCTAGTGAACCAGAAGAATATGAGGAGGAAGGAGGTCAGAAAAGATATAAGGCCAGACTTGTGGTAAAAGGTTTTGCACAGAAAAAGGGTATAGATTATGATGAAATATTTTCTCCAGTTGTAAAAATGACTTCAATTAGAATTGTACTTAGTCTTGTGGCTATAGATGATTTACATCTTGAACAATTAGATGTCAAAACAGCTTTTCTCCATGGAGATTTGGAGGAGGAAATTTACATGTTGCAACCACAGGGATATGAGGTCAAAGGTAGGGAGAATTTGGTGTGCAGGTTGAAGAAAAGTTTGTATGGCCTAAAGCAAGCACCTCGACAATGGTATTTAAAATTTGATAGTTTCATGGCTGAACATGGTTATCATAGATGTCATTCTAATCATTGTGTATATTTTAAGAGATTTGATAATGGCAGTTATATTATCCTATTTCTTTATGTTAAAGACATGCTTGTTGCTGGGTCTAACATGCAACATATAAATGATCTTAAACAAAAATTAGCCAGGTCATTTGCTATGAAGGATTTGGGTGCAGCTAAGCAAATTCTTGGTATGAGGATTACACAAGATAGGAAAAATAGAACCTTGAATTTGTCCCAAAGTGAGTATATAAAGAAGGTTTTGAAAAGATTTAACATGCAGGATGCAAAAGCAATTAGTACACCTTTGGCTAGTCATTTTAAATTGACTAAGGAGATGTGCCCAAAGGCACAGGAAGAGGTTAATAAAATGTCTAACATCTCGTATTCATCAGTTGTTGGTAGTCTGATGTATGCAATGGTATGCACAAGGCCAAATATTGCACATGTAGTGGGAGTTGTGAGTAGGTTTATGAGTAATCCGGGTATGGAACATTGGAATGCTGTGAAATGGATTCTTCCATATTTGAAAGGAACTACTATGAAGGCATTATGTTTCAAAGGATCTAATGCTGCTCTAAGTGGATTTGTTGACTCTGATCTGGTGGGTGATATTGATCCATAGAGGAGTACTATAGGGTATGTTTTTACTATAGGGGAACTGCAGTCAGTTGGATTTCTAGGCTGCAAAAGGTTGTTGCACTTTCAACCACTGAAGCTGAGTATGTTGCTGCTACAGAAGCCAGCAAAGAGATGATTTGGTTGCAATGTTTTCTGAAGGAATTGGGTCAGACACAAGAGGATAGCCCATTGTATACTGATAGCCAGAGTGCCATTCATCTTGCGAAGAACTCTATTTTTCATTTAAGGACAAAGCACATTTAGCTCAGGTACCACTTCATCTAGACTATTTTGGAGGAGGGTCAGTTATGGCTTGAGAAGATTCACACAAGTGAGAATCCTGTCGATATGTTCATGAAGGCAGTTCCATAGGAGAAGCTGATTTCTTCATCAATTTTTGTTGGTCTTCTTGATTGATAATTGTGGAATTTATATCAATCAAGTCCTAGTGTTTTATCCAGCATATGTTGCATGTACAGTGGTCTCGTGTAAAATCAGTCTCCAAGTGGGAGATTGTTCGGTGTGGAGCCTGATCAGTCTCCAAGTGGGAGATTGTTGAAATGTGGTGACTGATCAGTAAAGTACTATACACTCAACATGTATCCTCACTGAGGTCTGGGGCTAGGCCGGGCCCTGGGTAGGAGTTCGGGGGCAGCAGCCCCCGAGAAATTTTTTTTTTGCCATTTTTTCGTTGATGAAAACTGACATTGTAATAAAACCCTAAAAAAGTCGACTTTGTTTGTTGCCCTAAAAATGCATGTTATAAGCAGTTGGGATGCTTAAGGCATTGTAAGGTTGATGTACTATTTTTGCTGGATAATAAGAAAGATTGGACGGCTGTGTATGGTGGACGTAACCCATTATAGGTGAACCACGTTAAATCTCTATGTTATCTATGTCTTGTTTTATTTCTTTATCTTTTGTATTTAAATCTACATATAATTGTTAGTTCATATTTTCTTCGGATCTACTTGAAACCCTAACAGTTTGGGAATTAGGACAATTAAAGGCAGGATGAAATAATTCTTCAACCAGGAATTCATAACATTGTTGATTTTCCTGCGTCTGCAATAGAGAAGCAAGTGTAGCCATGGCATCTGCTGCTTTGTTGACATTTCTAGGGATGTACTCAAAAGTTATTTCTGCAAAGTACTTCTTGATATCATCCACAATCCTTTTGTAAGGCATGAGTTTGTCATCTTTTGTTTGATAGTCATCATTGATTTGATTAATGACGAGCCGAGAGTCTCCAAAGACTTGAAGTTGTTTAATATTCCATTCTACAACCATTTTGATAAATAGAATGCCTTCTTTTGATTTATGTTGTGTATATGAACCATTATTGATGCTTTCTCTTGATCCATGTTGTGTTCCATTATTTATGCTTGCTCCTAGACTGATATTCGAGTGATGTATTGTAAGATATGGATCAAACCCTGGAACGTCTGTATATGAATAAGTGAAGTTGATTTGCCTCCTTTTGAATGGTTTCAAATATCTTTGCCTTGCTGGTTCTGATAAAGAAGTTGCTAGATATAGATCAGTTGTGCCAATGATAATTATCTCTGCTGGTGCTATCATGATAGATGACTTCTCTTGATAAAATTCTGGTAAGGTGTCAAATCTCCCATCTTTCGGTGCCTTGAGGAGGTTTTCACCATTAGATGCATCCTTTATTTTTACTTTTTCTCGATCTAATGTTGCCAATAAATGGTTTTTAGCATTAGACTTGATATTGTTTTCTTGATTTTCACTTTTGCGACTAGGAGATTTAACACCCATTTGACTTGTAGATACATTAGCGAAATCCCTGGTGAAAGTTGTTTTGGGTTTGATTTCATCAAGATATAAGGATATGGCATGGTCATTAGGTAAGGTATCAATGTCAGTATGTTCTTCATTTTCCCATTCCATAGGTTCAGGATAACTTAAGGATAAAGGATCTTCAGATTGAATAGTTTCAAAGATATTAGGGGTCATGATAGAGATAACAGAGCTTTTGATATGTATATCGATGTCTAGAATGGTACTCTCATCAGAATGACCTCGTATAAGAAAATCATGATCATCCTCAGTTAAGTCCGTGTCAGTCAAATGTGATTCTGGTTCAAATAGGCTAGTTCCTAATGTTTGTCCTATATACGCATGAACTACATCAACTGCTATATCTACTTCTTCATCCTTTTCAATTTGAAGTTGTTCTTGTTTGTTTTTCCATGATAGAAAATATTCTCTGGTCCCTTGATCGCTTAGCTACATTTGTTTTTCCATGTTTGACAAAATTTATTCAAATGATTGTTCCTTGGATAGTGTGCTTGAACATGTTGCCTCTTTGTTATGTGGAATGGTGACCTCTTGCACTGATTTCAGATTACTACAACACTGCAATGGATTTGAGACTGCTGATATTCTGATTTCCTGCCCATTGTAGGGAAACTTTAATAATTGATGATGTGTTGATGGAGTAGTCTGTATGTCCTGTATCCATGGTCTTCAAAGGAGTATATTGTATGGTAGGTCCAAGTCTAAAACTTGGCATGTTGTATCTTTCTGTAGAGGTCCTACCTTGATAGGTAACATTGCAATTCCCTTGGAGGAATGTTCTTCTTCACCACATGCTTTGATTTTGATTTTTTTTAGGGGATCAATTGCATCTTCTGAGTATCCTAGAGCACGGAAAAGACTTAAAGAGAAAAAGTTTGAGCTAGCTCCCTCATCTATTAGGACATGTTTAACAAGTGTTCTATGAATGAGGACCTCAATTTCCAAGGAAGCGCTATGGGGATGCTGCAATGAATCAATGTTAGGATATGCAAGAGATGAGCTTTGAATAGGATCCTCTGAAATAGGTTTGATGACAATCATGGATATCTCTTGGGAAACTTCAGCTTTGGGTTCATTCTTTGGTAATGATACTATGGAAGGTTCTTGCAAGCTTTCAAGAGGTGTAGGAATAGATACCTTTGGAGATTCAATTTTCTTATGGATGGATGGATCATTGTTAGACATGGGTGCACAATTTTGATCTATCTCAGCCAAACCCTTCAGGGATGTCTTTAAGAGTTTCATAAATGAGCCCCTTTTCTTTTGAGTTGTGTTTGAATCCTTGTGAGGTTTTAACATAATTGGATTTTGACTTTGGATTTGTTTGGTTTCTCTGATAGGTTGATTTATCCTATTTTCTTCTTGTGTTTTGCTTTGATATGTCATGTTGTTATGATTTGCAGCTATTTCCAATGTTTCAATGATCTTATGTCTCTGCATTTTGATTATAATAGGCATTGTGTTTGATAATGTGCTATGATTGGATTGTCTAAAAGGTTGTTTTGATAAATGATCGATTGTCAATATCAGAGGTATAGAGCGATATGACACAAAAAGGATTCAAGTGTTTAAAGGTTTGCAAGTTTTCTGATCTTCAATTTTGAGAGTGCAATGGTGATTTTGATAAGAACCAAGTCCAGTAGGAATAATCGATCCTACAATGTGGGACAAGGTTATCCTGACCAAACATTTTAGTTTCGTGATAAAGGATGATTGATCCCGATGAGAAACTATGTTTACATGATCAATTTATCAAATAAGGTGATAATGCTGTTAGATTTTGCCAAGATCAAGGGGTCAATGAAATGTACAAAATAGAGACATAATATAGGACAAGAATAAACTGTATTCTCATCAATAGAAAATGATCAATAGTTGTTGGATTATCACCAATACAATGAATAGAAGCTTGCTTATATAGGCAAGGCCATATGGATGTATGAGCACACAAATATGACATGTGGCTCAATAAGAAACAAGGGTAGGTAGAAAATAGGTGTGGGTAGGTAAGAGAAATAATATAATATTCCACATGAGGTGGATCACCCTTCGAAGGTGGAATTATCACTCCACAATAAGTGGATATGATAGTGTAATAACAAGATCAACACCATAAGAGGTGGAATTTCTCCTACACACACTATCCCAATATGGCACAAACACCCAAGTGTCTCATATCCAAACTACTATGAAATGCATTATCCTAAGTAAACTTAAGTAAGTGTAATAATATCCATGATGAATAATTAT
Organism: Cryptomeria japonica; assembly: GCF_030272615.1. Lineage (NCBI taxonomy): Eukaryota > Viridiplantae > Streptophyta > Pinopsida > Cupressales > Cupressaceae > Cryptomeria > Cryptomeria japonica. Next base: position 147,474,756 of record NC_081415.1, read on the forward strand.
TTACACCAACACCCCCCCTTAAGTACAACTTAGGGGAATGCACTTAAGTCTACAATGCAACTAAGCAATGCAAGATGGGTCCCGGCTACAAGGCCATGTTAGGTACCCATGAACAAATGCAAATGCATGCAAACCAATGCAATGAAATCTCTCACAAAGTGGGGAAAGAGAGAAAAAACCAATGGGAAAAAACCCTCCCCCAAAAGAGAGATGAAAGCTATACAAGAACTCTCATAGAAGAATGTGAGGAACAAAACCCCATGTGAGGAAAAAGTCCCCCCCATGTGAGAGAAGAAGAGAAGTCAAACTGTGATCCTCCCTCAATGAAGAATCTGCACCAATGATAGAAGCTCGATGTATGAAGAAACTACTCCATGAACATCGAACAACATTCCTCCCCTTAGGAAGAAACAAAACCAAAGGTGTATCCATGAAGTCTCCCCAATCATGAAGGGAAGATGTATGAAGAAAACTCATGATGAAAGGAATCTCTGAAAACTACTCAAGTGTCCCCATGTTGATGCTGAAAGATACCCCTTCCAAAGGTGGTAAACTGTGCCACACTGCTGAAAAAGGTACTCCAAGATCTAGTGGAGATGGATGTAGAACAATATCCAAAGACTCACATGTCTCCTCAAAACATAAAGAGACCTCCTCCAACTACTGTACATAAGTATCCACAATCATGTCAACCTCGAAAGAATGATCATGTAGAGAATGAACAAGAGGGTCAGAGTGTGCCCTCGCAACAATCGAAGAAGGATCATCTTCATCAAAGAGAAGATGAATGTCATCAATGATGTCTCCCAAATCTGTAATGTAGGATTCCATAAACAAACCTACAATATCTGTCAAGTAATCATCCCATGAATCTGAAGTTGGAAGACAATGAATATCCTGTTGCACTGAATCACATGAAGGCAAAACTGTCGCACTATTTGCATCATCAGGTGCAATAGGTGATGTGATATCAATATGAGGAGATGAAATACAAGACTCAAGAACGGGGTCACATGTGAGAATCCCCATGTTCAAGTGTCCAAAGTTCTCCTCAAAATTTGAACCATCACAAGAAGTGTGATCATAATGTGTAGAATCATCAAATGTGAAATCATCATCATCAACAAAATCTGAAAAGGAGTATAACCGAGATGCATGATCAACCACCCCAGTTGCAATGATAACTCTAGTCTCCATGTCTCTAATGAAAACTGAGTCAGGTGTGAACTCCACAACTCTCTTAGTTGCGCCATGTGTGATTTGATAGATAGAAAGGAGATTGTTTGTCAAGTGGGGTACACACAACACATCATTGAAGGAGTTATCCCCAATGTCAATAGATCCTTTCCCAATCACATCCATGTATGTATGATTGCCCATCAAAATATGTGGCATGGTGCAAGGCTCAAATGTACAGAACATAGATTGTGAAGATGCCATATGATGAGAAGCCCCTGAATCTAGAAGCCATCTCTCTGAATCATGACTGATAGTAGCACATAGAGCTTTTCCTTTTCTTGTTCCAAAAGAGTGAGTCTTCCCACTTGTAGAAGCCATGAATGCTTGCCCTTTTCCTTTTGAATGTGAGGAAGTGGAAGTTGATGAATCATCCTTCTTGTAGACTTTAGGCAAATCAATGTTATGTTTTTTGATGATATGTGTGAGCTCATCAATCTTTTTAGTATGGCAACGATGCTCCTCATGACCAATCTTTTTACAATAAGCACAAGTAGGTCTTTCTCTCTTTGGTGAATTATCTATCTTGTACATTTCATTGACCTCTTGATCTTATGATTGCCCATCAAAATCTGTGGCATGGTGCAAGGCTCAAATGTAGAGAACATAGATTGTGAAGATGCCATATGATGAGAAGCCCCTGAATCTAGAAGCCATCTCTTTGAATCATGACTGATAGTAGCACATAGAGCTTTTTCTTTTCTTGTTCCAAAAGAGTGAGTCTTCCCACTTGTAGAAGCCATGAATGCTTGCTCTTTTCCTTTTGAATGTGAGGAAGTGGAAGTTGATGAATCATCCTTCTTGTAGACTTTAGGCAAATCAATGTTATGCTTTTTGATGATATGTGTGAGCTCATCAATCTTTTTAGTATGGCAACAATGCTCCTCATGACCAATCTTTTTACAATAAGCACAAGTAGGTCTTTCTCTCTTTGGTGAATTATCTCTCTTGGAAGAGGATGAATCTCCTTGTTGTGGAGAAGATGGTGCTTTTTCTTTAGGCTTTGATTGCCATTTCTTCTTGTTTGAGTTGTCCTTTCCTTGATTTCCTTTGTTCCCTTGATTTGCCACTAATGCTTGAGACTTAGAAGAAGCCTTAAGAATGCCCATACTTATCAACTTAGTTTGTTCCATCATCAACATTTCATTGAAAGCATCAAATGTAGGCATTTTGTAGCTTGAACCCATTGTCATCCTATGAGTTTGGAAACTAGAAACAAATGCTGCATATTCTTGTGGAAGCTTCCCTATCAAGTTGAATATCAATTGAGTATCCTTCTTATCAATGCCACAATCTTTGAGTTGTGCCCTCAACTCATTTGCCTTAGTGACATAATCTTGTATAGTATCAAAGTTCTTGGGATCTAACATGGTGAGATCACTATCAATTTGATATCCCCTAATCTCATCAACTTGACCATACAAGTCTTGAAACTTTTGCCAAGCATCCTTGATTAGAGTACATTTCTCAATATGAAAAATGAGATCCTTTGATACATACTTTCTTAAGGTACCAATTGCCATGATATTTTTAGTGAGCCAATCTAAGTGACCAACTGGATTAGCCTTAGGATCAGCTGGAGCAACAATAGTTCCATCAATGTAATGAGTGAGTCCTTTTTCCATAAGTTTACTCCATGCATCAATTTTCCAAGTAGCATAGTTATGTGGAGTTAAGAGAGGAAATTTAGAAGAACCCATAGCAGAAAAAAGGAAGGAAAATGACCACAAAAGCACAAGAGACACCCCCCAAATTCAATCAATCAAAGTACCCCCCCAAAAGTGATGATTTTGGCACTTTATACTTAGTGCGATTACAATGAGCCACTTGCAAGAAAAGGCAAAGTGGACTTATGATGCACATTTTACAACTTCTCAAATGAGATACAAGAGACTTCAATCAATAGTGCAATGAATCTAACTGAGATTCAAGCAAATATACAAGTACCAAGAGAGCCAAAAATGGCTTAAATCTGAAAGTACAATTTCTACTTACAATGACATCAATCTGATAGCATCATGTGAAAGTAGATGAAAAAATACGCACTTTCAAAAAAAACGGCATCTAAAAAGGAGGTCGTATGACCCCAAATGAAGCCTCTGAAGTTGCAAAAACTAGGATTACTCAGGGACAGTCACCAAAAACTGCATTTTTTGAAAAATCCGTGCATCAAAATCAAAAAATTCTTTCACCATTACAGAAAGCACAAAATTTTAGCCCATTTCAAAAAAAAATTGCACCAAAAAAGGAGAAAAAATGAGCAAGTTATGGCCATTTGAAGTTGAACTGCAAAATCAGAAATGCAAATGAGAGGGGGTCCAAAAATTTTCAAACCCTGCTGATGTGGCGCTGATGTCAGCAATTCACTGGGTTAAATTTGACTACCGTATGACCATTGCAAAAACTTCGCCCTCTGCTGACTGGATGTCCGTACTATACGGACAGATTACGTGACAGGCTGAATGTGTGTTCCGTACTGTACGGAATTGTTGACTGGGCAGAGCTGATTCGGCAGGTGACATGGCATCCGTATAGATGATGGGGCATACGAAAAACCTGACTGTACGTATGGAAGGTACCCGCGGGCCAGTGGTCGCCTGCCACGTGGCGGACGCGGGTTCGCCGGTTTGGTGACCTGTCAGACGGAAGGAAGCCGACGCGGGTCTCAGTCTACGGCGGGTCTTGGTTTGCGGGTTACTGGTGCCGGTAGTGGTGCCGGGAGGACACGGGCAGTGCTAGAGTAGAGGGAGCAGCACGCAGGAGCCGCTGGGTGCAGACTGGCGGTGGCGTTGTGACAGCGGTGGGTGGCGATCTTCAGCGCGGTCTGGAGGAGCCGCTGGTGTACAGGCTGCGGTCTGGAGGAGCCGACACAGGGAGCCATCGGCGGTGGAGTACAACGCGTGCAGACGGAGGGCGCCGGGAGTTGCCAGCGGGAGATACGGAGCACCTACAGCAGTGATGGGATGAACAGGTACAGTGCGACAGAGACGACGGGACGCGCAGACCTGTAGTACGAGTTTTGCTTTCGGATTTTTTCAATTTTTTTTTTTCGATTTTTTTGATTTTTTGAAAACAATTTTCAGAAAAAAGGAAATTTTTTTTCCGAAAAAATATAAAATAAATTCCGAAAATCCGTATGATATAGCAAAATTGGGAAAAAAAATTTCTCACCAAAATAGGCCAACTTTATAACCAAAATTTATGGAAATGACCTTCTGGATGCAATGGAGAGGTTGGATCTAGTCTAGGACGCCTCCAAAAGATGCTGCTCCTCAGATCTGCCTCTTGACGTCGCAATAATGCCTCTTCAAGATGAATCAATGAAGCCCCAATGGCTCTGATACCATGTTAGATTTTGCTAAGATCAAGGGGTCAATGAAATGTACAAAATAGAGACACAATATAGGACAAGAATAAACTGTATTCTCATCAATAGAAAATGATCAATAGTTGTTGGATTATCACCAATACAATGAATAGAAGCTTGCTTATATAGGCAAGGCCATATGGATGTATGAGCACATAAATATGACATGTGGCTCAATAAGAAACAAGGGTAGGTAGGAAATAGGTGTGGGTAGGTAGGAGAAATAATATAATATTCCACATGAGGTGGATCACCCATCGAAGGTGGAATTATCACTCCACAATAAGTGGATATGATAGTGTAATAACAAGATCAACACCATAAGAGGTGGAATTTCTCCTACACACACTATCCCAATGTGGCACACACACCCAAGTGTCTCATATCCAAACTACTATGAAATGCATTATCCTAAGTAAACTTAAGTAAGTGTAATAATATCTATGACGAATAATTATTTACACCAACAAATGCACTTTGAGATGGTTTAGATTTTGAACTTGTTGGGGGTAACGACTTGAAAGTCTCGATGTGTTTATGTTTCTAGAATATAATTTTGACGGGTTGATAATTTGATCAAGTGGACCAAAAAGATAGTCTAAGCACAGTGACAGATAACAGGTGTTTTGATTTACTACAAATTGATTTAAGCAAACTAACAGACCTGAGAGTATCATGCAAAGAAATAGTTTTGGACTAACAAATGCAAAGTTTCGTACGACATAAGATTCATCTTAGGATGACATAATAGAGTTTTTCATATAAATAGCAGCAACTCGTACAACTTTGGATTATAGACTATATGACATAATGATTATCTCGTACGACACAGGATAGCAGATAGTACAACAAATGATTTTATGCCAGTTAACTCATATGAAAAAGATTATGACTTGGGCTATAGAGAATTAAAGCTCGTACGATAGGTTGTAGAGAATGATAAAAAGTGCTTGTTTTGCTGATTTTGATCTTTGAATTTTGATGATGGTTTCTAGTTTTTAGGTGTTTGATTTTCTCATTTAGGGATGAATACATAGAAAACACATGATGTGATACATGACTCTCAATCAAGCTAAACCCTAAGGAAGTTGGCTGAGAATGAAAACCTTTGCTTGCTAACTTAGGTACACACCCAATAGCTAATCAGAACACATCTGCTGAGTCTCACGCAATGGATTCTCAATGCTATATTATCCGACTCCAAATGCTAATGGGGGAACGATATGGCAAGTGTCTTGGGAGAGTTACTATCTCTCTTGTACAAAGATTATCACCCTTTCAGAGGTGAATGGAGTAGCTTCTATGTTAACCGGCACTAGTAAGGGATCCATTCGGCGTGTTGGGGTATAATACTCAATTAAGAGGTCTCCCATCCTTGAAAACCAAGGTTTTCTATACCCGAAGGTATGGAGGAGAGCTATTCCCGAGCACTGCCGTGGACTTGATTTTCATCAAATCCCATTTATTTTATAGTGGGTTGGATTACTTGGCGTTAGTCATTCCCACTTAGGTCGTTCCCCTCTCACCGGCCTTAATGGCTAAGAGTTATTACTCCTCGGGAGGGAAGGCCTGCTAAAGAGATGCACTAATGAAAGCAAAAGATGAGTCTAGCTTTCTGATCACCTAAGAAAGGTGAGAGCATACTCGCCTATGATCAAATACACATAAGGCATAGTTGTTCATTTCTTTCAGCCCAAATTGAAGTGTGCCTAAAAATCTTAAAGAATACACAAAGTTTTTGTTGAATTCTTAGACAACCTGCAAAATAGATCCATTAGTAGTCATGATTGTGTTTTGAATTTGTCTTTGACAAGCATCCTACAAAAAAGAGTTAGGCTGCAAACATCTCATAGACATAACAAGATTAGCATTAGTGATCCAAACTATGAAATTTTTTTAGAATTATATGAAATTTTAGCCTAACTTCAAATATGCATAACTTGCTGCTCGGGACTCGAAATAATGAACCATTTAACTCATTGGAAAGGTCTCCAAGAGTTGTAGATGCAATATTTTAAAGGGCATGGCTTTTAGTTGCGCACTTTCAAGGGCTAAAAATGACCAGAAAGCCTTCAAAAATGCAGATTACAGACGTATAGACAAATTTGAAAATTCTAATTTGCAGTTTATGGAAAAACACAGATGCAGAAACTCGTATGACACTATTTTCCAGTTAGCACAAAAAAACATTAGATTTCACATAGGAATAAAAGCATACTTGTATGACACAAGATTTAACATGTAGAAATTCGTACGAAGTAGAATTAGCTCTCGTACGACAGTGAAAATCAACTCGTATGACACATGAATGAGCTAGAACGAGTAAAGAATTTTCAATGTAAAAGCTCATACGAGTCAGAATTATACCTAGTACAAGTCAGGATGAAGTGTCATCCGAGGCTAAAAGGTAGTTCGTACGAGTTTCTGCAGCAGAGCCAGATAGAGAAGATGTTTGTTGAGGATTAAGAGGCCAAAAGTGATGATTTCGGCCCCATGGTGGGCACCAAAATGTCGTGCTCTGTGAAGTGTACCTGTACCTACAACCACAATGCACTCAATAAATCATTACAAGCAATGGTTAGTAAATTGAAACAATGAAAGACAAAACCATAGCTAATTGACTGATTGCCTCCTAGTAAATGCGAGTATGAAAAATGCTCTCAGATCTGATTATGCATACTCTAGTGGCTTGACACACTTAGATGGAGGATTTGAATGATGAACATGCATGATCAAGCATGAATAAGCTATATGAGTTCATGATTGATCTAGAAAATGAACTAAGATTTAAGCTAAAATTGAGCATGATAACATTGCTAAAATGATAAGCTATAAGTTAGATGCCTATAGTAACAATGCATGAATGATATGAAATTGGGATCCATATGATATAAAAAATTAGGACCCTTTGTGCTCCAAAATGAGGTCTATTTAAAGGATTTTCCAAGGCTAGGGGTGCTGTGGCAGGAATCAACAGTCAAGATTGATCTGAAGATATCAATGGTTAAATTGGAGGAGGTTGGCAAAGGGGGTTGAATTAAAGGGAACATCTATCATCTCTATGGTGACAAGTGTCAAGAGGTTCTAGAAGAGGTTGGATGAAAGGGAACACTTAGTGACAAGTGTCACAAGGTTCTAGAAGATGTTGAATGAAAGGGGACATGGTGGTAGGCAGAATGGGTTAGGTTTAGGAGTGGTTAGGTTTAGGCATGGTAGAAGTTAGGAGAATTGGGGGTAATTTGAATTTAAAATTCAAATAAGACTAATTTATTTCAACAACTCATAATTGATTTGTTTTAATTAATTAGGATTTAGAAGAAATGATTTTGGATGGAGAATTAATTAATTTGAATTAATTAATTAAAGGGGATTATGAAATGAACCTATTAAATAAATCCTTAGATTTATCAATAAGTAGATGAAAATGGAGAAATTTAATCAAATTGTTTAGGGAATTTAATTAAATTGGGAAGGAGGATTAATTAAATAATTTCTTATTCAATTAATTATCTTCAGACCATTTTTAGGTGTATACACATCCAACCCCTTTTTATAACTAATTTTAATCCATATAAGATTCAATCCATTTTCCAGGTTTCAAACAAATATAAAAATGAATGTTATCTTATAGAATTACTAAGGTTAAAAGAAGTCTTCATTCCTCAGGTTATAACTAAGTTTCCAATAATTTTAGATAATTCCATACGGTTAAACCATACATCAAAAAACTAAAATGCCATCTTCCAATTAAATATTTAACACAATCACCTTACAAAAAATAAAATACTCAACTCTCTAGAGAGAGGGAACACACAGAGCTTGCTAATAATTACTAAATTTCATACATATCTTTTACTTACGTAAGTAATGCAACAATAATTGAATTTTCCTCTTTTTTTCTTTTAGACGAACATACCTAATACCTATACTATGTAATTTCAATATAAATAGCAATGGTTATGGGGCCCTTTAAACTGCACCCCATAGCCCCCTACTTCTTAGCTGTCATTTCGTCTTGTCTTATATATTTTCTTTGCTTTTTTTTAACAAATTTTAATTATATTTATAATAAATTTTAAATATATTTTATTTAGATAGATTTTTTAATATATATTTTTTTACTTTATAAATGTATTTTTATTTATATTATTTTTTTAATGCATTATATTTATACTGTTAATATATTTTATTTAATAAATTTTAATTATATTTTTAATAATTTTTCAATACTTTTTATTTATATTGTATTTTTTATTTTTGTAATATAATTTTTTTAATTTCTTACTACGGGTCAGTGCAAGAAGATGAGTCCACTTTTTGGCCAAAAAGTGGAAGTGTTTTCCTTGATTTTCAAGTTTTGTCTCATTTGAGCTCAAATTTTGAAACACTTGGAGATAGAATCTTAGAAAAGGTCAATAATATAAAAGATAGCCCTCTGAGTCTACTTTCCAAATATGTAATTTATTTTAATACCCACATAATAAAAAATAACTTTATGAATGGATTTCTAAAAACTATGTTTTAAAAATGCATATTTCAGGACCATACCATGCATGTGTACGACCCACACTTTTTGACACAGTTAAAATTATTTTCTCAAACCATTTTGGGAAATGGTTTGTAACACACTGAAGATTGATGAGCATATTTTTCTATATTTTTTTCAAAATATATATTTTTTAATGACCGTAATTATCTTTTTAAAAATTTGACGTGTACGTGGCCCACATAATTTGATGTAAACTTAATATTTTTTTTTAAATAGATTTTTTTTTTGTGTAGATTGATGACATATTATTTTTTTTTCAAAATTAATTAAAATAAAAAAGTTATTAAATTAACAAAATTAGTTAATATTTCAAGTTTATGGACCCGATTTAGTATAAATTAAATGAAAAATAGTTAAAATAATCAATTTTTAAATAAATTTACATATTTATAATCTAGACACTATAATATGAAATGGGTTTTAATTTCGTATAAAAATTTTCTAATTAGAGGCACGTAAACTATTTCAAAAGTTCATATTTGTGCTTTCATTCATGGAGATTTGAATTTGCAAGTCTATGTCTCTGGTGTGGTCATCCCAGGTCTATCCCAGACCTAATCCCAAGGAAAGTGGTGGGTTGTGGAATCAACTTCCACAAAATGGGCCCGTTCCTAAAATTATCGTTACTGTCCAAAAATGACAAAATGCACCCAAAAAAATGGGTAAAATCGGATTTAAAAATGAGACCTCGTTTCATTTTCAAATGGGCCCCTGTTTGAGAACAAAATGGGGGCCCATTTAGTTTCTCTTTGAGCCCCCATTTCTAAGAGCATGTTTTCCAATGCGTAGACTTCTACCAATTTGTGATTCATTACCTTGCACTTACCCCTACACTTTATTTATATTATATTAATGTTTATGTTAAAAAATTGGAGAGAGAGAAAGAGACGGTGTGACAGATTAAAACAAATAGAGAGGGAAAAGGGAGAGAGAAATAGTTAGAAAGAGATGGAGAGAGGGGTTGAGAGAGATAGAGAGTGAGTGGTTGAGGGAGATAAAAAGATAGAGAGGGAGAGAGAGGTTGAGTGTGTGTGTGCGCGAGTGAGAGTGAGAGAGAGAGAGAGAGCACTCATGAGAGAGGGTTTGTGAGACAAAAATAGAGAGAAAGGCCCCCCCTCTCTCTCTCTCTAGTGATCTCAACCTCACTCTCCCTCCTCTCCCATCCCCCTCTCTATCTATTTTTCTCTCTAACCCCCCAATCCCCTCTCTCACACTCAACCTCCCCCCTCTCTCTCCACTCTTCCCTCCTCTCTCTCTCTCTCCAAATTTTTAACATTTTTAACATTAATATAATAAAATCGATGTGCAGGAAAAAAGAGAGTGGAGGTAGGTAGCAATGATCTTTTTTCATAAACATGAAAAAATTTGTCTTATCATAAACATGGAAAAAGTTGTCTTGTCAAGGACACAATCAAGAAATATAGATTTTTTTTGGCAAAAGTGGCAAGCCACACACACACACACACACATATATATATATAAGAAATTGATTCAAGAGCTCAATAGGGAAAGAATCAAGAAGAAAAACCTATATCCTTGCTTAGATACAAAGGAGAAAGATAAAATAGAGCTATAAGGAACCCCTGCAATCCTCAAAAAGGCCACAAATGAGACTAGTGGAAGAGGATAAACTAAGAGAAATCCTAGAATCCACCCCAACAACTAGTTATCAATATTGTAGACCAACCATCTCTAGAGTCCAGAGTATTGCAAACCAACCATCAATAGTGTCCAAAGAGCATATTCTAGTATTTGTAAAGTGTAGAAAGAGAAACGCAGCTGAATGAAATATTCTGGAACTAAAATACCAGTACAAAATTATCACAACCACCATAAATGAAGTTGGTAACCGTAGAGACACTTTTACCTGTACAACAAAATCACTAGAACTGACACCAGATACCAAAAGACAAACACCTGCTACCAATGGAGATGAGAAACCAAAACACTCATGAAACCAGATAGCAGATGGGACCTTTACCAGTACATCACTAATATCAGATTCCAAAAGACTAACACTTGCTACCGGTGGAGATGTGAAACTAGAATACTGACGATACCCAATAGAAGATTGGAGTATCAGATCATAGAGAAAATAGTAAACAAAAAATAGTTATGTTATCAGAGCATTAAATATCAAAATGCATATGCAACCGGGTGTGTTATATCGAGAAGAATCGGTCTGCAATGAAATTTACTAGCCTACGGAAGTGCTCAAAAAAATGGTTATATAGAGCTGAAATACAAAATGACTCCCATACTAGTATTGCAAAGACTCAATGAGTTGAACCGGAAGGCCTCAAACCTTGTAATCTCGACAAAAAACCATCATTTATATTGAGTGCAGTGAAGGCCGAAATCAGACCATCAATTGGTGAATTGTGGATTTCATTGATTTGATCAAAGGAGAGTCGAGGATGAGGAGAAATGTTGTTCACCTTCATAGAAATTTCATCACCCACTGGCATTACCAGAGGTATAACAGATGACTGTGTTTGTTCATGATCATGACCTAAAATTGCAAGGATGGCATGCATTTTAGAGAGAATTATGCTTTTTAATTTTGGGTTTAAGCTCCTCCCAGCATTACAAGAAGAAATTTGGAAGGGTCTCACATTTTGGAAGGAAAGAGATTGCTTGATACTATTAAATATTCTAGGATATTCCACATGCGAGAGCAGAAGCTGCTTGGAGAAAATTCCACCCACACAAGCTTGACTGTTCCACAAATCATATATTTGATGAATGGTAACCAAGAGTTGATTATCATTCAAATAATCATCTCGAATAATTTTATGAACAATATTTTTCAACGGAGCCCAAGGCTGTAGCAAATCCACTAAATTGGAGAGAAACATAGAGCACAATTGTGAAGCAAAGAGAAACCTTTTCTCCTGTGGATACAAAATTTCCTCCCCAATAACCCATTTGATTCTTCGTATGCAGTGTTGACAAGAGGTGTTGAAAACAAAACCCAATTGATCTTTAGAAATATGATCCTTGAATGGTTTTTCTCAATCAACCATTAACACAAGCACTCTATAATTTATTGGGGAGTAGTCCATAATGCAATAAATAGGGAAGACTACAAAAGCAAACATATTTCAATTATGAGTGAAACTTAGGAGAAACACTGTCTATCTTAAATTCTCAAACTTTTCCAATCATTTCATATCTTCATTTATTGTGAAATAAATAGAAAGAAAGGGAAAAATGCTTAATTCTAATCTTATTAATTATTCTACAGGGTGACAGAGGAAGCTGCATGTGTGAAATTAATCCTAGAAATGATTTAGATCTCACTATGTTCAAAGTGAAACCACCATCGTACTTCCCACATGGAATTGCATAAAAAAGGTCGATTATGCTCTACTTATAATCCACTTGCTGCATTATGGGGAACTTCATTAAATGCTTTCTCAACAAAGCTAGAATAAAATCATTCAAGCGAGAGGTTGACTGTAGGGTGAGTATGCCAACTATTTAAATAATTTTCCTTTCCTCATTGATAGTGCTTTCAAGTTGAGGGAATTTTTCTAACTTGAACTTTGGGGATGCAGAATCCACTACCAGCTTATCACATCCCAAATTGGCTAGAACATCTACCACTCTATTATCGTCTCTCAATATGTGAGAAATGCAGCATTCCTCAAACAAGTCTATTAATGACCATGCTTGCTTTAAAATATAGGAAATTTTCCAATTAAATGAACATCTGGAAATGCAAGATTTTATTATTATAGAGGAATCTCCTTCAACATGCAACCTATGAAATCTAAATTTTTTTTCCAATGTCAGTCCATATAGTAAAGCAAGAGCTTCAGTTACATTATTAGTTCCAAGAGGAATGGAAGAGGAATTAGCTACCAAGAGAGAGCCTAAATGATCTCTAATACAAACCCCAATTCCTGAAGCACCATCAAAATTTAACTTGACAAATCCAATTGAGGATTCTATTTGTCTAAAAAATTCTTTTGTTCCTTTTCCACCAAATTGACCAAATGACAGTTGCTAGAATACATTTCCAGATACTAGCAAACAAAGATTTTGTGATAAGAGTAGGCCATGATTGAAAAATTTCCCATAAAGTATAGGGTAGTGGCATAGATATATTTAATTTCTTCATGACATGGAGCCAACATTGCTGAGAAAAAAGGCACCTAAGAAGTTAATGGTCCACAGTTTCAGTTTCAGCTCTACATAGGACACAAGAGAAACAGTTAGTAATGTGTAGTTTTCCAACTTATCACTTGTTAATATCCCTTTTCTTAATGCTAACCAAGAAAAACAACCTGCTTTAGGAAGTACAATTCTATTCCAGCAAAATGAATAAGCTCGGCTCTTCATTGGCTGGTTTTCCATTTGTCGAGTAGCCACATAACCATCTCTGACTGAATATTTGCCAACTTGAGATGGAGCCCTTAATAGTTTGTCATCATGATTTGAAATATACACTCTTCTTGAAGGTAATATTTCTAGAAGACTTGACCTTTGATCATCTCTAATTGGAAGATCAAGAGGATCTTTCCATATAGCTTTCCTAGGAAAAAATCTCCACCCCACTAACATAATTTATCAAAAGTGAGCCCCAACATTTTTTTATAATTGGAATGGCATCCAAAAAGAGTTCTGAAGATTTTAGGGGAGGCAAGCCATTCCAGGAATCCTCCCAAAATTGAATCCTCCCAAAATTGAATTCTCTCACCATTATGGACTTCCCAAGAAACATATCTTGTAATGATCTTCCTGCAAGACATCATGAAGTTCCAAATAGCTGACCCTTTCGAGGTATCAAGGGTCATAATGACTTGAGAAGGATTTAAGAAGTCCAAGTATTTTTCTTGCATGATTCTGCACCACTTGGTGCCTAGTTTGGAGATCATTTGCCACACAAGTTTACCTCCAAAGGAGATGTTCCTTTTAGATAGATCATGTAGACCAACACCCCCTCCTCTCTTATCATGATTCATTTCCTGAATTGAAATAAATGAGATCTTCTTTTCTTCTAACATATTATCCCTCCATAAGAAACCTCTAATAAGTTTTTCAATTTGTTGAATGACTCCAATAGGGGCTTTGAGGACAGACATGAAATAATTAGGAAGGGTAGATAGGACTTATTTTATTAGGAGTAATCTCCCTGATAAAGACAACCAGTGGGCCTTTGATGAGGATATGGAATTCTTAATTCTATTTAGAATAGCTTTCTAATAAGTTGTTTTATTGGCACCAACAAAAAATGGAATTCCTAGATATGTGGAAGGGAGACTTTCTGAAGAAAAACCCAAAGAATCAACAATATTCCTTGAGACTTTATCATTTGTATTAAAAACATATAACTTTTTTATTTTTGAGCATTAATTCTTTGACCTGAAATGCCATGTAGAGGTCCAAAGTTTGTCTGATTTCCTTTGCCTCCTAAACGTTTGCTTTATCGAACAACAGTGTGTCATCAGTGAATAAAGAGTGTGTAACTGACACAGATGTACTTTCAATGTGTACCCCTCCACAGCTCTTGATCATGCTTAGACTTAATAATTCTGCTAAAGGCTTCTACCATAATTATAAACAGAGATGGGGATAGGGGATCACCTTGTCTCACACCTTGCGAAGCAACAAAAAAACTAGTAGGAGTGCCATTATTTAGCAATGAGAAATGAGCTCCTAAGATGCAAGCCCTAATCCATTTACACCATTTTTCAATGAATCCAAATTTTCTCAAGACTTTAAACAAAAAAGACCAATTAAGTTTGTCATAAGCTTTTATCATATCCAAATTGACTACAAAAGAAGATGTGTTGTTGGAGTGAATGGAATGCAATACTTCAAGAGAAACCAAGGCACCTTCTATGGTTTCTCTTCCTGGAACAAAGCCACCTTGTTCTGAGGATATGATTTTGATTATCAAATTATGTAGTCTCAAATAAATGGCTTTGGTAATGATCTTGTAAATTGTGTTACATAATGAAATGGGCCTAAAATCTATAAAATTTGTTGGTTCTTTTATTTTGGTAATAAGAGCAATATTTGTAGTGTTGAAGTTTCGAAGGATGGATGAAATTTTTCTTGACTCCTCCATTACTTCCAACAATTATGTGCCCAAAATATCCTAGCATTTTTGGAAGAAAAGAGTCATAAAACCATCTGGCCCCGAAGCCTTGTCTGGTGAAAAAGAAAAAACTACTTTTCTGATCTCTTCAATTATAAAAGGGGCCAATAGTTATTGGTTATCCAGGGGGAAAATGATATGGGGAATAACATCCATAATCTCTTGTTCTTGCACATTGAAAGTGGAATGTCAAAAGAAGGGGGGTAAGTAGGTTCTTAAAATAATTAACTCCTTCATCTTGGATTTCTTGAGCATCACAAAGGAGTTTACTCGAGGAAGCCTCCTTAATGGAAAATATAGTAGAGGCTACCCTATTCTACTCAGCTGACATTTGAAAGAATTTGGGGGTTTTATCCCCTTCCCTTAACCAAAGCTCATGAGATTTCTATCTCCAATATTCCTCCTCTCTCTTACATAGTTCTTCCAAATCCATTTGAGCCTGATTATGATTAGCAAACAATTCTGAGTCCAGTCCATAGGAAATAATTTATTCATTAATCAAATGCAACTGACTTTCAACAATTTCTTTTTAAGAAAATATATTTTTTAAGACACCCTTATTCCATTCTTTAATTTGTGTTTTAACATGCTATATTTTTTTGTTGAATTTAAACATTTTGGTACCCCTAACCACAGGGGCACTCACCCACCATTGCCGAATCAAAGTATGAAAATGAGGATGTTGAAACCACATCCTTTCAAACTTGAAGGAGGATCTAATATTATATTTTAAAACAACTTCCTTTCTTTCAATGCTCACAAGGATAGGGAAGTGGTCTGAGCTTGATAAGGGTAAAATTTGAGTTTGTAAAGAGTAATTTGGAGTCCTCCATTCCTGAGAGAAAAGAAATTTATCAAATCTCTTCACAATTTGTAAGAAACCATCTCTTCTATTGGTCCAAGTGAAAAAGTCATTATGTGGAGGACTATCAAATAAGTCATTATCATTTATAATTTCTTTGAAATCCTCAATCATCTTTATGGGTGGACGAATACCCCCTTTTTGCATCTAGAGAGGTAATTGCATTAAAATCGCCCCCATAATGACATTTTTCCCTGACACTTGATGGTTGATATGAGTGAGAGATGATCATAAATTCTTCTTCTCTTGAGTAGAGGTTGGGCCATAGACATTTATCAAGTTACAAGATATATCATAATTATTTATGGTAACATGTTGCCAATTGGTTCCTTGTTTTACAAGCTAAGCAATGATTGACTTTGGATTCCAAAGAGCCAAAAGACCTCCTGAAGCACCTATACTTTGATTGTGGGCTGAATTCCAATTAGGCCATTTAGTTATTATTTTTCTGAAAAACCTCATCTGATAATTTAGTTTCTTGAAATAGCACAATATCTTCCTGAGAAGAATCAAGTTGTGATTTGATTCTATTTCTTTTGTTAGGGGCATTTATACCCCTGACATTCCAAAATATGACCTTCATACATTTTGAGGAGAACTGCATTTAGTTCTCCTTGTGACTATTTTGGAAGCTAAAAACTTTTGATCAAGGGTTGTTTGAATATCGACATCAATTTCTTCTTTTTCTTTAACCATTTTTTACTTTCTCCCTCTTGTTTTATGAGTTCTCAATTCAGATTTACTTAGAGTAGGTGTTTGGGATATGGAAAGGGTTTGAGAAAAATCAAAGGTCTAATTGTTCTTCTTTTGCTATAGCCCCTTCCTGGTCTATAGATGTTGGTATACTAGGAAACACATCCGGAGAAAACTGATGACAAATATCATCCTCATCTAGGCCATGATTAAATGGAACACAGGATCACATTCTCTCCATATTGGCATGATCTATTGGCAAAATATTATCATGTATAAAAACTTGATTCTTATGTCTCCCAAACCACTCATCAAAATGAGGTTGTGAAATTATTTCTTGGCCCACAAGTTTAGTTAACAAAGACCTATTGTCACTTTATCCATTCATACAAGGACCCATTTTACTATCATACCATATTGGTTGCATACAGTTAGTATAATTTCCCAATATCTCCTCATATGCAATTTCATCGAAACATTTTGAGGCTACACTTAAAACTAGCTCATTAGCCAATCTTTGAAGTTTTTCTTCTGATTTTTTAGTACATTTAGTCAAATGCACGGAGGGAGACCTTGACTCTATATGGGTAGGATCCACAAAATCATTCTAGAAGATTAGATTTTGGACAATGCTTTCCCTTTTGCAATATGATCGGATCCATTTGTGTGAGATACTGATAGATTTATGCTTACCAAAATAAAGCCTAAATGTTGCATTCAATAAGAAATTAGCATTGATAGTCTTGTCAAAAGACCAACTTCTATTAAACTCTAAAAACTTGTACCCCCTCAAACTAGATGACATAAATGTCTTAAGAAATGCATCTAGGAATGCTTTATAAATAATCTTAAGATTTATATCTTTAAGGTTTTTCTGGTAAGGAAAACCAAGTAAATCATCTAGATAGGAATTTTTGCATACTAATTGGGAAGAGGCATTGGAAGTCATCCCATCCTGCACCTTAAGCAGTTGCATTGAAAATTCAATGCCCAACCCCTCCTCATAGTTGATACCTTTGTTTTCCGAAAAATGTAGAGGGCATTGAAGAGGATATGAAGTATGACCTTTACAAACAAAAATCCTTTGTTGAGCAAAACCCTGACACTATGTGTTGTAGTGGCCCAAGATATTTTGGTGTTGATCTATATAGGTAGCATTTTGGATTTCTATTTTTTGATCCCAAGTACCCCATTTGCTCTGAATAGAGATTATATAGGGAAAAGACTTTGAGGGGTTAAGGAGGCATGTTTTGACTTGCAAGTGGATAAATCGAATCGGATCAAGTCATGCTTTATAAAAATTCCCACCTTATTGCCCATATTTTCAATAATACCAGGGTCTTAGTATTCAAGGGGTAAGTCTGGAAATGAAATCCAGAAGGGCATTAATTGATAGAAATTTTGATTTGGCTTAAAATTAGGAATCCATGGCAAAGTAAACAAGGCCTGGGCCCATAGAAAACCACTCCTTGTGCTTATGAACTTCATCTCCATTGGCTTTCAAATAAAATAAAAAAATTAGGTAGCTTGAGTGAGAATCTAAAAAATGAAATAGTTTTAACCCCTAACCACATTTTATTTGCCCATTCAATAATATCATAAAGTTGTAAATTTTGATCCCAAAATTTACCTATCAGTGTCGTCTCCTTTAAAAACTTGATATGAGAGGAAAGTAACTCATCTAGAAGTTGAATACTATTCATGTTGGTAATAAAACCCCCCTAGACTCTTTCTCTACTGGATGATCCTGGGGCATGTTTTCTTCAGCTTTCAACACCTCACCATTAGACCTGATTTTCTTATATTGTGGCTTCTTTCTCCAAACTCTATAACATTCTTTCTTTCATAGATTCTTTTCTTGATTTGATTTGAAGGGAGGTCTAGGATTAGATGAAGATGCCTGAAGTTTATCATTTTCATGCAGAGGAATATTATTTGGAAAAGCTAGAAAGCTAGGTTTATATAGAGGAATAGAATTAGGCGAAGATGAGATTGGGTTTTGCAGAGGAATAAATTTAGGCCAAGAAAAGGGGGGGGCAAGGAGGACCTTTCAGAGGATAGCCATTAGGGTTTCTATATTTTAAATCTGACTCTGCCATATAACTCAAATTATCTAAAAATCCTATGTTTCGAGTTGGTTGTTTTGAAATAAGGGGCCAATCCTCTTCGTATATGTAAAAAATGGGTTGTTTTTCCTTAGATAACCCCTTGTAAGAGTGGGGGTTACTTGCTAACAAATGGTGCAAGGCTCTAGGTCCACCTGCTCCATGTCGGTAATATTTTGGTGATAGATGTTGATGGGGACCATAAAAGTGGTTTCCATGGTGGTCTCTAAACCCTTCACTTGCTCCATGTCGAGATCCATCTACTCCTTGTTGGTGAACACTAAACCCTCCACTTTCTCCATGTCATGATCCACTCCATCCCCTGCCCCTATAGAGAATCCTTGTCTGGGATGAGGTTTTAATTTTTTTTCCCACTCAAGTCCAACTCCCCTTTCTCTGCTCCATTATGATGTAGGCATATTCATTCATCACTTAGAGATTTCATCACTTGAAATAATGGCATGATTTGACATTATGAGGCATAAGATCACATTGAAAAATGTATCACTACACAAAATAGTTTGTAATGGGTTGCTTCATGCTTTGGAGTATGGTAAGCCAGAATGGTACTAAACAATAGATATATTCTAATTAGATTTGAGGTTTAGTAAAGACAAACAATACAACACCAAAAACATTGGTCAATTCGGTATTAAGGAATTTCTTAAGATCCTATACTCATCACTTGCATATCATTGAAGAGCTATGAGGGTTCAATGCTTGCTAGTATAGGGATTTGTTGCGTTTCTGAGCACTTATATTTGTGTAAGTTGTGGGTGCAATTTTTAATAACTTAAAAAAAAAGGAGCATCCTTGACGCCAACAAAGGACGTTGCTATAGATATGCTTCTTCTTATGCTACTTGTTGTTCTTTCTCTTCCTCCTATGAAGTTCAGTTTAGCCACATAGCCTTTTCGAGCTTGAGGTTGACTTATTAAATGGTTAGGGGGAGATTTGAAAATTGAAAGAAATATAATTCAAATACAAATAACGAAAAGATAACTAATTTTGTTCACTGTTGAATGAATAACCAGAAATAAAACTATATTGCATATCACCAAAAACTTGAATGAGTTACAATTACATAGCCTCTCATATATAGAGAGATTCAATCATCAACCGATTAGAAAAAGCATTAAAACAAAGCTAAAACCTAAAAAACAGTGGTAAAATTATTTTAAAACTAAAAATAAAACTTAAATCCTATTGTAGCAGTTTTATGGACTGTTGATTCACACTAAAGCAAAAAACACAAAGTTGTGCATCCTCAACTCTAGCACATCAATCTTATCTTCAATCTCCCCCTAAATTATGAATGGAGGTGAGACCTAAGTGATTTCTAAAAGTAACAAAAGTCACTACCAGAAGAGCTTTGGTGAAGATATCAGCAACCTGTTCAGATGAAGGATAGAACTGCAACTCCACTTGTCCATCTTGAACCAAATCATGAATGTAATGATGATAGATCTCTATGTGCTTTGTTCTAGCATGAAACATTGGATTCTTTTTTTGACAATAGTGCTATTGTTATCACAATAGATGGTGGTTGGATGCACAGGAATAAAATATAGATCTATCAATATCCTTCTTATCCATATCACTTGAGAACTTGTCGATGAAGCTGTCATGTATTCCACTTCTGCAGAAGAAAGAGATACTATTACTTGTTTCTTACTACTCAAGGATACAACTCCAGAGACAAATGAAAACACATAACCAAATGTTGATTTCCTATCATCCACTAAATCAGCCAAATCTGAATCTGTATAACCAACTAGTGCAAACTTGTTAGTGGGAGAATATTCAATGCCACAATTTTGTGTACCACTCACATACCTCAGAATTCTTTTAGCAGCCCACCAATGTGACTCATGTGGATCCAGCATGAACCGAGACACAAGGCTCACAACATACTTAATATAAATTCTACTAGTTGTGAGATACATGAGGCTACCAAACAAACTCCTATATTGAGTTGCATCAACCTTGGGACTAGCATCTTCCTTTATTAGTTTTTCACCAAGGGCTACGGTGGTTGCAAATGCTTTGAATTCCACCATGTTAAACTTATTCAATAAATCATCTATATAGGGTAAGTGCACAAAGATCGTGGTCAAGAAGGGGGATATAAGTGGACACTTTTTTTTTGAAATCATGTGAACCTGAACTTGGAGGCACAATTTGAAAGTTAACCACTCAAGATATGAAGATAATCAAAGAACAAATATTGTATCTACTTTTCAAACTACTAAATATTGTTTCCTAAGAGGTCATATGGTGTCCTATGATCCCTTAGGACACCATATGACCCCTTAAGACACCATACAACCCATAACAACACCATATGGTGTCCTAACAGGTCATAGGATGTCATATGACCCCTCGGGACACCATATGATCCATAACAACACCATATGGTGTTCTAAAGGGTCGTATGGTGTTCTATGACCCCTTAGGACACTATTTGGTGTTGTTATAGGTCCAATGGTGTACTAAGGGATCATATAGTGTCATATGACCCCTTAGGACACCCTATGACCCCTTAGATGTTGTTAGGGGTCATATTATGTTCCAAGGGTCATATAGTGTCCTATGACCTAGGTTACAACATCGTATGGTGTCGTTATATGTCTTATGGTGTCCTCTAACCCCTAAGACACCTTATGACCCCTTAGGACACCATATGGTGTCCTAAGTGGCCACATGGTCTCCAACTACCCCTTAGGACATCATTTGACCCCTTAGGACTCCATATGGTGTTGTTATGGAGCTTATGGTGTCCTACAAGGTCATATAGTGTTCTTTGACCCCTTAGGACATCATTTGGTATCATTATGGGTCGTATGGTGTGATAAGGGGTCATATGGTGTCATATGACCCCTTAGGACTCCATATGACCTCTTATGTGTCATTATGGGTCATATGGTGTCCTAAGGAGTCATATGGTGTCCTATGACCCCTTAGGACACATGCATAGATCCCTAGGATACGATATGACCTTAGAGAGGGAGAGAGGGGGAGGAGAGGGATGGAATGGGAGAGAGATACACCAAAGAGAGGAGGAGAGTGAGATAGATAGATAGAAAATTAGAGGGAGAGACCCTCTCTCTCTCCCTCTCTCTCCCTCTCTCCCTCTCCCTCCTTCCCTCCCCCCTCCTTCTTCTCTCCATATCTCCCTCCTTCCATATATATCTCTCTCTTACTCTCCCTCTCTCTCTCCCTCCCTCTACCTCTCTCTCCCTCTCTTCCCTTCTCCCTTCCTCCACACCCATTCTTCTCTCCCTCCCTCCCCCCTCTCCCTCTCTCTCTCTCTCTTCCTCTCCCTCCCTCTCTCCCTCTCCCTCATTCCCTCCCTCTCCCCTCTCTCTCTCCCTCTCCCTTCCTTCATAACCCTTCTTGTCTCCCTCTCTCCCCCCTCTCTCTTCTCCCTCTCTCTCCCTCCTGCCCCCTTCTCTCTCCCCCTCCTTCTTCTCTCCCTCCCTCTCTCCCTCTCTCTCCTTCCCTCCCTCCCCCTTCTCTCTATCTCTCCCTCTCTCTCCCTCTTCCTCCTTCAATCTCTCTCTCTCTTTCTCTCCCTCTCTCTCTCTCCCTCCCTTTGTTGGCTTGATGATGATTGTAATGTAATTCATCATTTGTTGTCATTGATGAAACACTCACACACACATATGATTATATTGACTACTAGTGTAACTTCAATTGTTTACACTATCAACTAGTATACTTAGTGGTTAATCTCTAACTGGTGCTCTGTGTTAATCGATACATGCACAAGAGACAACCTATGGTTATACTAAGTTGGCATCAAGATGAAGATCAAGATGGAGATCAAGCAAAGATTCAAGGACAACAGTTCATATGTTTTATTCAAACCGGTATAAATTGTTCCAACCGGTACTTGTTAGTTTTTGTGATGTTTTACCAGCACCGACTACTTGGCAGCAACTTTTGTGATGAGTTATGGCCACTTGACTAGATACACTACACCTAGGAAATTGTAGTTTGATTTTCTTGGACCAACATAAGATTTGACTGTCTATTTAAAGACATCTTAGTGAATCATTTGAGAGAGATGTTATGATAATGATGTATGCATGAAGAGCAAAATTTTTTGTTGAAGAATGATAAGTGTTAATATGAAGAGTGTGTTGCAGAGCAGTGTTGAATATACTTAGAAGGATCTGATCAAGCAAGTATTGTGCTACTCAGAACAGATCACACCATTCTTGTTGTTTTCTAACCATTACAATAGAATCAAAATCCCTTAATCGGGTAAGCTCTAACAAGCTTCTATGTATAAATCCTTTAACATGGTGATCCATTAGTTTAGATTCTTAAATCCTCAAGCGAGGTTACTCCTAAAAGCATACTACCTTTAATAGGGTACAAGCTTCTAATCAAGCTTTGGGATCTCTAACAAGATTCGCTTCTAATAGAGCACTTTGTAGACCTTAATCGGTCAGTTATCTATTTTTGCAGATAGTTAACTTGTGAGTTCCATCTCACCATGGTTTTTACCTATTTGGGTTTTCCACATACAAAAACTTGTCTTATGGTGGATGCTTTACATTTTGTGAATGTTGTTATATCAGTTTGGATTACATGCATTGTGTTTATAAGCTCTATTAAGTTCATCTACTGGTTAGTGTTTGAAATAATTTGGTTTTTGGAGTCAATTATTCACCCCACCCTCACAGTGATTTTCAAGTCCATCGATTGGTACCAGAGCCTAACTTATTTGAAGCTTAATTGCTTAGAAGGGAGCCTTGAAACTAGCATGGGGGACATGAGCTACTTTGAGATGGCTAGAGAGCTAGAAGCTAGCAAAGATGAACTTGAACCCCTTAGGGTCAAACTTAAAGCTTCTCAAGACAAAAGGAGAGGGCTAACTAAACAACTATTAGAGTTAACTAATAATAGTTCTTCAAATGAAGCCAATATCGATGCTTTAGCAGGGGAAGTTGAAAAGTTAAATGGTTAGAAACTGAATCTGAGGAGAGAGCTAGAAGGTCTTACTATCTGCATGAGTGAGGAACTAGAAGCCAAAAGAGTTGTTAAAGATCTTATCAGAGAAAGAGATCAAGAGATTATTAAGATCAAGCGAGAAAAAGACACTATGCATGAAGATCTAATTGTTGAAAGAGAAGAAAAGTAGAACCTACAACTAGATCTTGAACTTGCATCATCTATGAAAAAGAACCTATCTAAACATAACGAAGATCTCACAAAACAACTTACTGAAGCCAATGAGAAATTGGAAAAGTTCAGTAGAAGTTCCACCATGCTGGAATAACAAATTCAATCACAAAGAATGAAGGGTGATATCTCTAGACTTGGTTTTCACACAACTGAAAAAGGTGAATCCTCTCATACAAAGAGCAACAATCCTAAGAATAAATCTGCTCCTAAGATCAACAAGCCTACCTATAAAAGGGTCTTTAAACCTACTTGGTTTGTTTGTCATTGATGAATACTAAGAGGGGGGTGAATTAGTATACCAAAAAATACTGAACTTAAACACTCAAATAGTTTAGTAGTAAACCGGTGTAACACTTTTACTAACAAACTGGTCAATGCAAATGCAAACTAAACAACAAATAAGGAATTCAACCACAGGAGCACAATCACCATAACACAGGAGGTTTGATGTGGAAACCCAAATGGGAAAAACCACGGTGAGCTAAAACTCACAAGTAACTATCTGCATAATAGAAACCAGACTGGTTAAGGTCAGATCGGTTAAGGTCATACAATGTTCTTCACCAGAACAGATCCTATTAGGAATCTAGATCTCTATTAGGAGATAAGTCTGATTAAAGACTACCTTGTTAGAGGATTTTAGATCCATTGTTGTGAACCACCTTGTTAGAGGATTTACAAAGGCTTTTCTAGGCCTACCCGGTTATGGGTTTTAGACTTGTCGAAGATATGAGTAATCAACAAGTGAGTGATCTAGCAAATAGCATAGTCTACTTGGTTAGATCCTTGATAGCTCATTGTTATTGTACATTTAGCATTACTTCAGTCTTCAATATCTCCACACTTTGTTTCTTCTTATAGACCTAATCTTCTCTCCAATGATCGCACATACAGAAAACCTTATCAATCACCTTAAACCCTAGACATCTC
Organism: Cryptomeria japonica; assembly: GCF_030272615.1. Classification (NCBI taxonomy): domain Eukaryota; kingdom Viridiplantae; phylum Streptophyta; class Pinopsida; order Cupressales; family Cupressaceae; genus Cryptomeria; species Cryptomeria japonica. The sequence goes on from NC_081415.1 coordinate 147,499,803, forward strand.
CTAGAACCCTAACATGATGTCCTTATAAAAAGGAATCTGATTTCATGTCAGTCCAATAGGATTACATTGCAAGGTCCTAGGTTCAATGCATCTAGACACATTTGGTAACACAACAAAGAATCACCGCCAAAGTGTTGGTGGATCTATAAATCATCACAAAAATACCTATTGATAACTCATTATAGAGTAATACTGGTTCATACATTTACCGATTACCGGTTCACATATTTTACCAATTACTGGTTTGACAAAAATGAAGACTGGGAAAAATGATAACAACTACTTTGTTCCTTTGTACCGCTTTGGATCCTTGAACCGCTTTGGGTCTCCATACCGCTTTGGGTCTTCATACCGCTTTGGGTCTCACTACTGCTTGAGATCGGTAAAACACTCTTTGCAAAACACCGATAGTCTAAAGACTACAATACATAATACCGGTTGGGACAAATACCAATTGAGCATAACTCATACACGCAAAAAGTGATCTTCAAAGCAATTGTTTGTCCATCAATGACAATAACAATATCATCATCAAAAAATGCCAACAATCTCCCCCTTTGGCATTGATGGCAACACTTAGGAAAATTTTGACATCTAAGTGTTTTACAAGAATATGCCATAATCAAACTTACTCCCCCTAAGCATATACATTATCCCTTTTGTAGAAAATACAATGTATACTACTCTTTTAAAGAGATAAACATGAAAGTATAGATAACATTCATCAAAATTTTAAAATACAAAATACTACTCCCCCTTTGCCAACAATGAAAAATTATTGCAGAATAACCCTTGTTCCTCATTATCATTAAAATAATAAATGTTTATGACAATAATGAGTAAAACTTGTCAAAAACCAATTGAAAATCCTACATTAAAGTTTTCATGGATAACAACCATGACTCAAGTAATGAGGTAGCCACCTCACTTTTCGTTTGCATCTGGGATACCTATTCTTCCATGGCATCAATTGTGCTCATCTCTTGAGTGACCACTAAGGAATCCAGATTGAGATAGCATTTCTGAAGTATTTGCAGGTGGGGTAGTAGAACTAGTTGAAGTGCCTGCAAATCTTTGGTCCGGTTGTTGATTTCCAACTCAATTTTGGCGGACTGCAGCTGAAACCGGTGAACAGTTTGCCCATATGTAGTGAAGGAATCATAGGGCATCTTGAAGGTTCTTATATATGCCTACAAATCAGATTGCAGTTTTTCTTTCTGAGCTAGCACATCATCACAAAATAGATGTGGGTGGCTTATCTTACCGAGCAGTAATTCCCCTCATCCATAGCATCTCTTATGTCCTCCTGTTCTTTCTGAAGTACAGACTAGAGCTCATTCAATTTCTTCAATAAGGTCGTGTTTAGTGCCTTTTGATGCTTCTTCTGTGCGTTAGCTTCAGCAACCTCTTCCAGGCTTTGTACCTGGTCCTCCACAACTATACAAAGAAGTTTTAGTTGGGCCAGAAAGGAATCGGTACTGGGGAGGTTAGTATCAGGAATCAAACTGGTGAGAGTTTCAACCATAGTTTGAATTACATCTTGCTCCTTTTTCCTCCTTAATTCTTCCAGTTGTTCTTGTGCAAGATTTATGCTTTGGAGTAGCTCTGACTCATTTGCAAATTGGACGTCAATGGGACTAGCTAAGTTAACTAGTTTGGCTTGACTATCAGTTGTCTTGGGAGTCTCCACTTGTGCACTTTTTGTCGCTTCCTTCTCCTCTTACGCTTTCTTCTTCTCTTCTTCTTTTCTCCTTTTCTCCTCTTCCTGTTTCTCCTTTTCTTTACTTATCTCCTCTTCCTTCTTCTTCTCTTTTGCTTCTTGTTTCCTCTTCTCTTCTTCCTCTAGTTTCCTCTTCTCTTCCTCTAGTTTCCTCTTCTCTTCATCTTTCCTCTTTTCTTCCTCTTTCCTCTTTTCTTCCTCTTCCTTCCTCTTTTGTTTCTTTTTCTTTTTCTCTTCCTCTTTCTCCACTTGCTCTTTATCAGCCTTCTCTTTGTCTTGTTTTACTTTTTCTACTCTTTCCTTATCCTGCTTCTCTTTGTCTTCCCTTTCTTTATCATTCTTTTCCTTTTCTACAACCAAAGTGACATTTTCACCATCCAAAGCATCAACATCAATTGTTCTTGTTTGTCCAGTAACCAGTTCTCCTTCACTGTCATATACTTCATCCGATTTTTTGGTTTCTGGTTCTTGTTCCTCCTCTCTATTTTCTTGAGAAACTTTATGCATCTTCACAACAACTTTGGTATGTGAATGTGTATCTTTCACTACTTCAGAGACTTTCCCTTCCAGTAACATAAGTCTTCTTCTTCTCATGAAGAAGAGGCCTTTGTATTTATCCATAATTTCATATAGCTCTGAGTTTGACACATCAGGTAAATATTTTGCAAAAAATTCTTCTCTTATTTCCTGTTCCTTTTCTATGGCAATGCGTGATTTATTATCTAAAGAATTAAATAAAGAATCTGATGTCATAGATCTAATTTCTGATGGCGACCAGTCATTAATACAAAGATATTGTATAGCCTCCTATTCAACTTCCTCCTTTTCATTGTCATCAAAATGTTCTATTAAATCACTTAGCACTTTTCTCCTAATATTCTTGATAGTCCTTTGACAATGTGTCATAGGCTTATAAGAGGAAATGTCTATATTTACCGATGCAGATGATGTCGGTTCATTACTGGTTGCCTAGTCTTTTTCCTCATTTGCCTAGTCTTTTTAGGCTGCACTTTATGTTAGGTCCTAGAGGCAACTGAGAGGGGGGGGGTGTGAATCAGTTGACCATTATAAATTAAACCAAAACAACTTAGCCAATTTATTACTTAATACCGATGAACTAGTCTATTATACCAGTGGATAGGTTTAACAGATAAATGCAATACCGGTAAAGATTAATGCATGAAACAAAAAGACAAAGTCATCCAGAAAACATAACACCAATATTTATACATGGAAACCCTATAAGGGGAAAAACCACGGTGGGAAACCTTACCCACAATCAAATGATACTACTACAGATAGTAAGTGTACATAAATGGGGTCTGCACATGCAGAAAGGCCAAGCGCCTAGAGCTCACTGCTCAAACACAGATGGAAGTCTCACTGACTTACAATTGGATGATTAAATCCAATAAAAATGTACTGCATAAAATAGCATCTTCATATGCTGGATTCAATACCAGTGTAGTTCTAATATGCTTTCATAAAAACCCTCCTTCAACCTTCAGATGATATCTGTGTGTATAGTGTTGGCATATGCACACTCCAATGAGACATTGTAGGTGATTGAAGCTTTTTTCATTGATGGCAACCTTGCAATCCTATGACTCTAGCAAGACATTCCACCAGCACCAAAAAATAGACTCTACACCGACACTTAGACCACTAGCACCGGCAATGAAAGGAAGCATACCGGCACAAAGGCCGACAAGATTTTTGTTGTAATGCATTTTGTTTTATTATTGTAAAATCATTGTAAGCCGACTAAGGTGAATTGTAAAATAACTCTTATATATAAAGGAGTTCATTGTAGAACATTTTGGATGTGTATGAAGGTGTGTATGTGAGATATGGAATGTAATTAGGTAGACCTATTATGTGAATTATAGGTTAAGGGTTTATATGAGAAGCAGAGCAGAAACCAGTACTAGATCTGGCATTATAGATGCTATTCTAAAGCAATACAAGATACTGGATTTATATAATCCAAGGCACTTGGCCTTCCTACATGTGCAGGCCCCTCTTGTAGCAGTAATATTCTCTTATTGGCCACTAAGTGAATATTGTGGGTCACAAATCCCACCGAGGTTTTTCCCACCCCGAGTTTCCTTGCTAAATCATTGTGTTATGATGTGTTTTTTATGTGGTTGCTTTTATCTCTATTTATTGCATTATTTTCTACTTACCGATACATAGTTTTATTATGCTCTACATGTTTTAAGATAAGAAAATCTAAATACCGGTTAGATATTGATTGACCCCCCCCTCTCAGTATCTGTGGGAATCCTAACAATTGGTATTAGAGCTTGGTCCTCTATTTTCTGAAGCCTAACAACTTGAGGAACATCTTGACACCGATAGACATGGAAAATTTGATGAAGCAATTGGAAGCAGCTCTCTCAGATTTTGATATAGAGAAAATGAAAAATATCAAACTTGAAGATGATCTAAAGGCAGCTCAGGAAATTATTCAAGCATTTCAAGAAAATCTTACCATTGCAAGAAACAAGAGAAGAGAACTCTGTGAAAAGATGCAAATTGAGGATGATGAAAAAGAAACTCTTAATGAGCAGATATGCAAGCTAAAACAAGAGAACACTACTACAAAGAATGAAATGCATGATATGACTATGAGATTTTGTAAAGAAATTGAAGATAGAAAGAAGAATGAAGAAGATTTGACTGGAAGACTAAGTGATGCAGCAAATGAGAACACTAAACTTAGCTATGAGAATGATTTGTTGAAGATAGATCTGATGCATGCATAGAATGACTTCAATGAACTAATGATGCAAAAAGAGATGTTAGAAAGAGAACTGGATATTGCAAATCAACATAGAAAAATTCAAGAAAAGCTCAAAAGAACTGAATGAGATGCTGAAGAATCAGAAACCCAAAGGTGACACGAGTGGAATTGGCTTTGAAGTAGGAGAAAGCTCCAGTACTACAAACACACAAGATCACAATAAACTGGTAAGACAACCTACTGCTTATAAATTTAATGGAAAATGCTTTAACTGTAATAAGTATGGTCATAATGAAAATCAATGTAGATCTAGAAGTTATCAGAACAACAATGCACCCACCGATCAATGTTCAAAATGCAACAAAGTTGGTCATGATTCAGAAAACTACACAATGAATGTTAGATGTTATGTTTGTGGAAGATTTGGACACCTATCTAGTCAATGTAGAACACAAACCGGCATAGGTTATGAGAAAGCTATATAGAAGAATAATGTGACTTGTTATGCATGTAACAAAATTGGGCATATTGCTAAATTTTGTAGAAGTAAGTCCTCACTGGCAAACAACAATGGTCCTAGCTTGAAAGGAAAAGAAAAGGATGAAGAAGTTAAGCATGATTTTTCAAAACAATGGATTAGCATGTCAGACGTAAATAATGTTGGTAATACTTCTCCACTAGTAGAACAGAGTAATACTTCACTGGCAGGAAGCTCTTCATCTAACTGATGAAAGTCTCCTTGAGGGTTTGGCAATCAAATGAGACATATGTTATTATTCCCTCGGTTGATGGTAAAGAGAAGAAATTACTTCTATACCAGCAAAAGAAGTTTAGTGATTACTTAACTGGCATACATTAATTATGATAATCAGCAAAAATGACATTATAAATCAGTGGTTTTGGCTCCATTTCACTTCACCGTGAATTCAAACACTCGAAGAGCATGAAATCTCTAGAGCTAAGCCATTTCGAGCGAAGAAGCAAAGGATTTCAGCATTCAATCTTTCCTAAGGCAGAAAAAGGTATTTATAATCATGACATCCTCCTCTGCACCTGAATTTATAGAAAACCCTACTGTTGTTGAGGTTATCAATCACCCTAGGCTAATTTTTCAGTTAGTTCCCGAGGTAGCTAAAAAGGATGACAGTATTGGTGCATTCTCCCAAATTCCCAAAGGTGTTGTTTATGCAGAAGACCCTAGAATTTATATCCACTATAACACAGAGGAATTAGGAGATGATGAAATCAAGAACAAGTACAAAATAGTTATCTGTGATGATTCCAGAAATATAAAACCTAAACATAAAATTGTTGAAACCCTAGGATTCACTGAGATCCTTAGCATTCCAGACTTTCCTAAAGAAGTTATTAGGATAGTATTGAGCAAGGTACATAGTGCTTTCTTTTGGCTAGATTCGGTCCACAAAATCACAAAGGAAGCTATGAAAGTTGTAATAGGGTTACCTTCCACTGTTAATAGGCTAGACAAAATAAACAAGGTCTCAAATGACCTTGTGATAAAACTAACTGGTGCAACATTCGATAAGAGATCATTGAGGGTTAATGATGTAGCTGATATAAATGTGAGATTCATTAGCATGATTTTAGGTTACAAAGCAACTCATGCAAATTGACTCAATTCAGTTTCAAGTTTATGCATTAAAAGTGCTTATGACATGGTTAAGGAAAATGCAAGAATTGATGTATGCGAATGGCTAAAGGATGAGTTAATTGATAATTTAGGGAAAATCAAGAAGGATAAGAAAGGGACTTTTAGATTTGGTAATCTACTTGTATGCTTAATGCTACACATAACCAAACAGGTTCCTGATATAGGCAACAAAAGCCTTGGATTTGACATACTGGTAGGGAAACAATTATCAGACCTATTTAGCAACATGGGTGAAAACAAAGAAAAGAATATCAGTGAATACTTCCAAGCACTTAAAGCCAAAATGAACAAAAGAATCAGACTATCACAAAAAATTATTGACAAGTATAAGAATGATATCTATTTTGTAATTAAGAAGGATGAGATTTGGATGGAAGCAGTGATCCGAAGAATTATTTGGGTTATTGAGATGGGTTATGAGGCCAATGATCACATTATTGAGACTTATGCAAAATCCCTTCTAGAAGCACCTAAGGAACCCAAGGAAGAAGTATCCGGTAGTGCTGAGACAATTGAAAGCCAAATTCAATCTAAGAAGAGGGTAAATAAGGTTGAAGCAGTTGTGAGAAGAGGCTCAAGATAGGAAAAGGCCATCAAAGAAGATGTATTGAAACAAACCGGTATCACTAAAGATGAGTTGGAGGCAGTACAACTTGAAACTAACCTATCACCAATAGCCACTTCTTTTGAAGGTGATATGCCTATCGCATTCAAAAGAGTTGTAAGGAAAAGGGATCCTTCACCAGCATCCATACCTTCGCCTAAAAGAACTAGACAAAAACAATAGGCAGTAAGGTCACCGATAAAGAAGACAACCCCAAAGAAAATGCTAACACCTAAGAAGAGAAGGACTCAACAAAATATTGCTCTGATTGATAGACTATTAGATGAGATCACTAAAGAGGGAAATCTTAAAAACATCAATAGACTATATGACTCACTCTCGGTTGATGAGAAAGAGAAAGTTGAAACCAGTGTTATTTTACACTTGGACATGTATAAGAAATTCTTAATGGAAGTTGTAGATGAAATACCAACTGAACTTTATCAGAGACTGGAAGCAAGGAGACAAGCTGTTGTAGAGCTTGATAAAAAGATAAAAATTGAAAATTACTTGTTGTTTACCCAGTAAACTCACCAAAGGAGATAGATGACTTAATTGCAGAAGCCAGCCGGTCAGTATTCTCTACTACACACCAGCATATTGCACTCATGGTAGGAATAATAAATGAGGTAACTAAGGAAACAAAAAATGCATGGGATATATTCCTTGTGGAGAAGGAAAAGTAGGAAAAGTACAGGAACCCCAAGCCTATTAAAGTCTATCAAAAGGACAAAAATAAAGGTAAAGGCAAGGTTGGTGGTCCTCCAAGTTTAAAAATAAAAGATAACTTATCCCCACTGCCTTTGATTACTCCATCGGTAAAGACAACTAAAGAAAAACTGATAGATGAAAGTATGGGTATAGAGGATACAAATCCTAATCCTAAGGTACTTTACACAGTTAGTGTTGATACTCAAAAGATCAACATTGTGGTAGACAAAGACACTACTGATAAGACTAACATGGCTAGTGATCCATCGGTAATTGACAAAACTGATGACACAAAGAAACTGGCAGATTATAGCAATGGACATCAGGCAAAGACTAAGATAGAGACAAGGACAGATCAACCAATAGAGAATCAAGCAGAGCAATAGTCTCTAGAACGACAACAGGTTCATATGGTAACAGTGCCACTGGCATCAGGAGAGAAACTCAAACCCTTGCTTAAAGAAATGGAAACACAGACTGACCTACCAGAGGTCACTACAAGCATGGTTACTCCCTCCACTGGTGGAATTCAGAATGTTGGTTCCTCCTCAACAGAATACAAACCAACCAATGTAGCTGAAGTTCTTTTGGATTCTTTAAAGAAAATAATACATTGTAGTTCACAAGCTTATAAAGCTATAGATGACACAATCCCAGTTTTGAAGAAAATAGCTCCTAAATGCAATATAGATAACAAGGATTCTTTAAGTCAACTTGACACATAGTCAAAATATATTACTGACAACTCAATAACGGTTGAGAAAATAAAGGAAGATGCACTCAAGGAAAAGTTGGTAAAAGTAAAACATAAATTCTTTGATGATCAAATAAAGAAGTATTTAAGGCAGTTTGACACGCTTCTACCGAAACTTTGTAGCACACTAAAGGAATATAAAATTCTATATAGAGACATGTGCAAGACAAACTTCTTAACAATAGACATAGATAAGAAAATGAGCAAGGTGCAGGATGAAATCAATAAACTTGCTGATAATTTTGTTAACTCACCTAATACATTATCAGTTTTTGAGCAAAAGGTAACAAGTTTTGAAGAAGAATTACTTAAGCTAGAAAGAGAAAAAGAGACATTAATAAACAAGGCTAATAATCTGAGACTAAGACTAAGTCCTAGATTGGATTACCTAGCATCATTGAGGAAAGAAATATCTGAGGCATTAGTACAAGGATAGAGAACACCGGCAAAGCATATGTAGCAACTCACCGGTACAGTTCAAAGAACAAAGGTAGCATTGAAAGACAACAAGAAATTTATGGAAAGCATAAATTTGGTTTTGGCAAATATTTTTCAGATTATAACCACCCAGGTAAAAAGTTGAGATATGAAACCATACTCTATTGACATCTTGACAACCTTTGTCATTGATGCCAAAGGGGGAGTAGTGGTATGAGAAAATAATTAGGTAAAGACTCATCTACTTAGGAGGAGTTCACACATTTTTGGTTCACATATTTTTGGACACCTTTTTTTGGATGACACATTTTTGGATTTTCTCATGAGTGTTGCCATCAATGCCAAAGGGGGAGATTGTTGGCATATGCACACTCCAATGAGACATTGTAGGTGATTGAAGGTTTTGTCATTGATGGCAACCTTGACTCCGGCAAGACATTCCACTAGCACTAGCAAATAGACTCTACACCGACACTTAGACCACCGGCACCAGCAGTGAAAGGAAGCATACCGGCACAGAGGCCGACAAGATTTTTGTTGTAATACATTTTGTTTAATTATTGTAAAATCATTGTAAGCCGACTAAGGAGAATTGTAAAATGACTATTATATATAAAGGAGTTCATTGTAGAACATTTTGGATGTGTATGAAGGTGTGCATTTGAGATATGGAATGTAATTAGGCAGACCTATTATGTGAATTGTAGGTTAAGGGTTTATGTAAGAAGCTGAGCAGAAACCGGTACTGGATCTGGCATTATAGATGCTATTCTGAAGCAATACAAGATATTGGATTTATATAATCCATTTTGTAAGTCAGTGAGACTTCTATTTTGAGCAGTGTGCTCTAGGCACTTGGCCTTCTTGCATGTGCAGGCCCCTCTTGTAGTAGTAATATTCTCTTATTGGCCAGTAAGTGAATATTGTGGGTCACAAATCTCACTAAGGTTTTTCCCACACCGGGTTTCCTCATTAAATCATTGTGTTATGGTGTGTTTTTCATGTGGTTGCTTTTATCTCTATTTATTGCGTTATTTTCTACTTATCGATACACAGTTTTATTATGCTCTACATGTTTTAAGATAAGAAAATATAAATACCAGTTAGATACTGATTCACCCCCCCCCCCCTCTCAATATCTATGGGAATCCTAACATATAGCTCTGCTTAATCTCACATATACCTTCACTTAATTCTTTTTTGCATTCCACACTCCACACTTCGATCTTTACAAATAAGATCTTACATTTATATCATAACCTAAGACCAATTTTAGTAGGTCAACTCTAAAGGATATTACAATAAAATCATTTTACAAACAATACATTATCCGATGGAATAACCAATTGAACATGTCGGCTTAATGCACTTACAACAATAATTAATCATCTCCATAGTGTGTCATGTTGATCTGGAAAAGATAATCCTGTCGGTGTAACCCTGGACCTATTTGCCGGTAACAACAAATATGCAAGTATGAATATGCAAATAAATAGTTCTCCAAGATAAGATGTCCAAACAATGTCTTTGACATTACTAGGTGTTTTCCATTCTATTCCAAGTGTCGGTGATCATAATTTCTTGCCAGTGTACCATATACCGGTGACTGTACAAAAGTCACTTGCTTGTCGGTGAGTGTTGCTGGATCTCCAAAGTGCTATAGTTTTAGTTGGTGTTGACATCAATGACAAAACCATACCAAAATACCAACAATCTCCCCCTTTGGCATTGATGGCAACACAAGATGGAAAAACCATCAAAGTGCCAAAACAGAAATGCCGAATACAAAAACCAACAATCTCCCTAAAGTAACAATCTCTCCCCCTGAGAGTAACATGAGTTTTCTTATACTTTTTTGTACCAATCTCTCCCAAAAGATAATGTGTTTTTCCATAGATATCTCTCCCCCTTTGACATCAAATGCCAAAGTTGCAACAAAACCAAGTTCAGATACAAAATACCAATCAATTTCAATATACTAACTACTCCCCCTGAGAAGTAGCTTCCTCATCAAACCCGGAGTAAGAATATATCTCTGTTAATTCTACCAGTTGATGATAGACATCAACTATCTAAGTGTCTACCAGAGGGGGTATGACCCCAAGATGTTCTCTGGGATATTCAAAGGTCTCCTTAGGTAAAGGTTTAGTGAAAATATCTGCAAGCTGCTCTTTAGTATTCACATAAACTAGTTTTATTTCTTTTGCCTCAACATTCTCCCTTAGAAAATTCAATTTTATTGAAGCATGTTTTATTTTAGAATTTAATACCAGATTCTTAGATATATCAATTGCTGTTGTGTTGTCACAATAGATAGTTGTAGGTTCCTTGCATTTTACCTTTAAGTCTTTCAACATTTGTTTAAGCCATAGTACCTATGTATAATTAGTTGCTGCTACAACATATTTTGATTCTGCTGTTGATAAAGATGTACAACTATGTTTCTTACTTAACCAAGAAACTAATCTGCTTCCAAGAAAAAATGCTCTACTGATGGTGCTTTTTCTATCATCAATGTTTCTTACCCAATTCACATTTGTGTATGCACATAGGTCAAAGTTTTTATCTCTAGGATACCATAATCCAAGTGCTTCTAATTTCTCTCTAAGAAAAGTAACCCAACACATTCTAGAATAATCATCAATAATTAGCATGAAATATCTATCACCTTGTAGGCTTTTAGTTCTAGATGGACCACATAAGTCAATATGAATTAAATCAAGAGCATTATTGGATTTTTCTAGAATACTTTTGAAACTAGCTCTAGCTTGTTTTCCAAATTGACATTCCTTACATATTGTATTGTGAGGTTTGACAATTTTAGGAAAGTCTCTAACTGCCTTAGTAGTACTGATTTTAACCATGCAATCAAAGTTTACATGACAAAGTCTTTTATGCCATAACCAACTTTCATCAATGTGTGCAATCAAGCATGTCTTTTCACTGTTATTGAAATGAAAGATATTACCTCTAGTCTGATTACCGGTTGCAATTTCTAAACCAGTTTTGTTCATGATTTTGCATTTTCCATTTTTAAATTGTAACTGAAATCCTTTCTCAACTAATTGACCAACACTCAAAAGATTATGCTTTAAACTTTCAACATAGTAGACATTGTTAGTGTTATGCTTACCATCAAGAGATATTGAACCCTTACCTCTAATCTGACAAGCTTTGTCATCTCCAAATCTTACTAAGCCTCCATTATATTCTTGAAAGTTCAAGAATTTACCTTTGTCACCTGTCATATGACGTGAGCATCCAGAATCAATGATCCATTCATCTTTTACTTCAATCTTTGCTGCCAAGGCCTGTTCTACCAGTTGGATTGTAGGTGTCGGTTGATCTTCTGTTATAGCAACAAAAAACCATCCATTGTCTGTCGGATCTTTATCAGAATTATCAGTCACTCCATCAGCTACTTAACAAGATTTGTCTTTGTTCTTCTTAAATTTGTATCTCTGATATTTAGGGTTAGGCTTGTATGTCCTTCTAGCTTCTTCTCTTAGTCTAGCATGTCTATCAGGGCATCTTGAAGCCATATGACCAATCTTATTACAGTTAAAGCATTTAAAGGGTTCTTAACCTTCATAATTACTTTCAACTAGACCTTTAGGCATTTTTCTTGCAAATAGTGCTTTAAGCTCTTCAAGTTGTTCATTTTCTTTCCCGCTTTCCTCAAGTTCTCTTGCATAAAAGGCATTCCAATCAGATTTGTCAAATGATGATGCAGATGAAGTTGATGCTTTAAAGGCTAAATCTGTCTTTATAGTAGCAATAAGACCAAATTCCTCAATTTCAAAGGCTAAAAGTTTTCCAATCAATGTATCCCTAGTTACTGATGTATTAGGCATTGTTCTTAACTCATTTATAGCAGTAACCTTCATTTTATATGCCAGTGGCAATCCTCTTAGAACTTTTGAAATAATTTCATCTTCACTAAAGGTTCCTCCACAACATTTAATACCCAAAACAAATTCATTTACTCTTTCCATAAAAGCATAAATTCTTTCATCTTCTTCCATTTTCAGATTTTCATACCTGACCTAGAAGCTTTCAAGTTTTGCAATTTTGACTATGGAATCTCCTTCATTCATTGTTTCCAAATGATCCCAAATAGCTTTAGCAGTTGATCTATCTGATAGTCCCATGATTTTCTGATCTGTTAATGTGCTCAAGAGTGCTTCTCTTCCTTTGCAATCATTTTCCTCATCTTTTCCCAAGGTAGGTGGATTAGGCTGACAAGGAGTAGGAGCAGTATAGCCATTCTTTGTAACTTCCCAAATGTCCTTTCCAATGCAATTCACATGTGTCTCCATTCTGATCTTCCATATTCCATAGTTGGTTCCATCAAGTTTAGGACTGTCCTTCCTGAAATAGTTAGTAGCCATTGGATCTCCTCAAGCTGTTAAACTTCTGCAAAAGAGGACTAGGCTCTGATACCAATTTTTAGGTCCTGGGGGAACTGAGAGGGGGGCTGAATCAGTTGACCAATATAAATTAAACCAAAAAAACTTAGCCAATTTATTACTTAATATCGATGAACCAGTCTATTATACCGGTGGACAGGTTTAACAGATAAATGCAATATCGGTAAAGATTAATGCATGAAACAAAAAGACAAAGTCATCCACAAAACATAACACCAATATTTATATGTGAAAACCTTGTAAGGGGAAAAACCATGGTGGGAAACCTTACTGACAATCAGATGATACTACTACAGATAGTAAATGTACATAAATGGGGTCTGCACATGCAAAAAGGCCAAGCACCTATAGCTCACTGCTCAAACATAGATGGAAGTCTCACTGACTTAGAATTGGATGATTAAATCCAATAAAAATGTACTGCATAAAATAGCATCTTCATATGCTGGATTCAGTACCAGTGTAGTTCTGATATGCTTTCATAAAAACCCTCCTTCAACCTTTAGATGATGTCTACATGTATGGCTCTACTTAATCTCACATATACCTTCACTTAATTCTTTTTCGCATTCCACACTCCACACTTCGATCTTTACAAATAAGATCTTACATTTATATCATAACCTAAGACCAATTTTAGTAGGTTGGCTCTAAAGGATATTACAATAAAATCATTTTACAAACAATACATTATCCGATGCAATAATCGATTGAACATGTCGGCTTAATGCACTTACAACAATAATTAATCATCTCCATAGCATGTCGTGCTGATCTGGAAAAGATAATCCTATCGATGTAACCCTGGACCTATTTGCCGATAATAGCAAATATGCAAGTATGAATATGCAAATAAATAGTTCTCCAAGATAAGATTTTCAAACAATGTCTTTGACATTACCAGGTGTTTTCCATACTATTCCAAGTATCGGTGATCATAATTTCTTGCCAGTGTACCATATACTAGTGACTGTGCAAAAGTCACTTGCTTGCCGGTGAGTGTTGCTAGATCTCCAAAGTGCTACAGTTTTAGTAGGTGTTGACATCAATGACAAAACCATACCAAAATACCAACACTTTAGGTTCTGTGTCCTCAGAATGTAGTGAATTGTTCTTGGTTTTCCGATTTCTTTCAAAAACCTTGGCAGGTGCAACTTTTGATTTCTCCTTGGCCGATGACTACTTGGTCACTTTAGAACTTGCTGAAGTAACTGGTGCCAATACCAATGGCACTACCTTTCCTTTCTTCATAGAGGGTTCTTCAACCAGTGTTACCCTTTCCAAGTAGGTGTTGGTTCTCTTCTTCTTTGGATCAAGAGGTGAGGCGATTAGGGTAGTGGCATACCCATGGAGCATGTCATACATCACCTCATATCCCATGGGCTCCACTTCTTCCTTTCTTGGCTCAACTGCCTCCATTATGCACTCATCTACTTTGATGGTAACGTAGATGTCATCTTCATACTTCTTGACAATATCGCTAGATATCGTCATCCTCTGGCTCATCTTCCATCTAAACTCATCAAAGTATTTGTTCAGGACTTAAGGGTAACTGGTTCCTACTGCTTGAAGAATTTCTTTGATTTGTTTGGTAGCTAGTTGATTAGCAAACCATTGAATATCAGCAACTCCCAAAAAATGGCCTTGAAAGTAGATAAACAATCCTACCAATAGTTGCCCAAATTTAAATCTTAAGGCATTGTCCTATTTGATAGATTTCAGGTTTACCAGGAGTTGCCTCTACATACAGGTGCATAGATCAAATGATGCATCTTCCATGATCATTCTATAGCATTAACCACAACAATAGAGACAGAGTTAATTTTGTCAACATAGAATGTTTAGTATCTGATCACCATGCAAGCATATTTGACCAGATCATCCTTGATGGAGTTGACGTTCATTCCCCATTGGTCACTCATAGAACCAGTGAGCTTGGTCATTTCCATCGTGATGAATTTTCTTAGGGTTGGTACCTCTCCAACATTACAAAAATCCGTGACGGCATGAATCACTTCCAGTGTGATGTCATGCGTTCGCTCAAGATACATTTTGTCACCATGCACTCTTCTTAGGATGATGCAAATGTGATCTTCTATGAATTCTTCAAGAAAGTAGACCGCATTGTGAAGTTTCTTCCTTTCCAAGATGCTATATTCAGGCTTGATCTTCTTGTCATCTTTGCAAAATAAACCTAACTAATAATGGATCACTAGGGATCCTATGTCTTCAATTTTGCAATCAATATAATCTGAAATACCTTCCTTTACTATAACACCAATGGGTATCTAGGATAAGGCATTGTATTTTGCCTTCCTTCTTATGAAATCTACTGAATCAGTGGGTGCATTTGAACTGGAGTGCGAAGCAGAAGCCATGGTAAATAGAGAATACTCATAAAATACCTTCGCGGGCTCAGGATTTAGGGCTTGCAAATTTAGCTTCACTCCACACCACTTTAGTTGCTGGATTACCTCTTTGTGTCCTTCACTTGATTGATTGTCACTATCTTCAGATTCCACTGCAAAGATTTGAAATCTCTCTAAATTGCAAGTCAAATCGCCTTCTATCGCTCTGCACTTGAAAATCCCTTTTAAACAAATTCTTCACCTACCATAATAAATGCTTTACTATTAGGTTATTAACCCTAATGTTGCCTATTATTGTTTCCACTTTTTTGTCGATTGACAGGTAACACATACCGGTTAAGGTCTTTTACCAATATAAACCAAGGGTTCAAAACATTTCACCGCTTTGCTCCCTCTAAGATTTTCTGAAGCTTAGTTTGCTGGTTTAGAGATTTCCACACTAGGTGCAGAAAATGGTTCACCTTGTGACACTTCTTCTAGTTTCTTCTTCTAGGTTTTCTTCATATCTGCTTGAACAGTTTCAATATCAATCTTTCCTTCTGGTGTGACCGGTATATCATTCGATATGTTCTTTCTCATTCTACAGAATCTAGTTGTGTGGCCCGGTTTGTTGCAATGATAGCATACCATTCTAGGTGCTCTCCATGGTCCATTATTCATGTTTCCATTCTTCCTTCTGCATATTGTAGCAGTGTGACCACTACCATGATAGATCAAATAGGTTGTTCTCCATCCAGTTGCCACTTGGTAACCACCTGACCGATGGTCATAGGTGTTGTACCAGTTGGTATTCTGATTCATAGAGGATTCAATGAAAACTCCTTGACTCCTTTGGGGATATCTTCTAGTATTATGTATAACAGACTTGCATTCAAATGCTCTATGCCCAAACTTATTGCATGCATAACAGTTACCATTGAATCTAGGTAAATTGTTTATGAAATAAGGAAAATTGTTGTAGGCCTTGCTTCTACACACATTAGTAGTATGTCCTTCTTTGAGGCAATTAAAACAAACAGGTTTGAACTTTTGCTTACCTTTTTCCTTTGATGCCAATTACTTCTTTGATGTTACATCTTTTGCTCTAGAGGTCTCACCTTCCTCATAGCTAGAGAAACCAAGTCCATTAGTATTCCTTACTGGTTTGGTTGATTCCAGCTTTTTCTCTAGCTTAACAACACTCTGATTAAATTTGGCAAGTATTTCCTTTAACTTAGTGAGTTCCTTGGAAATAGCAGCATTGGATTCCTTGAAGGTTGCATTCTCAGAGATAGCCATGTTTAATTCACCTTGCATGTCTTCTTTTTCTATTTTACTCTCATGGAGTTGAGCGGTAAGGGCACTAATTTCTTGCTTTAGCATGGAGATCTCATGATCTTTGTCTTTTACCAGCTCTTCAGTTTTCCTCCGATTCTCAAGCTCTTGACACATTATAATAGTCAGTCCTTCTAGTCCCGTTTTGAAGTTAGCATTGGATTCATTTAGTTTTTCAACTTCTTCAACTAGGGCATCCATGTTTACTTCATCAAAAGAACTATTTTTAGTAAGCTCCACCAGTTTTTCAGCATGCTCTCTTCTTTTTGCCAAAGAGGCTTTATATTTGACTTTGAGTTCATGAAAGGCTCTCTCTGTCTGAGTCAGACGCTGAGCAAGTTCTCTTATAGTGTATTCCCCCATATCTCCTTCCAAGTGGTTATACTTATAGAAAGGTTGGCTTTGATACTAATTGATGAATACTAAGAGGGGGGTTGAATTAGTATACCAAAAAATATTGAACTTAAACACTCAAACAGTTTAGCAATAAACCGGTGTAAAAATTTTACTAACAAACCAGTTAATGCAAATGCAAACCAAATAGAAAATAAGGCATTCACCCATAGGAGCACAATCACCATAACACACGAGGTTTGACGTGGAAACCCAAATGGGAAAAACCACGATGAGCTGAAACTCACAAGTAACTATCTGCAGAATAAAAACCAGACTGGTTAAGGTTAGACCAGTTAAGGTCATACAATGTTCTTCACCATAATAGAATGTGTTAGGAATCTAGATCTCTGTTAAGAGATAAGTCTGGTTAAAGACTACCTTGTTAGAGGATTTCAGATCCATTGTTGTGAACCACCTTGTTAGAGGATTTACAAAGGCTTTTCTGGGCCTACCCGGTTAAGGGTTTCAGACTTGTCAAAGATGTGAGTAATCAACAAGTGAGTGATCTAGCAAATAGCATAGTATGCTTGGTTAGATCCTTGATAGCTCATTGTTACTACACATTTAGCATTACTTCAGTCTTCAATATCTCCACATTCTATTTCTTCTTAGAGACCTAATCTTCTCTCCAATGATCGCACATATAGAAAACCTTATCAATCACCTTAAACCCTACACATCTCCTAGAACCCTAACATGATGTCCTTATAAAAAGGAATCTAGTTTGATGTTAGTCGAATAGGATTACATTGCAAGTTCCTAGGTTCAATGCTTCTAGACACATTTGGTAACATGACACAGAATCACCGCCAAAGTGTCGGTGGAAGATAACTCATTACAAAAATACTAGTTGGTAACTCATTACAAAGTAATACCGGTTCATACATTTACCAATTACCGGTTTGAAAAAAATGAAGACTAGTAAAAATGATAACAATTTCTTTGTTCCTTTGTACCTCTTTGGATCCTTGAACTACTTGAGGTCTCCATACTACTTTGGGTCTTCATACCGCTTTGGGTCTCACTACTGCTTGAGATTGGTAAAACACTCTCTACAAAACACCGATAGTCTAAAGACTACAATACATAATACTGGTTGGGACAAATACCAGTTGAGCATAACTCATACATGAAAAAAGTGATCTTCAAAGAAAGTGTGTGTCCATCAATGACAAGCACCACATCATCATCAAAAATGCCAACAGCCATAAACTTGGTCACACTGCAAATGTTTGTAGAGACAAACCTAACATAAATGCAAGTTACAATACTAATGTGAGGTATGTGTCCAAGAAATTTGAAGGTCATTACTTCACATGTGGAATGTATGGACATAGATATGTTGAGTGAAGATATGGAGCAAACAATCATGTGCCACACATGCATCCAAGACTAAATGGTGATTGGATGAGGAACTTTAACAACCGAGTAAACCTGAGTTGGCATAAGACCCTACGACAACTGGTTTAGTCCATTTGAGATGGAAAAGGTAACAAATGTTAAATGCACCATCTGTAATAGCATTGTTCATGTGGCTATGAACTACAGAAGAAGAACAGGAAGAGGAAATGCAAGACCTTGAAGATCATTGGGTATGGCCTGCTATCACTATAACAAACCGGGGCACTTAGCAAAATTTTGTAGATATAGAAACAACAAACTGGTCAACTCTTCTAAAGATTAGAAAGGAAAGTAGAAAGTTAATGTTGAAGAAACAAGAGAGGAAATGAATCAGATGTGGAAGAAGAAAAGTGATGACTCATGTGGAGTAGAAATTATTCCTTCACCCAGTGAAGAGAACCCTGCACTTGTGACTTAAGCCTTTTTAATATGGCTAAGGGGAGCTTATGTTAGATTCAATAGAAGTCCCAAAGATATTGAGAGGGGGGGGGTGAATTAGTGTCTAACCAGTTTGATGAATATTTAAACTTATTTATAACTGTATACACCTAAAAATGGTCTGAAGATAATTAATTGAATAAGCAATTATTTAATTAATTCCCCTTTCCAATTTGATTGCATTCATTAGTAATTTGATTAAATTCTCACATTCACCTACTTATTAATAAATCTAAGGATTTATTTAATAGGTTCATCTCAATAGTTCCCTTTGATTAATAAAATCAAATTAATTAATCCTCCCCCCTTCAATTCATTTGTTCTAATCCCTTAATTAGCTAAAACAAATCAGTTTATGAGTTCTTAAAAATTAATTAACCTTTTCCTATTATTTGAATTTTTAAATTCAAATTACCCACATGCCTCCTAACTTCTAACCACCTAACCTAGCCATCCCCTAACCTCAACCATTACACCTAACCTTTGGTTTAACTAACCCTATCCTATCTTGCACATCCTAACCTCCTTATCCTAACCTCCTATGGGTTGGATATTCTCCCCTTGAGACACATGGTACTTAGGCCACATGTCTCCTCTCTTGGACACTTGCCCTCTCATGAGAAAGGCTCCTTGACACTTGTCACCACAAAGATGACAAGTGTCTCTTCCTCCAACGTCTTCTCCAACCTCCTCCAATTTCACCCTTGATATCTTCAGACTTAATATGGACCATTGATTCCTGCCACCTCACCCCTGTCCTCGGAAATCCTATAAATATCCCTCATTTTGGAGAACAAAGGATCGATCCCATCTCATATCATTTTATGCATTTTTATTATAGGCATATCCATTATCATTTGAGCATTTTTATTATAGGAAATTGCATCTTAGATCTAGTTTCATTTAATCATTTTCTAATATAATTGTTGAATCATGTAGCTTAATCAATCATTTTCTAGATTGATTATATCATCATAATAGCTTACTCATGAATATCATTTTCTTAATTGGACTCTTGGATCAATCTAGCATAATCAATCTCATCTAGTTTTCATGTCATCCTCATCATTTCAAATACTCCATCTAGGTGTAGTCATCACTGGGACTGCATATTTAGATCTGAGAGCAAATCCATACTCACATCTCTTAGAAGGTGATAGGTCACTTTGTCATGGTTTTATCTTTCATTTGCATTTAATTTTCTAACCATACTTGTAATGATCAATTGAGTGTTTATGTTACAGCTACAAGTACCATACTTCACATGAACACGACATTTTGGCGCCCACTGTGGGGCCAAAAAATGTCATTTTGACCTCTTAACATCATCAAATTTTCAATCTAGCAATTTTTTGGCCGGGTCTAATTCAGAATTGCATATGAGTTAGCTTTTTGTGTCGTACGAAACCCTTTGTGTTGTCATAAGAGCAGGTGAGAATTGTCATACGAGTAGGTGAGAATTGTCATACGAGCAAGTGATAATTATCGTACGATATTCTGATTCTATGTTTTCAAAACAGATTGCATTTTAGGGTTTTCATGCTTCAATTTGGTTATAACTAATGCTAACCCTGTTCTATTTGTGAGATTTTCAATAGCCTAACTGGTTTTTGTAGGATGATAGTCGAAGATTATGCTTGTCAAAGTTCATTCCATCAAAACAAAGTGACTACTAACATATTCATTTTGCAGGTTGCCTAGAAGGACTCAACCAAACTTTGTGTCTTCTTTAAGTTTTTTTAGGCACACTTATTTTGCTAATGATAAATGAACATCTTGTTTTCTATGCTTGAGAAGTTGTCTATAAGGTAGGATAGTATGATCTTGTTCGCTTGGAGAATCATAAATCCTGACCCTTGAAGTGCTTCTATGTTTGATATTTGATTACCTTTTACCGGGCCTATCACAGTGGGAAAAAATAATCACCCTGTGAGAATGACCCAAGTGAGTATAGCTAGACCCAAATGTTCTGACTCACTCTAAAAAATAGGCCTCTCAGGATTAAAGTTATAGAGGATGGGATTATTTGAGTTTTCTCTTTTGAGATCTCTCATATCATGCATTCAGTAAGGCCTCTCAATCTCAACCACGCTTGTGTGACTATTTCTTGTTTCAGTAGCTTGTTGGGCTATAGGCCTCAACAGCACTTGCATGACTGCAAGGGGTAATTTAAAATGGAAATCCTTAATAAGAACCCTAAGATAGAAGCTACCTGATTCACCTCTGAAAGGGGGATAATCTTTGTGCAAGAGAGATAGCAACTCTCCCAAGATACTTGCCATATCGTGCCCCCATTAGTGTTTGGAGTTGGATAATATAGCATTGAGAATCCATTGCATGAAACTCATCGGTCATATTTTGATTAGCTATTGGGTGTGTACCTAAGTCTGCAAGCAAAGGTTTTCTCTCTCAACCAACTTCCTTAAGACTTAGCATGTTGTGCTTGAAATCATTTATCATATTGCGTGTTTGTTGTGTCTTTGTCCCTGAAATGAGAAAATCAAACATCTAAAACTGGAAAACATAAGAAAAACATCATACTTCATTGATAAAAAATCTGTCCAAATAAATTTTTTTACCTTTATTTTGTCTTGAGTAGTACAAGCTTGTGTTTTGTCATACAAGCCTTCTTGTTTGTCATGTGGCTCAATAAGTTTTGTCATATGAGGCCTCTGGTTTATCATTTTGCTCAGTGGGAATTGTTGTACGAGTTTGTGCTTTGTCATATGGGCCTGTACGTATTGTCATCTGAAGCTGCTTAAAATGTCATATGAATGTCTGTCTCTATTAGTCCAGAGTTGTCTTCTTGCACATCTTTTTCAGATCTGTCATATTTACTTGGTCAATTTGTAGTGATCATAAACACTTGAATATCTGTCATTTTATGTTTGGGTCATCTTATTGGTTTACTTGGTCAAGTCATCATTTGTCAAATTGGATTCTATAGATAAACACCTCAAGATTTTCAAGTATTCTCCCTCAACAAGTTCAAGGTCTAAACATCTCAAAGTGCATCATCAACCCCTTTGATAAACTGATCACTCAAACATAGTTTCTCATCAGGATCTATCATCCTCTATCATGAAACTGAAACATTTGATCAGGATAATCTTGTCCCACATCCTAGGATATATCATTTTTACTGGACTTGGTTTTATCAAAATCACCACCATTGCACTCAAAAACTGAAGATCGAAAAGCTTGCAAAATTTTAAACACTTAAATTATCCATTCATATCCTATCATTTTATCATATCTACACTAACATTTGATCACTTATCAAAATAAATTTTAGACAATCGAATCCTTGCACGATATCCAACATGTGTGTATGCCCGTATTAACTAGAGCACAGAGACGAAAGATTGCAGAAGTGGAAATTAAAACATCTAGAATAACTAAAGACCATAGAGACATGGAACCCAAAAATGAAATATAGGTTGAAGAGGAAATAATAGAGCAACATGCCAGAGACATAAAAAAGGATCCTCAATTTGATAAATTTATGGAGAAAATATTGGAGGGAGAAAAATAAAAATATTTCCTAATGTTAGCAAAATCTGGTGCTACACTCCCCCAAGATTTTGATATAAACAAATTGACACAAAAGAAAGGTGACTCTTCCCCTAATAATGACCAATATGAAGATATTTTTGGTCTTAAACTTAATGATACATCAATTCCTGACAACACATGAAATAATGAGGAAAATTCCATTTGTTAGGACCTGGAGGCAACTAAGACGGGGGGAGCGGGGGGGGGGGGGGGGGGTGAATCAGTTGTCTATTAATTTCATCCCAAATATAACTTAATCAATCTTAATTCTTAATACCGGTAAACCTAACTTAATGTCGGTAAATAGATTAACAGTTAATATCAATATCGGTGAAACTTAATGCATGAAACAGAAAGAGAAACAATAACCACAACACATAAGAAAGAGATTTGTATGTGGAATGTTAGGCCCAATATGGAAAGCTAATATACTGAGAGGGGAGGGGTGAATCAGTACCTCAAATCTTTTTCTAAACAATAACTTTACTGTTATGCATAAACTGAAAACTATTGTAACATAACATAAAGCTAAAACAAATGAATAACAATCATACATGATTCACTCCATAACACATATATTTTGGTTACACAGAAACTCTTGGTTAGAGAGAAAAACTGTGGTGGGGATGGCACCCACAACTTCACTACTGCAATAATAAAGATGCTCGGTTAGAGCTACATGTTTAGCTATTTCTGATAGCTTACCTTGTTAGGAGTATCAAGATCTGTTAGATCTACCTTGCTAAAGGATTTCAAAACACTTAATCTAAATGATGCACCTAGTTAGAGACTTTACAATTTATAGACTTTGTTAGAGTCTTTTACCCTGTTAAAGGTTTCTCAATAACTCAAAATATTACAATGAAATTATTACAAATATCAGCAACTTTACATCTGAAATGTTATAGTAGATTCTATATGCTCAAATAAGATTACCTTGCTTTACAGCATGCCTCGGTAACCCATATAGTAACTCGGTAAACCCTTATGTTTACTCTGTTCTTTGACTATTCTCTGAAAACCTTCTTGGTGACCTCTATATCTCTATAACAGTCATAACACTTAGTGCTTTCTCATGTCTTGCTTCATACACTCATGCACACATATCTTCCTTTCTGCATGTATATGTTTGATCTCAATCCATGTTATATAAATAGATCTCTTATGACGGTGATCCATTCATTGCTTCAATCTTACAAACATGAGTTCTCAAATGAATAACCATGCAAAATATTTCATTGGTTAAATGACCTCGTAATCATACACAATCTTGAAGTGCAATTTCCAATGCGATAATGGTTCTATGTTCCTTAATCTTGTAACACGTTTCCATATGTATGTCTAGGTTCAATGAATCTGGTAACACATTTCACTCAGTGTATATCAACTCGATGTATTATCTTTGCTGCTTGATAGACATAGAATGATACTTGGTAGACAACTCGGTGTATACTAGGCTTTTTGACTAGTTCCTTCTATTACCGACTGCACTGTTCATACCGACTGAATATTTTGGTACAGTTAACCAACTAGAATATATGGAATAACTTTAAACATAAGACTAATGGCGACCTTAGTGATTAGTAACAATCTCCCCTTTTGACATTAGTTGAGATGTTTGACAGAAACTACTTTCAAAGTTATAACTCAAAAAATCTATATACTTGCAAAATTTGACTAAACTGATAGTATATACAATAGTCAATGAAAATATTCAGATTTACTCCCCTTATCAATATACTATACAACATTTTGATTTTGCATGCTCGGTGATCAATATTATATAATCATTGTTGTTCTGTTCACTGCTTGGTTTATTGCTCAGTGATCACTGTCAAAATTAACTGTGTATAAGATACTCTATTATGCTTGGTATACTCCCCTTGTATACTACATTCCCCTGTATACTTTGAATACTATATCACTCCCCCCTTTTGACAAATATCAAAATTTAGTTACCATTTGGTGGTGGCAACTGGTCAAAAATGGATTTGTACTTTGTACGTGCTTCAGTGAGAGCGACAGAGAGTGCATTCTTTACACTATCCATTAAAGAATGATGTGTTTGAATATCAGCTAATAAAGAAATTAAGCCATCTAATGTGCTGCCCTCTTGTGTAGTAGATAGGTGAGTGGCTCGGTTGAGCTATTCTTGGACGGATGAAATATGAGGAAGGAATAATGTTTGAAGTGTCATTATGTCCATCCTAATCTTGTGTTCTTCATTTATGAGGTCCAATTGTTGAGCCATGAGCTGTTGTAACCTTGCATAAAAATTCTAAACTGAATTGGGCTCTATGATCAACTTATGTGAGAGATCAGTGATCTCTTTCTTAATTGCTTTTGTTTTATTTCTGATATCATTAATGAATAAAGAGAATGTACAGAAAAAAAATAAAGAATGTGCTTGAGTTGAGGGGTCAACTCAGCAATAAATTTGACAAGTTTGACTTTGCCAATAGCAATAGCTTTCTGTACCTCTTCTATCATTTTTGCAGTGACCTCTTTGCCTTTTAGCTTGCTCAAATATTTAGATGCATCTACTCCAAATGTCTCTATCTAATTGAGAAGTTCCAGTTGAATATGGATGGCTACATCGGTTGACACCATAGCTTTAGGTAACATATCTGATAATAGTGTCTTTACCTTCTGAAGTACTTTATTTTTCTTTTGAATGGCCATTTGTTTTTCCTGTTCGGCCTTTGCTTTGCATAGTTCACCGAAATCAATAAGTGTTTGCCCTTTTAATTTTGATATGTCAACATTCGGCAACACTATTGATTTTGACAGATCAACTTTGAAACTATGCTTTTTCAATTTCTTTTCTTTACCTTTCACCAATTGAACTAGAACAATGGCTTGTGAGGCTTGTTGACTTTCGACAGGTTTCTCAATAGAGGCAACAGTTTGGTTAGTTTCTTTAGCCTCTGTAGAGTCCTTCGGTGTCTCGGTACTTTTTGTCTTAGTTGCAACATTCTCAGTGTTGGAAGGTGCTTGTGAGGGATGTTCCTCGGTGGCTTGAGAAGTACCTTCTCCTTCTATAGACTTGTGAACCTCTGCACCTTGTTCAGTATCTTGAGGGGCCTCTGTTGAAGCAGGTTGATTAACCGGTGGATAAGGCTAAACTTGTTCCAAAATGGATTCACTGGATACAAGTTTTGTATATGCATTTCCTTCTATCATTTCCTATTTCGATGCCTCTGTATCCATGATATCTTCATCTATTTGAATGGTGTCTATAGGGTCTTGCTCGGTGACATCAAGATCTTTCTTGGTGACATCTAATATTTTAATTTCCACTTGTTCACTGACATCCTTCATTCTAAAGATTTCCTGCCACTTTTCCTTGGTTGCATTCTCTACATCTAAGTAGAGTCCATTCATCAATTTTAAAGCTCTTTGCTTGATTTGGAAATGTTTGTGGTAGTTTGTCAGATGTTCTTTGATTTCATCTACCAACATGTCTAGAAAGAGATGTACCAAACTTCTTTCTCTCATCTGTAATTCCGTGTCAATTGCATATTTCCACCTATTGTCAATATGCTCATACAATTCTTTTGGAAGAGAATTAGATACTTCCAATGAGACCAGTTAGAATTTTAGAAGTATGTAGATGACAAGCTTCTTCTATCTATCTCTTTTCTGCATCATTTCTACATTCATATTTAACAAATCTAAAGGATCCAAATCCACCATATTCCTTCAGATTAGCACAAAAGTTTTCAAAACTATGTATATTTTCCTTCTTGCTCTTAACAATCTGAAATTTCCTCTTGTCTTCAGATTTAGTATCACTAGACTCTTTTGCCAAAATGAGTCTCCAAGTAGATTTCTTGTAAGTTTTTTTTACCTTGGGTGTGGCAACACTCTTTGTTTTCTTACTCAGTGAAGCTACTGATGCTCTTGTGTTAGGTCGCTTAGCAGGAGGGGTCGGTGATACCTCTGATGTATCATCCTTCTTTCTTTTCAACACTTTTCCCTTAGGCAATTCAATGCTCAGTGTTATAGCTGTCTCTTGGGCTTCACATTCCTCTACAGTAACTACTATAGTTCCTTTGTCAGGTGTGGAGAAAGAATCTCTCCAAATTTCTTTGTTAATGCCTTTATCATCTTTGTCACCTTCCTTGTAGATTTAGGTACTACAATGCTCATCTTTAATTTTTCCTTCACTTCTTCATAGGTTCCATACCTCAGCTTGGTAGCATGCCTTGGTAGTGTAAGAAATGCATCAATTTGTTGTTGTGTGATGTCAAATTCAATCTCGTAACCCATAGGTGGCAAAGATTGAGTTCTTGGTTCCACAACATTCACATAATAGTAATCACTGTCTACTTTAAAACAGATGTCATCTTTGTATTTCTCCACTAGCCTGGGTGGAATTTGGTACCTGTTATGCATCCTTTCCTGAAACTTACTAAAGTAATCATCCATAATATCATTAAAATTATCACCTAGACATTTGATGAAGTCATTGATCTGATGGGTGATTGGTCAGTGTAGCTCCCAAACTACTTTACCGACTGATGGAAAGAATTTTTCAAAATAGAAAAACATGCATACAAGTAGTGATCCAAACTTTAGTGTATTCGTCGAGTTGTTCTTCTTCGGCTTCCTGATTGTGTTCAGATTCTCAAACAAGTTTTTCAGCAATACTTCACAAAGATCTATTTTCATTCCTTTTTTCACAATTTTGTAGGCTAAGTCAACTGCTGCACAGGGTACACTATTTTCCCTTGTTGATTGGAAGAAACAGTAACCAATTACTCTAATGGCAAACTTAAGTTCTACATCAGTGACATTGTTCAATTTCAGTCCTCTGCAATCTGATTCCACTCTAATTAAACTGATCAATTCCTTCTGTGATATCATCTTCTGTGCTTGGGCATGATCATAGATAGGGTAATTGATGATCAGATGAATGATTTCCTTGGTGATCTTAAATGGTTTCTCTTCTAACCACATGAAATCATCTTGAACTCTGCTCAGAACAAACTTAACCCACTAGGGTTTGAACACATGGGGATAGGTTAGGGCTTTAGTCAATCCCTTGATCTTAATATGCTAATACTTGCTATCCATTTTACCATCTGTGCACAATTCATCATATGTGTCTTTGATTTCAACATGACCTAGTTCTTCAACACGACATTTGGTGAAGAATCTCACATCTTTGACTAACAAAACTTGATCTAGGATGAGTGAAAATGTGGTTTTGTCATCCAGTTCAAATGCAATTTTGGGAGTCAAAGAGTATTTCAGTGAGGGCTTTTCTACATTCTTAACAACAACGGGATCTTGGATCTTTAGTGCCATTTGAAGATTTTAGATAAAAGCTAACAAAACATCCTTAGGGTTTGAAGATTTTCAAACGACAGATGCTTCACACTTAGCAAATAATAACAATTCGATATGATCGGTAAACCAGCTTAACAATGCGTTGAGATTGAATTTCTCTTTGTAGGAGGTTTTATCTCCTTTGAATTGCTTTCTCTACTCTCTTGAAAACTTGGTAAGTGAAAAATGACCACGTAAATTCTTTAAGTACACAATATACCTTATCAGGCTCCATGCAGGTTAGGTCAAAAACATTAAATGCACTTGATTCCACTAAACTTTCTTTCCTTTTTGTGCTTTAACTGAGTAGCCAGACTTCCTTCATTTACTGACTTGACAGGCTTCCTATATTCACTGACTTGACAATTTTCCTGTATAGTGCTCCAAAAGACTTTGATAGAATTTCAAACTTACTAATACATCTTAGCTATGCAGATTTTGAATTAAGTACATACTAAAATAGGAACTGTTAAGATTTAACCTTTGAGAGAATGCAGTCCCTTCATACCTTTATTGATTAATTTGGAAGAGGTGCACCTAACTCGGTAGGTAAGGTGCTTTCTTCATTTGACACAATTTCTTTCTTTTTCCAAATCATCTTTAATTTTTCTTTTATTTCCTCAGTGTCTTCTCTAGGTTGATCTCTACAATCTCCAGCCAAGTGTCCAACTTTGTGACAATGAAAACATGCCATACTAGGATTTCTCCATGATCTTTGGTTGTTCATTCCAAACCTTATAAAGCATATGGAACTTATATGTCCATATCTTCCACAACATTCACACAATATCCTTGTATTGTAATCCCATGGTACTGCAAAATACTATCGGTAAGGATCTGTGTGAGTTCAATAACCTCTAGTATTTGCTCGGTGTGCAGACCACATATAGTTCTTTTGCTTAAACCAACACTTCTCGGTACTATGTCCATATCTATTGCAGTTTTTACAAAACCCTTTGAATTTTGCCTTCTGATAATTGTTAACAGACTTTGTCCTACATTGGTTAAATGCGTGACCATATTTATTGTAATTATAACAATAACCATTAGACTTAGTGACATTCGGTTGCTTACCTTTTCTGATTTGCCACATGTTGGCAGTATGACCTTGATTTCCATAGTAGTTGCAAATAGGCTTCTTTCTTTTGATGTTCTTCTTGTTTCCAGCTTGCTTTGATGATTCTCCTCTCTCAGTAGTATGAATTTCTTTCTTGGTAGAGTCTTTTTCTTTATAACCAAGTCCTACATCCTTGTTGGGTCGTCTTATATTCAGTTGCTCAACCAACATCTTTGATGCTTCATAAATCTTCTTTAGTGTTTCCTTGGATTTCTTCTCTGTTTCAAGTTCATTGGTCAACCTTGATACTTCAAGTTTCAATGCTTGATTCTCATCATCTTTCCAATTTTCTTCATGATGTGCATAACCTAGTTGATCTAACATATTTTGTTGAATCCCAATCAACCTTGTGATTTCATCATTCTTTTCAGATACTAATGCTTCAAGCTCTTGTTTCTCTCTTTCTAGATCTCTTACTTTATCCTCAACTATCCTCAATGCATCAAGATTTTCAGTCATCTATGTGCTAAAATGTTCATGTTCTCTTTTCATTGCTTTTAGTTGATCAATCAATTCTTTGTTGTTTTCTTTCAATACTCCAATCATTTCTTCAGTTTCTTTAGATATACTATTCTCAAATGATGTCTCAATTTGTTCCACTAACTCCTGAGAGTCCTGCAAAATCATCAGATAATCTTCTTCTAACTTTCAATGATTTTTGCATTTGTCTTTGCATGTCTGCAATCACTTGATTAGCATGATCCAACTCTTCTTGCAGATACACAATCCTTTGAGATTGTTTATAGCCTTCCATTGATAAGATCTTTCCCTTTAGGCAGTTAAACCCTTTTCCAAGATTCAAGCTCTGATACCAATTGTTAGGCCCAATATGGAAAGCTAATGTACTAAGAGGGGAGGGGTGAATCAGTACCTCAAATCTTTTTCTAATCAATAACTTTACTATTATGCATAAACTGAAAACTGATATAACATAACATTAAGATAAAACAAATGAATATCAATCATACATGAGTCACTCCATAACACATATATTTTGGTTACATAGAAACTCTTGGTTAGAGAGAAAAACTACAGTGGGGATGGCACCCACAACTTCACTACTGCAATAATAAAGATGCTCGGTTAGAGCTACATGATTAGCTATTTCTGATAGCTTACCCTATTAGGAGTATCAAGATCTGTTAGATCTACCTTGCTAAAGGATTTCATAACACTTAATCTAAATGTTGCACCTGGTTAGAGGCTTTTCAATTTATAGACATTGTTAGAGTCTTTTACCCTATTAAAGGTTTCTCAATAACTCAAAATATTACAATGAAATTATTACAAATATCTGCAACTTTACATCTAAAATGTTATAGCAGATTCTATGTGCTCAAATAAGATTACCTTGCTTTACAACATACCTCAGTAACCCATATAGTAAGTCGGTAAACCCTTCTGTTTACTTTATTCTTTGACTATTCTCTGAAAACCTTCTCAGTGACCTCTATGTCTCTGTAATAGTCATAACACTTAGTGCTTTCTCATGTCTTGCTTCATACACTCATGCACACATATCTTCCTTTCTACATGTATATGTCTTATCTCAATCCATGTTGTATAAATAGATCTCTTATGATGGTGATCCATTCATTGCTTTGATCTTACAAACATGATTTCTCGAATGAATAACCATGCAAAATATTTCATTGGTTAAATGACCTCGTAATCATACACAATCTTGAAGTGCAATTTCCAATGCGATAATGGTTCTATGTTCCTCGATCTTGTAACATGTTTCCATATGTATGTCTAGGTTCAATGAATCTAGTAACATGTTTCACTCGGTGTATATCAACTCGGTGTATTATCTTTGCTGCTCGATAGACATAAAATGATACTCGGTAGATAGCTCAGTGTATACTAGGCTCTGTGACTAATTCCTTCTATTACCGACTACACTGTTCATACCGATTGAATATTTTGCTAGAGTTAACCGACTAGAATATATAGAATAACTTGGAACATAAGACTAATGGCAACCTTAGTGAGTAGTAATAGTGGAAACCCTGTAAGGGGAAAAACCACAGTGGGAAACCTGACCCACAATCAAATGATACTACTACAAATAGTATGTGTATACAAATGGGGTCTGCACATGCAGAAAGGCCAGCTGTCTAGAGCCCACTGCTCAAACACAAGAATGGGAGTCGCACTGACTACAATTGGATGATTAAATCCAATGATAATGTACTACTCAAAGTAGCATCTCCAATGTTGGATTCAGTACCGGTTAAGCTCTGATTATCTCCTTCAAACCTTCCTTGAATCTTCAAACGATGTCTACATGATTAGCTCTCCTTATATTCGCATATACCAAATATCACAACCTTACCATACCATATTACCTTCTCTTCATATCTCATTACACAAATGAGACCTTACATATATACCAAAGCCTAAGACCAAATGTGTAGGTTAGCTCAATAAGAATATTACAATAAAAACAATTACAACAAGTCAAGATGCAATGCATCATTTTGGCTCAACAATAATATTAATTGATTAAACCATCTCCATAATGTGTCATGCTGATCTAGAATAGATAATACATTTCGGTCCATAACCTAGACCAATTTGCTAGTATCAGCAAATATGTCAACCCAATTAGACTAATAACCAAATCTCGAAAACCAAGTGTCCAAACCATGTCTTTGACATAACCAAGTAATCTCCAGATGATAACAAGTCATCCTCAGTGTCAGTGAATGATATAACCTACTGATGAACCAAATACTGGTGACAGTGCATAAGTCACTGAACTTGCTAGTGAACATAACCAAAGATCTCCAGAAGGATAAGTGTTGATAAGTGTTGACATCAATGACAAAACCAATGCAACATATCCATAATACCAACAATCTCCCCCTTTGGCATTGATGGCAACACAAGATGGAAAAACCATCTAAGTGCCAAGGCAGAAATACCAAAAACCAAAAACCAACAATCTCTAGAATAGATAAAAAAAATACTAGAAATCAAAATACAAATATAGAGAGTAAAAAGTATCTCACCCAATGAATAAACTCTCCTCAAAGGATAATTTATTTATGCTTTTCCATAGATATCTCTCCTCTTTTGACATCAAATGCCAAAGCAATACAAATATCAGATACAACCAGTTCATAGAACCAATTACAAATACCAACTACTCCCCCTGAGAAGTAGCTCTCATCCATCAAAACCAAAAAAAATATTTCTCTGTAGATTCTATCAGTTTTATGCCAAACATCAACTGTCTAAGTCTCTACCAGTGAGGGTATAACCCCAAGTTGTTCTCTTAGATATTCAAAAGTTTCCTTAGGCAAAGGTTTAGTAAAGATATCTACAATCTGCTCTTTAGTATTCACATAAACCAATCTCACTTCTTTTGTTTCAACATTCTCTTTCAAAAAATTGTATTTGATAGAAACATGTTTAGTTTTAGAGTGAAATACCGAATTCTTAGATATATCAATTGCTGCCAAATTGTCACAATAAATGATTATAAGTTCTTTGAATTTTACCTTTATGTCCTTCAACATTTTCTTAATCCATAATACCTAAGTACAGTTAGCTGCTGCTGCAATATATTCTGATTCTGCTATTGATAATGATGTACAACTTTGTTTCTTGCTCAACCATGAAATCAATCTGCTACCAAGAAAGAATGTCCTGCCGATGGTGCTCTTTTTGTCATCTACATCTCCTACCCAATTAGCATCGGTGTGTGCACATAAATCAAAATTTCCATCTTTAGGATACCATAAACCAAGATTTGTTGTGCCTTGTAAATACCAGAAAATACTTTTCATTGCTGATTCATGATTTTCTCTAGGATTACTCTGAAATCTTGAAACAATACACACTACATTCATTATATCAAGTCTTGTTTGTGTCAAATACAGTAAACCTCTAATCATAGATTTGTATCTTATCGGATTAACAGGAGCTGAGTCATCCTTCAATGATAATTTATTAGTTGTAGTCATAGGAGTACTTACCTATTTAGAGTTTTCCATACCAAATTTCTTCAGTAATTCCTTCAAGTACTTTGATTGATATAAGAATATACCTTTATCAGTTTGTGAGATCTGAAATTCTAAAAAGAATTTTATCTCCCCAATCATAGACATTTCAAATTCTTCTTGCATTTGATTAGAAAAGTCTTTACACAATCCATCTTCTCCTCCAAAAATGATGTCATCAACAAAAATTTCAATAAATAAAATATCTTCATTAGTCACTTTGAAATATAAGTTGTTGTCAGCATTACCTTTAGAGTAACCAAGCTTCATAAGATGTTTGTCCAATCTAGCATACCAAGCTCTAGGAGCTTATTGTTGGCATATGTGAACTGGTACGTTGACATGATGATATTGTGTTGTCATTGATGTCAATATGATGAAGAGTGAACCGGTAATATGTTGTGAACCAGTATATGTGCAAAGTGAATCGGTATATGCGAGAACCAGTATAACATTGTGAACTGGTATGTGAAAAAGTGAAGTGGTATGTTTTTTCAAGGTGAACTGGTATGTTGGTATGAGAACTGATATATGGAAGCTTTGCATGACTACCGGTTGGTAGTCTTAGCTTCAGGGTTTCCGATTGATGCATTACATGTGTGGTTCAACTGATGATATCTTGTGATAGGTTAGCACTATAATGAGGATTATATCATGTTGCCACATCAGCCTTGTGCGCCTGAAGGATCTTGCATGAAGGTGATCTATCCTATCTACCTTAGGAATGTGTGAAGTCTTTGTAAATGGTGCAGAGTGCGTGATGGGTTATCAGCCTCTTGAAGCAGCAAAGAATGAATGATGGAGAATGTCTTGAGATCTATTCAAGACCATTGCATTCAAATGCAAAGTATTCAATGGTCAAGATTGAACCGACTGAATTGTTCAACCTAAGCATTTAGGGTTTACGCTACCGACCTATCCATTTTTTATAAGGTTGATGTTGTGTTTCATGTTGACGTTGTTGGCAAATGTTGTGTGTTTATCTAAGTGTAGAGATACATGATTCTTGCCAGACCAAATAAGAGAATTGTTTCCTGCAGAGTGTGTGCAGAAGGAAGGAACTAAATCGGATTTGCATTGGCATTGAGTGCTATTACCAGATCATTATAATACATGTTGACTTCCAACCATCTCAACAGTTGGAAAATCCCTTAACAAGGTAGCCTTAACCGGCTTGCTGTAAATCCTTTAACAGGGTGACACAAAGCCATTGAGCCCTTGAAATCCTCAAACAAGGTTTAACCCTTAACCAGGTATTCTAGTCATCCCTTAACTGAGTGATCCCTAACAGGATCGGTTCCTAACAGAACCTGTTGTAACAGTCTTTAATCAAACTAGGCTCCTAACAGAGTGGACTTCTAAAGAGTTCAAAAAAAACTTGTGGGTATTCATCCCCACCATGGTTTTTCCCAATTGGGTTTCCACATGAAAAATATGTGTGTTATGTGTGATGCTTTTCATGTGATGGTTTGTTATTCTCTGTCAAAGTGGTAATGCATAATTAATCCACTAGGTCATTATAATTTTGATGTATTCCCTAGTTATGCATATGAGTAAAGTGAAAAGGAGATGTTAGGTGAGGTGATGATCTAAGTGTTGACAGGTTTATGTTTGTCTCGGTCATTTTTGGTTTTACTGGTTGTACTCTATTTCAGATTGGTGTCATTGTTTGGCTGTCAACTTCAGTGTTTGCAGTCTAACCGGTTTAGGGAAAGAGTTTTTGCCTGTACTGATTCACCCCCCCTTCTTAGTACCGGCTGGGTACTCATTGTTCATCATTGAGTTATCAATTGGTATCAGAGCATCCTCCAAGTCCTCTGTGTTGTAAGCTTAACTGCTTAAGGGAAAGATCCTATTGTAATAATGAAGAGGCAAGGTCCAAAGTTCAACAAAGATAATTTCAGTATATGGAAGGACAGAATGAAAATATACATCAGAAGCATGGGTGCTCAATACTGGAGCTCTATTGAGAATGCTTATGTTATTCCTACCGGTACTCCCACCGATGATCAAAAGAGAGAGAACCAGGGGAATGGGCAAGTCATGGAAGCCCTAATCAATAGTCTATCAGAGATTGAGTTTATTGATGTCCAGGACAAAGAAAATCCCAAAGATGTATGGGACTCTCTTAAGAATATCTATGACGGTGATGAGCATGTAAAGAAAGATAAGGAAGAAAGCCTTAGGAGAAATTTTGAAGACATGCGGATGGTTGAAGGAGAGACCATTCAACAATATGGAATAAGAATCAAAACTGTTGTTGGAGATATCAAAAGTGTAGGTGGTAAAATGGAAGATTCCACTATTGTTAGAAAAGTTTTGAGATCCTTATTACCGGTTTATGCAATAAGGGTTGCTGCTATTCAGGAGTTGAGGTCAATAGACAAGACTGAGGTATCCCTAGATTCCATCATTGCAAAGTTGACAACCTATGAGCTAAATAGTTTTGATGGCAGTATTTAGAAGACTGAATCAACTTTTAGAGCATCTGCTGCACCATCTAGAAAAGGAAAAGAAGCAAGCACCAGTGGTGAATCAAGACAGTGCAGAGAAATGGATCATGAGGAGATCCTGATGGAATTTGAAGCTCTTCTTGATAAGAGACTTCCTAAGGGAGCTGATAAATATAAAAGTAATCTCCCTTTGAAATGCTTTTCTTGTAACTAGATAGGACACATTGCTATAAACTGTCCTAGTGGTGATAACAAGAACAGATCAGAGAGGTTCAAGAAGTTCAAAGGAGGAAACTGGAGAAACTGTTTTGTAGCAGTTGATGAAGGTGTCACTGATGAGAAATTAGAAGATGAAGAGAATGAAGATATTGTGTTTGTAGAGGTCAAGGAATATGTGTCAGACAAGAAGGCTCTTGTCTCCCACTTTGATAATTCAAATGAGTGGATTATTCACAGTGGTTGTTCTCACCACATGACTGGTGACCGGAGCAAGTTTCTATCTCTAGAAGAGTATGATGGTGGTGTGGTTCATTTTGGTAATGATGCACCATGTATGGTAAAATATAGAGGGTCCATCTCTCTGAATAGAAGAAGCAGTGCTAACAATGTGTATTGGGTAGAAGGTTTCAGACACAACCTATTGAGTGTTGCCCAGTTGAATAATAGTGGACTCACTTTGGAATTTAAAAATGGAGTGTGCAAAATCAAAGGAAATAATGGTGAACTGGTGACCACCAGTATGCAGACCAAAGGTAACCTATTTCAGCTGAATGCAAATATAAGTAAATGTCTTATTGTAGACGTCTAAAAATGGTCAACACTTGCAGAGTCATACTTTAACATTTGCGCATTGCCTCATTTTAGGTTTTTACGTCGCATTAACATTTCTCCTATGATTTTCACTTGGTCTTTATCATTTGTGAGCATCGAGTCATTCTTCTACATTCTTCATTTGTCTCGTCTTTGAATTTGATCTTGTTGACAACACTCTTCAGTCATGATTTTGATCCATCTTATCCTGTCGCATCAATGTGCATGCTCATTTGTCATCATTTTGGACATCATCAATCCTAATTAGGGTTTTGTCCTCTTATCAATCTTATCATCTGACGATCGATTTGCCATCAATCCTTACCATTTTCAATCTTGTCGTTTTGCGGTCGATTGGTCATCGATCGTTGTCATGTTTGATCTTGTCATTTTGTGATCAATTTGTCATTGATCCTGGTCATTTTAAATATTGTTGTTTTGCAATCTATTTTGTCATCGATCCTCATCCTCTTGTTAGTTTTGGCATTTTGTAATCGATTTGTCATCAATCGTCGTCATGCTTCTCAATCATGTCAATTTGGATCAATTAGTCATTGTTCCTTGTCAATTGGCGCCTATCAATTTGGTCTCTTTATCAATCTCGATTAGTTTATCAATCAAATCATTTATCACATTGGACATTTATCAATTCAAAATCATGATCAACATTAATTATCTTCAATCAAGACCTAATTGTCATTCTCGCATTGCTAATTAATCTTCTAGGGTTTCATGATTTAATCATTTAACCTTGTTTGTCATTTCTCTCTCTAGGATTAATAAATTATTTATTTATCCTAAGTCTTCTCATCACAATTAAATGTTCATTTAATTGGCTAATTATTCCTCTTTTTATGAATTAATTAATAAATGAAAAATTATTAATTAATTTACCTAATTCTTAATTCCTAATTTTCCTCTTTTTCTTATTTTCTAATTTCTAATTCATCTAATTTCTATTCCCTCCTATTTCATCTCCTAATTTCATGGGAATGACATTTCAATTTGTCATAATTTGTCATAATTGACAATCAATCAATTTTGACATAGAAATTTGTCATAAATTGTCATGAATTATCAATCAATCAAATTTTGCATAGAAAGTGCATAATTTGTCATAATTGACATTTTTGATTTGCAATTTCCATTTGAATTGAATCATGCTAATTTGATCTTTTTCTCCAATTTCTCTATAAATTGGATGAATTTCTTCAGTCCCAACTAATCAGATAATGAGAATGAGAATAATTACTTTTTCGAGTCAATCACATTTCGAGTATTCTTGTGCCAATGTCAATCTTGCTTTCACATTAGGTGTATGCACTTGAAGGTGAGATCCACAAACAAAGGCTATTTGGAGAAGAAAGAAGGACAATGGAGCCGCATGAAGGAGCATTCAAATCTACATTTGGTTTGCATAATCTTTAGTATTGAATGTTTTTATTTCATGTCTCTATTGAGTGTGCTTAGGATAGATCATTGCATTTTAGTTTTTGTGATTGAGCTAGATTAGTTTTGATATATGCTTTGATGATTTCCGAATTCCTAACCTACATTAATTGGTGAACCCAATGTGAACTAACCATTTAACCATGCTTTTGAGTGCTTTTGAGTTGATGTGCAGGTCAAAAACCCAAGAAACAGGGTAATGTAGGGTTTTTTGGGAACTTCTGCGCCTGTGTAAGACAACCTACGCCTGTGTCATGCATTCTGCACTTGTGTTAAAGACATTCTACACCTATGTCATGAATTTTGCACCTGTGTCATGAGTTCTGCGCCTGTGTAAAGTCTAGAAACAGAGGTAAAAAGGCAATGTTTTGCTTAAAAATTTGTTTGTTCTGCATTCTATTTCTGCTTTTTTGGTTTTTGGTACTAATTCTCTGTGCAGAACCTTGGCATAATGCATTACAAAGACAACAAATGAAACTACTAACATATTTTATGCAGGTTTGATAGTCAAAGAATAAGCATATCAAACATCTGACTTGGGTTTTACAGGTTGCCTTGGACATACAACTAAACTTTGTGTTTGCAATTAATGTTATAGGCACCTAGTATGATTTCTAAATAGGATGGAATGAATGTATGTTGCTTTCATTGTTGAGTTTGACATTGGAGTAGGAGAGTATGCTCTCATCCTTCTTACAGTGATCATAAATTGAGATCTTCAATACCATGCTCATTGTTTTGATTGTGTGTCACCTTTAGAGGGCCTTCCTTCCCGACCATTTGCTTTTGCAAGCAAGTGACAATCGTGAGAAGGGGATGACCCAAAGTGAGTACGGCTAGAATACCTTGCCATTCTAACTCACTATAAATAAATACCTGATGAGCGAAATCTTTGAAGGAAGGGTTACGTGGGAATTGTAGTTACTTGGGAAGTGATGACCCTTGAGCTCTTTCTCATATCAACATCTAAGTAGGACCTCACGGTCTAAATCATGCTTGCGCGACTACATTTGTTTGGTATCGTGGTGGGCTTAATGTCTTAATCATGATTGCATGACATCAAGGAGTAACACTTAACAGAAATCCTTACTAAACACCTTGTTTTTAGAGGCCAAAAACCCTTCTAGTTTCTTGAGAAGGACAAGTTCGGATACTTGGAAGAGATACTAAGTTCGCCATGGGGAGATTTTCATGGGGACTGATGCTTGGCTGCCCTGAGAAGTGAGTGCCATGGAGGGGAACCCGTGGGGTCAAGCATCTATGTATTCTCCTTGAATCCCATAATGAGTCTACCTCTCAAGTACCTAATGTCCTTGCCTACCATAAGAAATGTGTGAATGAGCATGATTGTTTTGAGTCTAAGTTAAAATATCTTGTCTTCTTTGCTTGTCAAAAGTTGAATTGCATCTCATTTCAAAGCAAGACAAATTGATTCAAAACAAGGTTAAGCACAAGAACATTTCATCCAACAAAGTTCAAAACACCTTCAAACATGGTTGTCAAACATTGTTTCAAAATCTTGTATCAACATTCATGTCACTTAGGTTTAGGTTCATCCTAGGTTTGCATTTTGCAAGTTCATTGACAACTATCAAGGTTAAGTTTCATCTAAGTCATACTCCTTTGCATGTCAATAAGGGTCATCCATTTGCATGTGTCCTCTTGCATTAGAGTAATACCATTGTCATACATTTGCATTTGCATACCCTAGGTCTCTTCATTAAGCTTATGTCATTATCATATCATATTAGGGCCATTTTCATAGTAATTGTCGCTTTGCATATAGTGTCAAAACTAGGTTTTGTCATACTTGAGTAATGGAAATCTTTGATAAACCCTAAGTCATTGTTAGGAAGTCTAGACCTTATCAAACCTTTTCTCTTTTTGTCATTATTATCATTTCATCAAACCTAGCTTAGTATCCAAGCATATAGGGGAGACATTGTCATTTTGTCCTTTTGTCACTTGGTCCTTTTGTCCTTTGAGGTCTAGACATCATTTCAATTTCCTAAGGGTCTCATTTTTAGAATTGCATTCATAAGTTTGTCAAAATCTTGAAAAAAAAAACAACAAAAACATAGGTTGCATTTGTGCCATAGATTGCATTTTCAGCTATCTAGTTTGCATTTAGTTGCATATCATACATTATCCTTGAAAAATTCCAAAAATATTGCATTGCATAGTGACATGTCTATTGAAACAAGGTTTCAAGCACCAATGATGCAACAAATTTTGATGTATCAACCGACAATGCAATTGAATTTTAATCCAAGGCAATCACAATTATATCCATCCCAACAACAAGTCAATATCGATCAAACTCTTTATGATGAAACAAGTCTCCAAATACAAAAACTAGAGGAGAAACTAGCTCAAGAAGAGGAGATATTGGAACAAAGAGTGAAAAACATTGAGAAGAATAGATCACAAATGTCCAAAATGTTTCAAAAATTTCCAGGTTGAAATCCAAAGATTGAGTCAATTGATGTAAGATCTCTTCTTGAATGATCAAACATACCAGCTCTCCTCTCCCAAATAGAGATGATGAAACAATTTCAAGAAAAGAGACTACATCAATTTCAACATTACGTGCCTCCACAACAAGAACAAGAAGGTGTTTACTATCAATCAAATTTTCAACCATCACAACCAAGGGTTCAACCAATTGTTCAACATATTCAACCAACACAACCAATGGTCCAATTTCAACAATATGTCCAACCAGCTATACAATGTCAACAAATGGTTCAACCAATGGTGGAATATCAATGTCAACAACCACAACCAAGCATTCAAAAACAAAGGTTGCAGCCCACACCAAGCCAAGTTTCAAACATGTCAGAACAATTGAACCAAGTCCAATATCAAAACATGACATCAAATCAGAACCAACTCATTGCAAAAGAAGTTCAAATTCTAGATACAACTATGTCAAAACCTTGAAAGAAAGGTGGCTTTATTGCAATGATCTTAAGGAAACTACCAAGTGAGTTCTTTGAAGAAGATCAAAATAATACACTTATGTCTAGCAATGTGTCATCCCCCCACAAACAAATTGACTCTCTAGTGGCATCTATCCCTACACCTTTAGAAGTTTCACAAGAACCTTCCATATTGTCCTCATAAAACAATACACCCAAGGATGCAATTACCCAGGGGCTATCCATAATTGATTGCCAAGATAATCCAATTCATGATGCACGTCCTTGTCATGTTTCAGAAATACAAGACCCAATGCCACCATGCACTTTATTGCCATTACCTATTTTAGAGGACCCCATTCGAAGTCCCTCTTCCTCATGTTCAAGCATTGATTCCTTGCTAGAATCCATCAAAAATGTTCAAAGTGCATTTTCTTCATGCCAAAACATTGATTCCTTGTCAGAATCCTCCATGCATATCCAAAGTCCAACCCCATGTCAAGAGGATAAATTAGAGCATGAAGAAATGAGTCCTAAAGAAGATCAAGATCAAGATCCTGAAACCATATCATCCCATCCAATTGTTGACCAGGATCCCATTTCCCTAGACACTCGCAGTGATTCCATTATTCCTATCCATTCTATCCAAGAACACAATATTCTTTCAAATCCCATTGACATTCCAGATATCCCTTCCATCCTTTCCGACGATCGCATTAAAATTCAAGAGCAAATCACCTTTAAAGAGGATTCCAATGATCTTCCTCCTTGTCAAGATCAAATTATTCCTTCAGATCCTCCACAAGATTCACTTGTTCCTCCATCTCCACATCCT
Organism: Cryptomeria japonica; assembly: GCF_030272615.1. NCBI lineage: Eukaryota > Viridiplantae > Streptophyta > Pinopsida > Cupressales > Cupressaceae > Cryptomeria > Cryptomeria japonica. The sequence goes on from NC_081415.1 coordinate 147,541,280, forward strand.
AATCTAGCATATCCACTCCAAGATCACATTTCTTTTGATGATCCCATTATTTCTCCCATTCCATCTCTTGTAGAGCCTCTCATTGAACCATGCCCCCCTCATGATCCTAAACCCCCTCATGATTCTAACATGTCAGTGCAAGATGTTCATGAACCCTTGACATGCACAATGGGTTCTTCCACTTTGGTGAAATCCAATCCACTTCAAGATCTCATTATTTCTCTCATATCATATCCACCTCATAATGGACTCGTGTCTTCTTCCCAAAGAAAAGAGTATCCTACAAGTCAAGATATTCATAAAGGCAAAGGAGTAGATCTCCATAAGAAAGAACCCCTCCATATCAAAGAATATCTTAAGGGTCATGTCTACACAACTCACTCTCAAGATGTTGGTATCCCTCCATCAAAATCCAAACATATCCCTTCCCCATCACACCTTCCATCCATCTTAGGTCCTTATATTCCTTCATCCTCTATGCAAGGTCAGCAAAGGCGCACATCCTTGAGTAAATTTCATCAATCCAGAAGAATTCCATTTCATTCATATCCATCCATGCACTCCTTTCCCCCTCCAAGCAATTTGGATGCCAATTATAAAAGTCATAAGTCTATAAATCCACATGTATTCAAGGATCAACATGTCCAATATAATCGACATGTCAAAACAAAGAACAATATGATCTATAAAGAAAAAGAAATATCCAAAAGGCCACAAAGGCCCATTGAGAAAAATAAAGCAAAGTCAAAATATATATGGGTTCCTAAATCCCTTGTGAAAGCAATGCACTCCAAGGAACCACAAAAGCATGAAAAATCAAAAACCATGTGGATCCCTAAGCAGCTCCTTGAAGCACAAAAGCCTAAAGAAACATCCAACTTGGCATCCAAAGTTGCTATTCTTCAATCCAAACCTCTCAAATTTGTTCCTCCATCACCTTCTTCATCCATTTTGGGCCCTTATGTCACAAAATCCATAGTCTTCCCTCCGTCAAAATCTCAATATCCAAAATACATCTTTCCTCCATCAATCCGTCACCCCTCAAGGTGTGTACAGACGTCGATCTTGCCATGCTCCCCCAGTGAAGCCCAATTCTTCCAATACCCTATCCATTATCCAATGCATATTTTCCATCCTTCGATCCCTTTGATCCCATCCTTTGCATAGATCCTTGCCTTAGTTTCATCTTATTTTCCATGTCCTTATCCTACCAACGTCTTTGAGCATACTTTTAAAGGTCATGGTCCATTTTTTTCAAGGCTACTATCCAAAAAAAAAAAAAAGATGCTTGAGTCCTTCTTCCATCCCTTCTATTGAAAAAGTCAAAAATCAAAAAGCTCCGAAAAAAAAAAAAGACAAAAGAAAATAAATAAAGAAAAAATAATTCGTCCACTGGTGAAAACCTAGCAAATAGGCACCTTGGGCAAGTACCGTGATTAAAACCTGGCAAACACGTGTCATGCGTAATTTATGAACTTCTTGCACACCACACTTGGGGGCAGGTTTTATCCTATCATATCCTATTTCCCTTCATTATCCTATCATACCATGTCGTACTCCTTCATATCCTATTGCCCCTCATTATCCTATCATATCATGTCATACTTCTCCATTATCCTATTGTCCCTCATGTCCATTTTCCCTTTCCACCTTTGATCTTGACAAGGTTGACGATCTTCATGAGCATCATGCATCTTGTTTGCATCTTTTAGTCCATCATAGCTTTTGGTCTTCATCCATTTGCTTATTACAACCTTTCATCCATATTCCCTAGCTTATTGCAACTTTCTGCTGCTATCCCGTATCCTACCCCGACCTTTAGTCCATGTCCCTTATCCATTCTTGGTCTTTCTTATCCTATCCATATCTTATCACTATCCATACACTCTTTATGTCCCTTGATCTTGATCTGACATAAGGATGCAAAATTTAAACATATTTTTCAAAAACCTCTTGGCATGTCCCTCATACTGTGTCATTGCTTTACATTGTCATATCCAGTCTCTTGTCCTATCATGTTATAGCCCTTGAAAATTGCATCCATATTGTCTCCATAATAAAAGGCCTTTGTCTTCCCTCTATCCACCAACATTTCAAAAATCCTATTTATTCATCTATCATATTCCTTGCCTTGCTAGACACTGGGGGCAAAAATCATAAAAAAATTGAAAAATGTCCTGAAATAATTCAAAAAAATTGAAAAATGTCCAAAAAAAAATCATAAAAATTGAAAAATGTCCTGAAATAATCTCTAAAAAATCAAATAATGTCCTAAAAAAAATCTCTAAAAAATCAAATAATGTCCTGAAAAAAATCTCTAAAAAATCAAATAATGTCTTGAAAAAATCCCTAAAAATCAAATAAAGTCCTGAAAAAATGAGCAAAAAAATTATAAAACTCGCAAAAACACACATGTTGCATTAAATTACCCCCTATGTGCATAAGTCAGATCACTGAGCATCCCTCCAATGACATGCAATCCAACACTATGCTTTAATAGAATCATGCATTAACAGATGAACTTTTTCCAAAAACCAAACATCCAAACTGATCAAAATTGTCATATTAATCGAATATCACCCTCAAAATCATTTGTCCTTGCCACCACTATCATGGGTCTTATACAGGGTGTGGTATACTCGAAACCAAACTGTGTCTTGTCTTAGACGGGGTACCACGCGTCCTGAAACCAGACAACATGATCGTCCTATCAGCACTTTCAACTTTTGACAATAAAGATCAAGATGTTTGTTTGATTTGCTTGAATTTGTGCATCTTATTTTTTTTATTGATTTATCTTTAGCTTCGATCATGTTCCTATGTTGCTCGATGATGTCACTGAGTGATTTAGAGTGACCGGGATGGCTCATGGTCCCTTTCCTTTTTGTTGTGATTGCTTTTTGTCTGCGATGTGTCTGTCTTTTGCAAAAAGGGTTGCATTTCAGCTCTGGCCTTCAATGCCATGATGCTACGCATCCATTTTGCTACATAAAAATAAAGGTTCTCACCTACAAAGTGCATTACTGAAAGCAAGTTTTTCTTCGTCTCTAACTATCCTCTGTCTCATTTCTTCTTACTAACATTTCTTCCATCAGTTCGGATAGTCAGTCCAGTCTAGTGCTTCGATCTCCACACACATATGCTACATCCTGCATCTATTTGGTTAATACATTTGCATTTATATCAAACATCATATCACGCATCGTATCAAGCATTTTATCCATTTCATATTATAAATGCATAAAAAATACATAAAAATATATATCCATACATGTTCATAAACAATGCATAAGTCATCCATACATGGAAAATTATTATAAGTCATAATATATTGATGCATATCATATCACATATCACAATAATATCAGAGTACAAAATTGGATTGTCTGTCCTAAGTATGGCCCACAGGCTGACTACATAATATCAAACTGCATATGTCATCTATCTATCATAAAGGAGTACATGCCTCTGTCACTAGGTGCTCCCTTTGTCATCCTCATCCCCACCCTCATCCTCCTCATCATCCTCATCTCCCTCCTCTCCTATGAGTGGGAAGTCCTCCTGTCTCCTCGATACTGGAATATCAGGATCAGTCAACGGCACTGGTCATCATCGTGCAAACCATCTCTCATACTCCTTGGTCATCCTAGCATCCACCACATCTGACCTCCAATCCCACTGTCTCTGTTGTAGCTGTGCAAAGTTGGCATATGCTATGTGTGGCTAAATCATACTCCCCCACTAACTCATCTCTCTATGAGATCGGGCAAATTATGCAGTCCTCCTAGGTACATCCTGCCTCTCTCCAAACTGTCGTCTGACTCTCTCTGGCAGGTACATCTCAATCACTCTCTGGTAGTTCACTGGTTGCCCAATCAAGTACCTCTCTAGTCTACAATATGGTAGCTCATCATGATCATCTGACCATCCAGGGCAATCAAGATATGGCCTCCATATGAACTCTCTCAATCTGTCTAGCTCATGTTGCCAATACAATATGTATCCAAATGGACCCTATCTCAGTGCTCCCCCATAGCAATACACATATGGTTGGTGTGGTACAACCTGTCTCTCTGTAATCGGTCGACATATGGCTATGTGCTCAAATGCCCATACCTAAAGCAATGTGACTCCACAGCTCAAAGTCTGAACTCCCTGATATGCTATCTAATGTAGCTGAAAATATAGCATAGCAAGCACACATGGTCCCCATACGTACACCATCCCCTCTATCACCATCCGCTCTAGCACTCTTCCCCATCCAATAGGGAATCTATGTCCTCGTCTATCCCCTGCTAGTAGACATGCTATCACCACTGTTATCACCACATATCAACGATCGTACTCTACTGCCATGGTCTCCCAGTGGATCTCCCTCTCTACGATGTCCAGATCATCTATGTCGCACTCAAATAGCCTACAGAATGCATCTCTCCATGTATCAGAATGTGGAGGATGTGCCATACATCCTCTAGTGTCACAGTCGCCTCTCCAGTCACCAGATGGAAGGAGGAAGTCTCCAAATGCCATCGCTCTGCCAATGCGGTAAGCAATCCTGTGTTTTCCCTAATCTTGGGCATGAATGTGGTATAATATATCGCAAGTCCTGCTAATGTATCTCTATCTGTGCTCCTGAGTCTATGTCATAGCATGAAGCAGTCTAGTCAGTTCTCCCGCGTGATCAATGGATACTGTCGACTCTGCATCACAATTGGGGCATATTTTGTTAGTATTAGGGTTTTCTCCTATGGGCTGCATTTCCTTGTTTCATGGCCAAATTAGGGTGTTCTTTATCTATTTTTCCCTATCCTACCCTTATCCCCCCTTTTCAGATCATTTGCATGCTGTTTCGAACCAAAATTGGGTCACCAATGCACAACTGCGCCTATGTCAAGACTCCTGCGCTTGTGTCACATAACCTACACCTGTGTACCCCTACACAAGCACAAAAGACATCACACAAGCGCAGGATTCACCCTACACAAGTGCAGAAGTCATTTTCTGCATCCCTTGTGGGCCCCACAATGTCCTGCAAGCCAGTCAAATTCATGAAATTGAAAACATGGGTTTTTTAGATCCGTACCATTGCTCCTGTGTCATTCGGTGATCTGTAAGTATGTATACATTCTCCGAGGTGATCCGCCATTGGAATGTTCTCCATCTCTCTGCAAGTGTCCTTGTCCAGAGCAACAAATTCTCCTCTTTGGCTAGTTCAAATGAGCTCTTTTCACTCTCTTTGTCTCATTTCTAGATCTTTGTCAGTGCATAGATGGACGTGCACCCTCTCCATCTTATACTGGTCATGGTCTTTTGCACCATCATTTTCTTATCCTTCATGCATCCGATCTTCGATTGTTAGTCCGTTCGATCCTATCATTTTTATCGATCAATTGGCCTCTTTTCTACATGTTTCCGGCCAATTCCTCGAGGGGGCATGCATATGTCATTGTCAGTGTTTGGGGCATTTTCAGTATCATTCTTTGAAACAACGCTTAGAATCGCATTGTCTTAAAGAGGGGCAAAATGTAGACATCTAAAAATGGTCAACACTTGCGGAGTCATACTTTAACATTTGCGGATTACCTCATTTTAGGTTTTTGCATCGCATTAACATTTCTCCTATGATTTGCACTTGGTCTTTATCATTTGTGAGCATCGAGTCATTCTTCTACATTCTTCATTTGTCTCATCTTTGAATTTGGTCTTGTTGACAACACTCTCTAGTCATGATTTTGATCCATCTTATCCTGTCGCATCAATGTGCGTGCTCATTTGTCATCATTTTGGACATCGTCAATCCTAATTAGGGTTTTGTCCTCTTATCAATATTATCATCTGGCGATCGATTTGTCATCAATCCTTACCATTTTCAATCTTGTCATTTTGCGATCGATTGGTCATCGATCATTGTCATGTTCGATATTGTCATTTTGTGATCAATTTGTCTTTGATCGTGGTCATTTTCAATATTGTTGTTTTGCAATCTATTTTGTCATTGATCCTCATCCTCTTGTTAGTTTATCAATCAAATCATTTATCACATTGGATATTTATCAATTCAAAATCATGATCAACATTAATTATCTTCAATCAAGACCTAATTGTCATTCTCGCATTGCTAATTCATCTTCTAGGGTTTCATGATTTAATCATTTAACCTTGTTTGTCATTTCTCTCTCCAGGATTAATAAATTATTTATTTATCCTAAGTCTTCTCATCAAAATTAAATGTTCATTTAATTGGCTAATTATTCCTCTTTTTGTGAATTAATTAATAAATGAAAAATTATTAATTAATTTACCTAATTCTTAATTCCTAATTTTCCTCTTTTTCTAATTTTCTAATTTCTAATTCATCTAATTTCTATTCCCTCCTATTTCATCTCCTAATTTCATGGGAATGACATTTCAATTTGTCATAATTTGTCATAATTGACAATCAATCAATTTTGACATAGAAATTTGTCATAAATTGTCATGAATTATCAATCAATCAAATTTTGCATAGAAAGTGCATAATTTGTCATAATTTGTCATAATTGACATTTTTGATTTGCAATTTCCATTTGAATTGAATCATGCTAATTTGATCTTTTTCTCCAATTTCTCTATAAATTGGATGAATTTCTTCAATCCCAACTAATCAGATAATGAGAATGAGAATAATCACTTTTTCGAGTCAGTCACATTCTGAGTATTCTTGTGTCAATGTCAATCTTTCTTTCACATTAGGTGTATGCACTTGAAGGTGAGATCCACAAACAAAGGCTATTTGGAGAAGAAAGAAGGACAACGGAGCCGCATGAAGGAGCATTCAAATCTACATTTGGTTTGCATAATCTTTAGTATTGAATGTTTTTATTTCATGTCTCTATTGAGTGTGCTTAGGATAGATCATTGCATTTTAGTTTTTGTGATTGAGCTAGATTAGTTTTGATATATGCTTTGATGATTTCCGAATTCCTAACCTACACTTATGGCTAAGTTTGATGATAGCTGGATATGGCATAGGAGACTCTGCCATGTAAACTTTGATAACATTGTGAAAGATAGTAAGATCAAAGCAGTTAGAGGATTGCCGATGCTAAGCAAACCAGAAAATCCTCTGCACAGAGAATGTCAACTGGAGAAAATGTGCTCCTCAACCTTCAAAGGTAAATCTTTCACTGCAGACAATTTACTTGATCTTGTGCATACTGACTTGTGTGGTCCTATGAAAACTAGGAGTGTGCAGGGAGATAGGTATTTTATGATTCTTATAGATGATTGCCCAAGAATGATGTGGGTCACATTCTTGAAGGACAAGTTTGAAGCCTTTGGAAAGTTCAAAGCTTTCAGAGCACTGGTAGAAAAGGAAAGTGGAAGAAGAATCAAATGCCTAAGAACTGATCAAAGGGGAATTCACTTCCAGTGGATTCAAAAAATATTGTGAAGAGAATGGCATCAAGAGGCAACTATCTTCCCCCTGGACTCCACAATAGAATGGCTTAGCAGAAAGAAACAACCAGAGTGTGGTTGAAGCAGAAAGAACTATGTTGATCCAAGGAAAGGTTGCTCACACCTTTTGGAGAGAAGCGATGAGTACTGCAGTCTACACAATGAACCAGGTACTCATCAAGAAAGGAAAGGATAAGACTCCTTATGAGTATTGGACTGATAAGACACCAGTGGTAAGCTACTTTAGAGTGTTTGGTAGCAAATGCTATATCAAGAGAAGTGAACATCAGAGTAAGTTTGATGCAAAATTTGATGAGGAAATATTCCTAGGATATTCCACCAAGAGTAAAGCTCTCAAATGTTTCAATAATAGGACTCAGAGAATAGTTGAAAGCCTCAATGCCAAGATTGATGAAAACTCTGAGAAACCTGAGGAAATCGATAGTGAGCATGTAGGAGATGAATCGGTAGTAACCTTTTAGGAACTGGTTGCAAATTTACCCAGTACCAGTAATTGTACTCCTACACCGATAGAGGCTGATGTTGATGAAGATGAGGATGAAATAGAAAAGAAAGAGGAATCTGTTAAGAATATACCTAGGTATGTCAAACTCAATCATGATCCAAAATAAATCATAGGAGACAAAGATGCTAGAATTCTTACAAGAAGAAAGGTCAGAGAAAACTCATGTATGACCTCTGAATTTGAGCCCAAATCATTCAAAGAGGCACATAAAGATGAAAAATGGATCAAGGCAATGGAAGAGGAACTTGACTAGATAGAGAAGAATGGTACATGGTATTTGGTACATAGACCAGAGCATAAAAAATGTCATTGGAACCAAATGGGTTTTCAGAAATAAGCTGAATGAGGATGGCACAGTGGCAAGGAACAAAGCCAGACTAGTATGTAAAGGATATGCCCAAGAAGAAGGGGAAGACTATGGAGAAACCTTTTCTCTAGTAGCAAGATTGGAAGGAGTTCGTATGCTCCTTGCTTATGCAGCTTTTAAAGGATTCAAGGTATACCAAATGGATGTAAAATCTGCATTCCTAAATGGAATACTTGAAGAGGAGGTGTATTTAGAGAAACCAGATGGGTTTGCCCTATCAAAAGATAGTGACATGGTGTGTAGGCTACATAAAGCCTTGTATGGACAAAACAGGCACCTAGAGCATGGTATGAATTCTTGCACTCCCATCCTGTGAAGATTGGATTTGAAAGAACAAGTGAAGATAGTGATATCTACTTGAAATCAAAAGGAGATCAGATTCTGATCTATGAAGTATTTGTTGATGACATAATCTTTAGTGGTGATGACAAGATGAGTCATGAATTTGCTGATGAGATGAAAAAGGAGTTTGAAATGTCACTCATAGGGGAGATTAATTTCTTCATTGGACTGCAAATTCATCAAATGAAAGATGGAACCTTTATTACTTAGTCCAAGTATGTCAAAGAGGTATTCAAGACCTTTGGCATGGAAGACAACAAACCAGTTGGTACACCAATAATAACTGGTTGTAAACTATCAAAGGAGGATGACTCAGCATTGGTAAATGAGAAGGAATACTGATCAATGATTGGTAACTTGCATTATGTAGTGCATAGTAGACCGGACATTGCACATGCAGTGGGTATTACCGCCTAGTTTCAAAAAAGCCCAAGATAATCTCACTTGGTAGAAATCAAGCGGATTCTTAGATATCTAAAGGGAACTATTGACTATGAATTATGGTATCCATCCAGTGATGATTTCAACCTAAAAGTGTTCATAGATGCTTATTGGGCTAGTAATGCAGATGACCAGAAGAGCACAACTGGTGGTGCATTCTTTCTCGGTGGAAGATTAGTCTCATGGATGAGTAAGAAGAAGAGTTGTATCTCTCAGTCCATAGCAAAAGCGGAGTATGTTGCAGCATTTATGAATTGCACTCAGACTATTTGGATGAAGCATGTATTGAATGGCTTCAAAGTTCCTACATCTATATCAGTAAGTATATTTTGTGACAATACAAGTGCAATTAACATTTCCAGGAATCTGGTTTTACATGCTAGAACCAAGCACTTTGAACTCAAGTATCATTTCTTAAGGGAAAAGGTTCAAAACAAAAAGGTGGCATTGGAACATGTTTCCTGTAAGGAGCATTTAGCAGACATATTCACCAAGCCTCTACCAAAGGCTTCATTTACCTATTTGAGAGGTGAATTAGGGGTGATGCCCCTTCAAGAGGTGAACTAAAGGTATGTGCTCCACATGAGTTAGGTATTGCATTATCAAATCTTTTCAGGATTGATGTGTTGAAGGATGCTACTCCTCAGGGGGAGCAGCATAGTGGAACATGGTTAGCTTGTGCCTCCACTTTGGCATTATTGTCAAAGGGGGAGAAGATGTGAACTTTGTTGAAAGTGTAAACCACTATGTTCACTGCTTCTCTCCAATACACATGAGGTATATTTTTTTCTAATATCATGCTTCTATCTAAATCCAAAATAGTTCTATTCTTCCTTTCCACAACTCCATTTTGTTGAGGTGTTCAGGGTGCTTATAGTTGTCTTTTTATTCCATTCACTTCACAAAATGTATTGAACTCCATAGATGTAAATTCATCTCCTTGATCTGATCTTAAACATTTCATTTTCTTGCCTTTTTCATTCTCTACAAGTGGCTTGAATAATTTAAATTTCCCAAATGCTTCAGATTTATCCTTGAGAAAAGTAACCCAACACATTCTAGAATAATCATCAATGATTAACACAAAGTATCTATCTTCCTCTAGACTTCTTGTTCGTGTCGGACCACATAAGTCAATATGAATTAAATCAAGAACATCATTGGTTTTCTCATAAATACTTTTGAAATTTGTTCTAACTTGCTTTCCCATTTGACATTCCTTACATTCTAGATTATGAGGTTTTACAATCTTAGGTAAATCTCTTACTACCTTAAATGAACTAATCTTTACAATGCAATCAAAATTCACATGATAAATTCTTTTATGCCATAACCAACTTTCATCAATATGTGCAATCAAGCATGTCTTTTCATTGGTATTCAAATGAAAGATATTACCTCTAGTCTGATTACCGGTTGCAATTTCCAAACCAGTTCTATTCATGATTTTGCATTTACCATTCTTGAATTGTAACTGAAATCCTTTTTCAACTAATTGACCAACACTCAAAAGATTATGCTTCAAACCTTCAACATAATAAACATTGCCAGTATTGTGCTTACCATCAAAGGATATAGTGCCTTTTCCTCTTATCAAACAAGCTTTGTCATCTCCAAATCTCACTAGACTTCCATTGTAATCTTGAAAAGATAAGAATTTACTTTTATCACCAGTCATATGATGTGAACATCCAGAATCTATAATCCATTCATCCTTTTCTTCAATTTAATTGCCAGTGCCTACTCTACCGGTGGAGCAGTAGGTGTCAGTTGATCTTCTATAATCGCAACAAAATCCCATCCATTGTCTCATGGTTCTTCATCAGAATCATCAGTAACTCCTTCGTCAGCATAGTAACATGATTTGTCCTTATTCTTCTTAAATCTGTATCTCTGATATTCAGGGTTAGGCTTATATGTTCTTCTAGCTTCTTCTCTTAATCTTGCATGTCTTTTAGAATATCTACATGCCATGTGACCAATTTTATTGCAGCTAAAACATTTGAAAGGTGATTTACCTTCATACTTACTTCCAATAGGACCTTTATGCAAGTAGGACCTTTAGGCATTTTCCTTGCAAATAGTGCTTCAAGTTCTTCCAATTCTTCATTTTCCTTTCTGATGTCTTCAAGTTCTTTTGCATAAAGTGCTTTCCAATCAGATTTGTCAGTTGATGATGAGGATGTTGTAGATGAAGATGCTTTCAAAGCTAAATTTGTTTTAATTGTCGCAAGAGGACCAAATTCCTCAAGTTCAAATGCTGAAAGTTTTCCAACCAAGCTATCTCTAGATACTGATGTATTAGGCATAGTTCTCAATTCATTAATATCAGTTTCTTTCATTTTGTATTCTGGTGGCAATGCTCTTAAAAATTTAGAAACAATTTCATCTTCACTTAAGGAACCTCCACAACATTGTATTCCCAAAACAATTTCATTTACCCTTTCCATAGAAGCAGAAATTCTTTCATCTTCTTCCATTTTCGAATTTTCATACCTGACCCAAAAGCATTCCAATTTTGCAATTTTGACAGTGGTATCTGTAATACCCTAAAAATGGTCATCTAAACCATGAGCCCCTAATCTCGACCACATCACCAAGGTCTTAACCAAAGGCAATTAAATAAATCTTGAGCACACAATTAATTCTTTAATCATCAATGTCACATGGAAAAATTAATCACTCAATATTAATTGAATATTTATTTAATTAATTAAATCCTTCCAAGTAAATCATTATCTTATTTATTTTATTAAATATCCTAGCATATTTAATTAAATAATTCAAATTGCCATAAATCTTCACAAAAGGAAACAAAGCAAAAAAGGAATTAATTGACAAAAAGAAAGAATTGAAAATTGAGAAAAGAAATCAATTGGAGATAATATTGAAAAACACATTAAAAATTGATGAATAATATCAAAGAAATTAATTAAAACAATTAAATGTTAAAATTGAATGAAATAGAGAATAAATCAGTTTTTTTTCTGATTTTATCTTAATTTTAGTTCAATTTCCTTTAAAATAGAGAAAGGCATCCAATCAAATCAATTCACCTGGATTGTGCTTCCTCTTGGAAAATCTTGACCGCTCATCATCATTTGATCTCAGCCTTTGGTTTCTTTTTGAATTTTCTATAAATTCAAGCTCTCATCTCATTCAAAGGAATCCTAAAAAATATATTGTTATTATACTGATTTTGCTCTAGGTTCATTGAGAATATTGCATACATATTTAGATCATTTATCTCATTTATTGCTTAAATCTTGTTAGATTTATTTTGCATTCATCATGCTCATATAGATTAAATCCTTCATCTTGGTGTTGTCTAGTCCTAGATTGCTTATACAAATCTAAGAGAAATCTTATACTCGCATCTTTTAGAAGGCAATGGGTCACTTTGCAGTGGTTTATTGTTTATTCATTGATTATTGATTTGCTAACCATGTATGTAATGACTTGATTGAAGTGTTGTGCTTATAGATTCTTAGTTCACTTTTAACACAAACATTTCTAGCACCCACCGTGGGGCAGAAAACTACTTTTTTGGCCTCAAAATCATTCTTTTTATCCTACAAGTTTTGTCCATACATCCTTTGCGAAATATCATACGAGCAGTTTCACTGCATCGTATGACATTATATTGATGCCTGCAGTTTACCATACAAAACAAGATCATATCCTTTAAATTGTCATACGAATCAAAATATGGACTCATACGACATACTGATTCTATTATATTTTGTCATTCTATATTGATTTCTAACTCGTATGACATATTGTTTATGCTATCTTTTGTCATTCTATACTGATTTTTACCTCGTACGATAAAAGTGTTATGTCGTTTTGTTTTATGAAGATTGTCATACGATTCTATTTTTTGATAGATTAAAAATAGATTACTTTTCATGGTTTTTCTTGGATTAAAATTTGATTATGCTAATGTGGACCTTGAATTGTCTTTTGCCTGCCTGAGATTTTCACAGCCTAACCAGTTTCTTGCAGGATGCTTGTCAAAGAATATATCAATCAAACATACACCTGTCAAAGATTAAAAACAACATGACTAATGATGCATTGTTTTTGCAGGTTGCCTAAAGAGAAATCAATCAAACAATTGTGTATTCTTTAAATTTTTCTAGGCACCTAACTTGCTATCTGGATAATGAACAAAACTGTATTTTGTGTTTTTTTAGAAAATTCTGAGAGGTAGGAGAGTATGCTCTTGTCTTTCTAAGGCAATTAGAAATCTAGACCCTTAAGGCATTTTCTTTGTTTGAGATTTGTACATCTTTAGCAGGCTTGCCCTCTGGAGGAGCTTAAAAACTCTTAAAGCCTTTATGACCGGTGTGAGGGGAACGACCTAAGTGGGAATGGCTAAATGCCAAGTACTCCAACCCACTATAAAATAAACATGATTTGATGAAAATCAAGTCAACGACAGTGCTCGGGAATAGCTCTCCTCAGTACCTTCAGGTATATTGAACCTTGGTTTTCAAGACTGGGAGACCTCTTAATTGAGTTTATACCTCAACACGCTGAACGAAAGCCTTACTAGATCCAATTAAAATTAGAAGCTACCCGATTCACCTCCGAAAGGTTGATAATCTTTGGGCAAGAGATAATAACTCTCCCATTACACTTGCCATATCGTGCCCCCATTAGCATTTGGAGTCGGCTAATACGACATTAAGAATCCATTGTGTGAGACTTAGTGGCCATATTCTGATTAGCTATTGGGTGTGTACCTAAGTCAGCAAGGAAAGGTTTTCTTCTCTAAGCCAACTTCCATAGGGTTTGCATGTTGTGATTGGAGTTACTATTTATCTTGCATGTTTTCTATGTTTTCATCCTTGAAACTAAAACTAGAATACTAAAACTGGAGAAAACAAATCAACAAACTCAGTGATCAAAACTGTCTGTGTCACAAACTAGTCTATCCTGGTCAAAAATCAGTCCATCTCAGAATTGGTCATACTCAGTCATCATACTCAACAATTGAAAAAACTCAGAATTCTTGTCTCTGTTCTATTAACAGTCGTACAAGTCTGATCATTTATCATCCTGCACCATATCCTCTGTCATACAAGTCTTCTAAATTATCGTCCTAAGCTCAATCTTTTGTCATACAAAACCCAACAGTTTGTTGTTTAAAGCTAAATCCTGTGTCGTATGAGATAGAACTAAACAAAATCATTTGTCATTTGGGACCTATCCATTTGTCGTATGGTGCTAGGTAGCAACTCGTACGAAATAGAACTGTTGTCATCCTGAACTTGTTATACTATCGTACGGTCTTAGAAATTTTAACATATGAGTCTCTGATTTTGCCAGTCCAAAACAATCAAACCTATCCAAAATAGTCTATAGAAAGCCTGAAACTGGTTATCATCCTCCTGAGCATAAACAACCTTGATAGTGTACCTCTGTCGTTGCGTTGCACAATTTTGTCGATCATGTTTCAGCTAGTTTAATCAACTACTTATCAAAATTAAGTCACTTAGATAAACGTCTTACACAGGATAGATCATTCCTAAAACTAGACTAAGTCTTAGTCACTTCATCTTAAGTTAACTTAGATAACGTCTTACACATGATAGATCATTCCTGAAACCAGACTAGATCTTAGTTACTTCCTTCAATCACTACGTTAAAATGAACTAATAGCTACAATTTAATCTTGACTTCTGCAACACATCTCACTCTCGGTCCTGTCTATTACAAATGCCTGTTCAAACTAAAAGCTCTCGCAACAAAACAAAAAAAAAGGGAAAGAAACACTCTTTTCATCAAACGACAGTCCATTCTTCAAAGAAAACCCTTTTTACAACAAATCATCCTCGTCAGAGACACCAGTTTATGACATACCAATCTTTGGTCGGCCCTTATCACCCACCATGTCTGGGGAAAGAGAAGAAAAAGAAGCTAATAAATGAGATACTCACGATGACTTTAGCAATCAAGCCATTGACAATGATTCCTCGTCGACTGAATTTGAGCTTCCTGAACCTCCTGAAGCCAAAATCCATAGATGTCAGAATGATAAAGAGTTCCAGAGAATAATGAAGGTCATAATGGTTGGCAAAAAAGAAAACTATTTCCTAGAATTAGCAAAGCAAGGCGCTAAACTCCCTACTGGTTATAATGTGGAAAACCTTGTCGCTAAAGAAGAAGAAACACCATGGAGACAGATAAGAAAACAAATGCAAATATTACAAACTGTGGTCACAAGACTAGAAGAAAAAGATAAAATGCCAAAACAATATTCTCTGGACACAATATGCCCATTCCCATTTGACAAAATCCTTTACATGCCTCCATTTCTTTCACAAGTTGAGATCCCAAAATTTGACAAATATGATGGTACCTTAGATCCTCAAGATCATGTTAGAGAGTTTTGTGCTTCTTGTATGGAGTTTATACATGATCAAACGTACCTCATGCACCTTTTCCCATGGAGTTTAGGGGGTCAAGCAATGAAATGGTTCTAAAGTCTACCCAAAGGGATAAAAACATTTGAATAACTAATCTAACTATTCTTGCAATAATACTCATACAACATTTGACATCCTGTGACTATGATAGATATTTGCAATACTAAATAGAAAACAGGAGAGCCTTTTTCTCACTTTCCTCCAACGTTGGAGAAAGATGTTCTCTAGGTATCCATGACCTATCCCATACTCAGAGAAAATGGATATATTTGTCAATAACTTGGTCCCAAAACTGAAATATAGTGTGCAAATGCAAGTACACCCATCATTTAACAAAATGGTAGATAATGCTATTTGGATGGAAGATTTGCTCATAAAGAAAGGGGATATCTCACCTTAGAAGGAAACACAACCAGGATCTAGCTCTAAAGAAAACAATAAATGCTAGAAGTATGGCAAAGATAGCAACAAGAATGTTGTTAATGATGGAGTAGTAGATACTATCCAAGCAAAGACAAAATCCACAATATTTAACTTGGCCAGTGGCACACAAGCACTCAAGGCAGCTGAAAATACAATAGAAAATCCTCCAAAGAAAACAAGAGAATGGTTTAAAAACAAACCTTGGGTTTAAAAGCCTAAGCATGATTTTACTCCTCTAGATGAATCATATGAATCGGCTTTCAAAGCCTTATTGGCAAATAATCTGATAACATTGCTAGATAATTCTAGGCCATATGACCTAGAAATTAGACCCAGGTGGTGGAGAGAAAATGAATACTGCGACTACCATCAGAACAAGGGACATAACATAAACCACTGCATAAAACTCTAACATGAAATCCAAGATCTCATTGTTGGAAATCACCTGACAAATGCTGATCATAAGGCCTTTAAAGATCCCTTACCCAATTATGAACAAGGAGATTCCTCAAAATCCTAGGGAGGAGCTAGAGTCAATTATACCTACACTAATAATGATAATGTGATCAACATGATTGAATCTGCTCAAACTAAATGTTGCAATGTGATCATAGTCCAGGATCACCAAAGTCAAGCACAAACTACTAATGTCATGACTTGCACTCAAAGGAAGATTACTCTCCTAGAAGCTAGTTTCTCAACTTTCAATCAAACAACATCAAATCTACCAAAGAGACAAACATACACAATTGTGGCCAAATCAAAATAGTGGGCTTCATCATCTTCTCCTATTTATAATATTGTCGAACAATTGAAGAGAACCAATGCTCAAATCTCCATTTTGGAATTGCTTAAGACCTCTTCTAATCATAGAGAGGACCTGGACAAGGCTTTAATTACCACTAGTGTCCCTAAAGATTTAGACATAGATCGGTTTCAATCTATGGTCAGTCACCTGACCTCACCACATTAGCTCACTTTCTCTGAAAAAGATGATAACTCATTGAGTCACCCATATAACCAGCCATTACACATTGAAGCCATGATCCATAAACACTAGTTAAATGTGTTTTGATAGATGGAGGCGCTGGGTTGAATATTTGTACCTACAATCTATTAACACAGCTGGGATTTTTTGAAAATGTTATTGATCCAACAAAGAAGATAACAATCAAGGCTTATGATGAAGAAGAAAGAACTTCTAAGGGTCTGGTACTATTACTAATCAGAGTAGGACATATGGAAAGAGATGTCATTTTTCAAGTCTTGGATCTTCATCTTTCATACAACATCTTACTGGGTAGGCCATGGATTCATGAAATGAAAGTAGTACCATCTACATATCATCAATGCCTAAAGTTTCCTTATAATTGAGTTGAAGTCAGTATTCCAACTGATACAAGCTATACCTACAATGCATTAATGCAGAGTGTTGATGCCTTATACCTGCAATGCATTAATGCAGAGTGTTGAAGCCTTTGTTCCTCATAATAGATTAGCTTCTGTAGTGGAAAGTTCAGAATCTTTGCTGAAAGATTTAGAAAAGAAATTGAAAATCACAAACACTGGTATGGATGGATACAAGATAGAGCCTATACTCTCACTAATGTCGCTTCCTTCATCACCAAGATAGTCAGGAAAACAATCAGAGGCTATGAAGCCAAAAATTTCAACTCCAAAAGTCATTTATGATGGTCTCTTTATACAGTCCTCTACTTCTCTTGCAGATGAAATAGAAGAGGATGATGTCCTCAAATCACTTTTTAAAGAAGATAACGCAAACAAAGAAATATGACATTGTGAGATTTCTCCGACACAATATGGTCCAGGATATAAACTGTTGCAACATATGGAATATTTCAGTGCTGGTCCTCTAGGCATGTGTCAACAAGGTATTGTTGAACCCATCCAGTTACAAACTAAGTCTGTCAATGATAAAGTTGGACTAAGATATGAACCGAGAAAGCAATCAAATCAGAAGCACATGCCCCATCATCAACATAAGTGGAAGAAAAAGGTACTACCTTTAACAACACAAGAAATTAATACTCACCAAACTTAGGAAAAGTGTGATGATGAACAAAAAGAATTGTCCACCCAAAGAGAGGAAACATATGGTAATCAAGTTCCCGTTATATCTGCTATAATATCACAGGAAGTAGAAGTCCTAGAGGATATGAGAGATGAAGTATACAAAATCAAAGAATTGTTTGCACCACTAAACATACCAGTCATATATACTAGCAAACAACAAGTAGATGATTCAGAAACCAATTCAAATGAGTATGAATGGGGTCCAGATCACATCTTAGATATATCTACTATAGAAACCCTTGAAGAATCTAGTGATATCACAGATAACTCACAAGAGCTGATATGCCTAAAAATGCAAAAGGAAATAGAAGAAATTAGACTAAAAAGACAAGAAGACTATGCACGACAACTAGAGAAAGATTGGACACAAGCAATTTATTCACCTACTAACAAGATAGGACAAATAAGGTATAGAACTACCAATGAAGAATTACAAGCTACAGAAATAGAACTAGTCATCAGCCTAGAGGAAGTTGAATGGAATAGACGACAATGATTAACAAAATCATCAAAGCTATGTTCACAAGTGTGTCAAATACAGGTAATCAATGAACCAAATCATGAAGGAACTTGCAACATCAAAGATGTGAATGTTGATACTATATATACCTTTACTAAGCCACTTGAAGATGAGTCAGAAACTTCATCCTATGACTCTGATGACTCAGATAGGAGCTCTATTTATAACAACAATGCATTATGACTACTCTGTCATAAATGATGAGATACTGTCTATTGATCCTATTACCGTTGTACCACGGTATGTAGTGTAGTCCAAAGTAGGTGATGATGCTAGAAGTAGATTGGTTGGGTTAGGTCCAATAAATACTAACATGAATTTTGATAATCATGTTGTAACTCTTCCTGGTCTCGAGACACATACGCAAGGTAGTCATCTGGAAATCAACTGGTTGGTCCAAATTCATGATGATAGTACCATGAACTCCCTCGAGCCTATTCCAACCTTATCCTTAATGCATCCAGAACTAATTGATTGTACTCTTTATAACCAACCCTTGAATGTACCTACTTTTGCCAATGACTATATGTTAGCTTACTATCTCAATGCAGTTGAGCCCATGTGCTCTTCCACCAATGAACAAAATGAAAATACGACCGAAGCGAATATCAATTATCTTAGTCGCAAAAACAAGAAAAATAAAAATAAAAGATCTGGTGGCGAAACCACATTGTGGCAGTGTTAGAATCTAAAAAAGAGAAAATAAAGGACATACCTAAAGGTGAAAACCTCTCTGAGGTGCCTAAAGGTGAGATACTTGATATACTACCAAGTCACTTCCAGGAAAGGTCCTCCATACTGATCGAGCCAACTCAGCCATTAAACATTGAGAGTCAAGAGACACCACATATAATTCATGTAGCTCAATCACTATCAGCAGAAGAATTAAAAGATTTCACTCATCTATTCTCATAAAAGAAAATAAACTTTGCGTGGACATATTCTGATATGTTGGGCTTGGATCCTGATCTCATTATGCACCATCTTTCAATTACACTAGGAGTAAAACCAGTTAAGCAAAAACTCCATAAGATGCATCCACATGTGGCACTGCTGGTCAAGGATGAGCTAGAAAAACTTCTAAAAGTTGGATTCATTAGAGCTATAGATTATGCTGAATGGATTTCAAATATAGTACATGTGTCAAAGGTAGATAAGTCTATTAGAGTTTGCACAGACTTCAAAGACCTCAATAAAGCATGTTTGAAGGATGACTTTCCATTACCAAACATTGACATGATAGTCGACATGACTGCTAGATACAAGATGTACTCACTAATGGACGAATTCTCTGGCTACAACCAAATCAAAATAGCTCCTGGAGATCAAGAAAAGATAGCTTTCACCTATGCATGGGGAACCTTTTGCTAGAACGTCATGCCATTTGGGCTAAAGAACGTAAGAGCGACCTATTAGAGAGTAGTTACTACCATTTTTCATGACATGATGCATAAGAATATAGAAGATTATGTTGATGACACCTTAGTGAATACTCTGAAGAGATTAACACATATTCAAGAATTACGTCCTATACTAGACAAAATGGAAAAGTTCAAACTCCGGTTAAATCCAAAAAAGTGTGCATTTGGAGTAACATCAGGAAAATTGCTTGGTTACATAATTTCAAAAAAAGGAATTGAGTTTGACCCTAAAAAGGTCCAAGCTATAATGGAAATGCCTCCACCCAAGAATATCAGTTAGATGAGAAGTTTACAAGGTTTTCTTTAGTCAATAAGATGTTTTATATCTCAGCTAGCAGATAAGGCTCAACCTTCGACGAAGGTATTAAGGCAAGGAGTTCAATACAACTAGGATAAATATTGTGAACAACATTTACAACAAATCAAAGAATATATTTCTAATCCACCCATATTAATGCCACTGATTCAAGGTAAGCCACTGATCCTATACATATCAGCTACAAATACTTCAGTGGGGGCACTTCTAGCACAACAAGATAACAATAAAAAGGAATGAGTTATCTATTACATCAGCAGAATATTGGTGTCATATGAAATGAACTAAACTATAATAGAGAAAGTTGTTGGTATTTTGGATATGTTGATATGGTTTTGCCATTGATATCAACACTTGATGTCTACAACTTATCAACTCTGGCATCATTCACCAGCAGGCAAACCCTGACTCTGGCACCGATAGACTCTACACCGGTATTCTATCCACTAGCAAGTTATATTATTTACAGGAACTTGGAACGATATGAAGGACACTTGGGTATGTTGAAGACATTGTTTGAACACCTTGTCTTGGAGAATTGTTCATTGGTACATTCAAGTTTGCATATTTGCTTTCACTGGCAAATAGGTCCAGGATATGCACCGGCAAACTTATCTATTCAGATCAGCATGACACATTTTGGAGATGATTTAATTATGTTGTAAATGCATTAAGTCGACATGTTGAATTGGTTATTTCATTAGATATTGTTTTATAAATTACTTTTATTGTAATATCTTCTTAGAGCCGACCTACTAAAATTGGTCTTAGGTTCTGGTATATATGTAAGACCTTATTTGTAATATCAAAGTGTGGAATGTTGATTGTGAAATAGAAGAAGGGATATGCGAGATTAAGTAGAGCTATACATGCAGACATCATTTGAAGATTGAAGGAAGGTATTTGTGAAAGACAAACAGAACTCTACCAGTACTGAATCCAGCATATGAAGATGCTATATTGAAGCAGTACATTATCATTGGATTTAACCATCCAATTGTAGTCAGTGTGACTCTCATTTGTGATTGAGCAATGAGCTCTAGGCAGTTGGCCTTTCTGCATGTGCAAACACCATTTTTGTACACATACTATCTGCAGTAGCATCATCTGATTGTGGGTAAGGTTTCCCACCGTGGTTTTTCCCCTTACAAGGTTTCCACGTACAAACTTTGGTGTTATGTGTTGTGGATTCTTTTATCTTTCTATTTCATGCATTATTCTTTATCGGTACTGCAATTAACTGATAAACTGTATACCAGCATAAAGTTCTGTTTACCGGTATTAAGGATCAAGATTGGTTAAGTTGTTTTTGGTTTAAGTTTTGTTGGAAAACTGATTCACCCCCCCCCCCCTCTCAGTTGTCTCTGGGACCTAACAATTGGTATTAGAGCTAAGTCCTCTTTTGCAAAAGTTTAACAACTTGAGGAGATCAAATGACTACTAACTATTTCAGGAAGGACAGTCCTAAACTTGATGGAAACAACTATGGAATATGGAAGATCAGGATGGGTTATCAGATAGGTCTACTGCTAAAGCTATTTGGAACCATTTGGAAACACTTTATGAAGGAGATTCCACAGTAAAAATTGCAAAACTTGAAAACTTCTGAGTCAGGTATGAAAATCTGAAAATGGAAGAAGATGAAAGGATTACTGCTTTTATGGAAATAGTTAATGAAATTGTTTTGGGTATTAAATGTTGTGGAGGAACCTTAAGTGAGAGTGAAATTGTTTCAAAATTTTTAAGAGGATTTCCATCAGCATACAAAATGAAAGTTACTGCTATAAATGAACTAAGAACAATGCATAATGCATCAATAACTAGGGATACATTGACTGGAAAACTTTCATCTTTTGAAATTGACAAAATTTGGTCCTATGGCTACTATAAAGACAGATTTGGCTTTTAAGGCATCAACTTCATCTGAACCATCATTTGACAAATCTGATTGGAAAGCCTTTTATGCAAGAGAACATGAAGATAGTAGGAAAGAAAATGAAGAGCTTGAAGAACTTGAAGCACTATTTGTAAGGAAAATGCTTGAAGGTCTAGTTGGAAGTAAATATGAAGGTAAAGCACCCTTTAAATGTTTCAACTACAATAAGACTAGTCATATGGCTTCAAGATGTCCTGAAAGACATGCAAGGTTAAGAGAAGAAGCAATAAGAACATATAATCCTAACCCTGAATATCAGAGATATAGATTTAAGAAGAATCAAGATAAATCTTGTTATCTTGTTGATGAAGGAGTGACTGGTGATTCTGATGAGGATCCGATAGACAATGGATGGGTCTTTGTTTATTTAACAGAAAATAAATAAGCACCTACTGCTCAACCGGTAGAACAGGCTCTAGCAGTTTAAGTGGAAGTTAAGGATGAATGGATAATTAATGCAGGATGTTCACATCACATGACTGGATGTTAGGAATCTGGAATACATCACAGCATATCAAAACCAATCTAGCTCAATCACAAAAACTAAAATGTAATGATCTATCCTAAAACACACTCAATAAAGACATGAAATAAAAACATTCAATACTAAAGATTATGCAAACCAGATGTAGATTTGAATTCTCCTTCATGCGGCTCCATTGTCCTTCTTTATTCTCCAAATAGCCTTTTTTTGTGGATCTCACCTTCAAGTGCACACACCTAATGTGAAAGCAAGATGGATATTGGCACAAGAGTACTCAAAGCATGATTGATTAGAAATTTGATAATCTGATTATTCTCATTAGTTGGGATTGAAGAAATTCATGCAATTTATAGAGAAATTGGAGAAAAGATCAAATTAGCATGAAATGGATATTAGAAGCAATTGATTTCAAAAATGGCACAATTGAGTAAAAAGAAGAAGGTTATGACACCTTCTATGTCATGAATTATGACATATTGCAAATGCAAAGACTAGAAAATTAGAACATTATGACATCTTGCTATGCCAAGAGTATGATGAATGAGAAATTCATGCTTCCACCGAAGCACAAAAATAGGGAGAACT
Source organism: Cryptomeria japonica (assembly GCF_030272615.1). Classification (NCBI taxonomy): domain Eukaryota; kingdom Viridiplantae; phylum Streptophyta; class Pinopsida; order Cupressales; family Cupressaceae; genus Cryptomeria; species Cryptomeria japonica. Next base: position 147,564,606 of record NC_081415.1, read on the forward strand.
AGAGACAATGTAATTAGGTGGAAATTAGAATTAGGAAATTAGAAAATAGGTGGAAAATTAGAAAATTAGGTAGATTAATTAATAATTTGTCATTTATTAATTAATTCACAAAAAGAGGAATAATTAGCCAATTAAATGAATATTTAATTGCGATGAGAAGACTTTAGGATAAATAAATAAATTATTTAACCTAGAGGAAGAAATGACAAATTTAGGTTAAATGAATAAATCATAAAACCTTAGAAGATAAATTAGTAATGCAAGGATGACAATTAGGTCATAATGTCAATTCGATTTGATCATGATTTTGAATTGATGAATGATTAACGTGATAAAAATGTGCCAATTGACGAGGAACAATGACTAATTGATCCCAATTGACATGACGACGATTGATGATAAATTGATCGCAAGATGACAAAATTGACAAGAGGACAAGGATCGATGATGAGATTAAAAATGACCACGATTGATGACAAAATCAATCGCAAAATGACAAGATTGAAAATAGGACAAAACCCTAATTAGGATTGACAATGTCCAAAATGATGACAAATAAGCATGCACATTGATACGATAGGATAATTTTGACCCAAAATCGTGATTGAAAGTTGTTGTCGACAAGACCAAATTTGAGAATAAAATGATTGAAGAATGTAGAAGAATGACTCGATGCTCACAAATAATAAAGATCAAGTGCGAATCATAGGAGAAATGTTAATGTGATGCAAAAACCTAAAATGAGGCAATGCGCAAATGTTAAAGTATGACTCTGCAAGTGTTGACCATTTTTAGGTGCCTACATTTTGCCCCTCTTTGAGACAATGCGATTTTAAGCATTGTTTCAAAGAACAATACTGAAAATGCCCCAGACAATAATAATGACATATGCATGCCCCCTCAAGGAATTGGCCGAAAACATGCAAAAAAGAGGCCAATTGATCGATAAAAATGATAGGATCGAACGGACTGACAATCGAAGATCGGATGCATGAAGGACAAGCAATTTAAGGTGCAAAAGAACGTGACCAACATAAGATGGAGAGGGTGCACGTCCATCTATGCACTGACAAAGATCTATAAATGAGACCAAGAGGGTGAAAAGAACTCATTTGCACTAGCCAAAGAGGAGGATTTGTTGCTCTGGACAAGGACACTTGCAGAGAGATGGTGAACATTCCAATGGTGGATCACCTCGGAGAATGTGTATGTACTTATAGACGACTGGACGATGTAGAAGCAGTGGTATGTATCATGAAAACCCATATTTTCAATTTCATGAATTTTGATCGCTTGCGGGACATTGTGGGGCCCACAGAAACTACAAAAAATAAGTTTTGTGCTTGTGTAGAGTGAATCTTGTGCTTGTGTCATATCTTATATGCTTGTGTAAGGGTACACAGGTGCAAGTTATGTGACATAGGTGTAGGATACACAACACAGGCGCAGTTGTGCCTTGGATACTCAATTTAGGTCAAAAATAGCATACCAATGAGCCAGAAAGGGGGGGGTAAGGGTAGGATAGGTCAAAATAGATAAAGAACACCCTAATTTGGCCATGAAACAAAGAAATGCAGCCCTTAGGAGCAAACCCTAATACTGACAAAATTGTGCCCCAATTGTGATGCAGAGTCGACAGTATCTGTTGATCACACGGGAGAACCGACCAGACTATTTCATGCTACGACATAGACTCAGGAGCACGGATAGAGATATCTTAGCAGGACTTGGCATATATTATATCAAATTCATGCCCAAGATTAGGGCAAACATAGGATTGCTTACCACATTGGCAGAGCGATGGCATTCGGAGACCTCCTCATTCCATTTGGCGACTGGAGAGGCGACAATGACATTAGAGGATGTATGGCGCATCCTCCGCATTCCGATACATGGGGAGATGATAGAGTATGACCCAGTCATAGGGAGAGATGTGTTATGTAGGCTATTTGAGTGCGACATAGATGATCTGGACATCGTCGAGAGGGAGATCGGCTAAGAGAGCATGGCTTCAGAGTATGACCAATGATATGTGGTGATAGCAGTAGTGATATCATGTTTACTAGCAGGGGACAGACAAGGACATGGATTCCCTATTGGATGGGGAAGAGTGCTAGAGTGGATGGTGACACAGGGGATGGTATACGCATGGGGACCATGTGTACTTGCTATGCTATATTTTCAGCTGCATCAGATAGCATATCAGGGGGTTCATACTTTGAGTTGTGGAGTCACATTGCTACAGGTATGGGCATTTGAGCACATAGCCATATGTCAACCGATTACAGAGAGACAGTTTGTACCACACCAACCATATGTATACTGCTATGGGGGAGCACTGAGACAGGGTCCATTTCGATACATATTGTACTGGCAACATGAGCTAGACAGATTGAGAGAGTTCACATGGAGGCCATATCTTGATTGCCCTGGATGATCAGATGATCATGAGGAGCTATCATATTGTAGATAGAAGAGGTACTTGATTGGGCGACTAGTGAATCACTAGAGAGTGATTGAGATGTACCTACTAGAGAGGGTCAGACGATAGTTTGGAGAGAGGCAGGATGTACCTAGGAGGATGGCACAGTTTGCTTGATAGCACAAAGAGACGAGTCAGTGGGGGAGTATGATTCAGCCACACATAGCATATGCCGACTTTGCACAGCTATAGCAGAGATAGTGGGATTGGAGGTCAGATGTGGTAGATGTCAGGATGACAGAGGATTATGAGATATGGTTTGCATGATGATGGCCAGTGCCTTTGACTGATCCTGATATTCCAGTATTGAGGAGACAGGAGGACTTCCCACTTGCAGGAGAGGAGGGAGATGAGGATGATGAGGAGGATGAGGATGGGGATGAGGATGAGGGGGATGATGAGGATGGAGGTGATGGTGGGGATGACGATGATGAGCCAAACTCAGCTGATCAAGAGACATTGCAGGATATACCCATAGAGCCGGAGACAGCTAGCATAGAGGAGATGGAGATATGCAGGGCTACCATAGTGAGTTAGTAGGATCACATTGCGACATTGGAGAGATAGTAGGATCAGTTCAGAGCAGAGATAGCCAGACTCACAGCAGCTCAAGATATAGCCATAGCTCAGGCACATCGAGAGGAATAGAGAGTCACTGAGTTCATTGGGTCAATTAGGGATGCCAGTGCACAGGAGATGGCACAGATGCTGGTAGAGACCAGAGAGGAGATATGCCATTGGAGGACACTATATGAGGGTGTTGTTCCACCAGAGCAGAGGGCAGTTTCATATCGTGCATGATCGAGGACAGAGAGTAGGGCATGCTCTTAGAGGTCATTGAGCAGCATGGGGGTAAGTGAACCTATGAGACCACCACAACCAAGACCAGGGGCAGGAGGGACATCATCCATGAGACATTGCAGGGATGAGGAGGATAGAGGGAGCACCCAGTGACAGAGGCATGTACTCCTTTATGACAGACAGATGACATATGTAGTATGATATTATGTAGTCAGCCTACGGGCCATACTTAGGACAGACAGTCCAGTTTTGTACTCTGATATTATTGTGATATGTGATATGATATGAATCGATATATTATGACTTATAGTTATTTTCCATGTATGCATGACTTATGCACTTGTTATGAACATGTATGGACATACTTTTATGTATTTTTGATGCATTTAAAATACGAAATGGATAAAAGGCTTGATATGATACTCGATATAATGCAAATGTACTAACCAATGAATGCAGGATGCGACATATGGAGATCGAAGCACTAGAATGAACTGACTATCCAAACTGACGGAAGAAACATTAGTAAGAAGAGATGAGATAGAGGACAATTAGAGACGAAGAAAAACTTGCTTTCAGTAATGCACTTTGTAGGTGAGAACCTTTATTTTTATGTAGCAAAATGGATGCGTAGCATCATGGCATTGAAGGCCAAAGCTGAAATGTAACCCTTTTTGCAAAAGACAGACACATCACAGACAAACGACAATCACAATGAAAAAAGAAAGGGACCATGAGCCATCTCGGTCACTCTAAATCACTCAGTGACATCATCGAGCAACATAGGACCATGATCGAAGCCAAAGATAAATCACAAAAGATAAGATGCACAAATTCAAACAAATCTAACAAACATCTTGATCTTCATTGTCAAAAGTTGAAAGAGCTGATAAGACAATCATGCTGTCTGGTTTCAGGACATGCGGTACCCCGTCTAAGATAGGACACAGTCTGGTTTCGAGTATACCATGCCCTGTATAAGACCCATGATAGTGTGAGTGATATCAATGCTGATGTTCAATCGATAAGACAATTTTAATCAGTTTGAATGCTTGATTTGATTGAAAAAGGCAACCTGTTAATGCATGATTTCAGGAAAGCACAGTGTTGGATTGCGTGTCATTGGATGTTTAGTGATCTGTCGATGCTCAAAGGGGATTTATTTTTGTTTTTGCTTTTCTTTTCGAGTTTTTACAATTTTCTTGTGTTCATTTTTTTTTTCAGGACTATATTTGACTTTTTAGGGACTTTTTCAGGACTTTTTACAATTTTTTAGAGATTTTTTTTTTTCAGGACGTTTTTCAATTTTTTTGAATTTTTTTCAGGACATTTTTCAATTTTTTTGGATTTTGCCCCCAGTGTCTAGCAAGGCAAGGAATATGACAAGTGAATAAATAGGCTTGCTAAAATATTGGTGGATAGAGGGAAGACAAAGGTCTTTTATTATGGAGACAATGCGGATGCAATTTTCAAGGGCTATTGCGTGATGGGACAAGAGACTAGATATGGCAATGTAAAGCAGTAACATGGCATGAGGGACATGTCAAGAGGTTTTTGAAACTATGTTTAAATTTTGTGTCCTTATGTCAAATCAAGATCAAGGAATAGAAAGAGTGTATGGATAGTGATAAGATATGGATAGGATAAGAAAGACCAAGAATGGATAAGGGACATGGACTGAAGGTCAAGATTGGCTAAGGGATAGTGGCAGAAAGTTGCAATAAGACAGGGAATATGGATGAAAGGTTATAACAAGCAAATGGATAAAGACCAAAAGCTATGATAGACTAAAAGCTGCAAACAAGATGCATGATGCTCATGACGATCCTTAGCCTTGTCAAGATCAAAGGTGGAAAGAGGAAACTGGACATGAGGGACAATAGGATAATGAAGAAGTAATAGGACATGAAGGAGTATGACATGGTATGATAGGATAATGAAGGGAAATAGGATATGAAGGAGTATGACATGGGTTCGATAGGATAATGGAACAATGAAGGACAAAAGGATATGATAGGATAAAACCTACCCCCAAGTGTGGTGTGCAAGAAGATCATAAATTACGCATGATGCCTGTTTGCCAGGTTTTCATCACGGTACTAGCCCAAAGCACCTGTTTGCTAGGTTTTCACCAGTGGACGAATTATTTTTGCTTTAATTTTTTTCTTTTGTCTTTTTTTTTTTTTTTCTCACTTTTTTTTTTACAATTTTGACTTTTTCAATAGAAGATGAACACATGATAGGGGGTGGAAGAAGGACTCAAACATCTTTTTGTTTGGATAGTAGCCTTGAAAAAAAATGGACCATGACCTTTAAAAAGTATGCTCAAAGACGTTGGTAGGATAAGGACATGGAAAATGAGATGAAACTAAGGTGAGGATTTATGCAAAGGATGGGATCGAAGGGATCGAAGGATGGAAGATATGCATTGGATAATGGATAGGGTATTGGAAGAACTAGGCTTCAGTGGATGGGAATGTTGGCAAGATCGACATTGGCACACACCTTGAGGGGTGATGGACTGATGGAGGAAAAATGGGTTTTTGATATTGAGATTTTGATGAAGGAATAGCTAGGGATTTGTGGACATAAGGGCCCAAAATGGATGAAGAAGGTGGTGGAGGAATAGACATGGAAGGTTTGGATGGAGGAACAACAATTTTAGATGCCAATCTGGGTTGTTCTTTTTGTGCTTCAAGGAGCTTCTTGGGGATCCACATGGTTTTTGATTTTTCATGCTTTTGTGGTTCCTTGGAGTGCATTGCTTGCACAAGGGATTTAGGAACCCATATATATTTTGCCTTTGCTTTATTTTGCTCAGTGGGCCTTTCTGACCTTTTGGATATTTCTTTTTCTTTATAGATCATATTTTTCTTTGTTTTGACATGTCGATTATATTAGACATGTTGATCCTTGAATACATGTGGATTGCTAGACTTATGACTTTTATACTTGGCATCCAAATTGCTTGGAGGGGGAAAGGAATGCATGGATGGATAGGAATGAAGTGGAGTTCTTTTGGATGGATGAAATTCACTCAAGGATGTGTGCCTTTGCTAACCTTGCATAGAGGATGAAGGGATATAAGGACCTAAGATGGATGGAAGAGATGATGGGGAAGGGATATGTTTGGATTTTGAAGGGATGTTGGATTTAGTAGGGGTACCCACGTCTTGAGGAATTTCACTGAGGTCATGACCCTTAATATTTTCTTTAACATGAAGGGATTCTTGCTTATGAAGGTCTACTCCTTTGCCTTTATGAATATCTTGACTTGTAGGATACTCTTTTCTTTGGGAAGAAGACGCGCGTCCATTATGAGGTGGATATGATATGAGAGAAATAATGAGATCTTGAAGTGGATCGAATTGCACCAAAGTGGAAGAACCCATTATGCATGTCGAGGGTTCATGAACATCTTGCACTGACATGTTAGAATCATGAAGGGGATTAGGATCATGAGGGGGACTAGGATTATGTAGTGGACATGGTTCAATGACAGGCTCTTCAAGAGATGGAATGGGAGAAATAGTGGGATCATCAAAAGAAATGTGATCTTGGAGTGTATATGGAGCATTAGGACAAGGAGATGGAGGAACAAAAGGATCTTGTGGAGGATTTAAAGGAATAATTTAATCTTGACAAGGAGGAAGATCATTGGAATCCTCTTTAAAGGTTCTTTTCTCTTGACTTTCAATGGGATCATCGAAAAGGATGGAAGGGATATCTTGATCTTTCTTAGGAAGTGGAATGTCAATGGGATCTGAAAGGACATTTTTTTCATCAAATGGAAGGGGATCATTTGGGATTGGATGGACTAAAATATCTTGATCTTGCTCAGGGAATGGAGTGTCAATAAGGCTTTGGATAGGATGGAAAAGAATAGGGGACTTGTCATGAGTGTCTGGGAAGATGGGGTCCTGGTCAACAATTGGATGGGATGATAAGGTTTCAAGATCTTGATCTTGATTTTCTTTAGGACTCATTTCTTCATGTTCTAAATTATCTTCTTGACATGGGGTTGGATTTTGGATATGCATGGGGGATTCTGACAAGGGATCAATGGTTTGGCATGAAGGAAATGCACTTTGAACATTTGTGATGGATTCTGGCAAGGAATCAACACTTGAACATGAGGAAGAGGGACTTCGAATGGGGTCCTCTAAAACAAGTAATGGCAATAAAGTGCATGGTGGCATTGGGTCTTGTATTTCTGAAACATGACAAGGATGTGCATCATGAATTGGATTATCATGGCAATCAATTATGGATAGCTCTTGAATAATTGCATCCTTGGGTGTATTATTTGATAAGGACAATATGGAAGGTTCTTGGGAAACTTCTAAAGGTGTAGGGATAGATGCCACTGGAGAGTCAATTTGCTTGTGGAGGGATGAGGCATTGCTAGACATAATTGTATTATCTTGATCTTCCTCAAATAACTCACTTGGTAGGCTCCTTAAGATCATTGCAATAAAACCACCTTTCTTTTGAGGTTTTGACATAGTTGTATTTGGAATTTGAACTTGTTTGGCAAGGAGTTGGTTCTGATCTGATGTCATGTTTTGATATTGGACTTGGTTCAATTGTTCTGACATGTTTGAAACTTGGGTTGGTGTGTGTTGCAACCTTTGTTTTTGAATGTTTGGTTGTGTTTGTTGACATTGATATGTTGATTGAACTTGTTGATATTCCACCATTGGTTGAACTATTTGTTGACATTGTATAGTTGGTTGGTCATATTGTTGAAATTGGACCATTGGTTGTGTTGGTTGTATATGTTGGACCATTGGTTGTGATGGTTGAAAATGTGATTGATAGTAAACACCTTCTTGTTCTTGTTGTGGAGGCACATAATGTTGAAATTGATGTTGTCTCTTTTCTTGAAATTGTTTCATCATGTCTATTTGGGAGAGGAGAGTTGGTATGTCTGATCGTTCAAGAAGAGATCTTACATCAATTGGCTCAATCTTTGGATTTTGACTTGGAAATTTTTGAAACATTTTGGACATTTGTGATCTATTCTTCTCAATTTTTTTCACTCTTTGTTCCAAAATCTCATTTTCTTGAGCTAGTTTCTCCTCTAGTTTTTGTATTTGGAGACTTGTTTCATCATAAAAAGTTTGATCGATATTGCCTTGTTGTTGGGCTGGATATAATTTTGATTGCCTTGGATTAAAATTCAATTGCATTTTCAGTTGATACATCAAACTTTGTTGCATCATTGGTGCTTGGAACCTTGGTTCAATAGACATGTCACTATGCAAATGGATTTTTTCAAGGATGATGTATGATATGCAACTAAATGCAACCTAAATAGATGAAAATGTAATCTATGGCAAGAATGCAAGCTATGTTTTTGTTTTTTTTCAAGATTTTTGAATACAAATCTAAAAGAGACCTTTAGGAAATTGAAATGATGTCTAGACCTAAAAGGACAAAAGAACCAAGTGACAAAAGGACAAGATGACAATGTCTCCCCTATATGCTTGGATACTAAGCTAGGTTTGATGAAATGATGTTGATGACAAAAAGAGAAAAAAGGTTGATAGGGACTAGACTTCTTAACAATGACTTAGGGTTTATCAAAGATTTGGATTACTCAAGTATGACAAAACCTAGTTTTGACACTATATGCCAAGGGACAATTACTATGCAAGTGATCCTAATATGATATGATAATGACCTAAGCTTAATGAAGAGACCTAGGGTGTGCAAATATGAATGTATGACAATGGTATTTACTTTAATGCAAGAGGACATATGTAAATCGATGACCCTTATTGATATGCAAAGGAGTATGACTTAGATGAAACTTAACCTTGACAATGAACTTGCAAAATGCAAACCTAGGATGAACCTAAATCTAAGTGACATGAATGTTGAGACAAGATTTTGACAAATGTTTGACAACCATGTTTGAAGGTGTTTTAAACTTTGTTGGATGAAATGCTCTTGTGTTAATCCTTGTTTTGAAACAATTTGTCTTGTTCTTGAAATGAGACACAACTCAAATTTTGACAAGCAAAGAAGAAAAGATACTTCAACTTAGACTCAAGACAATCATGCTCATTCACACATTTCTTAGGGTAGGCAAGGGCATTAGGTACTTGAGAGGTAGACTCATTATGGGATTCAAGGAGAATACATAGATGCTTGACCCCACGGGCTCCCCTCCATGGCACTCACTTCTCAGGGCAGCCAAGCATCAGTCCCCATGGAAATCTCCCCATGGCAAACTTAGTATCTCTTCCAAGTATCCGAACTTGTCCATCTCAAGCAACTAGAAGGGTTTTTGGCCTCTAAATACAAGGTGTTTAGTAAGGATTTCTATTAAGTGTTACTCCTTGATGTCACGCAAGCATGATTGAGACATTAAGCCCATCAAGATACCAAACAAATGTAGTCACGCAAGCATGATTTAGACCATGAGGTCCTACTTAGATGTTGATATGAGAAAGAGTTCAAGGGTCATCACTTCCCAAGTAACTACAATTCCCACATAACCCTTCCTTCAAAGCTTTCGCTCATCAAGTATTTGTTTATAGTGAGTTAGAATGCCAAGGTATTCTAGCTATACTCACTTTGGGTCATTCCCTTCTCATGATTGTCACTTGCTTGCAAAAGCAAATGGTCGGGAAGGCAGGCCCTCTAAAGGTGACACACAATCAAAACATGAGCATGGTATCGAAGATCTATATTTTTGATCACCCTAAGAAGGATGAGAGCATACTCTCCTACTCCAATGTCAAACTCAATAATAAAAGCAAACATACATTCATTCCAACCTAATTAGAAAAAAAAATACTAGGTGCCTAAATATTAATTGCAAACACAAAGTTTAGTTGTAATCCAAGGCAACCTACAAAACCCAAGTTAGAAGTTTGATACGTTTAGTCTTTGACTATCGAACCTGCATAAAATGTGTTAGTAGTTTCATTTGTTGTCTTTGCCATGTGTATGCCAAGATGTTGCATAGATAATTAGTACCAAACACCAAAAAAATAGAAAGCAGAATGCAAAAACAAAACAAATTTTTAAGCAAACACTGCCCTTTTTACCTCTGTTTATGGATTTTACACAAGCGCAGAACCCATGACACAAGCATAGAATGCATGACACAAGTGCAGAATGTCTTTAACACAAGTGTAGAATGCATGACATAGGTGCAGGTTGTCTTACACAGGCGCAAAAGTCCCCAGAAAACCCTGCATTACCCTGTTTCTTAGGTTTTTGACCTGCACATCAACTCAAAAGCACTCAAAAGCATGATTAGAGGGTTAGTTCACATTGGGTTCACCAATTAATGTATGTTAGGAATCTAGAAATCATCACAGCATATCAAAACCAATCTAGCTCAATCACGAAAACTAAAATGCAATGATCTATCCTAAAACAAACTCAATAGAGACATGAAATAAAAACATTCAATACTAAAGATTATGCAAACCAGATGTAGATTTGAATGCTCCTTCATGCGGCTCCATTATCCTTCTTTCTTCTCCAAATAGCCTTTTTTTGTGGATCTCACCTTCAAGTGCACACACCTAATGTGAAAGCAAGATGGATATTGGCACAAGAGTACTCAAAGCATGATTGATTAGAAATTTGATAATCTGATTATTCTCATTAGTTGGGATTGAAGAAATTCATGCAATTTATAGAGAAATTGGAGAAAAGATCAAATTAGCATGAAATGGATATTAGAAGCAATTGATTTCAAAAATGGAACAATTGAGTAAAAAGAAGAAGGTTATGACACATTCTATGTCATGAATTATGACATATTGCCAATGCAAAGACTAGAAAATTAGAACCTTATGACATCTTGCTATGCCAAGAGTATGACGCATGAAAAATTCATGCTTCCACTGAAGCACAAAAATAGGGAGAACTAGAGACAATGTAATTAGGTGGAAATTAGAATTAGGAAATTAGAAAATAGGTGGAAAATTAGAAAATTAGGTAAATTAATTAATAATTTATCATTTATTAATTAATTCACAAAAAGAGGAATAATTAGCCAATTAAATGAATATTTAATTGCAATGAGAAGACTTTAGGATAAATAAATAAATTATTTAACCTAGAGGAAGAAATGACAAATTTAGGTTAAATGAATAAATCATAAAACCTTAGAAGATAAATTAGTAATGGAAGGATGACAATTAGGTCATAATGTCGATTCGATTTGATCATGATTTTGAATTGATAAATGATTAACGTGATAAAAATGTGCCAATTGACGAGGAACAATGACTAATTGATCCCAATTGACATGATGATGATTGATGATAAATTGATCGCAAGATGACAAAATTGACAAGAGGACAAGGATCGATGATGAGATTAAAAATGACCATGATCGATGACAAAATCGATCGCAAAATGACAAGATTGAAAATAGGACAAAACCCTAATTAGGATTGATGATGTCCAAAATGATGACAAATAAGCACGCACATTGATACGATAGGATAATTTTGACCCAAAATCGTGATTGAAAGTTGTTGTCGACAAGACCGAATTTGAGAACGAAATGATTGAAGAATGTAGAAGAATGACTCGATGCTCGCAAATAATAAAGATCAAGTGCGAATCATAGGAGAAATGTTAATGCGATGCAAAAACCTAAAATGAGGCAATGCGCAAATGTTAAAGTATGACTCTACAAGCGTTGACCATTTTTAGGTGCCTACACACATGACTGGAGATAAGAGTAAATTCTTATCCTTTCAGGAATATAATGAAGGTCTAGTAAGATTTGGGGATGATAAAGCTTGTTCAATCAAAGGTAAAGGTACAATATCTTTTGATGGTAAGCATAATACTAACAATGTTTACTATGTTGAAGGTTTGAAGCATAATCTACTTAGTGTTGGACAACTAGTTGAAAAATAATTTCAGTTACAGTTCAAGAATGGAAAATGCAAAATCATGAATAGAACCGACTTAGAAATTGCAATCGGTAACCAGAATAGAGGTAATATCTTTCATTTGAATAGTAATGAAAAGACATGCTTAATTGCACACATTGATGAAAGTTGGCTATGGCATAAGAGACTTTGTCATGTAAATTTTGATTGCATTGTAAAAATCAGTACAACTAAGGTAGTTAGAGATTTACCTAAGATTGTTAAACCACACAATCCGATATGTAAGGAATGTCAATTTGGAAAACAAGTTAGAGCATCTTTTAAAAGTACTCCAAAAAAATCCAATAATGCTCTTGATTTAATTCACACTGACCTATGTCGTCCTGCTAGAACTAAAAGCCTACAAGGTGATAGATATTTCATGCTAATCATTGATGACTATTCTAGAATGTGTTGGGTTACTTTTTTTCAAAGAGAAATCAGAAGCATTTGGGAAGTTCAAATTATTCAAAGAAATGGTAGAAAATGAAACTGGCAAGAAAATCGAATGCCTAAGATCGGATCAAGGAGGTGAATTCATATCTAAAGAATTTAATACATTCTGTGAAGTGAATGGAATCAGGACACAGCTATCAGCACCCCAGACACCACAACAAAATGGAGTTGTAGAAAGGAAAAATAGAACTATCTTAGAGGCATCTAGAAGTATGTTATCTGAATAAAATCTACCACATGTGTATTGGAGAGAGGCAGTAAGTACAATGGTTTACACATTCAACAAAGTTCACATCAAAGGAGAAACTGGTAAGACCCCTCATGAACTATGGTTTGGTATTACTCCCACTCTTAATTATTTCAAACTATTTGGAAGTAAATGCTATATTAGAAGAGATGAGTACATTGGTAAATTTGATCCTAGAAGTGATGAAAGGATATTTCTTGGCTATTCTTCTAAGAGTAAGGCATATAGATGTTTTAACAAAAGATTGCAGAAAATTGTTGAGAGTACAAATGTGAAAATTGATGAACAGTTTAGAGGATTTTCAAGGTATATAGACTCTGAACTAGCATCAGTGATTCTGGTAAATGAACCTACAGTGAATCCACTGACACGGAATGAAGATCCAGTTACACCGGCATCATCTAAAAATTCAACAGTAACTTAGGAACAACAAAAGAAGACACCCCAGTATGTAAGATTGAATCATTCTGAAAATTAGATAATTGGTAACAAATTCAAAGGAGTTATGACAAGAGGTAAATTGGCAAATGAAGAGGTATGTATTGTTTCTCAAATTGAACCATCATCAATTAATGAGGCATGTGAAGATAAACATTGGATTAAAGCTATGGAAGAAGAATTAGAACAAATAGAGAAAAATGATACATGGACATTAGTTCCCCGGCCTAAAGACAAAAATGTAATTGGAACAAAATGGGTATTTAGAAACAAACTTAATGAAAATGGTAAGGTAATCAAAAATAAAGCAAGACTAGTGTGTAAAGGATATTCACAGAAAGAAGGAGTTGATTACAATGAAACCTTTGCACCGGTAGCTAGAATTGAGGCTATAAGATTATTCTTGGCTTTTGTAGCTCACAAGAACTATAAAGTATATTAGATGGATATTAAATGTGCATTTCTGAATGGAATTCTTCAAGAAGAAGTTTATATTGAGTAGCCTGATGGATTTTCTTTGACAAATAATTAAGATATGGTTTGCATGTTAAGGAAAGCTTTGTATGGACTGAAACAAGCTCCAAGAGCTTGGTATGCTACATTAAATAAATATCTTTTGAAGATTGGTTTTTCTAAAGCTAATGCTGACAGTAATTTATATTATAGAATATCAAAGGATGATATCTTGGTTATATAAGTCTTTGTTGATGATATAATCTTTGGAGGAGAAGATGGATTATGTGAAGACTTTTCTATAAATATGCAACAAGAATTTGAAGTGTCTATGATGGGAGAAGTAAAATTCTTTTTAGGATTGCAGATTTCACAAACTGATAATGGTATATTCTTGAGTCAATCCAAGTACTTGAAGGAGTTGTTAAAGAAATTTTGTATGGAAAACTCTAAACTAGTAAGCACACCTATGACTACAACTGATAAATTATCTTTGAAGGATGAATCAGAACCTGTTAATCTGACAAGATACAAATCTATGATAGGAGGTCTACTGTATTTGACACAAACAAGACCTAATATTATGAATGCAGTATGTGTTGTTTCTAGATTTTAGAGTAATCCTAGAGTAAATCACGAATCAATAGTAAAAAGGATTTTTCGGTACTTACAAGGTACTAAAAATCTTGGCGTATGGTATCCTAGATTTGAAAACTTTCATTTATGTGCATATACAAATGCTAATTGGGCATGAGATGTAGATGATAGAAAAAAAACCACCGAAGGAACATTTTTTCTTGGAAACATATTAATTTCTTGGCTAAGCAAGAAACAAAGTTTTACATCTTTATCAACAGCAGAATCAGAATATGTTGTAGCAGCAACTAATTGTACATAGGTAATATGGCTTAAACAAATGTTGAAGGATATAAAGGTAATATGCAAGGAACCTACAATCATCTATTGTGCCAACACTACAACAATTGATATATCTAAGAATCTGGTACTACATTCTAAAACCAAACATGTTTCTATCAAACTAAATTTTCTACGAGAGAATGTTGAAGTAAATGAAGAAAAACTAGTTTATGTGAATACTAAAGAGAAGATTGTAGATATTTTTACTAAACCTCTGCCTAAGGAGACTTTTGAATATCTTAGAGTCCAACTTGGGGTCATACCTCCATAGGTAGAGAATTAGACAATTGATGTTTGTCATCAACTAACAGAATTAACAGAGAAATCTTTTATTCTGACTTTGATGAGGAAGCTACTTCTCAGGGGGAGAAGTTGATCTATTGGTATATTGGTTGGTATTTTATATTTGAACCTAGTTTTGGTATATCTTTGGCTTATAATGTCAAAGGGGGAGAGATTGATATGGAAAAAAATAAGAAGAAAAACTTAAGGATGACACATGTTACTCCTAGGGGGGAGAGATTTTTCATTTGGAGAGATCGTTATTCTCTGTATCTGAATCTCGAATTCTGGTTATGATCTCTTTGAGGAGATTGATTAGTTTTTGGTATTTGGCATTTATGTTTTGGCACTTTGATGGGTTTTTCATCTTGTGTTTCCATCAATGCCAAAGGGGGTGATTGTTGGTATTTTGGATATGTTGATATGGTTTTGTCATTGATGTCAACACTTGATGTCAACAACTTATCAACTCTAGCAACATTCATTGGCAGACAAACCCTGACTCCGGCACCGATAGACTCTACACCGGTATTCTATCCACTGATAGGTTATATTGTTTACAAGAACTTGGAATGATATGAAGGACACTTGGTTATGTTGAAGACATTGTTTGAACACCTTGTCTTAGAGAATTGTTCATTGGTACATTCAAGTTTGCATATTTGCTTTCAGTGGCATATAGGTCTAGGATATGCACCAACAGACTTATCTGTTCCAGCTCAACATGACACATTTTTTAGATGATTTAATTATTCTATAAATGCATTAAGCCGACATGTTGAATTGATTATTGCATCAGATATTGTTTTGTAAATTACTTTTATTGTAATATCTTCTTAGAGCCGACCTACTAAAATTGGTCTCAGGTTATGGTATATATGTAAGATTTTATTTGTAAGATCAAAGTATAGAATGTGGATTGTGAAATAGAAGAAGGGATATGCGAGATTAAGTAGAGCTATACATGTAGACATCATTTGAAGATTGAAGGAAGGTATTTGTGAAAGACAAACAAAACTCCACCAGTACTGAATCCAGCATATGAAGATGCTATATTGAAGCAGTACATTATCATTGGATTTAACCATCCAATTGTAGTCAGTGTGACTCCCATTTGTGATTGAGCAATGAGCTCTAGGTGCTTGGCCTTTCTGGATGTGCAGGCCCCATTTTTGTACACATACTATCTGCAGTAGTATCATCTAATTGTGGGTAAGGTTTCCCACCTTGGTTTTTCAACTTACAGGGTTTCCACATACAAAATTTGGTGTTATGTGTTGTGGATGCTTTTATCTTTCTGTTTTATGCATTATTCTTTACCGGTACTGCAATTAACTAATAAACTATCTACTGGCATAAAGTTTGGTTTACCGATATTAAGCATTAAGATTGGTTAAGTTGTTTTTGGTTTAAGTTTTGTTGGACAACTAATTCACCCTCCCCCCTCTCAGTTGTCTCCAAGACCTAACAAAAGAATTCTTGGCATTGGTCTTTGCATCACAAAAATTAAGGCACTATATGGTAGCACACTCCATTAAGCTAGTAGCTAAGATTGATCCACTGAAATATCTTCTAAGTAAAGCAATGCTTATAGGGAGATTGACCAAATCGGTTATGGTTCTTACATAATTTGATATTGAATATGTGGAATGTAAAACCATCAAAGGATAGGTTATTGCAGACCAACTTGTTGAGGCTCCGCTTGAAGACAGTCAACCTCTGCATATAGAATTCCCAGATGAATCAATCATGCACCTTACTGAACAATCATGGAAGATTTTCTTTGATAGGTCTTTCACTCAACATGATTCTAGCATCGGGATTCTTTTTATTACTTCCCAAAAATACTCAATTCTAAAATCTTACAAGATTATCTTCCCTTGCACAAACAACATTGCAGAATATGAAGCTTTGGTAAATGGGATCAAGCTAGCCATGAAGTGGAAGATTGTTGAATTACACATCTATGGAGATTCTCAACTCATTATCAACCAAATCAATGATCTATATCAGACAAGAGATGAGAAACTGATGCCTTCTAAGAGAATGGTGGATGATCTCAAGAAATATTTTACTTTCATATCATTTCAGCAAATCCCTACAACAGCAAATAGAGCAGTGGATGCAATGGCCACTTTGGCATCTATACCACAGCTACAAGAGTCTAATTTTCACTTTGAATTCTTGCTGGAAGAGTTACATTACCCTACCTATGATTCTCCCGAATCCGAGATGGTTTGTTCTATTATTGGACATGAATCATCTCATTATAGCCATCTTTACTCTTACTTGCATGACCAAGTTGTCCCTGCTAATCTTTCCCAAAATGAAGAAAGGAACCTAATCTGAAATGCATCATGGTACGTCATCATTGTTAGTGACCTATTCATGTGAGGTTTAGATAATACTTTGCTTAGATGTCTAGAAACTGAGGAGTCCCAACGTGCGTTATTTGAGGTTCATGAAGGTATTTGTGGATCCCATTCAAACGGTCTAACTTTAGCATGAAAACTACTAAGGGCTGGCTACTACTGGCCAGACATGGAGAAAGACACTATAAAATTTGCTAAAACCTGTGAAAAGTGTCAACTACATGGGCACCTTATCCATGCTCCAGCAAGGGATTTCATACCCTTTGTAACACATTGGCCCTTTTAGTAGTGGGAATTTGATCTAATTGGCCAAATATATCCTTCATCATCTAATGGAAACAAATTTATTATCACTGCCACTGAGTACTTCACTAAGTGGGTAAACGCGATTCCGCTCATCAAAGCAACCGACAAACAAGTAGCTCTCTTTAATCTTAATTATATCATCTGCAGGTATGGTATACCTTCATCCATTATAACTAACAATGGAGGGCAATTCAAGAACAAAGATCTAGATGAACTCTATGAGAAATTTAAAATCAAACAACAGTGAACAAATCTAGGACTATCCTGCACAGAACCTACTGACTATCCTACAGAGGCATCTAACAAAAACCTACTGACTATCCTGCACAAAATAGTGAACAAATCTGGGAAGGATTGGCATCTACAACTCAATCCTACATTATGGGCTTATAGAACAAGTATCAGAACACCTATTGGGGCTACACCTTTCTCTTTGGTGTATGGGTCCAAAGTAGTATTACCTATTGAAGTAGAAATACCATCTTTAAGAGTTTCTTTACACGGTCTTGTTACTAATGAAGACTATAGAATATCTAGATTGCAAGAGCTCAAATTGCTAGATGAGTGTCAACAAGTGGCATTTGATCATCTTAGAGTGTATCAAAAGTGGATGTCTAGAGGATATAACAAAAAGGTTCGACACCGAGAATTTCAGGTTGGTGACTTAGTCCTAAGGGAAAATCCTAAAAATCAACAGTTTCGAGACAACAAAGGGAAGTTTGAACCCAACTGGCTGGGTCCCTATATCATTAATGCAGCTTTTGGCTCTAGTGCTTATCAACTCTCAACATCAGAAGGAGAACAACTCCATGAACTGATCAACACCATCCATTTGAAGCGATTCTTCACCTAAATATTCTCTGCTCCAGCAGCTTATGTAGCTAAAATGTCCTGAAGAAATCCTAAAAATCAGAAAATGTCCCAAAGAAATCCAAAAATTCAGAAAATGTCCTGAAGAAATCCTAAAAAATGGAAAATGTCCTAAAGAAACCCCTAAAAATCAAAAAAAGTCTAGAAGAAATTCAAAAAAAAAAAAAAGAGAGAGAAAATGCCTCGGCAAAAACCTAGTAAACAGGCACCTTGGTAAAAAAAAAAATGAATCTCTGCCAAGTAGGTGAAAACCTGGCAAACAGGCGCCTCTTTTACTCAAGCACTCCATTTATCAATGCAACGTTGGCATTCCCACTTTCCTGCATATTTGCTTTCGCTTGTACATATTTCAGTCACTTTTGTGACATCCTAGTTCATTGGAACCCTCGTGGCTTGAAACCAATCATTGTCATAGTCTTAGGTTCATCGACAAGAGCACATTACATGTCCTAAGAAGTGTCACCAAGTCAACTTTATGTCAGTGAAACCTGGTCGTCCACTCTGAGTTAGTCACCTATCTCCTGACTACTGAAGAGTTTTATCACTGAGTTAACAAGCAAAACAACATAATGGAAAACAATCACTAAATAGTTTGAGCTAGATGCATGAAAATTTTATTTGTGTGCTGTCTTTTATATTGGTTTTTGATTATTATCCCTCTGAGTAACTCGGGGAAGTCTATCTTGCCTAAGAGGAGCAAGGATTGGGGGCATAATATTTTCTAGTTTTCTGATTGTAGGAATGATTCCAATGATCTAAAAACATTTAAATTAGCTGGGTGTCTATGATAAGAGCCTTCACATCAAGGTGGAACCACCTCACATACCTTGACTCCACTTATTTGAATGCTACAGGGAGGTTCCCATCATTCCTTTGTTCATTTTCAAGGAATTTCTTTATCATGCAATCTGAGTCCCTACAAAATCTATCCAAGGATATGAATGAAAAAAGGTCATTGCGAACAAGGGTCTTAATATTGCACATGAGAAGAAAGGAACTCTACTCTGCCTATTGTAATTGTAAAAAGCTCAATGATGATAATTAAGCTTCTCAAAATCCAGTGACTAGGTTTAGGTTGCATCTCATTTTGCATTTCATTCTGCTTCTTGTAAATTTAGGGTGACTTCGGTATGGTAACAATGATTTCTTTATTTTCTAAATGAAAGCCCAAAGCATCATCATTTTCTTAGCTAAGTGGTCTCTTCTTCATTATTTCTTCCATCAAGCACTTGTGTTTTGAGATGTTAGATGTGTTGGCATATGCACACTCTAATGAGACATTGAAGGTGATTGAAGGTTTTGTCATTGATGACAACCGTACAATCCTATGGCATTGGCAAGGCATTATACTGGCATCAGTAGATCACACTCTACACTAGCACTCAGACCACTGGCACCAGCATAGAGAAAGGAAGCATACCGACACAAAGGCCGATAGGATTTTTGATATATTATATTTTGTTTATTATTGTAAAAACTTTGTAAGCCGACTTGATATCATTGTAAAATGACTCATATATACAAGAGGTCATTGTAGGACATTTTGTAAGGAAGATAGAAAAATTATTAGGCAGACATATTATGCGAAATATAGGTTAAGGGGTTTATGTAAAGAACATAGTAGAAACCGGTACTAAATCTGGCATTGAAGATGCTATTGTAAAGTAGTACAAGTTATTGGATTTATATAATCCACATTGTAAGTCAGTGAGACTTCCCATTTGAGCAGTGAGCTCTAGGCACTTGGCCTTCCTACATGTGCAAACCCCTATTGTAAGTAATATTCTCTTATTGGCCAATAAGTGAATATTGTGGGTCACAAATCCCACTGAGGTTTTTCCAACACTGGGTTTCCTCATTAAATCATTGTGTTATGGTGTGATTTTCATGTGGTTTCTTTCATTTATGCTTATTGCATTATTTCTTGCATACTGGTACACTGTTATAATATGTTCTGCATGTTTTAAGTTGAGAAATCTTAACAACCGATTACATACTGATTCACCCCCCCCCTCTCAGTATCTGTGGGAATCCTAACAATTGGTATCAAAGCCTAGTCCTCTTTTTTCAGAAGCCTAATAGCTTGAGGAAGATCTTGACACCGGTAAAGATGGAAAATCTAATGAAGCAACTAGAAGTAACTCTCTCAGACTATGATGTACAAAAATTGAAAAACATCAAACTTGAAGATGATCTAAAGGCAGCTCAGGATATCATTCAGGCACTTCAAGAGAATCTTACCATTGCAAGAAACAAGGAAGAGAATTATGTGAAAAGATGCAAAATGAGAATGATGAAAAGGAATCACTTAATTATGAGATAAGCAAGCTGAAACTAGAGAACATAAAAATGAAGAATGAGATGCAAGATATGACCATGAGATTCTATAAAGAAATTGAAGATATGAAAAAGAATGAAGAATAATTGACCAGAAGATTATGTGATGCAGCAAATGAGAACACCAAACTTAGACATGAGAATGATATGTTGAAAACAGATCTGATGCATACTCATTATGACTCAAATGAACTGTTGAGGCAGAAAGAGATGTTACAAAGAGAACTGGATATTGCAAATCAACACAAAGAAAAATTCAAGAAAAGCTCAAAGGAACTTGGTAACCTGCTGAAGAATAAAAAACCTAAAGGTGACACTTCTGGAATTGGCTTTGAAGTTGGAGAAAGCTCCAGTACTGTAAACACTCAGAATCACAACAAACTGGTAAGATAACATAATGCTTATAAATTCAATGGAAAATGATTTAACTATAATAAGTATGGGCATAGAGAAAATCAATGTAGATCTAGAAATTATCAGAACATCAATGCACCCACCAGTCAATGTTCAAAATGCAACAAAGTTGGTCACAACTCTAAAAATTGCATAATGAATGTGAGATGTTATGTTTGTGGAAGATTTGGACACCTATCTAATCAATGTAGAACACAAACTGGCATAGGTTATGGGAAAGCTATTCAGAACAACAATGTGACTTGTTATGCATGTAACAAGATTGGGCAAATTGCAAAATTCTGTAGAAGCAAAGGATCGCCGGCAGACAACAAAAGTTCTAGCTTGAAAGGAAAAGAAAAAGTTGAAGAGGTTAAGAAAGAATTCTCAAAACAATGGATTAGAAAGTCAGACATAAATAATGTTGGGAATACTCCTCCACTGATAGAACCAATCAATGCTTCACTGGCAGGACAGAGTAGCACTTCACCAGCAGGACAGAGTAGTACTCCACCAGTAGGAAGCTCTTCATCAAATTGAAGAAAATCTTCTTTGAGGGTTTGGCAATAAATGAGACATATGCTATTATTCCCTCAATTAATGGTAAGAAGTTGGAAATTACTTCATTACCGGTAGACAATGTTAAGTGACTACTTAACTGGCATACATTAAATGTGGTAGATGGAAAATAGACTTTATAAATTTGTGATTTTAGCTCCATTTCACTTCACCATAATTTCAAACATTCGAAGAGCGCGAAATTTGTAGAGCTAAAGGATTTCAAGCAAAGGGGCAATGGCATTTCAGCAATCAATCCATCCAAAGGTAGAAAAAGGTATTTATCATCATGGCATCCACCTCTGCACTTGAATATATAGCAAACCCTACTGTAGTCAAGGTTATAAAACACCCTAGGCTAGTGTTTCAATTAGTTCCCGATGTAGAAAAGAAAGATGACTCTGTAGGTTCTTTTTCCCAAATTCCAAAAGGTGTTGTTTTTGCTGAAGACCCCAGAATTTACATCCATTGCAACATAGAGGAATTAGGAGATGAAGAGATCAAAACAATGTATAAATCTATCATATGTGATGAATCCAGTAATGTAAAAGATGAACATAAAATCATTGAAACCCTAGGATTTGCAGAGATCCATGGCATTCCTGAATTTCTGAAGGAGATGATTAGGATAGTCTTAAGTAGGGTTCATGGTGAATTTTTCTAGTTAGATGCAATTCATAAAATTACCAAGGAAGTTGTCAAAGTAGTGACAGGGTTACCCTCAATAGGTAAAAGGCCAGACAAAACCAAGGTCTCAAATGACCTAGTTACTAAGCTAACTGGTGCTACATTTGATAAAAGGTCCTTAAGAGTCAATGATGTAACCGACACCAATGCAAGGTTTATCAACATGATATTAGGGTATAAGGCAACTCATCCAAATAGACTCAATTCAGTTTCAAGTTTATGCATTAAGAGTGCTAATGACATGATCACAGATAATGTAAAAATTGATATATGTGAGTGGTTGAAGGATGAGTTAATTGACAACCTAGGCAAGATTAAGAAGGATAAGAAAGGAACTTTCAAGTTTGGAAATCTGCTAGTATGTTTGATGCTACATATAACCAAATAGGTTCTTGGTATAGGCTACAAAGAACTTGGATTTGATATACCAATAGGTAAACAACTAATAGAACTATTCAACAATATGGGAGAAGATAAGGAAAACAATATCCATGATTACTTTCAAGCATTTAAGGCCAAAATGAAGAAGAGAATTAGATTATCACAAAACATTGTTGACAAGTATAAGGATAGCATATGCTTTGTAATTAAAAAGGATGAGATTTGGATAGAAGCAATCATCCCTAGGACAATCTAGGTGATAGAAATGGGTTATGAGGCAGATGACCTTATCATTGAAACATATGCTAAAGCACTTCTGGAAGCACCAAATGAACTAAAGGAAGAAGTATTTGGTAGTGCTGAGACCATAGAAAAGCAAATTCAATCTAAGAAGAGAGTGAAAAAGGTTGAAGCGGTTGTAAGAAGAGGTTCTAGACAAGCAAAGGAAATTAATGATAATGTAATGAAACAAACTGGTATCACAGAGGATGAGTTAGCAGCTCCACAACCTGAAACTCAACTATCACCGGTAGGCACATCTTCGGAGAATGACATGCCTGCAACTTTCAAGAGAGTTGTAAGGAAAAGAGATCCCTACCCGGCAACCACACCCTCACCTAGGAGGACAAGATAGAAACAACAAACAGTAAGATCTCCAGTTAGGAAGACTACACCAAAGAAGAAACTAACATCTAAGAAGAAGAAGAGGACAAACTAGGATATGGCCCCTCTTGACATACTATTGAATGAAATTACAGAGGAAGGGAAATTAAAGAATATAGGAAAATTGTATGACACTCTGACTATAGATGAAAAAGAACAAGTAGAAAACAGTGTTATATTGCATATGGACATGTATAAGAAATTTTTGATGGAAGTGGTAGATGAAGTACCAGATGAATTATTTAGGTGATTGGAAGCAAGGAGACAAGCAGTAGTAGAACTCGACAAGAAAATCAAGATAGAAAAGCTACTTGTTGTGTACCTAGTGAACTCACCTAAAGAAATTGATGGTCTAATTACTGAAGCCAACCGGTCAGTATTTTCTACTGCACACTGAGACATTGCATTAATGGTTGGAAGAGTTAATGAGGTGACTGAAGAAATAGAAAATGCATGGGATATATTCCTAGTTGAAAAATAAAAATAGGAAGAGTACATAAGCCACAAACCTATAAAGGTTTATCAAAAGGACAAGGGAAAACGTAAAGTTGGTGGACCACCTAGTATGAAAGTTAAAGACAACTTAACCCCACCTCCTTTGATTACTCTACCGGCAGTTGAAAGTATGGATGTAGAGGATGTCAATCCTAATCCTGAAGTCTTATATATAGTGGATGTTGATACACAAAAGATCAATATTGTGGTAGACAAAGATATAACTCGTAAGACTGAAATGGCTAGTGAGCCATCGGTAGCTGAGCAAACTGATAACACTCAAGAGAAATTGGTAGATGGTAACAAAGAGCAATAGGTAGAAACTCAGACTGAGACAGAGCAAAAAATAGAGAAACAAGAAGAGCAACAGGCTCCAGAACAGGGATAGGTTCACAAGGAAACAGAGCAACCGGCAACAGGAGAAAAACCATTGCTTAATGAAATGCAAACATAAACAGACCTACCAGAGGTCACAACAAGCTTGGTTACTTCTACCACCAGCGGTATTCAAAATGTTGGTTCCTCATCAGTAG
Organism: Cryptomeria japonica; assembly: GCF_030272615.1. NCBI lineage: Eukaryota > Viridiplantae > Streptophyta > Pinopsida > Cupressales > Cupressaceae > Cryptomeria > Cryptomeria japonica. The sequence continues at coordinate 147,589,193 of NC_081415.1, forward strand.
GCTATAAACCAACTAATGTGACTAAGGTACTCTTAGATTCAATTAAGAGGATAACAGATTGCAGCTCACAAGCCTACTTGGCTATAGATGACACCATACCAATTATGAAGAGGCTAGCTCCTAATTGTAACATAGACAATAAAGATTCTTTAAGTCAAATTGAAATTTTGTCAAAATACATCAATGAAAACACAATGACAATTGAGCAAGCAAAGGAAAAGGCATTGAAGGATAAAATGAAAATTGAAAAACAAAGATTCTTTGAAGATCAGATAAAGAAGTGTACAAGAGAATTTGACACACTTCTACCAGAACTATGTAATTTACTAAAAGAGTTCAAGACTTTGTATAAAGACATATGCAAGACAAACTTACTAACAGCTGATATAGATAAGAAAAAAAGCAAGGAACATAATGAAATAAATAAACTTGCAAATAATTTTGTTAACTCACCGGATACACTATCAGTTTTTGAATAGCAGATAACAAATTTTGAGGATGAAATACTTAAGTTGGGAAGAGAAAAGGAGAAAATAGAGAATAAGGCAAAAAGTTTAAGGCTAAGACTGAGTCCAAGATTGGACTATCTAGCATTCATGCGGAAAGAGACATCTGAGGCACTTGTATAGGGACAGAGGACACCGACAGAGCACATGCAGCATCTCACCAGTATAGTTCAAAGGATAGTGACAGCTATCAGAGACAGTAAAAAGTTTATGGAAAGTATAAACTTAATTTTGATGGATATATTTCAAATAATGATCACACAAGTACAAGGTTGAAACTACAAACTCTACTGACATCTTGAAAACCTTTGTCATTGATGCTAAAGGGGGAGTAGTGGTAGGAGAAAATCCAATATCACAAGGATAATATGCTCAGGGGGAGCACACACATTTTTGGTAACATTTTTGGATTACAGTTTTGGATACACTTTTGAATTTTCTCATGAGTGTTGCCATCAATACCAAAGGGGGAGATTGTTGGCATATGCACACTCTAATGAGACACTAAATGTGATTGAAGTTTTTGTCATTGATGGCAACCTTACAATCCTATGGCACCGGCAAGGCATTATACCGGCATCAATAGATCACACTCTACACCGGCACTTAGACCACCAGCAGTGGCACAAAGAAAGGAAGCATACCGACATAGAGGCCGATAGGATTTTTTATATATTATATTTTGTTTATTATTGTAAAAAATTTGTAAGCCGACTTGATATCATTATAAAATGACTCATACATATAAGAATTCATTGTAGGACATTTTGTAAGTAAGATAGAAAAATTATTAGGTAGACGTATTATGGGAAATATAGGTTAAGGGGTTTATGTAAAGAACAGAGCAAAAACCGATATTGAATCTGGCATTGAAGCTGCTATTGTAAAGCAGTATAAGTTATTGGATTTATATAATACACATTGTAAGTCAGTGAGACTTCCCATTTGAGCAGTGAGCTCTAGGCACTTGGCCTTCCTGCATGTGCAGGCCCCTATTGTAAGTAATATTCTCTTATTGGCCAATATGTGAATATTGTGGGTCACAAATCCCACCGAGGTTTTTCCCACACCGGGTTTCCTCATTAAATCATTGTGTTATGGTGTGATTTTCATGTGGTTTCTTTCATTTCTATTTATTGCATTATTTCTTGCATATCGGTACACTGTTATAATATGTTTTGCATGTTTTAAGTTGAGAAATCTTAACAACCGGTTAGATACAGAGTCACCCCCCCCTCTCACTATCTGTGGGAATCCTAACAAGCTGCATACATGAGCATCTTATATAGATTCATACATTCATTATTACCCATCTGCATTCATACTATTGCATAGAAAAAATAAAAAAATTACATTATTCATATTACTCATACTCATTCATTTATGTGGATATGAAAAGAAACAAAAATAAACATCCATATTCCATTTACATTCATGCTAAAAATAAATGCATACATATAGAATAAAGCATATAGAACAACATCTCATAATCAATCAACACAAGTACGATGAAGTCAAATCAAATCTCCTATATATATCATGTCAAGTCTAAGAGTACAAAATGTTGTCAAATGACATATACAAACTCCCATCAGAGCAAGAATCGTATAGGCTACAAAAAAATGGGTGGCTACAAAAAAATATCTGAGCTACTAAAAGAAATAATCTAACTAGCACCCTCTCCCTCATCACCTGGTGGAGGAGGAGGATCCTGATGCTCGGGATCCTATCGAGGTGCCCGAGCTCCCTCTGATCACGCCATATACTATGAATAGGGTATCACCTGCTGCGCAACAGGAACCATGACCCTATATGCTACTACATAATATGCTACCCTACTACTCTGGAGAAGGACCTACTATCATAAAGCCTCTATCTCTACTCTCGACTCTGCTCTCAGTGCCATAATCTAGTGATCCCACTCGACCCTCACCTCAACAAGTTGTCTATCTCGCTCCGCTAGCTGAGTCTAAGCCACTATCAACTGTGACTACAACTCTACAAGACGTTCCCTCATCGACCGTCTAGCATCTTTCCCCTGCTCTCTTGTAGGCTCTCCACTCCCATCTCCCCCCATAGCTCCACTTTGCTCCTCTCACCACTATCAGACCTGTCTTGGAGCTATCTGCTCCTCCCCAGTCCCACCCACTCTCACTCCTACATGACCTAGGGATCTTCCCTCTCCCCTCTACTGTCCAACATCCGCTAGCACTGTACTATTGCTAGCACCAGGATCACCACCTATCCACCTCAAAGCCTTGGCTCTCTGTCCCTGTCCCTACCTATGGCCCTATCTGTGTCCTTATGCCGGTACGGGGGCAACATCCTCAACATCCTCAATGTGAGGAGCCTGCTCACCCGGATCTATGAATCAAGGGAATGGATGCTGCTAAAAATAATCTCTATACAAGGGCAATACCCTTACATCTGCTACATCATCCATGTAGTCCCACCTCAGACAGTGTAAACTAGTTAGCTCCTGCATCACCAACGCATAAGAAAATCATGGAGACCATCCCTATCTATCCTCATCCACATACCGTGCATATGCAGTAAATTCTTGCGAGATCCCCTGAGGTCGGCCGTACTGCCTCATCACTCGTGAAATGATGAATCACTCAACAATGGTCTGTGATCTCCCAATGAGAGGGTGCATAACAAAAAGGTCCTTGCGAACCATCTGCCAGTCATCCCATGGCTCCAAACCTTTGTACGGTCTCCATATAACAGCTATCAGGTCATCTAGCTATCGCCACCAAAAATCTATCTTGCCCAAATGGGGCTGTGTAACGACATATCTATAAATAATCAGCTACCTGAGCTCTCTACTATCATCTACTACAGACTGAGAAACGGGAAGGTGCCCCCAAGCCCACACCTACAAAATATATACACCAACGGCCATGCTCCGCCCATCTCTGTACACGATCTCATGCATCTCTTGATACATGTGGGCTAATAAACATAATCTCGAGCCAAGTCTCTGAGGGGTCTCTATCAACCTCTATAGCATCCGACCTCATCCACACTAGAAGCCCTATTGCCCTCTATCTGGCATCAAAAAACAACCTATGAACCTTGCTAAGACACATGCCAGAGTATACTCCTCACTGTACCTATGCATAAGTATGTCCCAACTCATGGAATGAGTCAAAATGTCAGTATCACTAAAGACATGCCTGACTACCTGTAATCTTGGAAGGTGCCCTGAATCATAATCTACCTTATCCCCAACAAAAGGCATATGAAGAATCCTATATACATCCTCAGGAGTGATAGTCAACTCCCCCACTAGCAGATGAAACATGTTATGCTCTAAATGAAATCTCTCTACCAACGTCATGAGCATTTTGTTGTTCACACGGATATTAGGTAATCTCAATAGATGAGTCAAGCCACACAAGTCAATATGAGATTGCTCAACCTTAGATAGATGTCAAACTAATGCCATAGTGGGAGGATAAACACATCTAAATAGCACAAGAGGTAATCAAACCTGTGAAAAACCCAACAACGAAGCATCAAAAAACATTCCACATGAGCCTCGAGAGAAGAAAAACATCACGTAAATCCATCTAAGTCAAATGAAAAATCAAAATTTCACGTTTAAACATTCAAAAATGCTCAGTCTCTCAAATGACAAAATAGAGAGGGGCAACATCTTGTACAAGCTAGGAATAGCTCTAGCACAACAAAACAGCCTCAAACGACAAACTATTAGCTCTCGCCTGACAAAATGGTCCTTTAACAGACCTGTCGTACGACATAAGAGTGCACCCCGAATGACAAAACTAATGGGTCTAAATGACAAAAGAAAATATGTCAATTACTCCTATGAGATAGGATCCTGTCTCGCACGATAAACCATGAAACTCGAACCCACACATGCTAAAAACATGAAAAATGCATAAAAAAATTCAAAATTGAAAACATAAACAGGCTTGAGATTGATCACTTACCGCTGGCTCATAGTTTTGGGGTCGATTATGTCTTCTCTGGTGCTCGAATCGATGTTGACGAGTAGGGACCACCATTTTCTTCCTAGAAGGCTTTTTGAATTTTCAAACTTGGAGGCTTCGAATGAATTGAAAATGACACTTTTGTCCCATATATTGCCAAAAACCTAATTTTTCAACTTGCTTCGATGGACATGAAAATTGTACCATTAGCTAATTTGACTATCCTAAGTACATTTTCTAGATCGAAATCAAAATTCGAGATCATCTTTCTAGTCAATTTCAGAATTTGGACCACTTAGCGCTCTTTTCATCAAAATCTTATTCTTTCTTCAAATTGCGCTCAATTTCTCATGAATCAACACTGAATCTCAATTTAATTTCTACAAATCAACTTTACGCTCAATTTCAAACATCAATCAACGTTAAATTTTTAATAATTCCTTTGAATCAACTTGTGCTTAAAATAACTTATCATCCCTAAAAATTGCCTATCATCATGAACCCTCACTATGTTTCGATTTTGCTCCCGAGGGGGCATACTTGTGACCTTATGATCTCACATCTTCAAACGTCAAGAAAATTTTCAAATCTTCATCGAAAGTCGAGCAAAACATCTTTTCAACTATAGAAAATCAAATAAGACCTCATCGCTAGGGGCATCTCAACTTCATCGCTTTATATCAAGTTGAGATTTCTGAATCTCTAGGGGCATATCAGTTTCATCACTTCATATCAATCAAGGGTTTAAAGAGTATCTTTAATCACACTCAATCTAAGTAGGTGTTAAGTATTATTCATTTCTTGATCAAGCTAAACAATTTATCTTCATCATATCTTGATCAATCAAGTTCAAGATCAATTTTTATCATCACCCACTATATCTAAGTTCAATCAAGTTCTAGATCAGTAAGATTCGCTTCTTGATCAATCAAGTTCAAGTTTGGTATCTTTTGTTTTCTATCGTTCCTAAGTTCAATCAAGTTCTAGAATGGTATCACTTTAATCAGACTTCATTCAACTTTGTCGCTCTGAATCAAACTAAACACCTCATTTTTTTTATAGTTCGTGATCAATCAAGTTTAGAACTGGCATCTCCTAGACATCAACTATTCTTTGAACCAACACACTGCTCGCACATTAATTCAAAGAGGGGCAAATGTAATACCCTAAAAATGGTCATCTAAACCATGAACCCCTAATCTCGACAACATCACCAAGGTCCTAACCAAAGGTAGTTAAATAAATCTTGACCACAAAATTAATTCTTTAATCATCAATGTCACATGGAAAAATTAATCACTCAATATTAATTGAATATTTATTTAATTAATTAAATCATTCCAAGTAAATCATTATCTTATTTATTTTATTAAATATCCTAGAATATTTAATTAAATAAATCAAATTACCATAAATCTTCACAAAAGGAAACAAAGCAAAAAAGGAATTAATTGACAAAAAGAAAGAATTGAAAATTGAGAAAAGAAATCAATTGGAGATAATATTGAAAAACAAATTAAAAATTGATGAATAATCTCAAAGAAAAGCAATTAAAACTGTAGACACCCAAAATTGTCATGTCTAATTAAATAAATATTTTATTTATTTAATTATCTAAGCCTAATTCTTCTATTAATTAAACAAATCTTTATTTATTTAATTAATTCATTTATCCTCTTCTAGCCTTATATATCATTTGAATAAATACATTTATTTATTTAAATTATCCTTTTCCTAATTAAATAAATATTTATTTATTTAATTGATCTCATTTCCTCTATTAATTAAATAAATCTTTATTTATTTAATTAATTCATTAAACTTTTCTACCCATGACACATGTCATTCATCTCTTAATTCCTACACTACCTACCTCTTTCATTATTTTATTATTTCTTCTACCTACCCTCTAATCATAGCCGACCTCCTTTTACACCTCTCAATCTTATCCCTCCATTTCATATAGTGTCTTCTATTTAAGGAGATGCTTCCTTCATTATCAAACCCTAATGACCTAATGAACTATTTTTTATCACTTGACTACACTATGATCCTACTTGCAACCACATTCCGTTCTTTGTTGAGCTCTTGTGTGCATAAAATCTGAGAGCAAATATATCAAGCAAGATCAATGGAGATAGGAAAAATGGAGATCAAAACCCTATTGGACATGTAATGGTATAATCTTTGTGATTTCATTTTATTTGTATTGTCTTAGGTAATCTTCATATGTTATGGTGGATCTTTGTTGTTGTTAGGCTAGGGTTTGGTGGTTGAATTCATTTATTCTTTCAATTTTGTTATTATTGTTATCCATTTTCACCATATACATTTTGGCACGCCCGGTGGGACTCTTGTCCCTTTGTATTTGACCTCCTTGTTGTAGATTTTGTGTTCGTGAAGTTGCAGATTGGATGTTTTTGATAGCATTTTTGGTATTTCCACGTCTACGTACTTTCAGATCGTGTTTTTGATTTTCTGGCACATCTGCGACAACTTAAATTGCGTCTGTGTTATCAGCAATATTTTGTTTTGCAGGTTTCAGAACTTGCGTTTATGTCCTGAAGTCGCGTATGTGCTTGTTTAAGTCGCATCTGTGTTGTATAGCCACGTCTGTGATTTATAGCCGCATCTGTGTCTCACAGAACTGCATTTGCGTCAAAGAACCACGTCTGTGTCCAGGGTAACCGCGTCTGTGTTTAGCAGTTTCAAATGTTGAAGTTTATTCAATTCCAGTTTCACATTTAGGGTTTCAGATCTGGTTTATTTTGTGCTAACATTTTCAGATCTAGCTAAAGAAATTGGTGCAGCTTGTCTTGGAAGCAAAATGTTTGGTTGAAGGCCCCTATTTTCACAAAGTCTTTTGGGTTTAAAATTTACCTAACTTGTGTGCTTGCAGGAAGGGGTGATTATTTTGAAACAATCCAAACTACTAACAACTCTTTGTTGTAGGTCCTTGGCAAGGGTTTTTGGATTTTTATTATGTGTCTTGTTTTCATAGACTAGCAAACACTTCAATTGGTGCACTAAAATTGAATCATTGTCTTTTGTGTCTTCAGCAATAGGCTCTTTTTGTTTAATCTTTAGAGGGTCTGTCTTCCCATGTGGTCCTTAGGACTACTAGTGAGAAGAGAATGACCCACGTGGTAGCGAGGAAAACCCACCTCTTTCAAACCACTATAAACAAATGTATTCATGGTGAAAACTATGAATAACGTGTGCTGATTAGTTCATACCGACACTATGTCTCCCCATAAACCTGTTTGATCAAATTTATTTGATCAGTTGTAGGGCGTAACCCCTACCGACTGGGAGCCTTCTGTATTTACAGAGCTGAAAGTGCCGCATGTATGGCCACAGAGCGAATGCCCTTACTAGCACCTTTTTGTTTTAGAAGCCCAAATCCTTCTAGTTGTTGGGGCAAGAGGTCAGACCTCTAGTAGCGGCCCAAACACATACGGTTCTTAGTAGAGATACAAAGTTCACCACGGGGAGTTTTCAAGGGGACTGATGCTTGGCTGACCCGAGAAGTGAGTGCCGAGGGTGGAGCCAGTGAGGTCAAGCATCTAAGTATCCGCTCTGAATAGCGTAGCCTCAAGGGTAAAACCCTATGTGGGATCAACAACTATTGTCTTGGCCAGCCATAAGAATTGTTCTTGACTTAATTTAATAATTCAAACATTCAAGATCAAACAGCAAAACATTGTGTCTTTTGTGTCTTCAAGTGTATGCAAAACAATTTTACATCAAACAACACACTTTTTGTTGGAGTCATTTTTGAGTCTAGACACTCGCAAACATTGGGTCTTCATCAACACTATGTCCTCTTGTCACTAAAAATAGTCAAACAGACAGATTTGGTCACAAAAAAATGACTTCACAAATTGAAAAAAATTGCACAAATTTTACCGAAATGCGTCTGTGTCTATCATAATCGTGTCTGTGTTGTCTAACCACATCTGTGAAGGATAGGATCGTGTCTATGCACCCAGAATCAACAGTGCATTTCACAAAAATCTCAGAAGCACATCTGTGTTGAACAGAGCCGCATCTGTGTCGAGGAACTACGTCTGTGCATCATATAGGCGTGTCTGTGTACAGAATTACAAAAAATTGTTACAGTCCACCAAACCAAACATAGTCAGTTTCAGAGTTCTTGAGCTTCCTAGGTTGTTTCTCTAGGTTTCATCTAGCATTCAACCTGTCTTTGGGTCTCACACAGCCCATCATTGCTTCACATCTTGCTTTACATTCACACTTGTCTAAACTTGAGTCAAAAGGTCACTTGCTTGTCCTCACTATACTTTGTCAACACACTACATACAACAACACTTTGCTAAGTGGTCCCTCATCAAGGTTTCTTACCTTTGGGTCTCATTTGGTCTTACTTAGAGTCAAGGTCAACTTACCTCATCAATAGAAACTATCCTCTCTTTGGAAGCCACACCTACTCTACTACATACATAATTGGTCTTACACTTTGGACATTGCAAGTACACCTCAGATTCATTTGCATTCCATCCAACTCTTGGTCTTCCATACCTATTCCATTTTCATCTAGTCTCACACATCTTGGTGAATACCTAGTTCATGGTTGAAACCCGTCTTCAAAAGTCTAGGAGAGAAACTAAAAAGGCTCAAGTGTCTGCAAACATGAGTTCTTACGAGAATGACAATGATGTCTTTTTCAATACTGATCATAACACATTACCTAACATGGATGTCTATAGAAACATTCCAAATGTTGAGAACATGGACACTACAAACAACAATGATACACACAATGACCATATGGACAACTTTTCAATACATTCAGCAGATGTGGAAGAATCCATTATGAATCCCCATTTCAATCGGTTGGTTGAGGAAATAATGAGGAGGGATAGACAATACTTCTTACAAATGATGGCACAAAGTGGAGCCAAGATACCTCATGATTTTGACATGTCTCAAATAGTGGAAAATCAACCTTTGCAACAAACTCACTCCAACATGGATCAAAGGAGGCCTAATAGTGGAGGAAATAGAGGACCATATATGGTACCTGAATCACCATCATCTTTGCTTCAAAAACCAGAGGTCCCACATACACATGGTCAAGCATATGATACTTACCTTCGCAGACCATTATGCAAGTCATATGCAGACAGATATGCTCAATCACATACCAATGCTAAGGATCAACCACCAAAGCAACTGGATATTCAAAGGCATGCTCAAAATTTGGACACAAGGAAACCCCGTGTCAAATTTGGGGGCAACACATTAGAACATGACATGCCTATAGAGTATGGTATACATGGACAAAATAGATATGGTGTTCCTCAACATGAATCTGTACCAAGTGGTCCATATACGTAGCATCACTATAGACCTCCTCCATATGAACATGTTTATGATCAATATCATCCATATATGAGACAAGCTCCTCCTCCAATTGGTGCCTCAAACATGGGGTATGGTCCAAGAAGTCGATCTCCACCTAAGAGCAATTTGGAGCAACAAATCAGGGACTTACAAAAGAAAATGGAGGACATAAATGCACCAAAGCCAACATACACAATGAGAGACATATGTCCTTATCCATTTGACAAGAGCATTCCAATGCCTCCTTTTCCTACACACTTTGTGACGCCTAAATTTGATAAGTATAGAGGAAAAGGGGATCCTAAGGCACACATAAGACAGTTTTTCATAGCTTGCATTGAAGTAGCAGCAGAAGAGACATATTTGATGAGATTATTCCCGCAAAGCTTAGGTGATCAAGCTATGGAATGGTTCTCCCAACTCCCACCTGGTATTAAGTCATGGGGTGACTTAGCAGAGGCATTTATTCAACATTTCTCCTACAATATAGAGACAGACATATCAGTCACAACTTTGTGCAACACCAAGCAAAAAGAGGGAGAGTCTTTTGCATCATTTTTACAAAGATGGAGGAATCTAGCCAGTAGATGCTCATGTGAAATTCCACAAAAACAAATGGTAGAAATGTTCACACAAAACGTTAACAAAGACATTAGCTATGACTTAAGGAAAGCTTGTTTGTCTACCTTCAAGGATGTCATTGAAAAAGGCTTAGCAATAGAAAAGGTCCTAATTGAGCAAGGAGTCATTAAGATATTTAAGGAGAACAAAGATGACTTTAAAGGAAAAGACAAGCCAAGATTTTGGAATAAAAACAAGAACACAGTCAATGATGGTGTTGTTGATGCTAATACAGTGCGACCCAAATTCATCTTTTTAGGAACAAGTTCTACAAACAATCAAGTGAATACTCAAACAACTTCTAGATCACGAAGGAAATACACCCCATTGGGAGAACCACTTGAGTCAGTCTTCAAAAAGCTAGTGGCGAACAAGGTAATCATAGTTCCAAATTTTCCTCCATACGAACCAAAGGTTAAACAAAATTGGTGGAATGATGATGATTATTGTGAATTTCATAAGAGCAAGGGTCATAAGATAGGAAATTGTCATCGATTGAAGAACATTGTACAAGATCTCATTGATAGAGGTGACATTGAGATTGAGGGACACTCACCCAATCAAGAACATGAGATGTTTAAGGAACCATTCCCAAAGCATGACAAGGGAAAAGCTAGAGCCACGGATGATCAAACCAACTATACTAGAACACCTTACGACTATGATTCAACCATCAATCACATCTCAATGAACAATTATGTCTCTACCATTATCATCAAGGACAAAAACCCTAAGAATCCTACTCAGAGACTCAAGATTATCCTACAAGGTGTGGGATCTTCTTCCGAACCTACTTCTGAATGTCATGTTACAACCCATCAAGGTAAAATTACTTTGCCAGGTGCTTCCACTAAAAACACCACTTCTTCATCAACCAAACCTAAGTATGACCTTGTAGAACAATTAGCGAAGACACCCGCACTCATCTCCATACTTGAGCTCTTACATATATCCCCCGCTCATAAAGCTATTCTTGACAAAATCTTGAGAGACACTACCATTCCTACTGATCTGAACGTGGATTATTTTCAAGCCATGGTGGGATACCTTTCCATTCCACATTCCCTTACCTTCATAGAAGTTGATGACGCATCCATAAGTTAGCCACATAATGCACCACTACATGTTGCAGCCTTCATACACAAACATAGAATAAAGCGGGTCCTGATAGATGGAGGAGCTGGTCTAAACATTTGTACATTGAGCACAATTAAACAATTGGGATATTCTGATAAGGCTGTGAATTCAACAAATCAAATCACCATCAAGGCATATGATGATGAAGAACGCTCGTCCAAGGGAACAGTCACCTTGACTCTCAGAGTTGGGCTAGTTACAAAGGATGTGATTTGTCAAGTCTTGGATCTAGATCTCACTTATAGTATATTGCTAGGATGTCCTTGGATTCATGAAATGAGGGCAGTCCCATCAACATATCACCAATGCATTAAGTTTCCTCACAATGGAGTAGAAGTAACGGTTAACGGTGACCCTAATCCGTTCATATATTGCAATAACCTGAGATCACAAACTGAGACCATCATTCCCAGTAATCGTGAAGTTGTTCCTTCTTTGGCATACATTGATCCTAAGTCATTGAAACCTTCGACATCAAGGCAAGGTGAGCTTAAAGGCAAATTTCAGGACAAAGGTATAGGAGAATAGACTTTAAATCAAACCATGTACTTATGACAAGTAATGAGTTCCCCAAAAGAATATGGAAGACCACATCCTAACAAGCAAGTATCCATCATGGTACTCAAATGGGACCCTACTACCTTTCAAAGATGGGGCGAACTAGAAGAGGAAAACTTATACAAAATGCTCTACAGAGACATTGAAGATGACATACAAGATCACATCAATATACCTTGTGAGAAATATGGCAAAGGCTTCAAGATTCTACAAAAATTCGGGTATGATGGAAAAAGCCCTCTTGGGTTATGAAAGGAAGGCATCATTAAACCTTTACAACTTGAATTGACTTTCAAAAAGGAACGCTCAAAGTGACCTGGTTTTCTGACTTCCAAGGTCCACACTAAAAGGACAGAAGAAGCATTACAAATCAAAGTTGCCAAAATTCAGCAAGAGGATCGCTATTCCATAGACTCCAACGAATGGGAATGGGGTTCAGACAAATCCTCCAGTGATTATGAGCTCACCGAGACATTCAGAGAGCCAAATGAACCCACAGAAGAAGAGGAATTTTATAAAAAGTTTAGAGTTGGTCAAGGAACAACCCATGAGGATTCCACACAGTCTTTGTCTCGAGGTTCTAGGTTGAAATCACATAGGATGAGAACACTTGTCCCAGAATGTGCTACTAGTGATGACAATTTGGATTCGCTTGTGATCGAAACTGATGAGGAGAGTTCCATCGATGACCTTGATGATTACCTTGACATACCCAAATATAACTGCATCTTCACTCTTAGCCCCACAAACTTTGAAGACATTAAAGGCCTTCCCCTTGTTCACCATCAACTCATTGACTGGGATCATGGAGGACCAGCGCAATTTGACACATTCCAAAATGATGAAGCTGTTATTGACTATCTTGGCATACGGGATGATCTTCCCCCTGGCGACCATAAAGCGGGATACACTATAGAACTCAATAGCATGACATATTTTGGTGAGGGTGTCAGACCTTCCAGTCACAAAAATGTGAAAATAAAAACAAACCAAGGGTCTTATGGTGAAAACCACACTGTGGCGCTGTCTGACTCCAAAAAAGTAAAAAGAAAGGATGTATCTGAGGGCGAAAACCTCTTTGAGGCACCTAAAGATGGAAGGCTCAACATTCTCCCACATCATATGAGGCAAAGTCATCCATGTCGGTAGAAGAGACTATCAAAACAAACATTGGTACAGAAGAGGTTCCATACAATATATTCCTGGCTCAATCATTGATAGAGTTTGAAAGGTCAAAATTCAGAAGTTTCTTCAAAGAATGACAAATCAACTTTGCATGGTCATATGCTGATATGCCTAGACTAGATCCAGATTTGGTAATGTATCATTTGACAGTCAAACTGGAGGCAAAGCCAGTGAAACAAAAATTAAGAAAAATGCATCCACAAGTAGCCTTACTAGTCAAAGTAGAACTTGAGAAATTATTGGATGTCGAATTCATATGCCCAATTGATTATTCTGAATGGATCTCTAATCTAGTACCTATCAGTAAACCAGATCACAGTATCAGAATATGTACAGATTTCAGAGACATCAACAAAAGCTTGTCCAAAGGATGACTTCCCATTACCAAATATTGACTTGATTGTGGATCTCACAGCAGGCCATGAGATGTTATCAAAGATGGATGGATTTTTTGGTTCTAATCAAATAAGGATCGCACCCGAGGATCAACACAAAACATCATTCACTTGTCCTTGGAGAACTTTCTGCTGGAATGTCATGCCCTTTGGACTAAAAAATGTAGGTGCTACATATCAAAGAGCCATGACTACTATCTTTCATGATCTCATGCACGTAACGGTGGAAGATTATGTTGATGACCTCTTCGGTAAATCAATAGATAGAGATACACATTTGGACATACTTTTAGTCATCTTTGATCGGTTAGAAAAGTACAAAGTAAGATTAAACCCCAGGAAATGTGTCTTTGGAGTAACCTCTAGGAAGCTCCTAGGATTCATTGTGTCCAAAAGAGGAATTGAAGCCGATCCAGTAAAAGTCAAGGCCATCTTGGATATGCCACCACCTAGAAATATCAGTCAACTTTGATCCTTACAAGGGAGACTTCAGTCTATACAGAGATTCATAGCACAAGTTGCAGATAAGTGCAATCCTTTTTAGCACTTGCTACATGAAAACATCAAATTCAAATGGGATGATAACTGTCAATCCTTTTCAGACACCCAAAATTGTCATGTCTAATTAAATAAATATTTTATTTATTTAAATATCTAAGCCTAATTCTTCTATTAATTAAATAAATCTTTATTTATTTAATTAATTCATTTATCCTCTTCTAGTCTTATTTTTCATTTGAATAAATACATTTATTTTTTTAAATTATCCTTTTCCTAATTAAATAAATATTTATTTATTTAATTGATCTCATTTCCTCTATTAATTAAATAAATCTTTATTTATTTAATTAATTCATTAACCTTTTCTACCCATGACACATGTCATTCATCTCTTAATTCCTACACTACCTACCTCTTTCATTATTTTATTATTTCTTCTACCTACCCTCTAATCATAGCCGACCTCCTTTTACACCTCTCAATCTTATCCCTCCATTTCATATAGTGTCTTCTATTTAAGGAGATGCTTCCTTCATTATCAAACCCTAATGACCTAATGAACTATTTTTGATCACTTGACTATACTATGATCCTACTTGCAACCACATTCCGTTCTTTGTTGAGCTCTTGTGCACATAAAATCTGAGAGCAAATATATCAAGCAAGATCAATGGAGATAGGAAAAATGGAGATCAAAACCCTATTGGACATGTAATGGTATAATCTTTGTGATTTCATTTTATTTGCATTGTCTTAAGTAATCTTCATATGTTATGGTGGATCTTTGTTGTTGTTAGGCTAGGGTTTGGTGGTTGAATTCATTTAGCCTTTCAATTTTGTTATTATTGTTATCCATTTTCACCATATACATTTTGGCACGCCTGGTGGGACTCTTGTCACGTTGTATTTGACCTCCTTGTTGCAAATTTTATGTTTTTGAAGTTGCAGATCAGACGTTTTCGATAGCATTTTTGGTATTTCCGCGTCTGCGTACTTTCGGATCGCATTTTTGATTTTTTAGTGCATCTGCGAGAACTTAAATCGCGTCTATGTTATCGGCAATATTTTGTTTTGCAGGTTTTGGAACTTGCGTTTATGTCCTGAAGTCGCGTCTATGCTTATTTAAGCCGCGTCTATCTTGTATAGCCACGTCTGTGATTTATAGCCGCGTCTATGTCTCACAGAACCACGTTTGCATCATAGAACCGCATCTGTGTTTAGGACTTTCTAATTTTGAAGTTTATTCAATTCCAGTTTTGCATTTAGGGTTTCAGATCTAGTTTATTTTGCGCTAACATTTTCAGATCTAGATAACAAAATTGGTGTAGCTTGTCTTAGAAGCAAAACGTTTGGTTGAAGGCCCCTATTTTCACAAAGTCTTTTGGGTTTAAAATTTACCTAACTTGTGTGCTTGCAGGAAGGGGTGATTATTTGAAACAATCCAAACTACTAACAACTCTTTGTTGTAGGTCCTTGGCAAGGGTTTTTGTATTTTTATTGTGTGCCTTATTTTCATAGACTAGCAAACACTTCAATTGGTGCACTAAAATTGAATCATTGTCTTTTGTGTCTTGAGCAATAGGCTCTTTTTGTTTAATCTTTAGAGGGCCTATCTTCCCGTGTGGTCATTAGGACTACTAGTGAGAAGAGAATGACCCAAGTGGTAGCGAGGAAAACCCACCTCTTCCAAACCACTATAAACAAATGTATTCATGGTGAAAACTATGAATAACCTGTGCTGATTAGTTCATACCGACACTATGTCTCCCCATAAACCCATTTGATCAAATTTATTTGATCAGTTGTAGGGCGTAACCCCTACCGGTTGGGAGCATTCTATATTTACAGAGCTAAAAGTGCCGCATGTATGGCCACACGAGTGGATGCCCTTACTAGCACCTTTTTGTTTTAGAAGCCCAAATCCTTCTAGTTGTTGGGGCAGAAGGTTGGACCTCTAGTAGCGGCCCACACACATACGGTTCTTAGTAGAGATACAAAGTTCACCACGGGGAGTTTTCATGGGGACTGATGCTTGGCTGACCCAAGAAGTGAGTGCTGAGGGTGGAGCCAATGAGGTCAAGCATCTAAGTATCCGCTCTGAATAGCGTAGCCTCAAGGGTAAAACCCTATGTGGGATCAACAACTATTGTCTTGGCCAGCCATAAGAATTGTGCTTGACTTATTTTAAACATTCAAACATTCAAGACCAAATAGAAAAACATTATGTCTTTTGTGTCTTCAAGTGTATGCAAAACAATTTTACATCAAACAACACACTTTTTGTTGGAGTCATTTTTGAGTCTAGACACTCACAAACATTGGGTCTTCATCAACACTATGTCCTCTTGTCACTAAAAATAGTCAAACAGACAGATTTGGTCACAAAAAAATGACTTCACAAATTGATAAAAATTGCACAAATTTTACCGAAACGTGTCTGTGTCTATCATAATCACGTCTGTGTTGTCTAACCACATCTGTGAATTACAAAATCGTGTCTATGCACCCAGAATCAACAGTGCATTTCACAAAAATCTCAGAAGCACATCTGTGTTGAACAGAGCCGCATCTGTGTCGAGGAACTACGTCTGTGCATCATACAGGCGCGTCTGTGTACAGAATTACAAAAAATTGTTACAGTCCACCAAACCAAACACAGTCAGTTTCGGAGTTCTTGAGCTTCCTAGGTTGTTTCTCCAGGTTTCATCTAGCATTCAACCTGTCTTTGGGTCTCACATAGTCCATCATTGCTTCACATCTTGCTTTACATTCACACTTGTCGAAACTTGAGTCAAAAGGTCACTTGCTTGTCCTCACTATACTTTGTCAACACACTACATACAACAACACTTTGCTAAGTGGTCCCTCATCAAGGTTTCTTACCTTTGGGTCTCATTTGGTCTTACTTAGAGTCAAGGTCAACTTACCTCATCAATAGAAACTATCCTCTCTTTGGAAGCCACACCTACTCTACTACATACATAATTGGTCTTACACTTTGGACATTGCAAGTACACCTCAGATTCATTTACATTCCATCCAACTCTTGGTCTTCCATACCTTTTCCATTTTCATCTAGTCTCACACATCTTGGTGAATACCTAGTTCATGGTTGAAACCCGTCTTCAAAAGTCTAGGAGAGAAACTAAAGAGGCTCAAGAGTCTGCAAACATGACTTCTTACGAGTATTACAATGATGTCTTTTTCAATACTGATCATAACACATTACCTAACATGGATGTCTATAGAAACATTCCAAATGTTGAGAACACGGACACTACAAACAACAATGATACACACAATGACCATATGGACAACTTTTCAATACATTCAGCAGATGTGGAAGAATCCATTATGAATCCCCATTTCAATTGGTTGGTTGAGGAAATAATGAGGAGGGATAGACAATACTTCTTACAAACGATGGCACAAAGTGGAGCCAAGATACCTCATGATTTTGACATGTCTCAAATAATGGAAAATCGACCTTTGCAACAAACTCACTCCAACATGGATCAAAGGAGGCCTAATAGTGGAGGAAATAGAGGACCATATATGGTACCTGAATCACCATCATCTTTGCTTCAAAAACCAGAGGTCCCACATACACATGGTCAAGCATATGATACTTACCTTTGCAGACCATTATGCAAGTCTTATGCAGACAGATATGCTCAATCACATACCAATGCTAAGGATCAACCACCAAAGCAATTGGATATTCAAAGGCATGCTCAAAATTTGGATACAAGGAAAGCCCGTGTCAAATTTGGGGGCAACACATTAGAACATGACATGCCTGTAGAGTATGGTATACATGGACAAAATAGATATGGTGTTCCTCAACATGAATCTATACCAAGTGTAAAGCAAAAAATCAAACCCTAGCTGCTCTCCCCTCTTCCAACTCCAAGGAGAGAGAAGGGAGGTTACTAGGATTGACGGTTTTCACTTAGGGGAGACTTTACATTCAAAAGAGGGGTTGAAACCCACAAGATCCAATCCCACACAATGCAAGATTGGATTCTAAATGAGTTTCAAGGGTTAAGATAGCAAGGCTACCCTCTTTTGTAAAGAATGTAGATAGAAGAATTAAGCTAGGAATGCAAGAAAAGTGAGAAAGATTCACTTATAAACTGAGATAGGGATATAGGATGAAGCTGCAGACCTGGAATTAGCAGTAAAATGTCGAGATAGCGCTCTCCTACAAATTTGAGCAAAAGATGATGGGACAATGGCGCCCGGCGTACACACGGTCCTCCGAAAAATCTGCGAAACGAAGGGGGATCTGTTCGTCTCTGCACAAGGATTCTAGATCTTCAATTTCAGCCGCGTACCTGCAACCTACACAGAGAAAAGTGAAGACGATTGGGGGGTTGGGGATTAGGGGTTTTCCCTTAGGTCAAACCCCGGTTTTGGAATTAACCAAGAAATGAGAAATGCTGTAAATGTAAATGTTTGTAATGTAAAACAAGTACTAGTACCTTGTTGTAAGGATGTTTGTATCCTTATATGTGAAGGTATAGATGTTGTTGTATGTTCAATGTTGTATGTGATCTCCTCTTCAATGGTTGAATCCTTGTCTTGAATGCAACACTTAGCCTTGAATGGAGATTTAGAATGATCAATTGCTTGAAGGAATGCTTGAATGCTTGAATGCTTGAATGTTTGAATGCTTGAATGTTTAAGTATCATTTCCACACCTTTTTCCATCTTTTTAAAATGAGAGAGGAAATGCCATTTATATACTTGTCAATTAGGGTTAAAAGACTGATTTTCCCGACCTTGGGCCGACAAGGAAAGATAATTTTCCAATTTGCAAACTTAAAGACCCGAAGCCCCAAAGGAGACCGGGCCCAAAATAGGGCCAAGGACCAGGGCGCTGGACACCATGGTCTTGGGGGACCACGGTGCTGGGTGCCCTAGTCCTGAAGGACCAGGGCGCTGGGCGCTCTGGTCCCACCTCCCGGGACAGCAGGGTGCAGGGAGGATCAGGTCAGGGTGCTGGAAAAATACAGTTTTTGGTGTCATGAACAAGTTTCGGGGTCTCCATTCAGGTTCTATTTTGCATCACCATCGTGAAGAACCAAATGCAGTCAAAATTGCAAGTGTTGCAATTTTAGGATGCTACATTTAGCCCCCACTTTAGCGGGAGTATAAGCGTATGCTCATACTTTCGGTAAAGTACAAGGAAACAACATTGAAAGACTTTCACCACGTTAAGGAGGCAAGACACACCAAGCCCCTAGTGGACTAAGGATCTTACGACTTTGATTGACAAAGTAAAAGGGAAGATCATGAGGGAGAACCATGACTGTCAGTAGTAAGGTTCCCTCACTATGAGTCATGCCAGAGAAATACCAAAAATTTTCAAGGCAACGCTAAGTTCGCCAAGAAATTTTCAAGTATCCTGAAGGGATAGACGGGGTGTATGCCCCCCTACGTTAAAGCGATCGCACATGCCTCAACGGGGGTGATTGCTTTAAGGTAGTGATACACGTAAGAAATGAGAAGGGAAAGGAGCACGTTATCGCAAGGATTTAGCCCCCAAGTGTGAGATAAACCCAAGGATAATAGACACAAAACACAAAGCACAAGGTGACTTCGCTTTCCTCAGGGTCAGTATGTTGTATGATAAGTCATGTATATCATATGTATGCATGCATAGCTGTTCTTCATTCCCCAATCAAGGAAGGTCACCTAGAAGAAGGGAACACATGTGTCTTTTGAGTCAACATGAGAGAGACCAAAAGAGATCTCAATGCTTTGCATCGTCCTCAAGTAGACAACACTTAGGACAAAAAATAGAGGAATGAGAATAACATATAGAAGAAGTAACAAAAGAGAGGAGGAGAGAATCTGCTATGCTAATGAAACTAGTCTAGCACGTCATCTACCCCCCAATCTTGCTGATCAATGTTTCGGGAAGGCAGGGAACACACTAGAGGAGGAACATCCAACACAGTAGATGGAGCTATCACAAGATCCAAACAAGGGCTATGTTCATGTTCCAAGCCACGTTGTTCTTGTCTAGGAGCTAGGATAAGTGCTTTAGAAAATTCGTTAGATAAATGGTTATCAACATCAACATATTCATATTCACTATCAGAAGCAAGAGAAGTAACATTTTCATCATGAATAACATTTTAATCTATATCGTCATCAAGATTTATAAAAATAGGATCTTTAACTCGCACAGGATCAAGACCATCATGCATCTTATGTTTAGGAGATTTCGGCTCAATTTCTGATTGAGGAGAAAATGGAATAATGCTTGTTGAAGGTGTTTTTGGAGATTGTAAAGTTTGAGAAGCAGCTGCTTGAGCTCTAAGATGACGCTTTAGTCAGTGTTCATGTGTAGAACGATTTCGTCTAGTCTTAGTAGGAAGTGGAGAAGATTGGGGAGGAGGAATGTTCTCATCCTTATCACTTGGGTGTTTAGGTTGTGGTCTCTTAGGCTGGATAATAGGAGAAGAGGAAGGTCTCTTCTCTCTATAAAAGGAAGGAGGAGGAACTGCTCCATATAAAGGAGGAATATTTGGTTTAGGAAGAAGACCAAGTCCATCATGACGAGGAGGTATAGGCCTACTTTTAGAAAGTTTATTAGTCATAGACATAGTCACATCCATAGGAATGGGTTGGGAATCTTCTTGAGGAAAGACATTAGTTTTATCTTTCAAAAGAAGAACTTCCTTCTCAAGAACGATAGGATTATCTAGTTTGGGTGTTCTAGGTTCACTTAAAGATAGGATCATATCTGTTTTCCATTTTTGATAAGATTTGAAAAGATGATCACTTCGCGAAGGAAGAGATTGGAATTGTTTAGGCCAAAAATAATCAATAGGAACGCTAGAAGTTCTTTCAGCTGGTTTAAAGAGACTATGATTGACAGTAACAACTTCACCATTATGGGGAAATTTCAAACACTTATGAATAGGAGAAGCAATAGCTTTCATGGAAGATAGCCAAGGATAGCCTAGCTTCACACGAAATTGTTTAGATGAAGGAATAATAGCAAAGTTCACATCAAGGGATTTGTTATGGACCTCAATAGGTAATGTAATAGAACCAATTGCAGGAGAAGAAAATGCATCAAATAATTTCACAATCACATCTGTTTTGTCATAAATCACTTGATTCAGTTGCAAAGTAAAAAGGAATTCTTCAGTAATGATATTAACCATGCATGAAGGATCAATAAGCACTCCACGGCAAGGTGTATTCTTGACTTTTGCAACTATATATAAAGGACCATCAGGTGCCCTGATAATTTCATTAGAATCAAATGTGATGGAAGGTTCTTTAGGGTTTTCTTGCTACTCTACAAAGTTAATCACATTCGGAGTCATAGACACAAGACCATCAGATGAGAAAGAGGAATCATTAGTCTCAATCGCATTAGAGGTATGAGAAGGTAATGGATCAGTAAAAATCTGAAGATTTTGGTTAGGAGGAGCTACAGATGTGTTGCCTTTATCATTCAGTCCTGAAACAAAGATAGTATTATTATCAATCAAATCTTGAATTTTACCCTTTAAAGCAAAACATTTTTCAGTATCATGCCCAGGTTGATGATGAAATTGACAAAAAGATTTGTTATCAAAATAGGGTGAATTAATCTTTGTAGGATCTATTTGCTTTACGGGAGGGAGAATAAGCACATTTTGTTCCAGTAACTTATTCATAATACTATGCAATGATTCATTCAAAGGAGTAAACTTTCTTTCTTTCTTGAAAAACTTAGAAATAGGAGGCACACCTGATGCTGCATTCACATTGTTATTGATGATGTTTTCATTGAATTTGATGGAATCTCTATTCGGTTTAAACTTTCCAAATGGTTGTTGACTACTATCACCTTTATCACTCGGAGCCATAGGATGTGATTGTTCCATTTGACTCATAGTCAGTTGATAATTGTGAAGAGTTGCACACAACTGTTGGAAAGAAGTAAACTCAGAAAACAGAAGTTTGTCTCGAATATCTTTTTGTAAATTAGAAATAAAGATTCTTTGAATATCATTGTCAGGCACTGGAAAAGAAATTTGAGCATACAAATGCTTATATCTACCAATGAAATCAGTCACTTTTTCTTTAACACCTTGTTTGCAATGCATTAAATCAATCAAAGTAACTTTAGGACTTATATTGTTTTGAAATTGTTGAATGAAAGCATTTGCAAGTTGTTCGAAAGAAGTAATAGAATAAGAAGGCAACGAGCAATACCATTGTAGGGCTTTGTCTCTTAATGTTCTAGTAAACAGTTTTGCAAGCAACCTTTGGTCATAAGCAAAATTGGTACATATTGTTTGAAAAGTCTTAACATGTGTTAGAGGATCACCTTTACCATTATAAAGCTCCAAATGCAGGATTTCAGCATGTTTAGGAGGGATAGCTCGAACAATGTCAAGAGAAAGTGGGCTCGCAACATCAAATGTGGGCACACTAAACTTAGATTGATTCATAGAGGCAATTTGTTGCTGTAAAGAAGAGATAGTTTGTGCAAGATTGTTAATGGTCGCTTCAGTCGAAGAATTCATATTAGATGTGTTAGATTGTGATGGAGGTATGATGTTATTGAAAGAAGGTATTGATTGAGAGTAAGGTGGCGGGACACTATGATAGTTAGTCATAGGAGATGATTAGAAAGGAGGAACACTACAAGGAGGAATGGAATGGTTGAATGAATTGCCCCCTTGCATCATGTTCATTTGTGGAGATGTAGTAGGAACACTCATTGAAGGAATGAATGAAGAAGTTGGATTAAATGAAGGAAGAGGGTTAATTGAAGAAGAAGGATTGCCCCCATGACTGGTGATCATAGGAGGAATGTCTTGTATAGAAGTAGTCATTATGTTTGATGTAAAGGTAGGTATTCTAGCAATAGGAGTTGTCAACGGAACAGAATGATTGACTTGAGTGGGAGGTTGTATATAACCTAAATGTTCAGCACAACTCTTCATAGGCATCACATTCGAATCCACAATGTGTGCAATACCATGCAAAATATCAATTCCATTCTTATCACTTTGAAGCATATGTTTTAGACCCTCAATTAAAGGAAGAGCTTGACTATCGGGGTATTCATGAGACATCCATTGGTGAAAATCATCAAATTGGTTATCCAATTTTGAAAGTTGTTCTATAGAAACCTCACGGAGAGCTTCTTCATCATTAAGAGGATTAGAGGAATTACCCATGTCCTCGTTAAAAAGGCTATTCAAATTAGGTTCCATCTCCTCGGTAATTAAACCTTGGAAAGACTTAATTCTAAGGCTTCATCTAAGGAGAATAGTGTAAGTAGGGCTTATTGTTGTAAAACTCATGCACTAGAGAGAGAGAGAAAATTTTGAATTTAGAGGTAGCAAATTTCAGTAAAATCAGCCAATCTCCTAGATTTAGGTTGTTAAATGCAATCATAACAATCTCTCGAAATTTCAAAAAAAATGTCAGGGACCGTGGCGCTCGGAGTGCACACGGTCCTCGCAACTTTTTTTGAAATTTGCAGGGATGAAAGTTATGATGATTTTAGAGCTAATCTAAAAAAATTGAGTGATTTTACGATCTGTAGATAGGCCAAATTAAGGTTGCAATCTCAAAATTGAACCCTACCAAGATTGTTGAAAAAATGCAAAATTTGAATTTTGAAAAAGAGAGGGAAACTAAAATTTTGAATTTTATGATTTTAGAGGGAATACCAAAAGCAATGCAAGTTTTGAAATTTAAAAGTTGACTCAATTTCATGCAAAATTCAATTTTGAAAGCGGAAATCAAAGTTGTTGTAATTAAGCACTTAATTTCAAAAGTCACAAATTGCAAGAATTTGAATAAAGCACTGAAATTTCGAATGAATGCCAACACACTTTTCAGATTTAGGATAGTAAGAAACACAATTTTGACATGAATTTCAATTTCAACAATTTTTGAAAGATTAGAAGCCTTAATCCAAGCAATCCCTAGACCAACTTTGACTGTAATTTTGAAAGTGTTATAATTGATAAAATCAGCCAAAATTCTGGATTTTAGCAGAAAAATACAGTAAGATCTTGCTCCCGAAATTTCGGAAAAAATGTCGGGGACAATGGCACTAGGGGTGCACACGGTCCTCGCAACTTTTTTCCAAATTTTCAGGGATGAAAGATATTATGATTTTATTGCGGAATCCAAAGTTACAGCTGATTTGGAGATGTTTTGATCAGTGAAATTGTCGGTCAAAGGTTGAATCAAGAGGGTTTTTAAAAATTAGGGTTTTGACACTTAACCACTTAATTTTCAGAATTAAAGCACAAATATGAATTGATAATTTGCAATAGAAGGGTAGATCTAAAATGAGCATTAACATTTAGACATTTCGCAAGCTCAATTACTAAAAAGAAAATTTAGGGTTTTTATGCAATTAACCTCTAAAATTTGCAAAAGATCAAACATGGAAATGCAATCAAGGAATCCAATTTTTAGATCTAACCATGAATAATAAAAAAGGATGTTCATGTCAAGTTCGCCAAAATGTAAAGCGGAAAATCGAACCCTAGTTGCTCTCCCTTCTTCCAACTCCAAGGAGAGAGAAGGGAGGTTACTAGGATTGACGGTTTTAACTTAGGGGAGACTTTACATTCAAAAGAGGGGTTGAAACCCACAAGATCCAATCCCACACAATGCAAGATTGGATTCTAAATGAGTTTCAAGGGTTAAGACAGCAAGGCTACCCTCTTTTGTAAAGAATGTAGATAGAAGAATTAAGCTAGGAATGCATGAAAAGTGAGAAAGATTCGCTTATAAACTGAGATAGGGATATAGGATGAAGCTGCGGACCTGGAATTAGCAGTAAAATGTTGAGACGGCGCTGTCCTGCAAATTTGAGCAAAAGTTGACGAGACGATGGTGCCCGGCGTGCACACGGTCCTCCGAAAAATCCACGAAATGAAAGGGGATCTGTTCGTCTCTGCACAAGGATTCCAGAACTTCAATTTCAGCCGCGTACCTGCAACCTACACATAGAAAAGCAAAGACAATTGGGGGGTTAGGGATTAGGGGTTTGCCCTAAGGTCAAACCCCAGTTTTGGAATTAACCAAGAAATGAGAAATGTTGTAAATGTAAATGTTTGTAATGTAAATCAAGTACTAGTACCTTGTTGTAAGGATGTTTGTATCCTTATATGTGAAGGTATAGATGTTGTTGTATGTTGTATGTTGTATGTGATCTCCTCTTCAATGGTTGAATCCTTGTCTTGAATGCAAGACTTAGCCTTGAATGGAGATTTAGAATGATCAATTGCTTGAAGGAATGCTTGAATGCTTGAATGCTTGAATGTTTGAATGCTTGAATGTTTAAGTATCATTTCCATGCCTTTTTCTATCTTTTTAAAATGAGAGAGGAAATGCCGTTTATATACTTGTCAATTAGGCTTAAAAGACTGATTTTCCCGACCTTGGGCTGACAAGGAAAGATAATTTTCCAGTTTGCAAAATTAAAGACCCGAAGCCCCAAAGGAGACCGTGCCCAAAATAGGGCTAGGGACCAGGGCGCTGGGCGCTCTGGTCCCACCTCCCAGGACAACAAGGTCCAAGGAGGATCAGGCCAGGGTGCTGGAAAAATACAGTTTTTGGTGTCATGAACAAGTTTCGGGGTCTCCATTTAGGTTCCGTGTTGCGTCACCATCGTGAACACCCAAATGCGGTCGAAATTGCAAGTGTCACAATTTTAGGATGCTACACCAAGTGGTCCATATACGCAGCATCACTATAGACCTCCTCCATATGAACATGTTTATGATCAATATCATCCATATATGCAACAAGCTCCTCCTCCAATTGGTGCCTCAAACATGGGGTATGGTCCAAGAAGTCGATCTCCACCTAAGAGCAATTTGGAGCAACAAATCAGGGACTTACAAAATAAAATGGAGGACATAAATGCACCAAAGCCAACATACACAATGAGAGACATATGTCCTTATCCATTTGACAAGAGTGTTCCAATGCCTCCTTTTCCTACACACTTTGTGATGCCTAAATTTGATAAGTGTAGAGGAAAAGGGGATCCTAAGGCACACACAAGATAGTTTTTCATAGCTTGCATTGAAGTAGCACCAAAAGAGACATATTTGATGAGATTATTCCCGCAAAGCTTAGGTGATCAAGCTATGGAATGGTTCTCCCAACTCCCACCTGGTATTAAGTCATGGGGTGACTTAGTAGAGGCATTTATTCAACATTTCTCCTACAATATAGAGACAGACATATCAGTCACAACTTTGTACAACACCAAGCAAAAAGAGGGAGAGTCTTTTGCATCATTTTTACAAAGATGGAGGAATCTAGCCAGTAGATGCTCATGTGAAATTCCACAAAAACAAATGGTAGAAATGTTCACCCAAAATGTTAGCAAAGACATTGGCTATGACTTAAGGAAAGCTTGTGTGTCTACCTTCAAGGACGTCATTGAAAAAGGCTTAGCAACAGAAAAGGTCCTAATTGAGCAAGGAGTCATTAAGATATTTAAGGAGAACAAAGATGACTTTAAAGGAAAAAACAAGCCAAGATTTTGGAATAAAAAAAAGAACACAGTCAATGATGGTGTTGTTGATGCCAATACAGTGCGACCCAAATTCATCTTTTCAGGAACAAGTTCTACAAACAATCAAGTGAATACTCAAACAACTTCTAGATCATGAAGGAAATACACCGCATTGGGAGAACCACTTGAGTCTGTCTTCAAAAAGCTAGTGGTGAACAAGGTAATCATAGTTCCAAATTTTCCTCCATACGAACCAAAGTTTAAACCAAATTGGTGGAATGATGATGAGTATTGTGAATTTCATAAGAGCAAGGGTCATAAGATAGGAAATTGTCATTGATTGAAGAACATCGTACAAGATCTCATTGATAGAAGTGACATTGACATTGAGGGACACTCATCCAACCAAGAACATGAGATGTTTAAGGAACCATTCCCAAAGCATGACAAGGGAAAAGCTAGAGCCACAGATGATCAAACCAACTATACTAGAGCACCTTACAACTATGATTCAACCATCAATCACATCTTGATGAACAATTATGTCTCTACCATTATAATCAAGGACAAAAACTTTGAGAATCCTACTCAAAGACCCCAGATTGTCCTAAAAGGTGTGAGATCTTCTTCCAAACCTACTTCTGAATGTCATGTTACAACCAGTCGAGGTAAAATTACTTTTCCAGGTGCCTCCACTAAAAACACCGCTTCTTCATCAACCAAACCTAAGTATGACCTTGTAGAAAAATTAGGGAAGACACCCGCGCTCATCTCCATACTTGAGCTCTTACGTATATCCCCCACTCATAAAGCTATTCTTGACAAAATCTTTAGAGACACTACCATTCCTACTGATCTGAACATGGATCAGTTTCAAGCCATGGTGGGATACCTTTCCATTCCACATTCCCTTACCTTCACAGAAGCCGATGACGCCTCCGTAAGTCAGCCACATAATGCACCACTACATGTTGCAGCCTTCATACACAAACATAGAATAAAGCGGGTCCTGATAGATGGAGGAGCTGGTCTAAACATTTGTACATTGAGCATAATTAAACAATTGGGATATTCTGATAGGGCTGTGAATTCAACAAATCAAATCACCATCAAGGCATATGATGATGAAGAACGCTCGTCCAAGGGAACAGTCACCTTGCCTCTCAGAGTTGGGCCAGTTACAAAGGATGTGATTTGTCAAGTCTTGGATCTAGATCTCACTTATAATATATTGCTAGGACGTCCTTGGATTCATGAAATGAGGGCAGTCCCATCGACATATCACCAATGCATTAAGTTTCCTCACAATGGAGTAGAAGTAATGGTTAACAGTGACCCTAATCCATTCATATATTGCAATAACCTGAGATCACAAACTGAGACCATCATTCCCAGTAATCGTGAAGTTGTTCCTTCTTCGGCATACATTGATCCTGAGTCATTGAAACCTTCGACATCAAGGCAAGGTGAGCTTAAAGGCAAATTTCAGGACAAAGGTATGGGAGAATACACTTTAAATCAGACCATGTACTTATGACAAGTAATGAGTTCCCCAAAAGATTATGGAAGACCACATCCTAACAAGCAAGTATCCATCATGGTACTCAAATGGGACCCTACTACCTTTCAAACATGGGGCGAACTAGAAGAGGAAAACTTACACAAAATGCTCTACAGAGATATTGAAGATGACATACAAGATCACATCAATATACCCTATGAGAAATATGGCAAAGGCTTCAAGATTCTACAAAAATTTGGGTATGATGGAAAAAGCCCTCTTGGGTTACGAAAGAAAGGCATCATTAAACCTTTACAACCTGAATTGACTTTCAAAAAGGAACGCTCGAAGGGACTTGGTTTTTTGACTTCCAAGGTCCACACTAAAAGAACAGAAGAAGCATTACAAATCAAAGTTGCCAAAATTCATTAAGAGGATCGCTATTCCACAGACTCCAATGAATGGGAATGGGGTTTAGACAAATCCTCCAGTGATTACGAGCTCACCGAGACATTCAGAGAGCTAGATGAACCCACAGAAAAAGAGGAATTTTATAAAAAGTTTAGAGTTGGTCAAGGAATAGCCCATGAGGATTCCACATAGTCTTTGTCTCGAGGTTCTAGGTTGAAATCACATAGGATGAGAACACCTATCCTAGAATGCACTACTAGTGATAACAATTTGGATTCGCTCGTGATCGAAAGTGATGAGGAGAGTTCCATCGATGACCTTGATGATTACCTTGACATACCCGAATATAACTGCATCTTCACTCTTAGCCCCACAAACTTTGAAGACATTAAAGGCCTTCCCCTTGTTCACCATCAACTCATTAACTGGGATCATGAAGGACCAACGCAATTTGACACATTCCAAAATCATGAAGTTGTTATTGACTATCTTGGCATATGGGATGATCTTCCCCCTGGGGACCATAAAGCGGGATACACTATAGAACTCAATAGCATGGCATATTTTGGTGAGGGTGTCAGACCTTCCAGTCACAAAAATGTGAAAATAAAAACAAACCAAGGGTCTTATGGTGAAAACCACACTGTGGCGCTGTCTGACTCCAAAAAAGTAAAAAGAAAGGATGTATTTGAGGGCAAAAACCTCTCTAAGGCACCCAAAGATGGAAGGCTCGACATTCTCCTAGCATCATATGAGGAAAATTCATCCATGTCGGTAGAAGAGACTATCAAAACAAACATTGGTACAGAAGAGGTTCCATACAATATATTCCTGGCTCAATCATTGATAGAGTTCGAAAGGTCAAAATTCATAAGTTTCTTCAAAGAATGACAAATCAACTTTGCATGGTCATACGCTGATATGCCTAGACTAGATCTGGATTTGGTAATGCATCATTTGACAGTCAAACCGGGGGCAAAGCCAGTGAAACAGAAATTAAGAAAAATGCATCCACAAGAAGCCATACTAGTCAAAGTAGAACTTGAGAAATTATTGGATGTCGAATTCATATGCCCAATTGATTATCCTAAATGGATCTCTAATCTAGTACCTATCAGTAAACCAGATCGCAGTATCAGAATATGTACAGATTTCAGAGACATCAACAAAAGCTTGTCCAAAGGATGACTTCCCATTACCAAATATTGACTTGATTGTGGATCTCACAGTAGGCCATGAGATGTTATCATTGATGGATGGATTTTCTAGTTCTAATCAAATAAGGATCGCACCTGAGGATCAACACAAAACATCATTCACTTGTCCTTGGGGAACTTTTTGCTGGAATGTCATGCACTTTGGACTAAAAAATGCAGGTGCTACATATCAAAGAGCCATGACTACTATCTTTCATGATCTCATGCATGTAATGGTGGAAGATTATGTTGACGATCTCTTGGGTAAATCAATAGACAGAGATACACATTTGGACATACTTTCAGTCATCTTTGATCAGTTAGAAAAGTACAAAGTAAGATTAAACCCCAAGAAATGTGTCTTTGGAGTAACCTCTAGGAAGCTCCTAGGATTCATTGTGTCCAAAAGAGGAATCGAAGCCAATCCAGCAAAAGTCAAGGCCATCTTGGATATGCCACCACCTAGAAATATCAGTCAACTTTGATTCATACAAGGGAGACTTCAGTCTATACAGAGATTCATAGCACAAGTTGCAGATAAGTGCAATCCTTCTCAGCACTTGCTACATAAAAACATCAAATTCAAATGGGATGATAATTGTCAACAGGCTTTTCAGACACTCAAAGATTATCTTTTGAATCCACCAGTTTTGATGCCACCAGTTCCAGATCAGCCTCTATTATTATACATCTCAGCTACTCCAACAGCACTTGGGGCACTCTTAGCACAACAAATTGCTGAGGGCAAGGAAAAGGCAGTATACTATATCAATCGCACATTGGTGGGATATGAGCTAAACTACACACCAATCGAGCGTGCATGTCTCATCGTGGTCTTTGCTTCACAAAAATTACAACATTACATGCTTACTCATAAGACTAAGTTGATTGCAAGGATAGATCCATTGAAATACCTTCTCAATAAAGCAACACTTACTAGGTGACTAGCCAAATGGGTAATGATCCTGAGTGAATTTGACATCAAGTATGTGGATAGGAAAGCAATAAAAGGACAAGCTATCATAGATCAATTAGCAAAGGCCCCCATGATTGATGACGTTCCTCTAAGTTCAGAATTTCTAGATGAATCCATTTTAACAATATCACATGCAAAGCCATGGCAACTGTACTTTGATGGCTCATACACATAGCATGGGGCAGGAGCTGGCATCCTCTTTATAAATCCTCAAGGAGACTCTATACCAAAATCATACCGCTTATCATTTCCTTGCACTAACAATATAGCGGAATATGAGGCATTAACAACTGGATTACGGATTGCAGTTCAATGGAAGATCCAGGAGCTTCGTATTTTTGGGGATTCTCAACTTGTCAGCCATCAAGCAACTGATGATTACCAAACAAAAGATGAAAAATTAATGCCTTACAAATAAATGGTGGATGACCTGAAACAACACTTCATAAAGATAGATTTTTTGAGCAGATACCAAGAGAGCAAAATCGCGTCGCAGATGCCATGGCTACAATTGCTTCACTGATTGATTTACCTACAAATGAGACCTGCTATGAGTTCTTGGTGGATAACCTTTTGGTTCCGTCATATGAGATCACTCCTATTGAGATGATATGTGTTGTTGGTCCCAAGTCCCAGTTATATGGTCCCCTCTTCACATACCTTTGCGATAATATCCTTCCTCCTAATTTATAAAATAACCAACGTTGCACCTTCATTCGCCAATCCTCTCGATATGTCATTTTAGCTGATATCCTATACCGGCGAGGTCTAGATGGCACTCTTCTTAGATGTTTAGAAAGTGACGAAGCTCAGATTGCGTTACATGAAGTTCATGAAGGGATATGTGGTCCACATGCTAGTGGTCCTACCTTGGCCAAGAAACTCATCAGGACTGGATATTACTGGCCCAATATGGAAAAAGACTCATATCAGTTTGCCAAGAAATGTAAGCAATGTCAAGTTCATGGAGACCTCATACATGCGCCAGCACAAGAACTACAACCACTTGCGTCTCCTTGGCCCTTTTGTCATTGGGGACTCGATCTCATAGGCAAGGTTCACCCTCCTTCTTCTAATAGTCATAAATTCATTATCACTGCCATAGAGTATTTCACAAAATGGATTGAAGCTGTGCCTCTCACACAAGTCACTGGAAAATAGATTGCTACATTCATCCTTAACTATATCATTTGCCGATAAGGTATTCCTGTTTCCATTATCACTGATAACGGGCGTCCCTTCAAAAATCAGGATGTTCATAAACTCTATGATTGCTTCTATATTTTGCATCATTTCTCCACACCATATTACCCCCAAGGTAATAGCCAAGCTGAGGCGTCTAATAAAACAATCCTTAAAATCCTTAAGAAGACAGTCGATGACGCTGGTCGTAATTGGCATATCCAACTTGATCCTACACATTGGGCCTATCGCACAAGTGTTCGCACACCTACAGGAGCTACACCCTATTCGCTTGTCTACGGCACTGAAGCCATCTTGCCTATTGAGGTCGAGTTACCCTCTTTACGAGTCTCTTTGCAAAACATCATCAATGATGAAGACTATAGGGTCTCTCGCTTACAAGAACTTGAACTGTTGGATGAATGGAGATAAACTTCTTTTAATCATCTCAAGGCTTACCAACAACGAATGAGTCACAACTACAATCACAAAGTCAAGCCTCACACATTTGAGGTAAGTGACTTAGTTCTCAGAGAAAACCCCAAGAATCAGCAAGACAAAGAGAAGAAGGGCAAGTTCGAACCAAATTGGCTTGGTCCTTACATCATTATAGCAGCTTATGGATCTGGGGTATATCAGCTCTCAACTATAGAAGGTGAACCTTTGGAGGATCTTATCAATAGCATGCACCTTTGCAGGTTCCACACATAGCTCTTCAGAGTATCCTAATTTCAAAAATACAAAAAAATCAAAAATTTCAAAAATACAAAAAAATCAAAAATTTCAAAAATACAAAAAATCAAAAAATTCAAAAATACAAAAAAATTATAAAAGCAAAAAAAAAAAAATCGTTACTTGGTGAAAACCTGGCAAACAGGCGCCTTGTGACACAAAAAACATTGAAAAATCGAAAAAAGTAAAGAGAAATAATTTTGTCCAACGGTGAAAATCACTTCGGTGGCGCCCTGGGCAAGTACCATGGTGAAAACTGGGTCACCAGTGCCATGCATAGAGACATTGCTCCTCCCTCCTTCAGGATTCTCTTTCATCACTTCACTTTGCACAAACTCACGACCAATTCATCCATAATAAACTTACCCATTTCCATCATGGCTTGTTATTGATCTACCCAAGATTGGTTAGCCATTCATAATAAACCTCTCTTTTCACCTCCCTTTCCATCCATAATAAATCAGCTCCTATCTGTGGCTAAGGCAAATCCTACGTCTAGTGATGGGTGTGGAACTAAGAACATCACATGTTTCAAGGAGTACAGTTTCTTCCAGCTTCCTTGAATCTATCCGCGCACAATCAGCAATAAAGCAACATTGGCATCACCAGTTCACAATAAGGTCTCATCTTCTCCACAATAAAGTATCAATTTCATGGATTCAGTCAATTTTAGATGAGACAGTAGCAACAATGGGGTTCAACAAATCAAATCTTTCAAAAGACTCAAACAACATATGGTTTCATGCTATCTATCCTTTTTGTGAAAGTAAACATTGTGACCACAATCAAATAAGACTTATACAAGTGACAAGAGACACTAAATTTGAGGACTACAGTGGATGTTGATGTCGAGTCTTGATTTTTTTTTTATTTTTTTTTTTTTGGTGACATGTCTTTTAGCTTTTTTAGGATGTCTCTGACTAGAGATTCTATCTCCAGGATGTCTTTGACTAGAAAGGCGAGGATGGGGTATCGTCACCTATTTGTATTTGTTGTTTGTGGATTGTCTCTTAGTAATGCTATGACTTGTCCAAGGATATGAGGACACTGTGAGTCTAGTGTGAACTGGGGCATTCCTTGTTTGTAATTGTCTTATCTCCATGCAAATAGGTACAATGACTTTTTGGGTCGAACATATACCTCGATTGTTATAACCTACCTGCCATAATAAAGCTCAATGATGATAATGCACAAGAAGCTCTTTCACGTTCATATCTTCTATCTTTCATCCCCCTTTCTTGATTGACTTGCATCATCCTTCTCAGCTTGCTATCACATGACTGAGTATAATGACACACCAAAAACATTTGCATTTCATGTAGTTTGCACCTGCATTACCATGTATAAGCATTTCTTAGATACATATAGATATCACAACTGCATCACATCCTACACACAACACCTGTTAGCACAATTTACATTTGCATTATCATATTCGTCTGCATTACATACATTCACATTTGCATCATGCATACACATATAAAACATAAAAGAACAAAAATATTACATTGCATCATATACATATTTGCATCCATATCATAAGCATCACATAACAACATCCCATCACATAGGTACACATGCATATAGTTGCCGCAAAGATGAATCATCTCATATATATATATATATATATAAATTTCATGATACAATGATGTCAAAAAAAAAATCATATAGCTACAATCACCGAAAGGTGTCTACATCATCATACAAAAATGGTACAATACTGATACAAAGGGAACCCTCTAAGGCTATGATGAACTCCCTCCCTCGGAGCCACCTGGCCTTGATGGAATCTGAGCCCCCGAAAGACCTGCCCCTGGATCATCCCTCCTGTCCCCTCTAGCTGGTGGTGGTGGAGGACCCATAACCCCACCACTAGATGCCTGTCTCCTCCGGCTCCCTCCCATAACTGTCGCTATCTGCGATGGTCTATGGAAGCTCCTCGCCCACTGATCCACTGGCACTGCACTATAAAAGAGTTCCCGCTAGTAGGCAATCTCCTCCCCTGCCTGCAGGACATAAGCATATCCTGCCCTTGTGTCCTCCGCTGCCTGCCTCCCCACCCTTAGCGATTTCTTAGCCTCTATATAACGTTGAATAGCCTAATCTCGCTTCCACTCAATATCTCTAAGCCTCCTCCTGAGCCTATCCCTCTCCCTCTCCAAATCCTGAATCTCATCTACCTATCCCTAGCAGATCTCCCTGAGCGCAATCAGCTCATCCTCCTCTGCATCAGCCCCCTGTGGCTCCTCCTGTCCTGGTACCTGCCCCTGTGCCTATACCTATATTGGTGCCTGTACTGGTACTTTTCCCTATACCTATCCCTATCTCTGTACCTATCTTTGTACCTGTCTGGGACCCTGTGTTGCTGGCACCTGTACCGGCAATCCACCACGACCTCTCACCACCTGAGCCTGTCTCTCCTCACCACCCTCCCTCCGAGGTGCAACCCTCCTCTCTCCAACTGCTCCCCTCCTCCTCCATCGGCCCCTGCCCCCATCACCTCCACCATCATCATCATCCCCACCCCCATCTCCATCCAATAGCTCTCCCACATCCTTCAGGCATGGGAAGGGATGCTCTGCCCAGTATGTTGTATACTCGGCATCCATGCCAGCATCCTCGACCTCTAGCCACATGTCCCAGGGTAGGGGCACCATCTCTGGTAGCTGTGTAACTGCCTGATCATATGACAATAGGGGCCCAAACTGTGCCTGATCCCTAACTATCCGTGCATACATGCCTGAGCCCCGTCGCATCCTCTAGATCCTACCAAACTGCCTACAAACCCTGTCTACAAGCTATCTCTCCAGCACATAAGGCATCCACCCAATCAGATACCTACTTTGGAAGGTATAAGGAAGCTCAACTGCATTGTCCTCCCACTCCTCGCATCCCAGGTATGGCCTCAAGATGACCACATTAATATCATCTATCACCCGTCGCCAGTACTCCAACCTGCCAATCCGTGGCTGCGACGTGATCATATCATACAGGTGCACAAAACTGCATCCATGTCCCCTGCCTCTAAAGTGTATCGGCCTTGTCACTGGCAGATGCTCATAAGCCCACACCTGCAGTAGTGTCACCCTGCAGCCCAATCCCACTGATCCATGGTATACGAACTGATGTAGCTCATAGTAGAGGTGTGCCAGCACACACGATCCCCAGGCATATCTGGTGTGCTATGTCACCAGTGTCTCCAATGCTCCTCCCCAACCCACGGCCAACCCCCATGTCACTCTATCAGGACACAGGAACCCACTGATCGCTCCTCCTATCACTGCTGGTAGCGCCAATCCTATCACAGTCATAGTATCCCAAGCCACATGCCCAGCCCTCATCTCCAATCCAGGGTCCTTGAACACTCGTCTCAGGGCCTCCCTATCTCCGTCTCAATCGTACAGAATCAGATCCCCATTGATTGGTATCCTGAGTATCCTATATACATCCTCCAGGGTGACAGGCAAATGAAAGGTACATGTCTCTGAATGCCATCTCTCAGCTAAAGCAGTCAGCAGTCCCATGTTCGCCTGAAACTTAGGCACATATAGAACATGTCTCAATCCCATCACCTCAATTGCTGCTCGATCCCCAAGTGTCAACTCGGGTTGCAATCTCTAAGTCGACGGGAATCTCTCCCGTGACTCTAGCATCGGCAAATACTCCTGCAGTCAAGCAAATCAATCATGTCAGTCATAGTGGCATTCACTGTTTATCACAAAATGCTACTTTTTATCTAAATGCATATGGCATTCTATCCTAGTGACACTCCCTGTTCATCACAAAGTGTTGCTATCTATCCCAGTGGTACTCCCTGTTCATCACAAAGTACTACGTGTTTTGCACTCCCTGTTCATCACAAAGTGCTCCTCACATTTGCACTCACTATTCATCACAAAGTGCTGCTCATATTTTGCTACTCCATGTTCATCACAAAGTACTCTATCTTGGTACTCACTGTTCATCATGAAGTGCCTTGATCTATTCTAGTCTTCCCTAGAGGACCTTCTTGAGTGAATCCTCTTAGCAGCTTATCCAATCGACAGCGTATGTTTATCACAGAACTGCCGATTTGACCTAGAAGACACAAATTCACATTTTTTGGACACAAATGTGTTTTCTTGACATAAACTTGCATTTATTACATTACCTAGCATGCAT
Organism: Cryptomeria japonica; assembly: GCF_030272615.1. NCBI lineage: Eukaryota > Viridiplantae > Streptophyta > Pinopsida > Cupressales > Cupressaceae > Cryptomeria > Cryptomeria japonica. The sequence goes on from NC_081415.1 coordinate 147,626,098, forward strand.
TAATGACAACAATAAATGCATCAAAGTACAAGGAGGTTTTGTCGTACTTACTGGCTCTCTTGCCTCTGCTGGCCTCTGGAATCAACGAACGTGATCAAATCTATGAGCCATTGCCATCGTTGTTGACTACTGCTGCTCTATCTCACTCTACACTCTGATCTCTTGGATGTGTGGCTGACAATGAGGATGTTTTCCCCTCGTGGTCTATCTTATAGACTACCCTAGCCCTAGTCTCCAGTGTCAGTCTTCGTTATCCCATGACTTTGTCACTTTATCTAGTCAGTCCATTCTAGCCTTTTTTTCTTATCGAGAGATTGTCTGTGGTCTTTTCAGACATTTTCATCCAATCTTTCGAGGGGGCATATCATTCCCATCTTGGGGCAACTCTGTATCAGTTCATCTTATCTTCTTTGAAACAACGCGACAAGCTACATTGTCTCAAAGAGCGGCAAAATGTAGACACCCAAAATTGTCATGTCTAATTAAATAAATATTTTATTTATTTAATTATCTAAGCCTAATTCTTCTATTAATTAAATAAATCTTTATTTATTTAATTAATTCATTTATCCTCTTCTAGCCTTATTTCTCATTTGAATAAATACATTTATTTTTTTAAATTATCCTTTTCCTAATTAAATAAATATTCATTTATTTAATTGATCTCATTTCCTCTATTAATTAAATAAATCTTTATTTATTTAATTAATTCATTAATCTTTTCTACCCATGACACATGTCATTCATCTCTTAATTCCTACACTACCTACCTCTTTCATTATTTTATTATTTCTTCTACCTACCCTCTAATCATAGCCGACCTCTTTTTACACCTCTCAATCTTATCCCTCCATTTCATATAGTGTCTTCTATTTAAGGAGATGCTTCCTTCATTGTCAAACCCTAATGACCTAATGAACTATTTTTGATCACTTGACTATACTATGATCCTACTTGCAACCACATTCCGTTCTTTGTTGAGCTCTTGTGCACATAAAATCTGAGAGCAAATATATCAAGCAAGATCAATGGAGATAGGAAAAATGGAGATCAAAACCCTATTGGACATGTAATGGTATAATCTTTGTGATTTCATTTTATTTGCATTGTCTTAGGTAATCTTCATATGTTATGGTGGATCTTTGTTGTTGTTAGGCTAGGGTTTGGTGGTTGAATTCATTTAGCCTTTCAATTTTGTTATTATTGTTATCCATTTTCACCATATATAAAAACAATTAAATGTTAAAATTGAATGAAATAGAGAATAAATTAGTTTTTTCTGATTTTATCTTAATTTTAGTTCAATTTCCTTTAAAACAAAGAAAAGCATCCAATCACATCAATTCACCTGGATTGTGCTTCCTCTTGGAAACTCTTGACTGCTCATCATCATTTGATCTCAGCCTTTGGTTTCTTTCTGAGTTTTCTATAAATTCAAGCTCTCATCTCATTCAAAGGAATCCTAGAAAATATTTTGTTATTATACTAATTTTTCTCTAGGTTCATTTAGAATATTGCATACATATATAGATCATTTATCTCATTTATTACTTAAATCTTGTTAGATTTATCTTGCATTCATCATGCTCATATAGATTAAATCCTTCGTCTTGGTGTTGTCTAGTCATTGGATTGCTTATACAAATCTAAGAGCAATCTTATGCTTGCATCTTTTAGAAGGCAATGGGTCGCTTTGCAATGGTTTATTGTTTATTCATTGATTATTGATTTACTAACCATGCATGTAATGACATGATTGAAGTGTTGTGCTTATAGATTCTTAGATTACTTTTCACACACACAGTATCTCCTTCATTCAATGTCTCCAATTCATCCCAAATAGCTCTAGCAGTAGATCGGTCTGATAATCCCATGATTTGCTAATCTAATAAGGCACTCAAAAGTCCTTCTCTTGATCCTTAGCTAATGTAGGTGGATTAGGTTGAGTTTGTGTAGGACGAACATAACCATTCTTTGTAACATCCCATATGTCTCTTCCAATGTAAGTCAGATGTGTCTCCATTCTGATCTTCCATATACCATAGTTAGTTCCATCAAGTTTCAAATTGTCCTTCCTGAAATAGTTAGTTGCCATAGAATCTCCTCAAGTTGTTAAACTTCTGCAAAAAGAGGACTTAGCTCTGATACGAATTGTTAGGACCCAGAGGAAACTAAGAGGGGGGGGGGTGAATCAATTGTCTATTAATTTCAACCCAAATATAACTTAATTAAACTTGATGCTTATTACCAGGAAACCAAACTTAATTCTAGTAAACAGATTAATAGTCAATATCAATACTGGTGAAACTTAATGCATGAAACAGAAAGAGAAACAATAACCATAGCACATAACATAGAGATTTGTACGTTGAAACCCTATAAGGGGAAAAACTACAATGGGAAACCTTAGCCACAATCAAATGATACTACTATAGATAGTATGTGTATACAAATGGGGTCTGCACATGCAGAAAGGCCATCTGCCTAGAGCTCAGTGCTTAAAGACGAGAATGGGAGTCAAAATGACTACAATTAGATGATTAAATCCAATGATAATGTACTGCTCAAAGTAGCATCTCCAATGCTGGATTCAGGACTAGTTAAGCTCTGATTATCTCCTTCAAACCTTCCTTTAATATTCAAATGATGTCTGCATGATTAGCTCTGCTTATATTCACATATACTGAATATAACAACCTTACCATACCATATTACCTTCTATTCATATCTCATTACACAAATGAGACCTTACATATATACCAAAGCCTAAGACCAAATGTGTAGGTCGGCTCATTAAGAATATTACAATAAAAATAATTACAACAAGTCAAGATACGATGCATCATGTTGGCTCAACAACAATATTAATTGATTAAACCATCTCCATAACGTGTCGTGTTGATCTGGAATAGATAATGCATGCTGGTCCATAACCTAGACCAATTTGTCGGTAACAACAAATATGTCAACCCGATTAGACCAATAACCGAATTCCCAAAACCAAGTGTCCAAACCATTTCTTCGACATAACCAAGTAATCTCCAGATGATAACAAGTCATCCTCAATGCCGGTGAACGATATAACCTGCCAGTGAACCAAATATCAGTGACTATGCATAAGTCACTGAACTTGCCGATGAACATAACCAAAGATCTCCATAAGGATAAGTGTTGACATCAATGACAAAACCAATGCAACATATCCATAATACCAACACCATTCCGATAAAGGATGACATAGAAATTCTTAACCATGTCAGATCTAATGACGATACAAGAAGAAATCAAGATCCTCCTAGAACACAAAATCATGGTTATGTAGGAATGAATCATGTTTAAAATCACATCACAACTCTCACACAACAAATACAAACATTACAAACACAAATTGAAGATATGTAGAGAGGAAATGCAAGAAGATACTCACTTCAAGAAATCTATCCTTATCCATTTGACAGAAACTTAAACATGATACCATTTCCTATAGGTTGTGAAACTCCTAGATACAAAAAATATGATGGAAGCACTAATCCTCAAGATCATATCCAATAATTTTGCACAATGAGTATGGAGTTCTCACATGAGGATACCTACCTAGTGAGATTATTTCCAAAAAGCTTAACTAGACTAGCTATGGAATGGTTCTCCAAACTTCCATTCGAAATCAGATCATTCTCAGAATTGGTGGATAAGTTTGTTTCACAATATTCTTATAGCATACAAAATGAAATAACAATGCTAGAGCTATGCAATGCTAAACAAAAGAGTGAAGAACCTTTCATGACATTTTTACAAAGGTGGAGACACTTAGCTTCACGATATCCTCTTATAGTGCTAGAGTATGAAAAAATGGACATATTCATTAACAATGTAAGTGATCAAATGAGCTCTCATCTAAAAATGCAAGGAAATCAAAGTTTTGGAAAGATTAATGATAATGGAATTAGAATTGAGGAAGCCATGATAAAGAAAGGTGAATTAAAGGTATACAAAGAAGGATTTTCTACCCCTAACAACAACAACAATAGCTACAACAATGACAAACCAAAGTTTTGGAATAGAAATCATAATATCATCAACAATGGAATAGTAGATAACAACAATGTAAAACCAAAACAACTAGGTTTTAATCTATCCAATCACTCAACAACGACTCAGCAAAACAACAATCACCAAAGAGAAACTATCAAAATTTCTTTCGAAGACAATTTACAAACATTGGTGAACCACTTGGATCTGCATTAAAGACTCTTCTCACAAAAAAAATTAATTACTTTATCAGAAGCAAAAAACTATGAACCTTAAATAAAACCTCCTTGGTGGAACGACAACCATTATTGCGATTTTCATCAAAACAAAGGACATCATACAGATAGTTGTCAAAAGTTGAAACATGTCATTCAAGACTTGATTGATAATGGAGTAATAACTGTAGATGGACATAAGACAAATGAATCTCATACGACTTTCAAAACTCCGCTTCCTAATTATGAGAAGGGTGAATCATCAACACAAAAGAACAATAAAGGTAAAGAAAAGGTAAACTATGCTCATACATATGAATTTGGTCATGCTATTACACGAAGCAAAGCCAGAGTGGTTTTGTTGGGTCCTACAACAAACACATCATCCACTGCCAAACAATATAACCTAGTGGATCAATTACAGAAAACGCTTGCTCAAATATCCATACTGGAACTTTTAAAACTTTCACCTGCACACAAAGAAATTCTAGAAAAATCATTAGTAGATACCATAGTATCCAAAGACCTTGATATAGATCAATTATAAACCATGGTGGGACACATCACAACCCCTCAATGCTTATCATTTACTGAAGAAGATGACATGTCCTTGCAGCATCCCCACAATGCTCCTTTGCATATTAAAGTCCTCATCCACAAAACGCATGTTAAATGTATCCTAATAGACAGTGGAGTTGGCTTAAACATTTGTTCATTGAGTCTTGTTTGTGCCCTAGGATATTAAGAAGATGCAGTTAATCCCTTGAAAAAGATCACCATCAAAGCCTATGATGAAGAAGAATGTTCTGCTAAGGGAATTGTGATACTACCCATCAGAGTGAGACCTTTGCAGAAAAACACAACATGCCAAGTTCTAGACTTGGACTTATCATATAATATACTCCTAGGGAGACCCTCAATACATGACCTGCAAGTTGTCCCATCAACATACCATCAGTGCATAAAATTTCCCTACAATGGATAGGAAATCACAATCTCTATAGATTCAAATCTATTTCAATACTACAACAATCTAAAAATAGCTCAAGAAGTCATTGTTCCTCATAATAGGGAGGCAGCATCTTCAAGCACACACAACAAAGAAAAATCATTCGCTTCAACTTTATCAAGTATGGAAAAACAAATGGAACTAAGAGATCAAGGGAATAGAGAATATTGAATAACACAATTACCACTTTCTCCTAAATCATATAGGAAACCATCAAATTCTAAGCAACAACCAAGTGAAAAACATCTTCCAATATTTGATGGAGCAATTGTTAGTGTTGGAACCTTATCAGAGGAAATAGAAGACAAGGATGTGCTATAGTGGTTGTACAAAGATGAAGAAGGTCAACAAAAGATCAACAATATCCAAATACCCACATAAAAGTATGGAAAAGGATTTAACATTCTTCAAAAGATGGGATATACTAGAACAGGTCCTATAGGAAAAAGAAATGAAGGTATCTCAGAACCTATCCAACCTCATACTCAGCAGGCTAAAGACAAATCAGGTTTAGGGTATGGACAAGTTACTTTGGCTGAAAACACATCATCTAACCAACAACAAAGTGAATATGGAAACAAACAAGAACAACTTGCAATTGAAAGAGAAGAAGCATCTACAAAGCAACAAGCACAAACAAATATGAAATGGCAAAACAAACAAACTCCTAATCAACCAGAGAAACAAACCAATGATACCTCTCAAGTAGCATTAATTCTTGATCAAAACAAGAAAGAAGACAATACAAGTCAAGGAGAGCTGATAGAAAAGTTAACAGAACCTAATCTCAATCCAGAAGAAGTTGAATATCAAAGAAGAATAGATATAACAAGAAAAAAAGAAGAAATAAATCAAATGCTATATGAACAAATCTATAGGTTACAAGCTACAAGTGACATAGATTCAAATGAATGGGAATGGGATTCCTATCAATCTTCAGAATCAGCTGAAGAAAATTGCTTTGAAGAAGACGTAGCAGTCAATGTAGTTCACACTTATGCAGAACAAACGTTAGGAACTAGCTCATTTGAATTAGAATCACATTTAGCTGACTTGGTCTTAATCAAGGACGATCAGGAACTCCTTGTGCAAGATCATTCTGACAAGAGTACTATTCTAGACATGGACCTATATATCAAAAACATTAATATCTCAATCATGACCCTAAATACCCTTGAAACATCTTATCTGGAAGATCCCTTACCCCTAATACACCCTGAACTTATTGATTAGGAAAATGATAGACATGCTGCCACTGACACATTTTCTAGTGACCATGATATATCCGTATATCTTAGTGCCATCTAACTTGCAACAACTTCCACCAGGAATGTCAACAATGCATCTTCCAGTTAAGTGGGTGCCAAATCTCCTAGTCGCAAAAATAAAAATAAAGAAAACATTGTCAGGTCTAATGCTGAAAACCTTTATTTGGCAACATTAGATCACGAAAAAAGTTAAAAGAAAAGATGTGTCTAATGGTGAAAACCTCCTTGAAGCACCAGAAGATGGGAGATTTGACACTTTACTTGCTCACTATCAAGAAATATCATCCATTTTGATCAAACCCATGGAAACAGTCAACATTGGCACAATAGAGCAACCAAAAATTCTCCATCCAGCAACTTCTTTGTTAGAACAAGAAATGGAGCAATATATGGAATGCTTCAAATGAAGGCAAATCAATTTTGCCTCATCATATGTAGACATGCCAAGGTTAGATCTATAGCTTATTATGCATCACTTAAATGTCAGTCCACGAGAAAAAATAGTCAAATAGAAATTGAGAAAGATGCATCCCCATATCGCTCTTTTGGTCAAAGCAGAACTAAATAAATTACTAGATGTCAATTTCATCAGACCAGTAGCATATCCTCAATGGGTATCAAACATCATTCCTATTTCCAAACTAGACAAGAGTATCAGAGTATGTACAAACTTTAGAGATCTTAATAATGCATGTCCGAAGGATGAATTTCCTTTGCCCAACATTGACATCATTATGGATTTAACTGTTGGTCACTCCATGTTTTCACTAATGGATGGTTTCTTCAGATACAATTAGATCAAAAAAGCACTTGAAGATCAAGAAAATGCAACTTTCACATGTCTACGGGGTACCTTTTGCTGGAATGTCATGCCCTTTGGACTAAAGAACGTCGGTGCCACATATCATAGAGCTATGATGACAATATTTCATGACATGATGCATACCTTCATGGAAGACTATGTGGATGATATATTGGGTAAATCAAACAACAGATAAGAACATATAGAAATACTAGACAAGATCTTTGACAGGTTAGAACAGTAAAAGCTACGGCTAAATCCGAAGAAATGTGCCTATGGTGTTACTTCAAGAAAGCTATTGGGATACATTGTTTCTGCAAGAGGTATCGAAGTAGATCTAGATAAAGTCAAATAAATCATGGAAATGGAATCCCCCAATAATATAAGTCAACTCAGATCACTCCAGGGAAGACTCCAATCAATGAGAATATTTGTTGCTCAACTAGCCAACAAATGTTAGCCATTTATTCATCTTTTGCAAAAAAAAATTAATTTCAAGTGGGATCATCAATGTGAAGATGCATTCAACAAGATCAAAGCTTATCTCATGCAACCACATGTTCTAATATCACCAATTCCAGGAAAGCCATTATTACTCTATGTATTAACCACTCAAGTATCATTAGGAGTTCTTCTTGCACAACAAGATAATGAAGGAAAGGGACGAGCCATCTACTATATCAATAGAACACTAGTGGGATATGAACTCAACTATTCTGCAACAGAACAAGAATGCTTGGCTATAGTTTTTGCTTCTCAAAAATTAAGACACTATCTATTATCTCACTCCATAAAGTTGATAGCAAAAATCAATCCTTCGAAGTATTTTCTTAGCAAGGCCACATTAATAGGAAGATTAGAAAAATGGATAATGATTATTGTAGATAGGAATTTGGAAATCATTACAGCAACATAAACATTATACTAGCTCAATCACGAAAACTCAATTGCAATGATAACAAAACCTACCAACATTCAATAGAGATATGGAAATGATAAATTCAATTCAAATGCAAACTATCGCAAATGCGGATGTCTCCTCCATGATTCTCCATTGTCCTTCTTTCTCCTTCAAATTGCTTTGTTTTGTGGATCTCACCTTCAAGTGCATAAGCATAGTGTGAAAGCAAGATTGACGAGACCGTAGTGCAAGAATACTAGAAGCATGATTGATTCGGGGATCGATTCAAAAAAGTGATTAATTGGGATTGAAGAAATTCATCCAATTTATAGATAAATTGGAGAAAAGACAAGATTAGCATGAAGAGATTTGAAAGGAAATTTCAAATCAAGAATGACAAATATGACAAAATTGACACTTTCTATGCGAAATTGATTGATTGATAATTATGACAAATTATGACAAATTGCTATGTCAAAATTGATTGATTGACAATTATGACAAATTATGACAAATTTTCTATGTCATTCCCATGAAATTAGGAGAAATATTAGAGAAAATAGAAAATTAGATGAATTAGAAATTAGGAAATTAGAAAATTGATGAAAATTAGAAAATTAGGAATTGGGAGAAATTAGTAAATTAGAAAATTAGGTAAATTAATTAATAATTTTTCATTCATTAATTAATTCACAAAGAGAGACAAGAAGACTTAGGATAAATAAATAAATTACTTAACCTAAAGGGAAAATGACAAACAATGTTAAATGAATAAATCATAAAACCCTAGAAGATGAATTAGAAATGCAAGGATGACAATTAGGTCTTCACAAAAGATAATTGATGTCGATTCGATCATGATTTTGATTAACAAAGGACCAATATTGACAAACAATTTAATTGAGAAATGTGCCAATTGATGAGGAACAATGACTAATTGATCCAAATTGACATGATTGAGAAGGATGACGATCGATGTCAAATCGATCGCAAAATGACAATGATCGATGACAAATTGATCACAAGACAACAAGATTGAAAATGACAACGATCGATGACAAATCGATCCCAAGATGACAAGATTGAAAATGACACATCAATTGTAAGATGACAAGATTGAAAATGACAACGATCGATGACAAATCGATTGCAAGATGACAAGAGGACCAAGATCGATGACAAATCGATCGCAAAATGACAAGATTGACCAAAGGACAAAACCCTAATTCTATCATCGATTAGGATTGATGATGTCCAAAATGAAATCAAATTGACGATGTCAAAATATGCTAAATGAGCGTGCACATTGATGCGACAGGATAAGATCGACCAAAATCATGACTGAAGATTGTTATCGAGAAGACCAAATTTAAAAGCGAGACAAATGAAGAATGCAGAAGAAGGACTCGATGCTCGCAAATGATAAAGACCAAGTGTGCAACATAGGATAAATGTTAATGTGACGCAAAAACCCTAAAATAAGGCAATGCACAAATGTTAAAGTATGACTCCACAAGCGTTGACCATTTTTAGACGTCTACAATTATAAGTGAGTTTGATATCCAATATATTGACAGAAAAGTTATAAAGGGACAAGTCATCGTTGACCAACTAGAAAAGGCTCCACTTCAAGAAAATCACCCTTTACACATTGAGTTTCCTGATGATGATATGCTAATAGTCACAGCAAAAACATGGCAATTATACTTTGACGGATCTCATACATAGCATGGATTAGGAGCGAAAATTCTATTCATCACACCACAAGGTCACACCATTCCAAAAGCATACAAATTAAACTTTCTTTGCACCAACAATATAGAAGAATATGAAGCTTTGGTATCAAAATGGCTATAGAATGGAACATTACACAACTTCAAGTCTTTGGAGATTCTCAACTCATCATAAATCAAATCAATGATGATTACCAAACAAAAGATGAAAAGCTAATGCGTTATAAAATGATGGTAGATGATTTCAAGAAATATTTTTTTGAAATAACTTTTGAGAAAATTCCAAGGAATGACAACAAAGCAGCAGGTTCCATGGCGACACTTGCTTCTCTCCTTAAGAGACAGGAAAATCAAGAGCATTATGAATTCCTGGTGGAAGAGTTGTTCTACCCTACTCATAATTGTCCTGATTCCTAAACTATATGCCACCTTATTGGACATGATTCCTCCCACTATGGTCAAACTTACACATACCTCAAAGATAATATCCTCCCTCCTGACTTATCAAAGAACCAAAAGAGAAACTTTATCCGCCAACCTTCCCACTATGCTCTTGTCGTGGATACCCTGTTTAAACGAGGTACGGACGGTACTCTCTTAATATGTCTTGAACAAGAAGAATCTGAGAAGGCTTTAAATAAAGTCCATAAAGGCATTTATGGTACTCATTCAAGTGGTCTTACCCTCTCAAAAAAAACTCATACACTTGGGCTATTATTGGCCAACTATGGAACGAGATTCTTTTACAATAACTAAAACATGCAAACAATGTCAGATCCATGGGAATTTGATTCATGCACCAACATGAGAACTTCATGCTTTAGCAACATCTTGGCCTTTCTGCCAATGGGGTCTTGATCTAGTAGGAAAAATAAATCTTTCTTCATCTAATGGTCACGAATTCATCCTTGTAGCTACCAAATATTTGATAAAATGGATTGAGGCAGTACCTCTTATCAATATCATAGGAAAACAAATTGTTGCATTTATCTTGAACTACATCATATATCGCTATGGAATACCCATGACTATTATCACTGATAATGGGTGACCGTTCAAGAATCAGGATGTACAAGAGCTATGTGAGAAATTCATGATCCAACACAGATTTTCTACACCCTACTATCCACAAGGAAATGGGCAAGCAAAAGCTCATCAAACAGAACTATTCTAAAAATCCTTAAAAAGACAGTAAATGATGCTAGCAAAGATTGGCATATTCAGTTCAACCCTGCTCTATGAGCCTATCGTACCAGTATATGCACACTAATAGGTGCCACACCTTTCTCTCTTGTCTATGGATCAGAAGAAATACTACTAATAGAAGTAGAGATACCTTCTCTATGAGTATCATTAAAAGGCCTTATCCCAAATGAAGAACAACGAATATCTAGATTGCAAGAGTTATGATTAATCCATGAACGAAGACAAAATACCTTTGATCATTTGAAGGTATATCAGCAAAGAATGTGTCAAAGTTACAATCACAAGGTCAAACTAAGGATATTTCAAGTGGGAGAACTAGTACTAAAAGAAAATCCATGAAACCAATTAGATTGAGAAAAGAAAGGAAAGTTTGAACCAAACTAGTTAGGTTCGTTTGTGATCACATAAGTATTTGGATCAGGAGCATATTAGCTATCAACACAGGACAGAGATCAGCTCGAGGAACCCATCAATAACATACATTTGAAGAAGTTTTATGTCTGAAAAAGCAGAAAATCCAAAAATAGTGAAAAATCAGAAAATCCAAAAACAGTGAAAAAGTAGAAAATACAAAAACAAGGAAAAACAATTAAAAAAACAAAAAAAAAAATCAAATATGAGAAAAAGTTCAATAAAAGAGGGTGAAAACCTAGCAAACAGGTACCATCTGTCAGCTAGCTCTTCCATCTATTAGTCCATGCATCCCTCTGCTTGCATTCATTTTTTCATCAGCGTTGTTCATATCCATAAATAAGCCTTGTACGTGTGCAAGCATCCTAGTTGGTTTCTTGCCATGGTTTGGATCATTGGGTATAACATAATGACGTTGTTTCTAGGCTTGGGGAAAAATCTTGCACTTGGTTGGGGCAAAACTTTTCGATCATCTTGAGCTTAATCAAACAAGTAGAACAACAGTTAGAAAACATTGGTGGAATGAAAATTGAAACACATCCAACATTGAACACAAGATCAAATTATCAACCATCAAACTATCAAATATCAGTCTAAACCTGACACACAAATATTAATGGATGACATCTTTTGACTACTTATTTTAACATAATGCTTCAACTTATCTATCTTGATTTTCGCTATCATGATTTCTGAGTGACTCCAGGATGTCTTTGACTAGAGGAACAAGGAAGGAACAGGATATTTTTCTTGTATGTTGTCTGTAAATTAATCGTTCATATGTGCAAAGTTGTCTAAAGACATGATCATCAAAGTATCATAGAAGACATTTCGGGCTTACATAGAGAAATGGTTAATACTGCCTATTTTACACAAGCAACATTCAGGTCATCTTGGTTCAATTATACCTTGATGTTTGTGCTAACTTGCAATATCAAAATCCAAAAAAATAGTGCTCAGGTCATCATGGTTCAATTATACCATCGATGTTTCCACTCAATTTCCATATTTTAAAAATCTCAATGATGACAAAATGAAATAACCCAGTGACTGGTCTGGCTGTAGCTTTGCATTTGCATTTAGCTTCCATTTCATTCTTGCATGGGATAAAAAGCTAATCTTATCCAGGTGAAATCTATCACAGGAATCATCAATGTATCATCATAAGTGTATACACAATCAGAACTGATGACTCTTCTCCAGATATTCTCGATCCAAAGTGAATCTTATGCTACCCCATAAAATGTGCCAACATCAACATATCTGAATCTTCTTGCAACCTAATATCAACAAAATGTCAATTCTTTATCTAATCAACCTTATCAATTCTATCAATTGATCGCATCTAATCTATGCTATCATGTCTTATATAGGATGTATCTTTCTTGAAACTAGACATCCTGATCAAGTCTTATATAGGATACATCGTTCCTGAAACTAGATGCTTTGATCATCTTTGCCTTATATAGGAGAGATCATTCCTGAAACCAGACTACATCTCAATCTATCAATCTAATCAAACTTATCAAATCAATCAAGCTTTATCAATCATCACATCCAGAATTGCATCATCGTGATCGAAGAACTTGCACTTTCATCAATCAACATTGGAAAAATCAGATCATCTAATTTTTGAAATCAATTTCGCAAAAATCCAAATGCTCCAAAGGTCAATTATCTCAATTGATTTCCCGAGGGGGCATCACTGTACCACAATTTATCAATCAATTTCTGGGGCATCCTATCAAACCAATATCATCATCAAAATGAGATTATTCTTTGAATCAACGCATCATCACACCTTGCTTCAAAGAGGGGCAAAATGCATACACCTAAAAAATGGTCTGAAGATAATTAATTGAATAAGCAATTATTTAATTAATCCCCATTTCCAATTTGATTGAATTCATTAGTAATTTGATTAAATTCTCACATTCACCTACTTATTAATAAATCTAAGGATTTATTTAATAGGTTCATCTCAATAGTTCCCTTTGATTAATTAACTCAAATTAATTAATCCTCTCCCATTTAATTCGTTCCTTCTAATCCCCTAATTAATTAAAACAAATCAATTTATGAGTTGTTGAAAATTAATTAACCTTTTCCTATTATTTGAATTTTTAAATTCAAATTACCCACATGTCTCCTAAATTCTAACCACCTAACTTAACCATCCCCTAACCTCAACCATTCCACCTAACCTTGGGTTTAACTAACCCTATCCTATCTTGCACATCCTAACCTCCTATGGGTTGGATATTCTCCCCTTGAGACACATGGCACTTAGGCCACATGTCTCCTCTCTTGGACACTTACCCTCTCATGAGAAAGGCTCCTTGACACTTGTCACCATAGAGATGACAAGTGTCTCTTCCTCAAACCTCTTCTCCAACCTCCTCCAATTTCACCCTTGATATCTTCAGACTTAATCTTGGCCATTGATTCTTGCCACCTCACCCCTGGCCTTGGAAATCCTATAAATATCCCTCATTTTGGAGCACAAAGGATCGATCCCATCTCATATCATTTTAGGCATTGTTATTATAGGCATATCCATTATCATTTGAGCATTGTTATTATAGGCAATTGCATCTTAGATCTAGTTTCATTTAATCATTTTCTAGTATAATTGTTGAACATGTAGCTTAATCAACCATTTTCTAGCTTAATTGTATCATCATCATAGCTTAATCATGCATATCATTAACTTAATTAGACTCTTGGATCAATCTAGCATAATAAATCTCATCTAGTTTGCATATCATCTTCATCATTTCAAATCCTTCATCTAGGTGTAGTCAAGTCACTGGGATTGCTTATCTAGATCTGAGATCAAATACATACTCACATCTCTTAGGAGGTGATAGGTTGCTTTGTCATGGTTTTATCTTTCATTTGCTTTTAATTTTCTAACCATGCTTGTAATGATGTATTGAGTGTTTGTGTTGTAGTTGCAAGTACCATACTTCACACGAGCACGACAATAACTTTGCAACTTAAAATAGTGTACTGGTAAACAAGAATTAATGCAATAAATGCAAATAGAAGAGACAGCATAGAAACACACCATAACACATGCTTTTTAACAAGGAAACCTGGTATGGGAAAAACCTCGGTGGGATTTGTGACCCACAATATTTACTCATTGGCCAATGAATAAATACTACTTACAATGGGGGCCTACACATGCAAAAAGGCCAACAACCTAGAGCTCATTGCTCAAAGGAGTCTCACTGACTACTAAATGGATAATTAAATCCAATACAATGTATTGCTCATAATAGCATCTCCAATGCCAGGTTTAGTACTGGTTTAAGTTCAGATAGGTACCTTAACTAAAAACCTTGTTGTCACTATATAATAACCTTTACAATATTCGCTATTACATTTCTATCTCTATGTCTCTCTTATCCATCTCTAACATAAACAAAATGACCTATGAGATCTTATACTTATATTAGTCATTACAATATACCATGTTGGCTTACAAAAGATAATTATATAATAATACAATAAACAAAATTTCATTCCATGTCGTCCTAAGTGCCAATATGCTTTGTTCCCTGTGGGATCTGAGTGTTGGTGTAGGTGCTTGTCGATGTCAGTGCTGGTGTATTACCTATTGTCGGTGATCCTGTGTAACCCAATACCAATTGGTTTCCATCAATGACAACATCAACCAATCTCATTTGAGTGTAGAATGCCAACAATCTCCCCCTT
Organism: Cryptomeria japonica; assembly: GCF_030272615.1. Taxonomy (NCBI): domain Eukaryota; kingdom Viridiplantae; phylum Streptophyta; class Pinopsida; order Cupressales; family Cupressaceae; genus Cryptomeria; species Cryptomeria japonica. Next base: position 147,641,395 of record NC_081415.1, read on the forward strand.
TGGCATTGATGGCAACACTCATGAGAAAAATCCAAAATTGTCATCCCAAAACTGAAATCCAAAAAGATGTGCTCCCCCTGAGCAAGTGATCTCCTTTGTACATGTACTTTTCTCTCTACTAATCCCCCTTTGACATCAATGACAAAGGATGTCAAAAATAATCAAGGAATACAAAATTGCTACCTTAAAGTTTGTAACCAGTTGAGTACAATTTGAAAAATGTCTGTCAAGACTAGGTTCAAACTCTGCATAAAACTGTTGTTGTCTTATAGATTTGCCTCAGTATGTTGGATCATACCAGTGAGATAGTGCATTTTTTTCTCTGGTGATCTCTCTCTGAGTTATCAGACTATCCAACCTTGGACCAAGTTTATTCTTTAATTCCCATGCCTTAAACCTTATTCTTGCTTTTTATTTCTCCAAGTTTTCCAACTTCTCTTCATTCACTCCAGAATTGTAGAATTAAGTACCAGTAATAGTGTGTCCAAGTGATCAGTACAATTCATTATTGTGTTTTCAAATAATTTATTCTTCTCCTTGTCAACTCTTTCCTTAATGATATCCTCATTCACCTTTTCCAAAGTTAGAACATTTTCAGCAATAAATTTGGACAATGTATCCAATTTACATATAGAATCATTAATATGGTTTGTTTTACATGTAGATGCAATTATTTTCAAATTTTGTAGAGTGTAATCAATAGCCTTAAATGCTAACGCATTACAATTTGTTATCATCTTTATGGAATCCAATACAACCTCTGTTATGTTAGTAGGTCTAAATTATGTTGTAGATGTGCTCGATTCTGCTATGGGTTTCTTCTCAACAGATGTTTGTCCAATTACCTTTACTATATCCTCTTTATTTTCATCAGATCCTTCCACTTTACTTACATTCTCTTTTGATGGATTTGTCTGTGTTTTTACTTCTACCTTTGATGGTTTCTCAGTTTGATTAAGCACCTCTGCAACTACTAGTTTCCCAGACTCAACATGAACCTCTACCTCAAATTGTTTCTCAATCTATACAAATTTTGGTTTCTCTAATTCTGGTTGCTCTATGTTAGTTGTCTTGTCTTCGGTTGGTTTCTCAGTTTCTAGTTGCTCTGCTTGTGCTAGTATCCTAGAGATCTTGTTGTCCTTAATATCATCTAACTTAACTTTTTCAGTCTCTTTTTCCACAACAATGTTTATGTCCTGTGTATCCACATTCATGGTAAAGAGTATTTCTAACTCCGGGTTAGTATTATCATGAGTTATATCTTCAATATCTATATCTGGTGGATTATCTATGTGTACCGGAGGGGTATCCAAAGGTGGAGGTGGAAGATTATTTGTAATCTTTAAATTACAAACACCACCAACTTTACCTTTACCCTTATCTTTCTGATATACTTTCAATGTCTTTTCCACTTTCGATCTATTTCTTTCCTCTTGCTTTTCTTTTTCAACAAAGAATATGTCCCAGCTGTCTACAGTCTCATCAGCTATCTCTTTGACTCTCCTAGCCATCAGGCTTACTTGTCGGTGTCCACTGACACATACTGACTAGTTTGCTTCAGATATCAGCTCATCTATCTCTTTCTTAGAGTTTATTGGATGCACAGCCAAAAGTGCTTCAACCTTCAGTTTCTTGTCAAGCTCAATTACAGATAGAATTTTTTCTTCCAATCTCAAGTAGAGATCATTAGGTAAGTCATCAATCACTTCTATCAAAACTTTCTTGTAAATATCTAAATGTAGAATAATACTTTCTTCAATGGTTTCTCTGTTAGAATTGTTAAAATAATGATACCATTTATTTACACTTACAAGATTGCCTTCTTGAGTTATTTCAATTAGTAAATCATCTAGAGTAGGAGTAACCAATGTCTATTTCATCTTCAGTGTATGCTTTTTCTATGGTTCCCTAACTACTTGTTGTTTCTTTCTTTGTGTTCTTGTTCTCTAGGGAGAAGGAGAAGGTACTAGTGGGGTCTTCCTTTTCCTTTCCACTCTCTTAAACTCAATAGCTTTAGCACTGTTAGTATTAGAAGATGTATTAACCGGTGAAACATGTACTTCTGGTTGTAGTTCTTTAAGCTCACTGGCAGTTATACCACTAAGATTCATGACATTCTCTTTAATTTCATTGGCTTTCTTGGAGGCATCTCTGATAAGCTTATTTCTTTTATTCCTCTCCTTTTGCATAGACACTTCACTTACCAAATATTTCTTCAGATGGATCCCTTGGTGCATCAAGTAAAACTTTTGCATATGTTTCCAAGATAGGTAAATCTACCTCACAACCCATCTCAGTAACCCAAATGGTTCTAGGGCTTACTACTTCCATCCAAGTTTCATCTCTCTTAATGACAAAGCAGATTTGTTTGTCATATTTATCAACAATGCTTTGCGGTAATCTTTCTCTAGTTCTCATCTTGGTTTGAAAAGATTTAAAATAATCTACAATGATCTTATTACTATTAGTCCCCATACCAGTGAAATCTTCTTGAATTTGTTTGCCTACCTTTCTTATCTCCCTTAATATTTTTCAAGTTGTCAATTAGTTCATCCTTCAGCCATTCAGAAACATCAATCTTAGAATTATTGTTCACCATCTCATATGCACTATGAATGCAAAGACTAGAAACAGAATTCAGTCTATTAGCATGTGTAACTCTGTATCCAAGTATCATAATGACATATCTCACATTTAGATCCTTAATATCATTTACTATAAGTGATTTGTTATCAAATGTGGCTCTGTTTAAACTTCTCATAGTCTTGTTAGGAATTTTCTTTGTTTTATCAGGCCTACTACCAGTTGAAGGTAAACCAGTAACTGTCTTACTTGCTTCCTTGGTGATTTTACAAATAGACTCCAACCACATGAACTCTCCATGTACTCTGCTCACCATAATGCATACCACTTCCTCCATAAATTCAAAAATGTTCAATATTTCCACAAAACCTAAGTTTTATGCAATCTTGTGTTTGGGTTTAATCACTCCTTGTTCATCAAAAATGACCTTATTAAACATTTTCAACAAATCCTCAAATCCTAGGTTTTCTATGTTGCAATGGATTTACAATCTAGAGTCTTCAAAAAAAGTGATACCCTTCGAAATTTTTGAAAAAGCTCTGATGGAATCATCCTGCTTCACAATCTCAGGGATAATCTTAAACACAAGTCTAGGGCATTGGATGTTCTCAACAATGGTAGGGTTTTCAATAAACTCAGGAACATAAGATGAAGTTGCCATTTATGAAAAATACCTCTTAGCTAAAATTCACTGAATGCCTGAAACTCACTTCGTAGCTCCACCTTAAAATGCCCTTGCTCGATTGTGCACTCTCTAAAAGTTTGAATGCTTGGTGAGTCAAAAAAGGAGGGACTTTTGGTGTTATATAACAAAATGTCTTCCAACAACTACATTAAATGCTTGTCGGTTAAGTGAAAACTTAACATATCTATCAGTAAAGAAGAAATGTGTCTTCTCACCATCAACCGAGGCTATAATACATGATTTTCAATTCATTGTTGCACTCCCAAAGGTTATTCCTCAATCGGATGAAGAATTTCCTACTGGTGGAGGATTACTCTGTTCTACTGGTGAAGAGATAGTTTCATCAACTCTCTGATCACTCTTCTCAATCCATTGTTTTGAAAATTCTTGCTTTACTTCATCTACTTTTTCTTTGCCCTTCATACTAGATCCTTTATTGTTCGTCGATGTAGTCTTGCTTCTACAGAATTTTGCAATATGTCAAATCTTGTTACATGCATAACAAGTTATATTGTTCCTTTGAATAGCCTTTTCATATCCTTGACCGATTTGTGATCTGCATTGATTATATAAATGCCCAAATCTACCACAAACATAGCATTTCACATTCATTCTACAATTTTCTGAATTATGACCAACTTTGTTGCATTTGGAACATTGACCGATGGGTGGATTATTCTGATTTCCCATTAAATTTGTAAGTATTAGGTTGTCTTACCAATTTGTTCTGATCATGATTATTTGCAGTATCGAAACTTTCTACAGCTTCAAAGCTAAGTCCAACTATATCTCCATCAGGTTTTTGTCTTTTTAGCATGTCATCAAGCCTTTCTGAAATTTTCTTGAATTTGTCTTTATATGCATTTGTAGTGGTCAACTCTCTTTCTAGAATTCCAACTTGTCTCATAAGCTCCTCTTTATCATGTTGCATGTGAATCAGATCTATCTTCAGCATATCATTGTCATGACCAAGTCTCAAACTTTTATTTGCTCCATCATTAAGTCTACTAGTCAAGTCTTCTTCATTCTTCTTCCTATCTTCAATATCCTTACATAGCCTCATTGTCAAATCTTGCATCTCATTCCTCATGTTATTGTTCTCTTGTCTTAGCTTATCTGCAATATCTCTAAGTGTTTCCTTTTCATCATCATCATTCTGCATTTTCTAATGAAGTTCTTTTCTCTTGTTTTGTGCTATAATCAGATTCTCCTGAAGTCCTTTAATGAATTCCTATGCAGTCCTCAGATCATCTTCAAGTTTGATATTCTTCAATTTTTTAGCATCAAAATTTTCAAGAGCTCCTTCCAATTGTTTTCTCAAACTCTCCATTTGTACTAGTTTCATAAGCTTCCTCAAGCTGTTAGGCTTTTGTAAATAGAGGACCAAGCTTTGATACCAATTGTTAGATTCAATGATAGTCCCAAAGACACTGAGAGGGGGGTGGGTGAATCAGTGTCTAACTGGTTTGATGAATATTTAAACTTATTTATAACTTTACAACTTAAAACAATGTACTCGTAAACAAGAATTAATACAATAAATAAAAATAGCAGAGACAACATAGAAACACACCATAACACAATATTTTTAACGAGGAAACCCGGTGTGGAAAAAACCTCAGTGGGATTTGTGACCCACAATATTTACTCACTGGCCAATGATTAAATACTACTTACAATAGGAGCCTGCACATGCAGGAAGGCCAACAGCCTAGAGATCATTGCTCAGAGGAGTCTCACTAACTACAAAATGGATAATTAAATCCAATACAATGTACTGCTCAAAATAGCATCTCCAATGCCAGGTTTAGTACCGGTTTAAGTTTAGATAGATACCTTAACCAAAAACCTTGTTGTCACTATATAATAACCTTTACAATATTCGCTATTACATTTCCATCTATATGTTTCTCTTATCCATCTCTACCACATACAAAATGACCTATAGATCTCATACTTATATGAGTCATTACAATATACCATGTCGGCTTACAAAAGATAATTACATAATAATTAAATAAACAAAATTTCATTCCATGTTAGCCTGAGTATCGGTATGCTTCATTGTCGATGGGATATGAGTGTCGGTGTAGGTGCTTGCCGGTGTCAGTATCAGTGTATAACCCAATACCAGTTGGTTGCCATCAATGACAACATCAACCAATCTAATATGGTGTAGAATTCCAACAGCTTAACGGTTAACTTATAGGAGTTGAAAAAATACAACACCACAGAAGCCTGAAGATCTTCTGCAAGCCGAATAACCTGTTACAAGGAGAAGCAATGAAGCAAAATCTGAAGAACATACAAAACACAGAGAATATGCTCAAAAAGAGAGAGCTCAATATTCACAAAAATATGTAATGTGATACTTACAATGAAAAGAAAGAACTCAACCTTTAATAGGTCAAGAAACCCTAAAAAGGGAAAACCTAGGTTTGCACATAATAATTAATTAAAATAATTAATTATATGCACCTAAAGTTAGCTTAAGTGTAAAAGAGATAAAGGGAACTTAAATAATTAAACAAAGAATGTTTAATTAATCAAGTAAATACCCGAATACTCTAACACCCCCCCTTAAGCTAGACTTAGGGAGAAGCTAAAACCTAGAATAGCTACTGAAAGCAATAAAGATGGGTCCCGGCAACAAGGCCTGATCAGGTACCCAAATACAATGAAATCTCTATGAACTGGAGAAATAGAGAAAACCACGTGGGAACAAAACTCTACTCCAAAAAGAGATGGAAAAAATATCACTGAAGCATGAAGACCCTGCAAACTCTGTCGAAGAATAACTGCTGATCTGAAGAACATCCACTGAACTAGAACATGACCAGGTAGAGAAGACTGTAATCTGCATGAGTGCCCTCAAATGACACTACTCGAATCAGGAGGCAAACAAGGCAAAATAACTAAAATCAAAGATACAGATGGCATGAGAAACCAAAGCCTGAAGAGCTGATCAATTGAACCACAGAAGCATTAGAACCAACAAGATAAACCTCCCCATAATGTGGAAGTGGGAGAGGGACAAGAACACTGAAAAGGACAGCCAAAAACAACTGCATGACGAAGAACCAAGAACATCAAAGGTGCTGAGACACATCATCATGAGGCGAATGTCGTGGAAGGAACACTCACTTGACAAAGGAAGATGGCAAACAAAGGCAAACATCAACCCCCTCATGGCACTTGATCAACAGTGCATGTACAACAAGACACAAGATATGCAAGATTCCAAGTAAACAATGCAGATGGCACTGTATCTCAGTGCGTTTGCATAATTACAAGCTACAATGATAAGAAGATTGGAAATAGAAACAAGAATCAAAATAGAGACACCCTACTCAGAAAAGAGATCCCAGGACCTGAAACAACCATGATATCCACTAGAGTGCTCAAAAGAAAAAAACTGAATAAAATATGCATGGAGTATAATCTGAAAAAAAAACTCATATTTCTAGAAAGTACACAAAACACACTTTCCAAAAATATAAAGTTTTCAAAAAATGGAGTTCGGATGCTCATTCTACGTCTCCCGGAGTACAAAAAAGAGACCTCACTTTGACTATAAAAAAACATAGTCAATCAGCAAAATTGGAAAAAAATACCAACACCATGAGGTCGGCCTCAAAACCAGCTTTTCGACGCCTATTCGTTCGCCAAAATCTGACTCTGTATACCCAAGATAGGGCCAAAAAACCAAACCCCCCCCTGAAAAAGCCAAAAAAGGGGTTTGGTGGCCAATGGGTGGTCCAGTGGCCAGGGAGTGGAGCTTCGGTGGTGCACCAGTGGTGGCCCGATGGCGGAGCGGTAGCCAGGTGGTGACCTGGTGGTAGAGCAATGGTCAGCCGGGAAAAGGGTCGGGCGGGCCGGCGGCGGGGGCCAGGCGGTGCTGCCGGGAAGTGGCGGCCGAGGATAGAGCGGTGCTGGAGGCACTGGTAGGTGGGGGCCACACGCAGTAGCAGAAGGTGGCAGGCGCAAGGAGTGGCGGCGGCTGGGGAGAGGAGTAGCGGGCAGCGACCGGCAGGGAGAAGCAACAGTCGGCGGGAGCGGACAGCGACCGGCGAGGAGAAGCGACCGGTGGGAGCGGACAGCGGCTGGCGGGGAGAAGCGACCAGCGGGAGCAGAAGCCAAGGCCGGCAGGGGCCGGGGTTCGGGGACAGGCAGGCGCAGGGCCCAAGGATGCAGGTCAGTATCCGTGTGCCGTACCGACACCTACCGTGGGGGCCCCCAAAAACTTTGCCAAAAAATTTTTTTTCTTAAAAAGAAACAAATCTCTTTTTTTTTTTTTTCACTTTTTTTGAAAGATTTTCTTTAAAAGAAAATTTCGGCCTGCATGCCATAAAAAGGCAAATTTTTTATTTTTTTGAAAAAAAATTTCTCGATCTGCGTGCCAAGGTCGTACGGTCTGGATCTGAGAAAAAAATGCTCCCAGAGGCTCAGGAACCAAAATAGGTCAAATTTTATATGACCATAGGGGTTTTTGGGCCTTCTGAGCACAATGGTGAGGTCCGTTTAGGCCCAAAGTGCTTAGAAAAAAAAAAGGCTCAAACCCAAGGTACACAAAAAAATTATTGAAACCCCAAATCTGCTTCCAAAGCCAAAAATCTCAAAACAAGAACAGGCGGCTGCAGATCCACACTCTGATACCATATAGTAGTTGAGAAAATACAACACCACAGGAGCCTAAAGATCTTCTGCAAGCCGAATAACCTGTTACAAGGAGAAGCAATGAAGCAAAATCTAAAGAACATACAAAACACAGAGAATATGCTCAAAAAGAGAGAGCTCAATATTCACAAAAATATGTAATGTGATTCTTACAATGAAAAGAAAGAACTCAACCTTTAATAGGTCAAGAAACCCTAATAAGGGAAAACCTAGGTTTGCACATAATAATTAATTAAAATAATTAATAATATGCACCTAAAGTTAACTTAAGTGTAAAAGAGATAAAGGGAACTTAGATAATTAAACAAAGAATGTTTAATTAATCAAGTAAATACCCGAATACTCTAACATAAATTACCTCCAGACCTCTTTGCGAAAAGTGAGTGGGAAAATAATTTTTGAAACATGAAGTTTGGTAACTTTTTGTCGATATGTTATCAACCGGTTTTCCCCTTGAGTGGTAAAATTAGGGTTTGTAACCCTAAACAGGCGAGAATTTAATGCACTAGGTAAAAAAGATAAAAGCAAGTTTTACTTTGTCATTTTTACCCTAACTCATTCAAGATAGAAATTTGAAGCGCTTGTTGAGTTGAGAAAGATTGTCTTGTTGATTATTGCTGAATTGTTTCATGATTTGGGAAACTAAGCTAAATTGAAGCCTCTGGAAGGTCGAATTGGTGTGCACTTAGGCACTTCAACTGGTAAATGGGGCAACGTGCATGAAACAAGGTATTTCTTTGAACATACTACTTCAAATCTTGTTCATCTAGAATGGCATCTACTTCAAAGTTTGTAGAGAGGTTAATGATCACTTCTGAGCCTATGGTAGCTCTAAAGCCAGATGAGATTGTGTCATATAATGCATTATCACAAGTTCTCAGGGGAGTTGTGGTAAAAGGTGATTTGTCTAGTTATATTTATTGCAAGTTAGAAGACTTAGAGTCTTTATACATCTACACACAGATGAAATCACTTTGCAATAAGAATGGGAAGATTAAGACACAATATGCTAGGGTTTTCGAAAAGGGTTTTCATAATGCCTCTTATTTCCTTGAAGATTTTGAAGAAGCACATATTCAAATAATTATGAGTCAAGTTCATGGAGAAAATATGTATTTAGAAAGGACTCACACAATTATAAAGGAAGCCATTCAGGTTGTGACTAGCTATTTCTCAACTGGTGAAGTACCTGAGCTAAGGAAAATTTTTAAGGATATTGTCTTTGACTTAACTGGTTCTACATCTGATGGGTGTTCTTTTTCAGTCAACAACATCAAGGACCCTACAGTAAAATTAGCAACAATGGTGATAGGCTACCGAGTATTTTTCTCCAGTAGACTTAATAGTGTTCCATCTGTAGCAGTTCACACAGCTCACAGAATGATTGTGGATAATAAAAATTATGATCTCTATGAAGCTATCAGAAGACAACTATTTTTGAATTTACAATCTATCAAGAATGATAGCAGTTTGAAATTTAAAATTGGTCAACTTTTAGTTGGTCTATTCTTTTACTTTCAGAATATTATACCAGGGATTGGAGACATTGAGTGGTCAAAGGACTCACCAGTATCGGCACAAATCAAGAACAATATCAAGGCTGTAAAGAATAATTTCCATGCTACCCTAAACAAATATTTCAATGAGTTTCTGAAGAAAATGAGTATGAGAATGAGACTGCCAGAAGTAGTGGTAAAGAACTTTGAGAAAGATATAATCTTCACCATTACCACTTATTTTTCCCTAATGCAAGCTATTGAGCCAAGAGAGGAAGAAATGGAAGATATGAGTTATGAAGTAAACTATGATCTTCTGGTTAGTTATGCTAACACTCTATTGGAATCACCTATAGCCAAAAAGGAGGGAAAATTGAACATTGTGGTACTCCAAAATGAACCTACCCAAACCGGTACTGCATCTGTGAAAAGTGCAAGAGGAAAGAATAAAAAGACTGGTGAAGCATCTCCAACAACAAAGAGTACTAGGGTTACTAGGAGTGTCCTAACCAAAAAGGAACTGAAACCCAAAGTATATACTAAGAAGGAGAAAAAGAAGAGAGGTAGGAAATTAATTTTGGAACTAGAGTCAAAGGTAGTGCCAAAGGAAACTACACCTATTGATATATCTACTTACAAACCTGACATAGATTTTGAGAGAACAATGAAGACACTAGGGAGGAATAGGTTTGACAATGTCAAAGAATATTTTGTTTCTTTCATTGAAGATGAGCAGAAGCAAGTCATTCAATAGGTAATCACTCATTTGGGTCATTACAATAGATTTCCACATGATTTGGAAAAGGTTATTTCATATTCTTTTAGATAAATGGGAGGAAGTTGTTCAATTGGAAAAAGAAATTATTGATGAAATATTTTCACAATATTTTCCCAATTTATCTACGGATGGAATTAATGCTTTAGTTAATCAGTACAAAGAACAATTTTCTTTTAAAGCAATAAAATTGAAACTTCTTAATGGAAAAGGGGCAATTATTGAATCTAAGACACATTTGATAAATGGGAGGAAGTTGTTCAATTGGAAAAAGAAATTATTGATGAAATATTTTCACAATATTTTCCCAATTTATCTATGGATGGAATTAATGCTTTAGTTAACCAGTACAAAGAACAATTTTCTTTTAAAGCAATAAAATTGAAACTTTTAATGGAAAAGGGGCAATTATTGAATCTACGACACATTAAATATCCTGTGAAATCAAAACGATGGAAGAACTCATCCATTCTTCTAAGAATGAGGCTAATGTTACTGATGATGTTAAACTACTAAAAATGGATGAAGAGGAGATTATTCAACCTGACGAGGTCTATCCCCTAAAGAAAAAGGATGAATCCATTATTCATGTTGATGATGATGTTCCAAACACAGTGGACCTATCTGGAGACAACACTGCACCAGATATGGAGCCCCCAGCAATCACTGATGTATAAGTTACACTAGTTGAGCAACTGGTAACCCAACGAAAAGAGGACAATCCACTAGCAACGGAACTATAGATAGGAATTTGGAAATCATCAAAGCAACATAAACATTAGACTAGCTCAATCATGAAAACTCAATTGCAATGATAACAAAACCTACAAACATTCAATAGAGATATGGAAATGAAACATTCAATTCAAACGCAAACTATCGCAAATGCGGATGTCTCCTCCATGATTCTCCATTGTCCTTCTTTCTCCTTCAAAATGCTTTGTTTTGTGGATCTCACCTTCAATTGCATAAGCATAGTGTGAAAGCAAGATTGACGAGACGGTAGCGCAAGAATACTAGAAGTGTGATTGATTCGGGGATCGATTCGAAAAAGTGATTAATTGGGATTGAAGAAATTCATCCAATTTATAGATAAATTGGAGAAAAGACAAGATTAGCATGAAGAGATTTGAAAGGAAATTTCAAATCAAGAATGACAAATATGACAAATTATGACAAAATTGACACTTTCTATGTGAAATTGATTGATTGATAATTATGACAAATTATGACAAATTGCTATGTCAAAATTGATTGATTGACAATTATGACAAATTATGACAAATTTTCTATGTCATTCCCATGAAATTAGGAGAAATATTAGAGAAAATAGAAAATTAGATGAATTAGAAATTAGGAAATTAGAAAATTGATGAAAATTAGAAAATTAGGAATTAGGAGAAATTAGTAAATTGGAAAATTAGGTAAATTAATTAATAATTTTTCATTCATTAATTAATTCACAAAGAGAGAGAAGAAGACTTAGGATAAATAAATAAATTATTTAACCTAAAGGGAAAATGACAAACAAGGTTAAATGAATAAATCATAAAACCCTAGAAGATGAATTAGAAATGCAAGGACGACAATTAGGTCTTGACAAAAGATAATTGATGTCGATTCGATCATGATTCTGATTAACAAAGGACCAATGTTGACAAACAATTTGATTGATAAATGCACTAATTGATGAGGAACAATGACTAATTGATCCAAATTGACATGATTGAGAAGGATGACGATCGATGTCAAATCGATCACAAAACAACAAGATTGAAAATGACAACGATCGATGACAAATCGATCGCAAGACGACAAGATTGAAAATGACAACGATCAATGACAAATCAATCGCAATATGACAAGATTGAAAATGACAATGATCGATGACAAATCGATCATAAGATGAGAAGATTGAAAATGACAATGATTAATGACAAATTGATCGCAAGACGACAAGATTGAAAATGACAACAATCGATGACAAATCAATCGTAAGATGACAAGAGGACCAAGATCGATGACAAATCGATCGCAAAATGACAAGATTGACCAGAGGAAAAAACCCTAATTCTATCATCGATTAGGATTGACGATGTCCAAAATGAAATCAAATTGATGATGTCAAAATATGCTAAATAAGCATGCACATTGATGCGACAGGATAAGATCAACCAAAATCATGACTGAAGATTGTTATCGACAAGACCAAATTCGAAAGCGAGAAAAATGAGGAATGTAGAAGAAGGACTCGATGCTTGCAAATGATAAAGACCAAGTGCGCAACATAGGAGAAATGTTAATGGGACGTAAAAACCCTAAAATAAGGCAATGCGCAAATGTTAAAGTATGACTCTGCAAGCGTTGACCATTTTTACACGTCTACATTTTGCCCCTCTTTGAGACAATGCGATTCTAAGCGTTGTTTCAAAGAAAAATAATGAAAATGCCCCAGACAATAAGAATGACATATGCATGCCCCCTCGAGGAATTGGTCGGAAACATCCAGAAAAGAGGCCAATTGATCGATAAGAATGACAGAAGATGATAGGAGAAAATAGACTGAAAATCGGGGATCGGATACACAAATGACAAGCAGTGGAAGGTGCAAAAGATTGCGACCAGCATAAGATGGAGAGAGTGCACATCCATCTATGCACTGACAAAGATCTATAAATGAGACAAAGAGAGTGAAAAGAGCTCATTTGCACTAGCCAAAGTGGAGGATTTGTTGCTCTGGAAAAGGACACTTGCAGAGAGATGGTGGACATTCCAATGGTAGATCACCTTGGGGAACATGTATGCACCTACAGATGACCAGACAACATGAGAGCAGCGATATGTATCTCAAAAACCCATATGTCAAATTTCATGAATTTTGCTTGATTGCGGGACATTGCAGGGCCCATAGGGAATGGGGAAAAGGACTTTTACGCCTGTGTGGGTGCATCCTGCGCTTGTGTAGGATGTCCTGCACTTGTGTAGGGTACACAGGTGCAAGTTGATGCTACATAGGTGCAGGACATAGCACACAAGTGTTGTTGTGCACTGAGAACCCCAATTTGGTCAAAAACAGCATGTGAATGATCCTGAAAAGGGGCATAAGAGTAGGATAGGTTAAAATAGATAAAGAACACCCTAATTTGTGGATGAAACAAGGAAATGCAGCCCATAGGAGGAAACCCTAAAACTGACAAAATGTGCCCCAATTGTGATCCAGAGTCGACAGTATCCACTGATTACACGGGAGAACCGACCTGACTGGTTCATGTTACGACATAGACTCAGAAGCGCAGACAGAGATACATTAGTAGGAATTGGATTATAATATATCACATTCATGCCCGAGATTAGGGCAAACATAGGACTACTGACCACATTGGCAGAGTGATGGCATTCAGAGACTTCCTCTTTCCATCTGGCGACTGGAGAAGCGACGGTGACACTAGAGGATGTATGGCGTATCCTCCGCATTCCGATTCATGGGGAGATGATAGAGTATGACCCAGTGACAAGGAGAGATGCTTTGTGCAAATTATTTGAGTGCGACATAGATGATCTGGATATCATAGAGAGGGAGATTGGCTGGGAGACCATGGCATCAGAGTATGATCAGTGATATGTGGTAATAGTCGTGGTTATAGCATGCCTATTAACAGGAGACAGATGAGGACATGGATTCCCTATTGGATGGGGAAGAGTGCTAGAGCAGATGGTGATAGAGGGGACTGTATATGCATGGGGACCATGTGTGCTTGCCATGCTATATTTTTAGTTGCATTAGATAGCATATCAGAGGGTGCAGACTTTGAGCTATGGGGTCACACTATTACAGGTATGGGCATTTGAGCACATAGCCATATGTTGACCGATTGCAGAAAGATAGGTAGTACCACATTGACCATATGTGTATTGCTATGGGGGTACATTGAGACAGGGTCCGTTCGGATACATATTGTATTGGTGACATGAGCTAGACAGATTGAGAGAGTTCACATGGAGGCCATATCTTGATTGCCCTGGATGGTCAGATGATAGTGAGGAGCTACTGTATTGCAGACAGGAAAGGTACCTGATTGGGTGACCAATGAACTACCAGAGGGTGATTGAGATGTACCTACCAGAGAGAGTGAGATGACAGTTTGGAGAGGGGCAGGATGTACCCAAAGGGACTGCACACTTTGCCTGATCTCACAGAGAGACAAGTCAGTGGGGGAGGATGATTTAGCCACACATAGCATATGCTAACTTCACATAGCTACAACAGAGATAGTGGGATTGGAGATCAGATGTGGTGGACACCAGGATGACAGAGGAGTATGAGCGATGGTTTGCACGATGATGGCTAGTGCCATTGACAGATCCTGATATTTCAGTACCGAGGAGACAGGAGGACTTCCCACTTGCTAGAGATGATGAGAGGAGGATGAGGGCAATGATGAGGATGAGGATGAGGGGGATGATGAGGAAGGAGATGATGAGGATGAGGGGGATGATGAGGATGGAGATGATGAGGATGAAGATTATGAGCCAGACTCAGCCGATCAGGAGTCATTGCAGGATATACCCATAGAGCCAGAGATAGCTAGGATAGAGGAGATGGAGATGTGCAGGGCTACCCTAGCGAGTCAACATGATCAAATTGTAACATTAGAGAGACAAAATTCTATCTTGAGGATAGAGCATGATCAGTTCAGAGCAGAGATAGCCAGATTGATAGTGGCTCGAGATACCGCAATAGCTCGGGCACAGCAAGAAGAGCAGAGAGTGATTGAGTATATTGGGTTGATTAGGGATGTCAATGCATGTGAGATGGCACAGATGTTGGTAGAGACCGAAGAGGAGATACGTCATTGGAGGACACTATATAAGAGTGCAGTTCCACCAGAGCAGAGAGCAGCATCATATCGGGCACGATCGAGGATAGAGAGCAGGCCACATTCTCGGAGGTCAGTGAGCAACATGGGTGTGAGTGGACCTATGAGACCACCACAGCCAGGACCTGGGGCGGGAGGGACATCATCCTTGAGACATGGCAGGGATGAGGAGGACAGAGGGAGCACCCAGTGATAGAGGTGCATGCTCTTTATGAGAGAGACATATGTAGTTTGACATTATGTATTCAGCCTATGGGCCATACTGAGGACAGACAGTCCAATTTTGTACTTCGATATTATTTTGATATATGATATGATATGCATCTATATGATGGGATGCAATGGGTTATGGTTGATGTGTTTACTTTCCATGCATGGATGGCTAATGCACTGTTTATGTGCCATTGTGGAACATGTATGGATATATTTTTATGTGTTTTTGATGCATTTATAATATGAAATGGATAAAATGCTTGATATAGGCAAATGTACTAACCAATGAATGTAGGATGTAGCTTATTTTTTTTGGAGATCGGAGAACTAGACCGAATTGACTACCCGAACTAACAGAAGAAATGTTAGTAAGAAGAAATGAGATAGAGGATAGTTAGAGATGAAGAAAAACTTGCTTTCACTAATGCACTTTGTAGGTGAGAACCTTTATTTAATGTAGCAAAACGGATGCATAGCATCATGGCATTGAAGGCCAAAGCTAAAACGCAACCCTTTTTGCAAAAGATAGACACATCTCACACAAGGAATGAGTGAAGCATCCTAGGGTGTATACATCAAGGGTCGAGGTATGTGCTGTGTTCACAAAGCAAATGTACTTATCACAGACACCCAATGATATAGTTGCCCCAGTTTGTGACAAACATTCCACAAACAGCAAACACAACAAACAAAAAACAAAAGGGACCATGAACCATCTCGGTTACTCTAAATCACTCAGTGACATCATCGAGTAACATAGGAACATGATCGAAGATAAATCAATAAATGATAAGACTCACTAATTCCAACAAGTCAAACAAACATCTTGATCTTCATTGTCAAAAGTTGAAAGTGTTGATAGGATGATCATGTTGTCTGGTTTCAGGACATGCGGTACCCCATCTAAGACAAGACACAGTCTGGTTTCGAGCATACCACACCTTGTATAAGACTCATGATAATGTGCCAAGGATGAATGATATTGATGTTGATTGATTGATATGACAATTTTAATCAGTTTGAATGTCTAGTTTGATTGAAAAAGATCATTTGTGAATTTTTATTTCATTAAAGCACAATGTGTGATTGCGTGTCATTGGAGGTATGCTCAATGATCTACCTATGTACAAAGGGGATATTTTTGTTTTGTTTTTCGAGTTTTTACAATTTTTTTGTTCATTTTTTCAGGACTTTATTTGACTTTTTAGGGATTTATTTCAGGACAGTTTTTTTATTTTTAGGATTTTTTTAGGACATATTTCAATTTTTAGGGATTTTTTTCAGGACATTATTTGATTTTTAAGGATTTTGTTTAGGACATTTTTCAATTCGAAAGTTCCAGTGATTGATCATGACAAGGGGCACGCACCCAATGCACATCTGAAAGACATATATAGAGACTAGGACCAAAACATATGCACAAGAAACCAGAGTATGCAAGACAATGATGTTGACCAATCACAGGCCTGGAATAGAACATTGGGTTAGGACAAGGATAGGCGCGATAAACCTGTAGAGAGAAAGCATAGCTAGAGGTCATGATAGATGACGGAGCAATGATCTTGTTACACATGGTGCCTGTTTGCCAAGTTTTCACCATGGTACTTGCCCAAAGCGCCTGTTTGCCAGGTTTTCACTAGAGGGCGAATCATTTTTCTTTACGTTTTGTTCTTTTTCTTTTTTTTCTTTTTTCACTTTTTTTGTATTTTTTGAGCTTTTTTTATTTTTTGTATTTTTTAGGATCATATTTGAAGAACTGTTGATAGAAAATTATGCCCAGTACTTGGGAAGGTGCATGCTATTTACAGGATCAAACAAAGGTTCACCTTCTGGGGTGGCAAGCTGATATGCCCCCAAGCTATAGGCTACAGTAACTATGAAAGGCCCAACCCAATTAGGTTCAAACTTGCCTTTGATGATGTTAGTAGATTGTGCATTCTTGGGGTTTGCCTTTAAAACCAGATCTCCCACTTTGAAGTGTCACCCTTTGACCTTCTTATTATAAGAGTGACGGAGATGATTTTGATATGCTTGCAAATGTGTTAGGGCTGTCTGACATTTCTCATCTAACATCTCAAGCTGATGCAATCGAGAGACTTTGTGTGTCTCATCATCAATCAGATGTTGCAAGGAAACACGCAAAGAAGGAATCTCCACTTCCAAGGGTAAAATGGCTTCCACACCATACACCAAGGAATAAGGTGTTGCGCCAGTAGGTGTGCGGATAGAAGTACGATAAGCCCATAGTGCTAGATTCAACTATACATGCCAATCTCGATCAACATCATTGACAACCTTTTTTAGGATCTTAATAATGGTTTTATTTGATGCTTCAACTTGACCATTACCCTGTGGATATTATGGATTGGAGAAACGGTGTTGGATGTGAAACTTTTCACAGAGTTCTTTGACATCTTTAATCTTGAATGGACGGCCATTATCTGTGATGGCCATTATCTATGACTATGGCAAGGGGAACCCCATATCTGCATATGATATAATTCAATAGGAATTTTGAAATTTGCACACCATTGATATAGGTCATGGGGATAGCCTCAATCCATTTTGTAAAATACTCTATGGCCATAATGATAAACTTGTGTCCATTTGTAGATGTCAGGTGAATCTTGCCAATAAGATCCAATCCCCATTGAGAAAAGGGCCAAAGAGATATGAAAGAATGAAGCTCTTGGGTTGGCGCATGAATGTAATTTCCATGGATTTGGCATTTGGAGCACTTCTTGACAAAATCATGAACATCCTTTTCCAGAGTGGGCCAATAATACCCAGCATGAATCAACTTTTTGGCTAAGCTTAGACCATTGAAATGGCCCCCACATATACCATCATGAACCTCATGTAAAGCTGTTTGTGCTTCATTAGAATCCAAACACCTGAGGAGGGTATGGTCAAAGGAACAATGGTAAAGGGTGTTGGCAATGATGACATATTTGGCTGTCTGTTGGATGAAGGCTCAGCGTTGGTTAGCGGAAAGGTTAGGTGGTAAGGTTTGGGATTTCAAATATTGATAGACGTCATTATACCACGGGGAGTTAGGACCAACAAGAACACACATCACATCTGCTGTCAGAATTTCAAAAGAAGGCACAAGCAACTGTTTGACCAAAAATTCACATTTGTCCATATTGTGGGGCATATTTAACATAGAAGCAATCTTTGCCATAGCATCTACCGATTTGTTTTGAGTTCTTAGAACTTGGCTGAAATGGATAGCCGTAAATTTTGTCTTGAAGAAATCTACCATATGCTTGTAGGGAATAAGCTTTTCATCTTTTGTTTCGTAGTCATCATTCACTTGACAGATGACTGACTAAGAATCTCCATAGACTTGTAAATGTGTGATGTTCCAGTGGACTGCTACTCAGAGTCCTAAGACCAGAGCTTTATATTCTGCAATGTTATTGGTACAATGGAAAGTTATTCTGTAGGATTTGGGAATAGTGTCACCTTGAGGGGTGACAAACAATATACCTGCTCCAGACTTGAACTTGGTATGGGATCCATCAAAATATAACTTTCATTCATTAGAAGATGTGAAAGCAAAGACTGATTCATCTGGAAAATCAATCAACATGAGGTGATCATCATAAATAGGAGCCTCTGTAAGTTGATCCTCTATGACTTGTCCTTTTATTGCCTTTCGCTCCATGTCTCAATATCAAACTCACTAAGAATCATAACCCACTTTGCTAGGTGACCTGTCAAAGCTGCCCTACTAAGCAAGTATTTCAAGGGATCAATTTTTGCAACTAAAAATGTCTGATGACTTAACATATAGTGTCAAAGCCTCTGTGTTGCAAAGACTACTACTAAACATGCTCGTTCAATAGTTTAATAATTCAGCTCATAGCCCACTAGTGTCCGACTGATATAATAAATAGCCCACTCTTTGCCTTTCTCATCCTATTGGGCCAAGAGAACTCCTAGTGTCGTTTCAATTGCAGAAATATACAATATAAATGGCTTCCCTTCTATAGGAGGCATTAGAATAGGTGGCGAAACCAAATAATCCTTGAGAGCTTGAAATGTTGATTGACATTGCTCAGTCCATTTAAAAGCGACACCTTTATGCAATAAATGCTAGAAAGGATGACATTTGTCTGCTAATTGAGCTATAAATCGGCGGATTGACTGTAGCTTTCCTTGCAGACTTCTTAGTTGACGGAGATTGGAAGGAGGAGGCATATCCATTATTGCTTTAACCTTGGCAGGGTCGACTTCGATGCCTCTGTGAGAAACAATGTACCCTAGTAATTTGCTAGTTGTGACACCAAAGACACACTTCTTTGGATTGAGTCTGAGCTTGTAGGTCTCCATTCGGTCAAAGATTAGGCCCAAGATGGCTAGATGACTATCTCTTGTGATAGATTTGCATAATAAGTCATCAACATAGTCCTCCATCAAAGTATGCATGAAATCATGGAAAATTGTCATCATAGCTCTTTGATATGTTGCTCCAGCATTTTTAAGACCAAAGGGCATCACATTCTAGCAGTAAGTACCCCAAGCACATGTGAATGCAATCTTATGTTGATCTTCAAGAGCAATGCAAATTTGGTTATAGCTGGAGAAACCATCCATCAATGAGAGCCTCTCATATCCAGCAGTCATGTCAACTATGATGTCTATATTTGGCAGTGGAAAGTCATCTTTAGGGCATGCTTTATTGAGATCCCTAAAATCCATATAGATTCTAATGCCCCTAGTTACTTTGCTAACTGGTACCAAATTTGAAATCCAGTCTACATAATCAATGGGTCTGATAAAGCCCATGTCTAGTAATTTTTTTAGTTCTACCTTGACCAAGAGAGCCACCTAGGGATGCATCTTTCTGAGTTTCTGTTTGACAGGCTTAGCATCTACTTTTAATGGCAAGTGATGAAGGACTAATTCTGGATCAAGGCCAGGCATATCTACATAGGACCATGAAAAAATGATATTTTTCTCAAGAAAGAAATTGACAAAATCTATCTTTTCCTATTTTGATAAAGAAGCAACGAAATGAATGACCTTAGGGTTGTCAGGTGTACCCAAATTTATTTCTTTGGTCACTTCCACAAGCAATGTTGATTTATTCTGACTTGATAGGGGTATGTCCAATCTTCCACCTTTGGGCACCTTAGAGAGGTTTTCACCCACAGGTACGTCTTTTATTTTTACGTTTTTATGATCAGAGAGTGCCTTATGGTTTTCATTCAAAGACTTATCTTTTTGATTTTGTACTTTTTATTTTCTTTTTTCATTTTTATGACTGGAAGATGGAGTTGGCTCCCCAAAATATGTTGTGGAATCCAAATCAATAGAAAACCATGCCTTATGATCACCTTGTGGTATGCCTTCCCATAGTCCAAGGAATTCTACAATTGCTTCGTCATTTTGAAAACAATCCAATGTGAGTGGTTCTTGTTGGTCATGTTGGATGAGCTGTGGATAGACAAGGGGCATATCATCATCAGTTTTAAGGAGAGTAGATAAAACATTACAAGAAACTTTTGTACCTACTGACCTAAATGTGGATCAGTTTCAAGCCATGGTGGGACACTTATCTTCACCCCATCACCTTACCTTTATTGAACAAGATGATTCATATCCCCAACAACTTCACAATTCACCCCTCCATATTGAAACTTTTTTCCATGAGCATCGAATGAAGAGAGTCCTTATAGATGGAGGAGTAGGTCTAAAAATTTGTACCTTGAAAGTAATTCTAGCATTAGGATTCTCTAAAGAGGCTATAGATTCAAAGAAAAAGATAATCAAATCTTGTGATGATGAAAAGTGCAAGCTCATGTCCAAAGGAATAGTTACCTTACCAATCACAGTTGGTCCAATGGTAAAAGATGTGGTTTTCCAAGTTTTAGACCTTGATCGATCACCTATAGCATACTCTTGGGTCATCCTTGGATCCATGAGCTATGTGAGTAATTCCTTCCATGTACCATCAATGTATCAAATTCCCGCACAACGATAGAGAAGTTATCATTCTTGTTGATGCAAATCCATATCTCTATTGCAAAAACATTCATCCTAAGCCCAAAGTTACAATGCCTATAAATCAAGAAGCCGGTTCATCTTCATCTTATATCAATCCTACATCATTAAAAGCTTCTACTTCCAAGAAACCTGATATCAAGGCTAAGGTTGAACATACAAAGGAATGGTAGAATATAGCTTACAACAATCCATGTATCTTAGACAAATTATGGATTCCCCTAAGACATATGGAAGACCACAATCATCAAAATCTATGACAATGGTTACTTTTAAATGGGATCCCATAATTTTTACCAGACATGGAGAAATGGAAGATGAATTTTTTTTTAAAATTCTATTTAAGGACCCAAAGGAACAACCAAATCAAGAGAATATTAAGATACCTCTTGAAAATTATGGAAATGACTTCAAATTCCTACAAAAAATGAGATATGATGGTAAAGGTCTTCTTGGCTTGCAAAATCAAGGCTAAGGTGTATCATGTGGGGATGTTATGGTGTTCCCAGATTTATTTCTTTTGTTTCCTCCATAAGGATAGCTGATCTTGATTTGTGATAAAGGGGAGAATGTCAAACCTTTCATCTTTAGGCACCTCGGAGAGGTTTTCATGTTTGGATGCGTCCTTTGTTTTTACTTATTTGGGATCTAAAAGTGCTGATGTGCGGTTTTCACTTGAAGATCCATTCTTTATTGCTATATTTTTGTGACTGGAAGGTTTGGCATTCTCCCAAAAATGAGCCATGTTATTGAGCTCAATAGAAAATCCAACCTTGTGAATCTCGATTGGTATGTTATCCCATAATTTGAGAAAATCTATTATCGCCTCATTATTTTGGAAGGTGTCAAGGCACGAGGGATTTTTCTAGTCCTAGTTAATGAGTTCGAGGAAAATGATTGGCATTGCTTCATCAATCCGGTTGAGTTCATAGGATACATCCATTATGGTTAGGATGGAGGTATTGAGGTCATTGTCATTATTCTCCTCTTCGTAATCAGGCTTGGGAGGTGACCCGTCTCTCCTCAAAGTATATTCAGTATCCTAATCCCAAAAGGTTTTCATCCATGCATCTCCTTCAACTTTATTAACTTCAAAATAATCCCCTTCAGATATTTGTAAAGATGAATAATCCCATTCGTATTCATGTGAATTTGCTTCATAATCACTTTGTAGAACTTTGTCACTATATATTATAGGGATGTCTACAGGTGTGAAAGGTTTGTTGATAGCTACTAAAGGTGTCGTATCTGATGTTTCTTGGGTGTCTAAAATGGACAAGATTTATAACCTTGGAGTGATTGACCTTTGTGCCACATAACCCTTTTTCTTGTTTGTTGCATGTGTGGACTTTGATTGAGAAGTGCTTGTGTGACTTGGATTTTCTAATATTGTGGGTTTGTTTGCAATGGATATTAGCCTGATTCTGAGAGTGATTGGCTTAGAAGTTGGTTGCATTTGTTTTCTTGTAAGCTTGAGCTTAGAAGAGCTCCCTGAACTACAATTGAATCTGAATCTTGTGTTTATCTCTTTGTTTTAACAAGAATTGTAATGGCTCTTGTACACCTTACTTGTGGGATCCTGATGTACTATGGCCATCATAGCCCATCTTTGGTATCATGGTAAAACCTTTGCCATACTTCTTTGTAGGGATCTTGATCTATTGTACCTTTATCTAAAGGGTCCTTGTAAATCCATCTTGCCAAGTCTTCATCAATAGTTTCATGTCCTTGTGATCTTTCGAGGGTGAATCTATCAAGTGTACAAGTATTGGCTGTAATGGGTGGCTTGAGTGAATTTGGTGGTTTTCCATGAGTCCTAGGTGAGAGGGGTAGTTGGCCAACACAAAAAAGTTAGCTAATGTTATATTCTCCTTGGCCTTCATCTTTTACTTTCATCTTTAGCTTGTCATGTTTGGGTGTGGGGATCAATGTACTGGTGAGAGAATTTGGGTTGATGTATGATGATGAGGCAGTAGCTTCTCTTTTGTTGGGTACTGTGATATCTGATTGATGGTGAATGTTATTGCAAAAGGAAAATGGATTGGCATCACCAAGAATAGTAATCTCTACTTCGTTATGTGGAAATTTGATGCATTGATGGTAGGTGGATGGTATTTCCTGCATGGCATGAATCCATGGTCTGCCTAGTAGGAGATTGTATTGAAGAGGGAGGTCTAGGAATTGACAAACCACATCCTTCACCATAGGTCCAAACCTTACTAGTAGAGTAACGCACCCTTTAGAGGAGCATTCTGCATCATCATATGCCTTGATGGTGATCTTCTTTCTGATATCAACTACTTCTTCTGCATATCCTAATATTGTTATTAATTGTAAGGGCAAATGTTAAGGCAAGCTCCATTGTCAATCAAGACTCACTTGATTCCATGTTTATGTATGAATCCCTCAAAGTGGAGAGGGGCATTATGCAGTTGTTGAATGGATGCATCATCACTTTTTACAAAAGTGAGGCATGGTGATGATTGGAGAATTCCTGTTGGCATTATACACTCAAATGAGAATAGTTGATGTTGTCATTGATGGCAACCAACTGGTAACACGATTCATAGGTTACAACGGCAAATCAAAATTTTTCAACACCCCAAGATAAGTATGTTGGTGGCAAGGCACAGATAAATTTTTTTAGGACCTCAAACCCTCTAGGTCTCGAGGCTCAAGGTCTAAACCATGAAAGGTGATAACTCCCAATACTACATCCTTCTAGTAGTGTTGGTTAAACTATCTCCACAATTGAAACTAATGAGGAGAGTACTAGAGATGACCTTGATGACACCATTGACATATATGAAGACTCATGCATCTTTACCCTTACCGCTTTTGACTTTGATCAAATTAACAGCCTTCCGCTTGTTCTCCCTCAACTTATAGAATAGTGCCAACAAGAAACTCCACAACTCAATACATTCCAAAATGATGAGGCTATCATCGATTACCTTGGACTTTGAGATGAGCTTCCTATTGGGGACCATAGATAAGGATTCATTTGAAATCAACATTATGACTTACTTTGGAGAGGGTGTCAAGCCTTTTAGTTGCAAAAATATAAAAATAAATAATAAAAGGTCTTCTAGTGAAACCGCATTGTGGTGCCCTTAGACCATGAAAAGGTTAAAAAAGGGGTGCATCTGATGGTGAAAACCTCTCTGAGGGACCAAAGGATGGAAGGATTGACACTCTTTCCTTAGCATCATACCACAAGAGATCACTTGTGTTTATAGAGGATAAAATGCAAACTAATATTAGGACTGGAGAGGATATACATAATACCTATCTTGCAGCATCATTGATAGAACAAGAGCATCCCAGTTCTGTCAAATTTTTCAAGGTTCAACATTAATTCAACTTTGCATGGTCATATGTCGCTATGATTGGTTTATATCTTGATCTTATCATGCATCATCTAATGGTAGCACCAAGCGCATAACTAGTAAAATAAAATTTAAGAAAATGCATCCATAAGTGGCACATTAGTCAAAGTTGCACTTGAGAAATTGATGGATGTTGGTTTCATTAGACCTATAGAATACATAGAATGGATTTCAAACCTTGTGCCTGTATCAAAACTAGATGGCTGCATCAAGATATGTATAGATATCAGAGATATCAACAAAGCTTGTCCTAATGATGATTTTCTATAACCCAACATAGACTTGATTGTTGATCTTACAACTAGACATGCAATGTTATCACTCAAGGATGGATTCTCTGATTGTAATTAAATTAAGATTGCACTTGAGCACCAACATAAGACTACTTTCACATGTCCTTGGGGAACCTTTCATTGGAATGACATGCCTTTTGGCCTAAAGAACATTGGTGCTACCTATCAAAGAGCTATTACCATAATATTTCATGTCATGATGCAGACTTTAATGGAAGATTATGTAGATGACCTCTTGGGAAAATCGCTCACAAGAGAAAGCCATTTGGACGTTCTACAAAAAATCTTAACTCGACTAGAAAAATACAAAGTTCATTTGAATCCCAAAAAATATGTCTTCGAGATAACCTTTGAGAATATCCTAGGATACATTGTGGCACAATGAGGTATTGAAGTTGATCTAGCAAAGGTCAAAGTTATCTTAGAGATTCCTCCACCAAAGAATATCGGACAACTCGGATAATTAGAAGGGAGGCTACAATCAATCCAAAGATCCATTGTTCAACTTGGAGACAAGTGTCACTCGTTTACACATTTTCTACACAAGAACATTACATTCAGATGGGATGGATAGTGCTAACAAGCTTTTTTGATGCTCAAAGACCATCTCATGAATCCTCTTGTTCTCATGCCACCAATTGAAAGAAAGCCTTTACTTCTTTACATATCAGCAACAACAACAACAACAACAATAGGGGCACTTTTAGCACAATAAGATTATGAGGGAAAAGAAAGAGCCATATATTATATCAATCGCACATTAGTAGGATATGAGCTAAATTAATCTAGAAAAGATCTTAAGCGTTGGAGTTTTGTTGGTTAATTCCTTAATTTTTGTAAGTTTCTAGACTTTTATAATTTCATAGTTGTCCAACGTAATATGTCATCCCAATCATCTCCATTTCCTTTTGTCTATCAAGATATCAAACCTCGTGCTTTCAATATACCTTTCCACTCGATCCCAATAATCTAGTCTTAAACTTTGTAAAATTTGCCTATATAGAATTTATCAACCTATCATACCTACAAAGGTTATTATGCCACTCATACCAACTCCAAAATTTATATATGTTCCTTAAATAAATTTTCATCGACAAGGTGCCAAAGTTGTCCCTCCATTAGTACTATTTTCATGGCATCCTCAAACCTCAATACCTAAAAGTCCTAGTTGAACATGTCTTTTACTCCCATTTTTTTATTTTTTTATTAATGTCCTCATCCTTCCATGCCTTTTTCTCATTCTAACATTGATCTATTAAATTTTCCCTTCGCTAAGTGTTCTTGACATATCATCCCTCAATCCCAACTCCTTCAATATTTTTTTAATAAGTCGATTAAAATTAGAGTTGCAACCATCCTTTTATATGAATACTTATTTATTTCCATCCATGACATCCTAATTCCCTACCCTTCAAATTTTTCTTAAGTCCAATTTTCAAACTTGATTACTTCATTTCATCCCGAAGCTTTTGCCAACTTCTACCTAGTGCATTTTTTTCGAGTTTTCAAACTTCCCTCCTATTTGATATGGCTGAAGCTATTTTGGCTTCACAACCGACCTTTCGTACAACGTGATAGCAATGTGTTAGTCAATCACAGCCGTTTATTGCAAAATCGATAGTGTAAAATGTGCAACTAACACACGTGTTAGTCAATCCATACTGTCGTGTTGGAATGATAATAGACATATCCCATTTGATACCAGTTCCTTAATATTCTCAATATTTGATCGCCAATACCTTAAGAAGGATGAGTTGTCCCCATCACATCAATCAATGTTATGAGGCATGGATTTTCTCCACCCTTAATTTTTCCTTCCATTTTTTAGAGTTGATGATGGAATGGTGTGCCCTTTTTTCTACCTAATGTGAATACGAAAGTGGTGTATCATCAAATAGCGTTACTCACGCAAAGCAAAAGCTATAGAAATAACTCCAAATTCACGGTTGTCCATGTCAAAATTCCAAGTGCCAGAGGACTTACAATGTTCTCCACCGTGCAAGACTTAAATATGTGAGACGACCGACATTAGGATTGAGTGGACGTTTCTACCGTGCAAGTGTGTGACTTTAGAATTTAGAGGCCACATTTCTCTTTCCTGCGATTTTCCACCTTTGTATTTTTCTTCTATTTTCTCCACCGTGCAAGACTAAAATATATTGGCGCGCTAAAAGCTCTCCAGGGAATTCCATGTTTTTCTTTGTTTGCTCTCAATGGTTATCATTCACATTTCATCACCAATAGAGAACAGATTCACATTTCATCACTTCCCGAATTTATTTTATAATATTAAGACACAAATGGTAATCCATGGTAATTTTATTGTTTCTTAAAATAATATTTAATTTAATATTAAAAAATTAATTTAGTTAATTTTTTAATTTATACTCAAACTTAAATTATTTCTTTTAAATTGAAATATGAAAGTTGTTTCTTTTAAGATTTTTGTTTTGAAAGGCTTCTTTTTAAACATTCTTTTTTTTTATTAATATAAATGTGTTTCTAAGAAAAATTTAGTCATTAAAATAGGATAAATCCTATCACTTTTAATCTAAATGATAAATAAAACCTTAAGATCTTATATGCTACCTTAAGAATGATAAATAAAATGCTCATTTTATTATTTTTGTTATTTTAAAATAAAAATAATTAAATCAATTCAAATACTTTCATAGTCTAATGAAATAATTTCAATTTAAATATGAATTGCATTCGATTAAATAATAATTTTCTCAAACAATTAACTCAATGATATTTCTCTTTTCTTGAACTATCAATCAAAATACACTTAACTAATTTCAATAATACGTGTTTACGGAAAAATAAGAAAAATAGACCATTAAATTAAAACAAGCAAATAGAGGTAGTCCACTTTTCAAATGGATTTTAGAATTACCTTGACTCAGATCCAAATTTACACAAGGTCACATAGTACATACCTCATACTCAATTCAAGTATAATAAAGGATAACATATAGACAAGGCCCAATGTGATAACTCTGATATAACTACCATTGGGGGAATAACTCAAACGTGCCAATTTAGGTGAAGAAATATACTACACCTACATCCTCAAAATAAACACCAAACATACCTATTCTATATATAATGGATGAAGCAATGGAAAGAAATGCTACACACCCAATGGGTTACAATACACAATGATCACATAAAGATGGAAATACAATCATTTGATATCTCAAAATACATGAAATATGATGCTAAATATAAATATCTCTTGGAAAGGGGTAGGTAGGCATTATAGGCAATGGAAAATTTAGTTGTTGGTGCTTTAGGTACTACCAATTGCAATACACCCCCTTAGGCCAATTGCAAAAAACAATGTTCCCTAGCACCACAACCAATGCCTTAAAGACTCATTTCCACATTAAATTCCTTACAAAAAAGCTACCCTCTAGTCACTAATAGGGTCAATGGTTTACAAACCCTAAAAAATATCCCCTATAAGGCATTCAACATATGTATATGATGAAAAGTGATGATGAAAACCTATTATAAAACCGTAAAGAACCTTGAGAAGCCCCCTTTGCCACCTCCACAAAATACCACCAAGGAGCTTCATGCGAAGAGTGTAGAGCTGAGTGATAAGAGGGACGACTATGAAAATGTTCTAGGAATGGCTAGGGACAACACCATTGATACTTTCAACATGTTTGAGTGGCTCTCTCATGAGCTTAAAGAGGCCAGACTCAACCAAAGGGCCTTAGGTAGAAAGATGGAAGCTATTCCTATGGTCACTACTCAAGAAAATTAGAAAGGTAATGACAATGGACGAAAGTTGAAAAGAAATCAGTGGTGGACTACATCAACAGAGTAGTTGAGGGAACTAATTAGATGCAAACAAGATTTGAGGATAGGCTCACCCATGTGGAAGAGAACTATAAGAGAATTCAAGCCACTCTCATTACAATTATGACCAACAATCACAAGATTGTCAAACAGACGATGGATGCCATGAAAGCCATGGTGAATAATCTTGACAAAGTGCAACAGGAGAAAGTTTTGATCAATATTGGTGATGATAATGAGAAGAGTTGGGCTGATCAAGGCCCTTGTAAGTAGACCAGGGGAAACATGAAGAAACAAGTTGTGACTCAGAGTGTGGATTACAAAGAGATGAGGATGGTTGCTGACAATATGAGCTTGTTGGAGCCTGAGGTCACTAAGACCCTTCAGAGCCTCATGTAATTGTGTTGTCTTTTGTATGTTTTTGTTCTTTGAGTTCTGGTTCTTTGCTGGTTTTTGTGTCTGCTCGCTTGGGCGTTCGTTGGTTTCTTGGCTGCTCTATGTATTGTCCTATCTTTTGTAGACTATTTTGTTTTGGATCTTTGAATGTTTTGATTCTAAGCCTTTTAGAATCTTCTATGTAAAGGGTTTTAGAGCCCCTTCAAAACTTGTTTTTGCCTTAATCCAAAATAATTTAAGTCCTACAATGAAACGTTCACCATATACTAATAGAGATACCTAAGATCATGGGAATTTATAAAATAAAATAATATTACCATTCATATGTCAAGTAGGGTTTCATTCTCCATTGTCTCCTATCTCCATTGATCTTGTTTGATATATTTACTCTCAGATTTTATGTGTGCACAAGAGCTCAGTATAGAATGGATTGTGGTTGATAGCTAGATCACAAGAAGGCTTGATTGATTAGATGAATTGATTATGGTTGAAAAGGAAGAGGGCATCCTCTTATATAGACAACACTATAGGAAATGGAAGGATAAGATTAAGAGGTGTAAAGATAAATCGTCGGCTAGGATTAAAGGGTAGGTAAAGGAAATAATGAAAGGGTAGGTGGTGTAGGAATTAAGAGATGAATGACATGTGTCATGGGTAGCAAAAGGATAATGAATTAAATAAATAAATAAAGATTTATATAATTAATAGAAGAAAGGGGATAATTAAATAAATAAATAAAATATTTAATTTAGGAGAAAGATTATTTAAATAAATAAAAGTCTTTATTTAAATTAGAAAAAGGCTAGAAGATGCTAAAATGAATTAATTAAATAAAGATTTATTTAATTAATAGAAGACTTAAGGTTAAATAATGAAATAAATTAAAATATTTATTTAATTAAAAAGGACAATTTTAGGTGTCTACATTTTTTCCCTCTTTGAGACAATGCAGCTTGTCATGTTGGCCCAAAGAAGAAAAATTGATACAAAGTTTCCCCAAGATGGGAATGATATGCCCACTTGAGAGATTGGATGGAAAGACTAAAAGGGGTTGCAAAGAATTTCTCAATAAGAGAGAAATATTAGGAAGGACTAATGAGATAGAGACTAATGCATGGAGAAAAGAGCGACATGGGAGACTAGGGCTAAGAAGCCTATATGTACATGCCACAAGGAAATCATCCTCATTCACATTCACAAACTTAAGAGATCAGAGTGCATAGAGAACTAAGAGAGCAGTCAGCAGTGCGGGAGAGATAGAAGATAGGCTACATAGGTTCGATCGGATCTGATGGTTCTAGAGGCCAGACGACATGGGTGAGCCGGTGAGTACCTCAAACCTACTTTGTATGTTTATGCATTTATTGTTTCATTTTTGGCACTTTAGAGTTGAAATGCAAAAACGTGGAATCGGTAAAAAGTTGCATGAACGCGTCTAGGTTAGGTTTCAATGTGTCTGTGGAGGATAAGCACGTCTATGAATAACATGGTCGTGTTTATGCAAATGATCATGTCTAGGTAGTGAAATGAGTGCATCTGTGTGCAACATGTGTGTCTAGGTCTATCAAACGCATTTGTGACAAACAACCACGTCTAGGATAAACAACTACATCTAGGTAAATTAGCTCCACGTTTGTGATGAACAAGCACATCTAGGATAGGAAAGAATGGTTATGAATGCTAAAACTGCATCTGCCTAGTAAAAACATGTCTATGTCTACTCAGGATAGAATTGACAATTTTGTGATGAACATATGTTGTCGATTAGATAAATTGTCGAGAGGATTCACTGAAATGGGTTCCATAGGGAGACAAACTGAAGAATAGGCTAAAAGTGACAATTCTTTGATAAACATACTTTGCTAATTGGATAAGATGTTGAGAGGATTCACTCAATGGGTGCCCTAAAACAAGTAGGTTTTCTAAGATGAGTATAGGATAAGCTGTTGAATTGATAAAATCCAAAAAGTGCTCTAGCAAGTGAGGATCAAGTGCAATGTGATAAACATATACACTAAGATAAGATGCAGTGCCATGTGATAAACATAAGTACTAAGATAGAAGTAGCACTATATGATGAACATGAGTACCACTAGGATTGACACGATTGATTTGATTGGATGCAGGAGTAGTTACCCCATCTTGAGTTGCACATGAGATTCCCTATGATACAAAGATTATGCACAAATTTGACCTTTGAGGAGCATGCAACTATTGAGGCTATGGTATTGAGATATATCATGTACATACTAGAGATCTAGATGAACACCGGGTTGCTAACTCCTCTAGTGGAGGGGTGGCACTATGAGACCTCTTCGTTTCATTTGCCAACTGGCAAGATTTTAGTCATATTGGAGGATGCATATAGGGTACCACGGATTCCAATCCATGGGGCTCTCATAGTCTATGACAGAGAGGGAGACAAGGATGCACTGAGATGGGTTTTTGTAGACCCAAATCTAGAGATGAGACTGGGGCATGTGAGATGGGAGGTGATGAATAGCAGTGGATGCAGATTACTAGTAATGGTTGGAGGGGTCATCAGTGGTTACTTATGCCTAGATAGAGTGACATGAGGGTTAGCCATTGGATGGGGGAGGACATTGGAGATCCTAGTGATAGAGCATAAGAGGTTCACATGGAGTCCATGCATTCTATCACATCTATACCATGAGCTGCATGAGTTTGTTTACCTCAATGGCCGTGGGTTTGGTTGTAGGGTGACATTGCTACAGGTGTGGGCATACAAGCATATCACTGTGACTAGGTCAGTCCACTTTAGAGGTAGAGAGCACAGACAACCTTATGTGCACATGTATAGTATGATCACTTCTCAGCCACAGATTGGGAAGGTAGACTACTAGAGACAAGTGATTGATGATATAGATGGTGTGATATCGAGACCTGTGAGAAGGATGGAAAAGAGCTGTCATTTTGCTTCAGGAGCAAATATCTGATTGGGAAGACTCCTTATATTTTGGATAGACATTTGATTGATAGGGTGTGCAGATAGTTTGGGAGGTAGCGAAGGATGCCTCAGGGATCAAGAGAGTTCACACGGACAATGCGAGAGTAGTCTCAGTGGGGGCCGATTTTGTCATATGATGCTGCAGTAACACAGTTTAAGCATATGGTACCAATGCCTTGGTACTTATTGTCGCATGTGTAAATTAATCTAATTTAAAGCAAACTAGGAATGAAAGGGAAAATCATGAATCCCTACCTAATTAGAATTTAAACAAATAGACAATGCAATAACACAATCAATCAAAATAGGAATACAAAATAATCAATTAAAACTCCCTATTCCATGATCACATATAGCTTCCATTGCTCTTCTCTTCTTTGTGGTATGATGGCTCTTAGATATTGCGCTGACAACCTGCAAATGACACAAAGATTCAAAATTTTTGATTGTTGAACATGAAGATTGAATGCTCAATTTATAGATTATTGGAGAGGATTGAATGAAAGGTGGAACTCAAGTGAGCTCACATGTTGATTGATAGTTGAATTGTTGATTTGGAGGTGAAACAAAATTGATTGAATAGATTAAATGAGTTAACTGATTGAGAAAAAGTTGACTGAAGGATGAAAAAGAATGATTGGAAGAAATAAAGAGGAGGAAATAGTTAACTGATTGAAAGTTGATTGAGAGATTTATTTAGAAAAAGCTAACTAAAAGATGGAAATAGGGATAGGAAAGATAATGATTTTAATTAATTAATTAATTTAGCATGTGCTTGCACTTTAACTTTGATTTTCAATTTAATCTTTGCATGAGAACTAATTCAAATATTGAATTTATTTTAAATCCAATTTGTTATTTGAATATATTTAGAACTTGACTTTGATTTTTAATTTAATTTTTGAAATCATGCATATGTATTTGAAATTAGAAGAAATTAGAAGAATTAAATGAAATTAATTTGAGAATTAGAAGAATTAGTTAGTTAATTAAATAATTTAAAGAAACTATTTAATCATTTAGAAATGGACTTTAATTAAATAATAAAAATTATTTAAATTAAAGGAATTAAAATCATAATTAATTAAATAATAATATTTAATTAATATTTAGAAGAGGGATAATGATAATTGAATAGAGATAGAAATTGAAAATGAAATTTATTTAAATAATTAAAATTATTTAAATTGAAAGATTAAAATCATAATTAATCAAAATTAATTAAATAATAAATATTTAATGAACATTAGAAAATGGTTTAAATGATTAAATGAAAAAAGAATTGAAAATAGAAAATTAGTAAGATGATAGAAGAAATATGAAATTAGAAGAATAAGTTTAATTAACTTAATTAAAGAATTAAAGAATTATTTAACTAATTTAGGTGAATAATTAGTACATGATCAATGAGACATTTTTAGGTGTCTACATTTTCCCCTCTTTGAGACAAAGTCAGAATGATGTTGTTTGAAAGAAAACAAAAAAAATTCTACCCCAGTATGCCCCGACGACGCTTAGGGTGTAATGCCCCCTCGAGAGATTGTTTGTGCATTAAAGACATGAATGATCTCTCCAAAAAAGAAGAATGCGAGATGAAATATAGAAAAATGATTAGTTGATTAGAGATAGAGATAGGTGATGTGAAGATGATATTGAGATAGAATATGAGAGAATGAACCTTAGAATGAAATAGAATGATGTTAGATGATAAAAAATGATTTAGAAAGAAATTATGAGAAAAGAATCAACAAACTAGCAATAAGAAAATGAGATGAAATGAGAATGATTGATTCATGAACTTGTGTCATTATTTATTACACAATATATATTCATCATTGAGCCTTATTATTGAACAATGGAGCTTAGCACATCAGGGTATAAGGAACCAAAATGTAAAGATATCTCATTAAAGAAATAAACACGTAGCAGACAAGGAGTGAACCCCTCCATTATGGGAAATACACTAGGGGTTGAGGTATATGTGGCATTCAATAGCTGAATGCTCCTATCACAAACACCCACTAGAGCAATTTCCCTAGAACTTCTTCGATTCACACCACAAACAACAAACAAAGAAAAAGATAATGCCCATCATGGCTCCTCTAGTCACTTGTGGACATCCTTGAGTAGCATAGGAACATTATCTGTCACCAAATGATAAAAGATAAAGACTGACCGGGATAAAATTCAGCAGCTATACTGACCTTGTGCCTTCATTCTCAGTTGCTTGATGTGACATTTGATAATGTTTGATATTAGAAAGTTGCGGACCCCGTTTAAGACTGGCATGTCTAATTTCGAGTGTATCCTCTTCTGTTTAAGACAAGATAATGATCACTTGATATAGATATGATATGATTGATAAGACAGTTTGATCGATTGATTGTAGATGTTTGACTGGATAGTCATATCCCTTGTTAACTTTGTGCAAAGTGTTTGCTGGATATCTGCTAGGGTATTTGTTTCTTGTGAGACATTTTATTGCAAGTTTTTGATTGATTGATTTTTTATTTTTAGTTCTTTTCCAGGAGATTTTTTGATGTTTTTGGATTATGTGGATCGATATTTGAATGTTTTTGATTGATTTTGTGGATTGATATTTAAATTTTAGGGTTTTTTTAGGACTTTATATGATTTTTAGGATTTTCTTAGTTAGCCCCAGTGTGCAGACCTATATGACATAATGATCTGCTGAATGCATGCGAAGACAATGAATTTTTGATATGACCTATGTTAATGCAATATGCATGATGAAAATGCATTTCCTATTTGAACAAGGATGATTGTGTCTGTTTAACATTTTGCAATACACAAATTGAATTGGAGGTACAAAACATTTAGTAGATAAGCAGTCAATCGATCCTTAAGGTCCCTTGGAACATCCAAATTAACATACTTAGAGACTAGGATTTACAAATGGAGACACGGAAAACTTCCCCATTGGTTCTTGAAACTTTGATCTTCTTTTGCCCATGTGTGTGCAAATGAGTTAATTCCTGCTCTTGTGTTCACTAAAGATCTTAGCATCCTATATGACTAGCTACATGGATTATTCTAACTTCAAAAGCATCTTGAATAGAGCCTTGCTGCCAGCAAGCTTTTAGAGCTCCGATGAGGTTATAGACTACAATCTCTCACATATTTCTCCATTGCCAGTAGGTGTTCATAGCCCTGATGGAGTTACTTGCATGTTCCCATAGTCAATCTTTTTGTCGCACTTTGTATGCATGGTCTTTCAATTATATATCATTGCTCTTTTTCCTTGAGATGAATATTTGGGATAACACTTTTTCTTTTCTATATTTTAAATTGCCTTGACTTGTAAGTAATGAAACCTACTTGGGTGTGATAATTACAACAGCATTGAAGTAGAATTTTAGATTTTTCACTAAGTTCATATGATCAACTAGGTGTCTAGAATGAATAAGAGATTTTGCTAATGTGTTTGAGATATAGCAATTGATAGTTTTTAGGTTAACAAGTCCCAAATAGTGAAATCACTACCTAACCATAAGTAAAGTGTAGTCACAGGGTAATATTGAAAATGAATGACCTTAGGACCTCAAAGACTTCATGTCCGAATATCTAAGAAAGGAGATGACCCTCGTTTCTCTTGAATGCAAACAGATGATAAAATTAGACACTTGCCTGGTTTTATTAATGCTGCTATATGCTCATTCAAAAATTTTATGCCATGAAATCTGTGAATATGATGTGTTTGAAAAAGAAACTATATGTGATGTAGTTCTTTGAATAAAATGAGATGCAATGCAGAAAGTAAAATCTAAACTAGCCCAACCCTTAGAGATAATATCATTTAAGGTGCAAATTATTTCTTGAATAAACTAGTTTAGAGTAAAATCTATGTTTATTTAATAAGATCAAATTATTTAGAGATAATTTCACTTCAAAATTCCTTGGGCATACTCATTTATTGTAACTCCTTCTCAATCTATTCTGGTAACCTTGCAAATTATTTAAAGCAGTTTGTCTCTTTTCATCGAGCATTTCCAGCTCTTGTAATCTTACAACCTGATAGTCTTACTCTGATATGATGCTTTTTAAGGAGACTCTTAAAGATGATAGTTCTATTTCAATAGGTAGTATTTCTTATGTACCATAGACCAAGGAATATGGTGTTTCTCCTATAGGGGTGTGTACTCCTGTCCTGTAAGACCAAAGAGTGGGATTTAACTGGATATGCCAGTCTCGTCCTGCATCAATGATAACTTTCTTAAGGATCGTCAATAGCTTTTGTTTGTACGGTTTAATTCCTTGTAGAAATGGTAAATGATGTAACACCAACTCTGGATCCAAGCCTGGCATATCCGCATAGGACCAAGTAGAATTGATAGGACGTTGTTTGAAAAATTGCATGAGTATGTCTTTTTCTTCTTGGTTTAAGGACCTTGCTAATTGGATATTATATACAACTTATCCTTCTGCTATATTTACTTCTTCATTTTCTTCCATGAGTAATGTTGAATTCTCTCTTTCAATAGAGAGGTTGTCTAACTCACTCTTACCATTGAGATTACTTTGATCCATATCTTCTATTACAGAGGCACTTGCCTCTCCAAAATATGTTGTTCTATCCAGGTGTACAACAAATCCTGCCTTGTAATCACCTTGTGGAAATCCTCCTTTGACACCAAGGAATTTTGCAATAGCTTCATCATTTTCAAACCAATCTAGAGCTGGTTTTCCTTTTCATTCCCAATCAATCAGATGTGAGTGTACAAGGGGTAACTCATTACTCTCTTCTGTTGTAACAGATTCTGATAACATGCATACCTAGTTATTTGAGGGACTTGGTATATTTTCATCATTTATAGGTGATTTGTAATACTTTATCATGTCAATTATTCGTGGGCTGGAATCATGATCAGATAGGAATTCATATTCGTGAGAGTCTGTCTCACTTTCTATGCATGTTTGAGCTTCTGAGTTTGTATAACTTATCTCCTCTTGTTCTTGTATCTGATTTTGTTATATATTCACAAGTCTCCTTTATATGGGGGTTACCCTTCTTAAACCTGGTATAAGTCATTGTAGTCTTTCTTCATCTGATTCATTGGGTGGAGCTTGAGTTGTTTCTCTTGGTAGAAGTATTGACAACAACTAAGGATTAGGCTCATCTATTGGCACTAATCATGTGTCTGTTACCATATTTGCTTGCGTAGATGTGGCAGATACTATATTGTTGGGTGATTTCTGTGAGGCCTCACCTCGACTCAGTTTGACATTCAGTGGATTTTATATTTTAGACTATTATGGATACTTTATTTTGATGCATTTTTGAGACTTAGAACTTATATGATTTCAGGATATTGGATAACATTGCTATGATTTGATGATTTACTTACATGCTTTATGAGATAGAACACTACATGATTATTAGATAGAATGATATTGCAATGATAGATGTCGTTATTGAATTTGTAGGACTTTACTCTGAATATAGAACTATGATGTATGTTTAGTTTATGTGAATTGAGATGAAATTGCTTATGTGAAGTTGCTTGATAAAAGATGTATTCAATCCTGTGCAGATGAAAATTGTATGCAAATGATGATGTGCATTGTTATATTATTGAATTATATTATATTTGGATATGTGGAAGTACTAATGTGTATATTGAGATGCGCAGGAAATTTACCATGTGACCATGGAAAAATTACGGAGAATCAAACCTAGACTTATGTATGTTCGTAAAGCCAGGGTTTGTCTATTTGGAGAGACAACACCCCGTTTGTGTTGTATTTTATTCGTATCAGTATATGCTGCATGAGTGTTAAGTGTTAATTAAATTTTAATGTGTAAAAACCTCAAGAGACAATTTCATGTTTTATTTTTGTAAGAATATTTTATTAGTGTCACTTGACACATGTGTGGATTTAAATTTAAATATTTTATTTTGTCTCTTGATGGGAGAGTGTTAATTATAATTAATTTTAAATAAAATAATGTGTTGTCAAAAAGATATTTTGAGAATATAATATTTGGAGTGGTCAACTTATGTTTGACCCGAAAATAAACTTCAGAGGGGTTTAAAATGGGTTAAATGAACACCTAGGGGTAGTTAATAGGGTTTCCTAAAGCCCATAAGGTATACCTAGGGGTTAGGGGTAATTTTAGGCAAGTTTCTACTTTATAATGATCTTTTTAACGCTTTAAAAATTGGTTTTTTTGAGTTGAGCGAAAATTGAAAATTGAAGTGAAATCAAATCAAGATTTTTCTTTTTGGGAAGGAGAGTCTTTTTGCATTTTTGCTTTCTTTCTTCTTTTTGTCTTTTTTGAGAATCCTGTGAGAACTCAAAGAGTGAGCTTCTTAAGGAAGATTTTTGGGAATAGCTGGGTAATCACCCACTCTCCATTTTTGGAGACAGAAGAAAAATTGGAAGGAAAAATAATGTTATGGGATAGAGAAATTGAATAAGGAAAAAAAAGATTTGTGGATTGGGCAGCTCTTCTTCAGATATCATAATAACCTTTGGGCAGATTAAGGTTGGTTTCAATTTTTACTTTTAATGTCTTCTTCTTGTTTATGTCTGGAAATTGTTGAATAAGAAATCTGTATTCTTGAAGGTTTATGTGTGAAATCCTTTTAGTATTTTGTTTTATGAATTGCTTTGTTTTGGGAGTTTTCTCAAGATCTCTTACTCTTGGGAGAGAAGAGGATCTTGAGGGTGGTAGCAGTGACAGCCCTTGAGTGAGAGACTCTCTTTCGAGAGTGATCACAAGGGATCTTTGTGTGACCCTTGCTGCATGGCCTGTTTGTGCAATGGGGGTCATAAGGAGGGATATAAGGCTAGAATGCCTTTGGGGGGCATAAGGAATATGGGGATTGAGATTCTTGATATTTTTATTGTGCCATGAGGTGGCTTCTTGTTTATTTCATACTTGCAGATTCTCCTCAGGGTATTTGGTCCACTACCACCCTTTGAAATGATCACCACCAGAGTGTGGTGCTGTGAAAGCTAGGTTGGGAATGTGTCTGGAATATTTGTATGCATTGCTTTCTATGTGTTTGCTTGTTTGTTACCCGTCTAGGAATTGGTTCTCCGAGCTTGGGGGTGGCTACCAGTTAGCCTAGGCTAGGAGGTGAGCACTCCGTGGTCAATTTTGTGTTTTCTATTATGCAGGAAATTCAGAGGAAAGAGGATAGGATTCATGAAAGATATACAGAAGATTGTATTTGAAGATACTTGAGTTTAGTTGCAGTTGTTTGTTTAAAGTTGTTATAAATATATGCCTCATTCATGAGAAAAGAGAAGCAAGTTGTAATTTGTAAAAGTAGACTTGAAGCCTTATTGTTGTGACTGTTCAGAGAAAACATTCTGTAAATTTGGTAGAATATCTTAGAGATGTTTTAAAGAAAGAAAAGCTTGTTATTTCTACTTCTGGTTTATTTGAAAAAAAAAAAAAAAAAGGTTAAATTGTGTTGCATGCAAAAGCTTCTTGTATTATCGAAGGAAATAAAAGAATTGTTTTCATTTAGATTTTAATTATATTTCACTTGTGGCAAATAAAAGTTTATTGTTGTTGAAAGATTTTTATGTATTTTAAATGAAAAAAAGTAGATTTATGAAATATTAGATTAGAGGAGAAAAATCGATGAAAAATTTCCTTTTATTTTAGAAAAGTATTTTGTAACCTTTAAAAGTATTTAAAATTGTATTTTGGGTTAGCATTGTTTTAAAAGCTCATTATATATATATATATATATATATATATATATATATATATATATATATATATATATATATATATATACTTTTAAATCTGAATTAACTTAATGTTCCTTCCCTTTACTATATTAGTTTAAAATTTAGCAAGTAAAATTCTCTTTTAAAAAAATATATATATAAGTTTTATATTGAATTTAGATTTATCTTTTTATCTATGTTTATTAAGTTATGTAAATACCAACATATATATATATATATATATATATATATATATATATATATATATGTTATATTTAAAAAAAAAAAAAATTAAAAAAAAAAAAAAAGTTTTGGGTCCCCGCGGGCTCCATTGTGTGTATGCACAGTGGACGACCGCGCGGCACCCACTATGTGCACACACAGTGGAGCCGCTTGCGGCTCCCACTGTGTGGGCACACAGTGGACAGCTACAGCTGCCACTGTGTGGCCACACAGTGGAGCCGCTAGCGGCGCCCACTGTGTGGGCACAGAGTGGTGCCGCAGCGCCCACTGTGCGCTCACACAGTGGCGCGCGTGCGGCCAAGTTTGTTTGCTTCCTCCGTGACCTGCAGTTAAATGGTTTTCATGGCCACCAAGGGCTTCGGCCAAGCCAAAAACATTATCTGTAAAAAAAAATATAAATGGTTTTCATGGCCGCCAAGGGCTTCGGCCCAGCCAAAAATATTAACAGTTAAAAAAATATATAGGGTTTAAACCCTAGGTGAGTGGGGCTAGGGCAAGTCAATATTAAATAAAATAATAAATAAGTTATTTTGATTATATAAGAAATAAGAGGGGAGATTAAATCCCTAATTAGGGTTGGGGAAAATATGAAACAAATTTTAGGAAGATATAATGATTTATAATTTTAGATTTAAAATATTGGCATTTTTGCCAAATAAATATTATATATATATATATATGTAAATACATGATTCTTGGAGTATTGAGAATAAGTAATTAATTTATAAATATATATATATATATATATGCATATACAAATATGTATATATGTATATATTTAAAAAAAATCTTGATTTTAATATTGGGATGAATTATAAAGAGAAATATAAAAGGATTGAAAAGAGAATATAGTCATTTTGAAGGATAAATTTAGATATCTCTCTTATTTCCTTTAGTTTGATTAATTTAATAAAACTATTGACTAAGTATCTCTTGGAGATAGAATTTAGCCAGTAGGTTCTCCGCATTAAAAATTAACAGTTTATCAATGCTTAGTTCGTTTCAGAATTAGTTTGAATTTAATAATGGAAAAAAAATTCATTAACGCTTGTCGCAAGAGTGAACTTGTTAATTAAAATAGTATCTTTTTAAAAAAAAAATTTGTTCCGTTTTTGCCCTAAATTTTGGGCATGACATTTTGGTATCAGAGCAAGGTTTCCACACTAGGAGCCTTACTCACTTACGTTTCGCCTTAAATATATTTAAAATTATTTTGTTAAATGGAATTTTGAATTTAAATAAATTTAATTCTAAAAGAAATAAATTAATTGTTTTGTCTTATTTCCTCTTAGGATGCCTCCGTTGACGCGACAAGCTCGCAAGCGCGGACGGGGTCCTAGACGTGAGCGTGTAGCATGCAATGAGGAAGAGAGGGAGGTATCGGTTCCAGAGGAGAACCCAGGAGCACCTCCCGAACAGCCAAATGAGCCTAACTGTGACATTTTAGCAGCCATTCAGAATCTTATTGGCATTGTTCAGGAAAGGATTCCAGCAGAGAACCCTCAGGTTAGGAGTCATGACTCTGGGAGTCATAGATCTGTTGATAGAGAGCGAAGTAGGAGCCTAGCTCCAATTCCTGTAGAGAGTCAGGGAGGTAATGAGCCAGAGTCAGTGCATATGCCAGGACCACCTCCTGCGATGGAACCAGTTTATTTTGAGAGAGGTCATCGAGATCTAGGAGATCTCATCAGGGAGGTCATGCGCCTCCAACCACCATCCTTCGGAGGTTCTACAGATGGAGTAGAGGCCGAGGCATGGCTTCTGAGTCTTGAGAGGTGCTTTGTGTTGCGTTCTTATGAGAGCAACTTGAAAGCACGTGTTGCAGTTCATCTTCTGAGAGGGACAGCCTCCACTTGGTGGAGACAGGAAGAGTACAAATGCGGATTAGTTCCTGATACACTCACTTGGGAGATATTCACAGAGAGGTTCCGTGAGAGGTACCTATCAGAGCACTTCAGGCAGCGTCATATAGACGAATTTCATGATCTCCAACAAAAAGGCTTGTCAGTAACCCAGTATGAGAGTAAATTCTTTGAGTTGTTGCCATATGTAGATTATCTAAAGGATGAGAAACTTCTTGTAAACCGCTTCATCAGGGGATTGAATGCTGGTATAGCCGGGCCTATTAGGATGTCCACTCCAGAGAGCCTTCGGGTTGCTGTAGAGAAGGCACTGATTGTCGAGGAAATTCAGGTTAGACCATAGGACAATAGGGATCGGTATCAGAACCGAAATCCCACACCTCAGAC
Organism: Cryptomeria japonica; assembly: GCF_030272615.1. Taxonomy (NCBI): domain Eukaryota; kingdom Viridiplantae; phylum Streptophyta; class Pinopsida; order Cupressales; family Cupressaceae; genus Cryptomeria; species Cryptomeria japonica. Next base: position 147,683,771 of record NC_081415.1, read on the forward strand.
TTATGGATTCCAGAAACCACATTGGAAAGGGAACAACCGAAATTCTCAGGGGTTCTCCAAACCCCCTCCTCCACAAAAGACACCACAGAACCAGAAATAGAAGCCTCCACAGTATCAGCAGGGCTCCAAGCCCAAGCAGTGGCAGACTCAGGGACAGAAATGTGATCAGAGAGCACAGGGGCAGTACACACAGTCGGCGGGGACTCAGCAGTCCTCCAGGGGTGGGTACAGCGGATCCAGTAGGACAGGAGGTCAGAGATTTTCTAGGCCTCAGGGTGCCCAGTTCCAGGCACGGGGTGCTTGCTTTACTTGTGGAGCCATGGGGCATTTGGCGAGGGATTGCCCTCAGGGACAGGTAGCAGGGAGTCAGCGGATGGCTGCTTCAGAGCCGACAATTGGTGATATGGGCAGGTCCCATAGAGTATTCGCAGCGGTTGACAACCGCCAGGCTGACCATCAGGCCATGGTTATCGAATCTTCAGGTATAATCAGAGGTAACAATGTATCTATTTTGTTTGATTCAGGAGCTACTGACTCCTTTATATCTCCATTGGTTGTGGAGCGTTGCGGGCTAGTGGCAACTAGGCAGGGTGTCAGTTGGGAAGTGGAATTAGCTTCAGGGGCTAGAGTGTTAGTGGAATCAGACGTTAGGGCATGTCAGTTGCAGATTGGCAAGACCACCACTGTAGTAGACCTTAGAGTGACTCCACTTGGATCTTATGGAATCGTACTTGGCATGGATTGGCTTTGTGCCCATAGAGCCAAGATGGATTGCCGCCTGAAAAGGATCGAGTGTGAGGATGATCATGGTTCGCCCATAGTTATCACCGGGATTCAGAGGCCCGTGTCTCTTCATATGATCTCCGCAATGCAGCTTAAGTGGAGCATGCGGAAGGGATGTCAGCTTTTTGCTATCACTATCAGTGACAGAGGAGAAGAGGAGGAAAAAAGAAACATCGCTAGATGACCATCCTATCCTTCAGGGATATTCAGATGTATTTCCTTCAGAGTTACTGGGAATGCCTCCCCGCAGAGAGATTGATTTTCATATAGACCTAGTACTAGGAGCCGAGCCAGTTTCCAGAGCACCATATAGAATGACCACAAATGAGCTTAATGAACTTAAAATTCAACTTGAGGAACTTCTTGAGAAGGGTCATATCCGTCCTAGCGTGTCCCCGTGGGGTGCACCAGTTATCTTCGTTAAGAAGAAGGATGGATCTCTCTGATTGTGTATAGATTATCGGCAGCTAAATAAAGTAACCATCAAGAACCGATATCCTTTGCCTAGAATTGATAATTTATTTGACCAGCTTCAGGGTGCCAAAGTCTTTTCCAAAATAGATCTGAAGTTAGGATACCATCAGTTGAGAATAGTGGAAAGTGATATCCACAAGACCGCATTTCGCACTAGATATGGGCACTATGAGTTTACCGTAGTCCCCTTTGGACTTACAAATGCCCCAGTTGTTTTTATGAGTCTCATGAATGGGGTGTTCCGTACCTTTCTGGACCGTTTTGTTATTGTGTTCCTCGATGATATATAGATATATTCTCAGGATGAGAAGGAGCATGAGGAGCACCTGAAACGGGTATTGCAGTGTTTGCGGGATAACCAGTTGTTTGGCAGCCTATCGAAGTGTGCTTTCTTTTGATCTGAGGTCAAGTACCTATTGAAATGTGGCGACTGATCAGCAAAGTACTGTACACTCAGCACGTATCCTTGTTGGGGTCCGGGGCCGGGCCGGGCCCCGGGCAGGGGTTCGGGGGCGGCAGCCCCCGAGAAATTTTTTTTTTGCCGTTTTTTGTTGATGAAAACCGACATTGTAATAAAAACCTAAAAAGGCCGACTTTGTTTGTTGCCCTAAAAACGCATGTTATAAGTGGCTGGGATGCTTAAGGCATTGTAAGGTTGATGTACTGTTTTTGCTGGATAATAAGAAAGATTGGACGGCTGTGTATGGTGGATGTAACCCATTCTGGGTGAACCACGTTAAATCTCTGTGTTATCTGTGTCCTGTTTTATTTCTTTATCTTTTGTATTTAAATCTGCATATAATTGTTAGTTCATATTTGCTTCGGATCTGCTTGAAACCCTAACAATTGGTATCAGAGCGAGGTTTTCTGTAAATTCGCAGGACTTTCAGATTTGAGTGGGAGCAATGGAGGATTCCAAATTCAAGGTCGAAAAGTTTAACGGCCAGAATTATCAGTTATGGAAAATGCAGATGGAGGATTACCTGTATCAAAAGGATTTGTGGCGACCATTGGAAGGAAAGGCAAAGAAACCGACCACAATATCAGATGAAGAGTGGGACATTTTAGATAGAAAGGCACTGGGATCCATTCAATTGTGCCTTGCGGCGTCTGTAGCATTCAATATAACAGAAGCAAAAACGACTGTAGATTTGATGGCAACATTGGCTAAGCTGTATGAGAAACCCTCGGCTTCGAATAAGGTATTTCTTATGAAGCGTTTGTTTAATTTGAAAATGAGTGAGGGAGGATCTGTAGCTGAGCACTTAAATGAATTTAATACAATTACCAGTCAATTATCTTTGGTAAAAATTACCTTTGCAGAAGAGGTTAGGGCTCTCTTGATTTTATGTTCTTTGCCAGAAAGCTGGAATAGCTTGGTTATGGCTGTAAGTAACTCTGTCTCTGGTAAAAATACTTTGGTATTTGATGATATTGTTGGTGTTATCCTAAGCGAGGAAATGCGAAGGAAAAGCACAGGTGAGACTTCAACATCATCGGGTAGTGTTTTGAATGTGGAGAACAGAGGAAGATCAAAGGAAAGAGGAAAAGGCCCTGGGAATGAGAAGTCACGAGGGAAGTCAAAGAAAGGACGCTCTCAATCTAGAGGAAAGAAAGATTGCTGGTACTGCGGAAAGCCTGGTCATCTAAAGAAAGACTGTTGGTCTCGGAAAAACAAAGAAGGAGACAAAAATGAAAATGACAGTAAGGAAGCTAATATTGCAAGTAATACTTTACAAGATGCTTTAATCTTATGTTTGGATAATGTTAATGATTCCTGGGTGATAGATTCTGGGGCTTCATTTCATGCTACACCCCATAGAAAATATTTTCTAGATTATGTTCAAGGTGATTTTGGACAGGTATATTTGGGTGATGATGAGCCCTGTCAAATTGTTGGAAAAGGAAAGATAAAGATCAAGTTGCAGAATGGTAATGACTGGTTTCTGCAAGAGGTAAGACATGTTCCTAATTTAAGAAGAAATTTAATTTCTGCAGGGCAACTAGGTAGTGAAGGTTGCATAGTTACCTTCTCAGACAGTATGTGGAAGGTCACTAAAGGATCGTTAGTAGTAGCTAAAGGTGCGAAGGTAGGCACATTATATCTGTGTACTGGTAACACTTACTCTACCTTAGCTGCTACAGATAAAGTTACTGCAGGGACAACAACAATAAATGTTGCAAGAACAGATTCGATAATGTGGCACCATAGGCTTGGGCACATGAGTGAGAAAGGGATGAAAATCCTTCACTCCAAAAATCTATTGCCAAGACTAAAGAAGATTGATTTAGAGTTCTGTGAAAACTGTGTTTATGGTAAACAGAAAAGAGTCAGATTTCTCAAGGTTGGGAAAGAGAAGAAGAGTGAGAAGTTAGAGCTTGTACATTCAGATGTATGGGGACCGGCTCAGGTATCATCTCTTGGTGGCTCTTGTTATTATGTTATTTTTATTGATGACTCAACTAGAAAAACATGGGTATATTTCCTAAAACAAAAATCAGATGTTTTTGAAACTTTTAAGAAATGGAAAGCTTTGGTTGAGAATGAGACAGGAAAAAAGTTGAAGTGTCTCAGATCGGATAATGGAGGTGAGTATTGCAGCAAAGCATTTGAAGATTACTGTTCCTTAAATGGGATTCGAAAGCAGAAGACAGTTCCAGGAACTCCACAGGAAAATGGTGTGTCAGAGAGAATGAATAGGACCATCATGGAACGTGCGAGGAGCATGAGATTGCATGCTGGATTGCCCTTACATTTTTGGGCAGATGTTGTACATACTGCTGTCTATTTGATAAATAGAGGACCTTCAACCCCTTTGGATGGTGGTATTCCAGAGGAGGCATGGACTGATAAAAAGGTAAATTATTCTTTTCTAAAAACTTTTGGTTGCGAAGCTTTTGTCCATGTTGATAAAGAAAACAGAACCAAGCTTGATGCTAAATCTCAGAAATGTACCTTCATTGGATATGGGATAGATGAATATGGCTATCGGTTATGGGATTTTGAAAATAAGAAAATAATTAGAAGTAGAGATGTTATATTCAATGAGAAGGTTATGTATAAAGAACAGATGCAGGAAAAGAAGCATGAACAGGACAAACAAGAATATGTGGTGTTGGATGAGATTCCTGAAAATGAAATGCCACAGGTACCTGATGCTCAGCAACAACAGATTGTCCCACAAACTCCTGCAAGTGTTAGACGTTCTACGAGGACAAGTAGACCCCCTGAAAGATTTTCTCCTTCTTTGTATTCTATTTTATTAACAGATTCTGGTGAACCAGAAGAATATGAAGAAGCAATGCAGGTGGATGCCAAACAACAGTGGCAACTAGGCATGAAAGAGGAGATCCCCTTGATGAAAAATAAGACTTGGGACTTAGTCCCTTTACCTGCAGAAAAAAGAGCCTTGCCTAACAAATGGGTTTATCGGCTGAAGGGGGAGGAAGGAGGTCAGAAAAGATATAAGGCCAGACTTGTGGTAAAAGGTTTTGCACAGAAAAAGGGTATAGATTATGATGAAATATTTTCTCCAATTGTAAAAATGACCTCAATTAGAACTGTACTTAGTCTTGTGGCTGCAGATGATTTACATCTTGAACAATTAGATGTCAAAACAGCTTTTCTCCATGGAGATTTGGAGGAGGAAATTTACATGTTGCAACCACAGGGATATGAGGTCAAAGGTAAGGAGAACTTGGTGTGCAGGTTGAAGAAAAGTTTGTATGGCCTAAAGCAAGCACCCCGACAATGGTATTTAAAATTTGATAGTTTCATGGCTGAACACGGTTATCATAGATGTCATTCTGATCATTGTGTATATTTTAAGAGATTTGATAATGGCAGTTATATTATCCTATTGCTTTATGTTGATGACATGCTTGTTGCTGGGTCTAACATGCAACATATAAATGATCTTAAACAGAAATTAGCCAGGTCATTTGCTATGAAGGATTTGGGTGTAGCTAAGCAAATTCTCGGTATGAGGATTACACGGGACAGGAAAAATAGAACCTTGAATTTGTCCCAAAGTGAGTATATAAAGAAGGTGTTGAAAAGATTTAACATGTAGGATGCAAAAGCAGTTAGTACACCTTTGGCTAGTCATTTCAAATTGACTAAGGAGATGTGCCCAAAGGCACAGGAAGAGGTTAATAAAATGTCTAACATCCCGTATTCATCAGCTGTTGGTAGTCTGATGTATGCAATGGTATGCACAAGGCCAGATATTGCACATGCAGTGGGAGTTGTGAGCAGGTTTATGAGTAATCCGGGTATGGAACATTGGAATGCTGTAAAATGGATTCTTCGGTATTTGAAAGGAACTACTACGAAGGCATTATGTTTCAAAGGATCTAATGCTGCTCTAAGTGGATTTGTTGACTCTGATCTGGCAGGTGATATTGATTCACGGAGGAGTACTACAGGGTATGTTTTTACTATAGGGGGAACTGCAGTCAGTTGGATTTCTAGGCTGCAAAAGGTTGTTGCACTTTCAACCACTGAAGCTGAGTATGTTGCTGCTACAGAAGCCAGCAAAGAGATGATTTGGTTGCAATATTTTCTAAAGGAATTGGGTAAGACACAAGAGGATAGCCCATTATATACTGATAGCCAGAGTGCCATTCATCTTGCGAAGAACTCTGCTTTTCATTCAAGGACAAAGCACATTCAGCTCAGGTACCACTTCATCCGGACTATTTTGGAGGAGGGTCAGTTACGGCTTGAGAAGATTCACACAAGTGAGAATCCTGCCGATATGTTCACAAAGGCAGTTCCACAGGAGAAGCTGATTTCTTCATCAGTTTCTGTTGGCCTTCTTGATTAATAATTGTGGAATTTATACCAGTCAAGTCCTAGTGTTTTATCCAGCGGATGTTGCATGTATAGTGGTGTCGTGTAGTATCAGTCTCCAAGTGGGAGATTGTTCGATGTGGAGCCTGATCAATCTCCAAGTGGGAGATTGTTGAAATGTGGCGACTGATCAGCAAAGTACTGTACACTCAGCACGTATCCTCGCTGGGGTCCGGGGCCGGGCCGGGCCCCGGGCAGGGGTTCGGGGGCGGCAGCCCTCGAGAAAATTTTTTTTTGCCGTTTTTTGTTGATGAAAACCGACATTGTAATAAAAACCTAAAAAGGCCGACTTTGTTTGTTGCCCTAAAAACGCATGTTATAAGTGGCTGGGATGCTTAAGGCATTGTAAGGTTGATGTACTGTTTTTGCTGGATAATAAGAAAGATTGGACGGCTGTGTATGGTGGACGTAACCCATTCTGGGTGAACCACGTTAAATCTCTGTGTTATCTGTGTCCTGTTTTATTTCTTTATCTTTTGTATTTAAATCTGCATATAATTGTTAGTTCATATTTGCTTCGGATCTGCTTGAAACCCTAACAGTACCTTGGACACGTTATTTCCGGTGATGGGATCTCAGTTGACCCATCAAAGATTAGGGCTATTATGGATTGGCCAGCGCCTACCAGTGTGACAAAGGTCAGGAGTTTCATGGGTTTAGCAGGATATTACCGACGTTTTGTCGAAGGTTTCTCCAGAGTCGCACACCCTATTACCTCTCTTCAGCGTAAAGGGAAGAAATTTGAGTGGACAGAGAAGTGTGAGAAGGCCTTTCAGGAACTCAAGAAGGCACTTACTAGCGCTCCTATCCTTGTTGTACCAGATCCTTCAGCTGATTTTATGGTTTGTACAGATGCTTCCTTAGAGGGTTTGGGGGTAGTTCTTATGCAGGGTGGTAGGACCATAGCTTTCAAGTCTAGGAAACTTAAGACTCATGAACTTAATTATCCCACTCACGATCTTGAGCTCGCAGTAGTAGTGCATGCACTTGTGAGGTGGAGACACTTCCTTTTAGGTCATCACTTCGAGTTGCATTCAGATCATCAGTCTTTAGTACATCTTCACTCAGCCGAACCTTAATGCACGTCAAAGGAGATGGATGGAGTTTTTATGCGAATATGATTTTGACGTTCACCACATCAAAGGAAAGGAAAATGTAGTTGCAGATGCTTTGAGTAGGAGACGTCATAAGGTTTACACCATATCCATGGGCACAGACTTGAGAGACCGTATACTTTGGCACTTGTCAGAGGATGGATGGTATGCAGAGGTTTGTCAGGTATTACGTTCTCAGGTTACTCTAGAAGGGAAATATGTGGATTAATCTTTGGAGTCCGATGGACTGTTACGCCACAAAGGGCGCATTTATGTACCTTCCTCCGAAGGGTTGCAAGAGTTCATTGTCTCGGAAGCTCATAGAGCTCCTTATGCAGTGCATCCTAGGGTTAAGAAGTTGCATGCAGACTTGAGGCAGTTGTATCATTGGCCAAGAATGCGGCAACTCATTGCGGAGATAGTAGCTCGGTGTCTCGAGTGTCAGAGGGTCAAGGCAAAGCACCGCCATCCAGGTGGGTTGCTTCAGTCTCATGCTATACCAAAGTGGAAGTGGGATACTATATCCATAGATTTCATCATTGGTCTCCCTATGTCTTCTCGTCGCCATGATGCTATCTTGGTGACAGTTGACAAGTTGACCAAAGTAGCTCACTTTTCACAAGTTCGTACTACATTCACAGCTCCAGCAGTAGCACAGGTGTTCTTGCGAGACATTGTTAGACTACATGGCGTACCCCGCAAGATTATTTCTGATAGGGATTCTCTTTTCACTTCTACCTTTTGGAAGTCGTTACAGGCAGCTATGGGTACTAAGCTCAATTTCAGTACAGCCTATCACCCGGAGACAGATGGTCAGACAGAGAGGGTCAATCAGGTGTTAGAGGATATGCTACGTATGTATGTCATGGATCATCAGACTCGGTGGGAGGAGTATCTTCCTTTAGTGGAGTTTGCCTATAACAATGGGCACCACACTTCTTTGGGGATGCCACCTTACCAAGCATTATATGGCAGGCCTTGCAGGACGCCCTTGAGTTGGGATCGCATAGAGGATAGAGTTGCTATCGGTCCTGAGTTAGTTCGAGATATGGAACAGCAGGTGGATTTGATTAGGCAACGTCTCAGAGAGGCTCAGGATAGATAGAAGAAGTATGCCGATGCAAAGAGGATAGATCGTAGTTACTTGGTTGGAGACAGAGTTTTCTTGAGAGTGCGACCACATAAGAGTCCAATCCATTACGAAAAGGGTTCTAAGCTCGCACCTCGCTTTGTAGGACCTTTTGAGATTCTGGAGAGGATAGGCCCAGTTGCCTACCGTTTAGCTTTGCCACCTAGCCTGTCACGCATCCACGATGTGTTTCATGTTTCAGTTTTGAGAAAATATATCTATGATGAGTCTCACCTTTTAGATTGGGATGCCTTGTAGGTGGAGTCAGACGGGCAGCTAGCTTTGGAGCCCATTCGCATTTTGGCACGCCGGACATTGGCCCTTCGAGGTCGAGAGCTGGACCAGGTTAGGGTCCAGTGGGATTGTTATGATGAGGTTACGGCTTCATGGGAGGACGCAGCACGTATGAGATCAGAGTACCCTCACCTCTTTGATGAACTCTAGGAGGAAGTTCATGCCTAGAGGGGGAGGATGTGAGGCCTCACCTCGACTCAGTTTGACATTCAGTGGATTTTATATTTTAGACTATTATGGATACTTTATTTTGATGCATTTTTGAGACTTAGAACTTATATGATTTCAGGATATTGGATAACATTGCTATGATTTGATGATTTACATACATGCTTTATGAGATAGAACACTACATGATTATTAGATAGAATGATATTGCAATGATAGATGTCGTTATTGAATTTGCAGGACTTTACTCTGAATATAGAACTATGATGTATGTTTAGTTTATGTGAATTGAGATGAAATTGCTTATGTGAAGTTGCTTGATAAAAGATGTATTCAATCCTGTGCAGATGAAAATTGTATGCAAATGATGATGTGCATTGTTATATTATTGAATTATATTATATTTGGATATGTGGAAGTACTAATGTGTATATTGAGATGCACAAGAAATTTACCATGTGACCATGAAAAAATTACGGAGAATCAAACCTAGACTTATGTATGTTCGTAAAGCCAGGGTTTGTCTATTTGGAGAGACAATACCCCGTTTGTGTTGTATTTTATTCGTATCAGTATATGCTGCATGAGTGTTAAGTGTTAATTAAATTTTAATGTGTAAAAACCTCAAGAGACAATTTCATGTTTTATTTTTGTAAGAATATTTTATTAGTGTCACTTGACACGTGTGGATTTAAATTTAAATATTTTATTTTGTCTCTTGATTGGAGAGTGTTAATTATAATTAATTTTAAATAAAATAATGTGTTGTCAAAAAGATATTTTGAGAATATAATATTTGGAGTGGTCAACTTATGTTTGACCCGAAAATAAACTTTAGAGGGGTTTAAAATGGGTTAAATGAACACCTAGGGGTAGTTAATAGGGTTTCCTAAAGCCCATAAGGTATACCTAGGGGTTAGGGGTAATTTTAGGCAAGTTTCTACTTTATAATGATCTTTTTAACGCTTTAAAAATTGGTTTTTTTGAGTTGAGCGAAAATTGAAAATTGAAGTGAAATCAAATCAAGATTTTTCCTTTTGGGAAGGAGAGTCTTTTTGCATTTTTGCTTTTTTTCTTCTTTTTGTCTTTTTTGAGAATCCTGTGAGAACTCAGAGAGTGAGCTTCTTAAGGAAGATTTTTGGGAATAGCTGGGTAATCAGCCACTCTCCATTTTTGGAGACAGAAGAAAAATTGGAAGGAAAAATAATGTTATGGGATAGAGAAATTGAATAAGGAAAAAAAAGATTTGTGGATTGGGCAGCTCTTCTTCAGATATCATAATAACCTTTGGGCAGATTAAGGTTGGTTTCAATTTTTACTTTTAATGTCTTCTTCTTGTTTATGTCTAGAAATTGTTGAATAAGAAATCTGTATTCTTGAAGGTTTATGTGTGAAATCCTTTTAGTATTTTGTTTTATGAATTGCTTTGTTTTGGGAGTTTTCTCAAGATCTCTTACTCTTGGGAGAGAAGAGGATCTTGAGGGTGGTAGCAGTGACAGCCCTTGAGTGAGAGACTCTCTTTTGAGAGCGATCACAAGGGATCTTTGTGTGACCCTTGCTGCATGGCCTGTTTGTGCAATGGGGGTCATAAGGAGGGATATAAGGCTAGAATGCCTTTGAGGGGCATAAGGAATATGGGGATTGAGATTCTTGATATTTTTATTGTGCCATGAGGTGGCTTCTTGTTTATTTCATACTTGCAGATTCTCCTCAGGGTATTTGGTCCAATACCACCCTTTGAAATGATCACCACCAGAGTGTGGTGCTGTGAAAGCTAGGTTGGGAATGTGTCTGGAATATCTGTATGCATTGCTTTCTATGTGTTTGCCTATTTGTTACCCGTCTAGGAATTGGTTCTCCGAGCTCGGGGGTGGCTACCAGTTAGCCTAGGCTGGGAGGTGAGCACTCCGTGGTCAATTTTGTGTTTTCTATTATGTAGGAAATTCAGAGGAAAGAGGATAGGATTCATAAAAGATATACAGAAGATTGTATTTGAAGATACTTGAGTTCAGTTGCAGTTGTTTGTTTTAAGTTGTTATAAATATATGCCTCATTCATGAGAAAAGAGAAGCAAGTTGTAATTTGTAAAAGTAGACTTGAAGCCTTATTGTTGTGACTGTTCAGAGAAAACATTCTGTAAATTTGGTAGAATATCTTAGAGATGTTTTAAAGAAAGGAAAGCTTGTTATTTCTACTTCTAGTTTATTTGAAAAAAAAAAAAGAAAAGTTAAATTGTGTTGCATGCAAAAGCTTCTTGTATTATGGAAGGAAATAAAAAAATTGTTTTCATTTAGATTTTAATTATATTTCATTTGTGGCAAATAAAAGTTTATTGTTGTTGAAAGATTTTTATGTATTTTAAATGAAAAAAAGTAGATTTATGAAATATTAGATTAGAGGAGAAAAATCGATGAAAAATTTCCTTTTATTTTAGAAAAGTATTTTGTAACCTTTAAAAGTATTTAAAATTGTATTTTGGGTTAGCATTGTTTTAAAAGCTCATTAGTTTTATATATATATATATACTTTTAAATCTGAATTAACTTAATGTTCCTTCCCTTTACTATATTAGTTTAAAATTTAGCAAGTAAAATTCTCTTTTAAAAAAATATATATATAAGTTTTATATTGAATTTAGATTTATCTTTTTATCTATGTTTATTAAGTTATGTAAATACCAACATATATATATATATATATATATATATATATATATATATATATATATATATATATATATATATTTATATGTTATATTTTAAAAAAAAAAAAAATTAAGTTTTGGGTCCCCGCAGGCTCCACTGTGTGTACGCACAGTGGACGACCACGTGGCGCCCACTGTGTGCACACATAGTGGAGCCGCTTGCGGCTCCCACTGTGTGGGCACACAGTGGACAGCCATGGCCGCCACTATGTGGCCACACAGTGGAGCCGCCAGCGGCACCCACTGTGTGGGCACACAGTGGTGCCACGGCGCCCACTGTACGCTCACACAGTGGCGCGCCCGTGGCCAAGTTTGTTTGCTTCCTCCGTGACCTGCAGTTAAATGGTTTTCATGGCCGCCAAGGGCTTCAGCCCAGCCAAAAACATTGTCTGTAAAAAAAAAATATAAATGGTTTTCATGGCCGCCAAGGGCTTCGGCCCAACCAAAAATATTAACAGTTAAAAAAATATATAGGGTTTAAACCCTAGCCGAGTGGGGCTAGGGCAAGTCAATATTAAATAAAATAATAAATAAGTTATTTTGATTATATAAGAAATAAGAGGGGAGATTAAATCCCTAATTAGGGTTGGGGAAAATATGAAACAAATTTTAGGAAGATATAATGATTTATAATTTTAGATTTAAAATATTGGCATTTTTGCCAAATAAATATTATATATATATATATATATGTAAATACATGATTCTTGGAGTATTGAGAATAAGTAATTAATTTATAAATATATATATATATATGCATATACAAATATGTATATATGTATATATTTAAAAAAAATCTTGATTTTAATATTGGGATGAATTATGAAGAGAAATATAAAAGGATTGAAAAGAGAATATAGTCATTTTGAAGGATAAATTTAGATATCTCTCTTATTTCCTTTAGTTTGATTAATTTAATAAAACTATTGACTAAGTATCTCTTGGAGATAGAATTTAGCCAGTAGGTTCTCCGCATTAAAAATTAACAGTTTATCGATGCTTAGTTCATTTTAGAATTAGTTTGAATTTAATAATGGAAAAAAAATTCATTAACGCTTGTCGCAAGAGTGAACTTGTTAATTAAAATAGTATCTTTTTTAAAAAAAAATTTGTTCCGTTTTTGCCCTAAATTTTGGGCATGACAATTTCAAGCTAGGTTCTTGTAGAAGTCATCTCATCTTCACCATCTAATTCCACACTAGGAGATGTTGGTACTTTCTTTCTTATTTGAGATGAAAAGGGAAACATGTGGGTTGATAATTGACTTTGAGATATGTATTCTGATAGTAGCCTTGGTCTGTTCAATATATCCAATGTACATTATCTTGCTTCCGTTATACTTGGTACGTGTTTATATCCTAACCCTTGATTCGTTGGATTGTCATTTGGTACAACAGGTTCTAATCTTTCTTGCTTTTGTAATCTCAAGCCTATGGTACCATCATACCCATGTTTTTGTAGCATCTTGGATCCATTACTATACTGATCTAAAGGTAATCTGGGTATTGTTATGTCATCTTCTTCTCTGTATATCCAGTGATTGACATCTTCATTCAGAGATTCTTCTTGTAAATCACCCCACCTAATGAAAGAGTGTGAATCTGAGTATCTGACTATTTCTTTTCCTTTGTCTTATTTCATTACTACATTTTGAAGTTTCCCAAAAGACCTAGGAGACAGAGACAATTATTTTCTATTTGAGGTATTTGAAATAAAGTATTCTCCACAACCAATATCTTTTATCTGCAAAGAAGATGTTGTAGCCAAATTCTTCTGTGTTTCTGTGATTGTTAATGACTTCATTTGTGTAGTGAGGGGTGTTGCTTGATTAATTGGTACCTTCTTATCCACACTTGCCTTTAAGTGGTTACAGTGTTGGAATGGATTTGGATCACCCTTTATGGTGATTTAAATGCCATTGTATGAGAATTTGACACATTGATGAAATGTTGATGGTACAACTTGCATGGTATGAATTCATGGATGACCCAATAACATGTTGTACCCTAGTTCTTTGTCCAAAACCTGGAAAGTAACCTTTGTAGTTATAGGTCCTATTTGCACTGGTAGCGTAACTATGCCTTTTGAGGGATGCTCTTCATCATCATATGCTTTGATGTTTATTCTCTTTGAAGAATCAATATGAAGGTCAAAATATTCCAATGCCTTAACCAGATTTAATGTACAAATGTTAAGACCGGCTCCTCGATCTATAAGTACTCTTCTAATTCTTCTCTTATGTATGTCAGCTTCTAGATGTAGCGGGTCATTATGGAGAAGTCTATCACTAGGAATATCATGTTCTGTGAATGCAATGTGGGTACCCTGTGCCAAATTCCCCACCATGGATTGGAAGGAATTTTCATCTATATTTATGTCCACTACTGAATCTTGAAGTGATTTGTCCAGTATAGCTTTATGAGTTGGTGATATACATAATAGTTGAAACAATGATATCTATGCTTGGGATTTCTTGAGTTGCTCAACAACATTATAAGTCCCTACTATTGGTGGTGGGGTTTGATGGTACTCCTTGTAAAGTTACTTTAGATATGTAAGTAACTACTGCACAGTCTTTGTCTCTAAGAGTTATCATGATTGTAACCATTGTATCATCTCCTATGATGAAACTGTCTATAACATACATTTTGTTATCAAGGTTAATGTCATATCCTTCCCTATAGTCATCATGTGCAAGTCTGACATCCATGATATGTGATATAAGTTCATCTTCAAACCATCCCGAATGAAATGGTTCTTCATGCCCCCAATCCATAAGATAGAGATTCTTGTCTTCATCATATTTTGGTGCTTCTGACAGCACGCAAATTTGGTTATCATCATCGTGAGTTTCTTGATATTGCTCCTTATTATCAAGTTCATCTTGTGAATCATTGTTTACTACATCTCCTGAGCCAATGGTATGAATAGTGTAGTCGTATGAGACTTTTGTGTAGTTAGCAGTATTATCTTGTGTTCCTAGTGTAGATGCCTCCCCTTTGTCATGTTTGACAAATGGATCCTTAAAGATGGTATGATTCATGTTTACTAACATTTTGTTGGTGTCAATTGTGATGTCACCTTGATCGATCAACCTTGATCGATCATGTCTTGGACTAAGTTTTTCAATTTATAGCAACTTGCAGTTTTGTGACCTTTAGTACGATGATAGTCACAGAAATCACTATCATTCCACCATGTAGGTTTGAAAGGACCTGGTTCATATACTCTTGCTTCTGGTAGATCGATCATGTTTGTCTGTATCAACTTTTTTAACGTTGATTCAATAGGTTCCCTTAGAGGTGTGTAATTCCTTCTTTGAGCATTTACCCTTGGAAATTTTATGTTCATAGTTTGCATGACGTTTACATTTGTTGAGATAGTGTTATTCTCTGTGTGTGGACAAAATAATTGACTTGGACCTTGTAAAGACAAAATCAGTTGAATTTTGTACACTGTACAGGCATCTACAACACCATCGTTGGTCACATTTTTAAATTTCAACCAAAATTTGGATTTATTGTTGTTGTTGTTATTGCCATATTTTATGAGACCTTTTTCTACTAGTCTTTTCTCACACTTTAGAGCCTTTTTGGTGACTTGTTTAAATGTGGTCAAACATTGCATTTGTATCAAGTACTTGATCTTAGGGATTAAGTTTTTTGTGAATATGTCAACTTGCTCTGTTTCTGAAATAATAGTCTTGCATCTCCTATAGAGAGCTCTCCATCATTGTATTAAGGATGTGAATGTTTCATTCTCATATTGTTTTGCGGCACATAATTCCATCAAAGTGATTGGGGTTTCAATGTTATGCAAAAAGTTAGCAATGAAGTGTTCAGCTAATTTACCCCATGATGTGATAGTTGGTGGTAAATGTGAAAACCACTCCAAGGTTGAGCCTCCTAGACTTTTAGGAAATAGACTCATTAAATAAGTGTCTTCAATTGCAACTTCTATACATATCGTAAAAAAATCTCTGATGTGATCTCTAGGATCACCTTTCCCTCGATATCTGTCAAATTTTGGAGTTTCAAAATGTGGTGGGAAAGGTGGCATGTATAATGTGTGATCAAAAGGATAAGGACGTAAGTCTTGCATTGTGTAGCTCTTTTTATCATTACCGGTTTGCATAGTTATCATCTATTAATGTATATTTTGTACTTGTTGTGACAGAATATCCATTTGAGTTAGAGGTAGACTTTGCGCATGTATATTTCCCACATAAGAATTCATGGTAGTATAACTAGGAGACTGTTGAAAGGTACCATGATTATAATTTTGTGTTATGAGTTCCACTAGGTACTATAAAATAATAGAAATGTGAACCCATGTTTGAGTCAGTTGTACTTGTTGTATTAGCAGAACCTAGATTTGCATTCTGATGATTGTATGTAGATCCTATTGAATAGGAAACCAGAGGTTGGGTTGCACTTGTTGTATGGGGAACTTGTGTTTGAATAGGTACTGAGACACTTGACATTGGTGGTATAGTTTGTGTTGGTGCACTAACATTTATTGTTGAGGATGACGCACTTGATTGAGAATTCACGTTGAAATGTCATTTGTTTGTATATATGATGTTGATGTATTCTCAGGAAAACTTGAGGTCGTTGCTTGCATTTGTGTCACATGTGGTATTTGACTTCTATTATGACCTAGAGTAATTCCTAGTGGCAATATTGTTGTGACATCAAAATCTTCATTTAATTTGGCCCCTTTTTGTAATAACAATGAGAGATACTTGTCCCTATCATTATGTATAAGAGCATCTAAGATCATAAGGACATGTGGGTCCTGTTGAGCTAATTCAATCTCTTCACGTGTTAAACTTTGTTGTAGTTCATGAATTGTGGGCATTGCCTACGAATTTGACTATTGACTAGTTGATATGTCCATGTTCCAAGTTGGATTTACTGACAAGTAGCTGTTTGGGACCATCTTACTTTTTGCCTTTTGTGACCTTGTGATAGGCATTTAAGACTTCTATATGAGGATAGTTTTAGAACCTTATGCAAGACGACACTAATGCAAGACTATACACTTAAATATGGAATATGCAACACTAGACCAGGCTCTCTATTGAGGATTTTGATGTGAGACTTGTTGAGTATTTCAAGCTTTTTGTAATGCAAGTTTTTTAAGCTCTTCTCTTAGATGTTTTGCCTCAATTTCTCTATCAATTCTAGAGGCAATTTTATACTCTATATTTAGTTTGTACTCAACTCCTATATACTAAGGTATGTTTCTCTTTAATTGCCAGGCCAAGTTACCTAAATCGTCAAGGATTTCATATTGACTGCCATTTGGCACTAGATTAGGTTGCTCGAAGGGGAGAAAAACATCACCTGGGAGACCCATTAAGATGCATGTTGTGACTTTCTAGGATGATTATGCAACTAATGATAAACTAAGACAGACGTATATGAGACCTAGAGAAAGACGTAAATAAAGATTATGCAACTTCTAAGGACAATAATAAGGATGTAAATGAGGACTATGCAAGGACTAAGGACGATAACAAGGACATAAATGAGAACTATACAAGGACTAAGGACGATAATAATGACGTAAATGAGGACTATGCCAGGACTAAGGATGATAATAAGGACGTAAATGAGGACTATGCAAGGACTACATATGGTCACAAGTATGTAAAACCTTGAGTTTGCAGGACTGTCTGACATTTCAAAATGGACTTTGTTTCCCATAATTTTGTGTGTAGAATAAGTTTGTTGTTTTCCAAGTCCGAGAACAATTGTTTGGAGGTAGGTATAGCTGACTGAACTTGCTTTCAAACAAACTCTGAGAATTTAGAGATACACAAGGCAGGGTCTGAAATAACCCAATGCTAACTCAATACTAGTCTGACACAGCGATACATATAAAAGCACATAAGACAATCCTAGGTTGGAAATCGGAAACCATTCAAATGAGGCCCTTACAAAATACCGAAACAAGACGAGCAACTAGAGAGTCTGGCAACACTGGCTCCACTCCATGACACACACTTCTCGTGCATGCTAGTCTCTCTTACCCCAAAGATCCAAAGATCTTATCACCGAGGGATATTTGTCTCATAATGCAAGGTACATGAAGGGAATCTATGGGGTACAATCCACACTCTTGGAATCACTGAATGTGGGATTTGGGCTACTAAGTTGGTTCTTACTGTAAACTTTTGAGGGTTCCCAATCCAATGATGGATTCTCAGAGAAAGCCACTTAAGACTTTAGTTGAATTTATTGGTGCAGGGAAAGCCCCCACATTCGTCGAATTCACTCAACACTCTAGCCACCTGACCAGTATATTTATATAGCGGCTTGAAAAACCTGCTCGAGAGTACGTTGGGAGAGATGATATCCCCAACGCATCCCAATTCAAAGTACCTCTGTGGGGTGATGAATTCCCCAGTCAAAGATACGCCTTACTACTTGAAATAAAATAAAATTGGGCATTGTTGTCACCTTCTCCCTTTCTCCCAAGACCCCGAAGGTGGGTGGAAAGCTAGTTAATGCAACAGTAGGTCCACCCCAAACATGATAAAAGATTCTTTCCCTTAATAAAATTAAATATGAGTTAATCTATTGAGAAGTTTGATTCACGTTCATTTTAAAAACCCAAATTTAGGTGTTAGATAGGCATATGCATGCCAATTTTAAAACACCAAACT
The DNA here is from genome assembly GCF_030272615.1 of Cryptomeria japonica. Classification (NCBI taxonomy): domain Eukaryota; kingdom Viridiplantae; phylum Streptophyta; class Pinopsida; order Cupressales; family Cupressaceae; genus Cryptomeria; species Cryptomeria japonica. The sequence continues at coordinate 147,701,945 of NC_081415.1, forward strand.
GAAATTTGAATGCATGCATGTCAATTTTAACCATTGTTTATTTTAAGCCCAAAACTGAAGTGTGATACATGCATGTCCATTTTAACCATTGTTTATTTTAAGCCCAAAATTGAAGTGTGATACATGCATGTCCATTTTAACCATTGTTAATTTTAAGCCCAAAACTGAAGTGTGAGATCATGAGTGTTTATGATTCAATTATAATATGTAAATTTGCCATAGGCTGCAAATAGATAATCAGTAACCCAATAAAATCCACATAAAACAAAGAAATAAACTATGACAAATACGAATGTGTGATGATACCTGAGCGATTGCATGATCCTAAATGACCAATTGCGTAGTTCTATTTGATCGATTGTGTGATTCTGTCTGATCAATTGCATGACCCTAATAGAAAGATTGTGTGATCCTAATAGAGCAATTGTGTGATCCATAGATAGATCAAACAAAAAATAAAAAATAAAGCTAATTCTGATCTGGAACTTGCAAAACATATTGTGATGCTCTAGTAAGATCTCTCATCATCCATTCTATATTAATCAAATCATATTTCACCCTATACGAGAGAAGTAGGCTATTGTATCTATCAATGGCTGGTTGGTCCTCTAGATTTTGTATTTTCTTTTCTCCTTTGAGGATTTGTTGATAGGGTCCGGTTTGTCTTCTTTGCTCCTTTATCCTCCTAGCACCTGAAATTTTGAATTGTACCTTACGTGCCATAAAATGTCATAATTAAGCATGCAATAAAAATAAACCATATTCAAATTTACCTAATTTCATACAGAACTTGACACAACAGAGAGCAGAAAATACAAAAGCACAAAATAAATAGAACAACAATATTCCTAATGAATGCGTGATCCTAACAGAGCGATTGTGTGATCCTGTAAGGGCTTTTGTGTGATGGGTTCCGCACGAATGTGTGACCCTGTCTGCTCGATTGCATAATTTTTTCTATGTGATTGCGTGATGATGCAAATGCAATTGTGTGATGATTAAATCCGCTTTGGAATCCATACAAAAACCTGCAAAAAATGAAAAAATCCGTATGATCTGCAAAAAGTCACACAGAAAATAGAGAAGGTTAATTAGCTATTGTTCGCATCGGGTTCACCAAAATGTCACGTGTGTAAATTTGTCTAATGTAAAGCAAATTGGGAATGAAAGGGAAAATCACAAATCCCTATCCTAATTATAATTCAAACAAACAGACAATGAAATAACACAATCAATCAAAATAGGAATACAAAATAATCAATTAAAACTCCTTATTTCATGATCACATATAGCTTCTATTGCTCTTCTCTTCTTTGTGGTATGATGGATCTCAAATATTGTGCTGACAACCTGCAAATGATACAAAGATTTGAAGTTCGTGATTGTTGAAAATGGAGATTCAATGCTCAATTTATAGATTATTGGAGAGGATTGAATGAAAGGTGGAACTCATGTGAGCTCACATGATGATTGATAGTTGAACTATTGATTTGGAGGTGAAACAAAATTGATTGAATAGATTAAATGAGTTAATTGATTGAGAAAAAGCTGACTGAAGAATGAAAAAGAATGATTGGAAGAAATAAAGAGGGGAAATAGTTAACTGATTGAAAGCTGATTGAATGCTTTATTTAGAAAAAGCTAACTAAAAGATGGAAATAGGGATTAGAAAGATAATGATTTTAATTAATTAATTAATTTAGCATGTGCTTGGACTTTAACTTTGATTTTCAATCTAATCTTTGCATGAGAATTAATTCAATATTGAATTTATTTTAAATTCAATTTGTTATTCGAATATATTTAGAACTTGACTTTGATTTTCAATTTAATTTTTGAAATCATGCACATGTATTTGAAATTAAAAGAAATTAGAAGAATTAAATGAAATTAATTTGAGAATTAGAAGAATTGGTTAGTTAATTAAATAATTTAAAGAAACTATTTAATCAATTAGAAATGGACTTTAATTAAAAAATAAAGATTATTTAAATTAAAGGAATTAAAATCACAATTAATTAAATAATAATATTTAATTGATTTATTTAGAAGAGGGATAATGATAATTGAATAGAAATAGAAATTGAAAATGGAATTTATTTAAATAATAAAAATTATTTAAATTAAAATATTAAAATCACAATTAATCATAATTAATTAAATAATAAATATTTAATTAACATTAGAAAATGGTTTAAATGATTAAATGAAGATAGAATTGAAAATAGAAAACTAGTAAGATGATAGAAGAAATATGAAATTAGAAGAATAAGATTAATTAACTTAATTACATAATTAAAGAATTATTTAATTAATTTAGATGAATAATTAGTACATGATCAATGAGAGATTTTTTAGGTATCCACTTATTGCTATATGTGATAGATGCAGGCATGGATGAGGAGAACACAATGTACTTTGCAACACATCCTTTTTCGAGGTTGACAGATCCAGCTGAGTCGATCATGACAGAGGATGAGGATAATGATGATGATGAGGATAGAGGTGGAGGGAGACAAAGGAGAGGAGTAGTAAGGGGATGGTGAGAGGGAGGCATGGGCCTAGAGATGGAGGAGAGAGTGAAATAGGAGTAGAGGCAGCATAGACAAGGTCAAGGGATAGACCATCGAGGCCATGCAGGGGGAGAGGAGGACAACTCCTACAGGCTGGAGGATAGGTTCCAGCACAGAGGAAGTGACAGAGATAGGTATAGGTACTCGGGAGACCGGTACAAGTATAGGGATAGAGACAGTCACAAGATGCACCTGAGCAAGGTGAGTAGGAGGGTGCCTAGAGTGGAGATGAGGAGGATGAGTTGCTATCATTGCAAGAGATTGCAATAGGACAGATTGATGAGATCAAGGATCTCGAGAGAGGTGTCACTCAATTGAGGTGTCAGTTGGCCGAGATGTAGAGGGAGAGGGACCAAGCTATACAGAGATATACAGTTGTGGAGGAGACCCTACGGGTTGCGAGAGTGACAAATGTAGTTAGTAGTATATCAGGTTTTTCTTTTATAATATCTTATTGTCTAATATGGTGCATCTATAGCATAGAGTCTAAGGCATCGGCCAATTGCATTGTTCATTTTCATCATTATCAAATTCAATAAAAGTAAGGACATTAATATCACATGATCAAGAACTAAATTTTATAAAAACACCCAAGTTCAACTCCCATGAGAGACACCTTTGTGTAGAATTCTTAGTTGTGACTCTTGGTCTTCCATTGATTGTATTTGTCTCATTGTTTAAAGTGGATTTCTATGTTGTGACCCTTGGTCTTCCAATTGTTGTTTCTAGTTTGGTGCTCGAAAGGAGCTAGTATTTGTAATAAGTTTGCTCAAAAAGAGCTAGTATTTGTAATAAGTTTGCTCAAAAAGAGCTGGTATTTGTAATAAGTTTGTAACGTGGATGCTCGAATGAGCAAAAAATGAGCTTTGTGATTCCATGATACTTAATACAAAAATAGCTTGGGAACCTCTAGACGTTTGCAGGGGGACTGCTCAATAGTCCTTGAAAATCAACAACCTGCATGGATAACTAATGTTAGTAGTAGTCATTGGGAAGTAAATGCATTTCAAAAGACATAAAAGGAACCTACATGTTCATATATGAAAATGCAATTTAACATTCAATATAAACTACCACTAAGTAATATATATCAGGTAAATTATATGTGTCAATTTTCCATAGTGCCAGCACTGTGCTAGAGCTGTGTATATCAGCCACCTATTTTAGTACTGTTGTTATGCGTTCAAGGACAAACGCCTCTATTTTGACTCAAAATCAACACCATGGTGCAACTAACACGCAACTTAGTCACACATTTTACACCATATATTTTATATTCAATGGATGCGATTGAATAACATGTCACTAACGCACAGTAGGATTTGTCTATTCTAGAGCCTTGTTATTGACTAACTCCAACTCCAACACCCTAGTGGATTTACCTACCCAACAAGCCTTGTTATTGTAAATTGCATCACGTGTTAGCCTTTGGCTTTACCACTGTTAGCTATATCAAATCACAAACCATACATGATCAATGCTTTGATAGGTTGTGTCTATTCTGGCTCCAAAATAGACAAATTGTCTAGACTGACAATGTTGTGTTAGACAAAAGCAACCATTGAATGCAAAAGCTATGATTAAAAACCTGCCACAAACATGGGGTGTTAGTTGCCCCATACTTTTTTTTGTAGCCACAATAGAGGCGTCCCATTGCGAGACTAACTTGAGTTTCATGTTGGTCTTTTGTTTTGACAAACGTACAAAATTTTGGAGCTCATGACCTCTTCTTCCTCTCGGGATGTCTTTTGAATGCAGTTCCTTCATTCACAAGCTTTTAATGTGCATGTTATGCACAATAAACCACTAGTAACCACGAAGAATTCTGCGGTCGTCCTCCGGCATGTCCACATAATTTTGCATAGGCCCCGAGGAGTGAAATCGACAACTCGACAACAACTCCACATCACATACCGTGGGTTCAAGCGCCACAAAAGTTGGCATGGTATGCATGTCTCGGACATGTATGTTGGTGCATGTCATTGGTACGATAAGTCCGTTGTCGAGCCAGAATACATGTAGCTATTAGACACCTCCCACATATATTTGCATATATGTTTATTCTGTAGTTTTTGAGTGAGGTTAGGTGCATCCAACTTGTGTCGAACATGTCTATTCTGGCTTCAAAATGTGATTGTATCAACGACATGCGTTGACATACATGGGACACATCTATTTTGGCTCCAAAATGGACCTATCATACCAATGACATGCATCAACGTCCATGTCTGAGAATAAATATATATGTAAATACATGTGGTAGGCACCTAATAGCTACATGAAAGAGAAAGTTATGTAAAATGTTCTGTTTCAAATTGATCTTCTTTTATGTGGTCTTGACCTCGTTTACATGTTATGGTTTGCCTTTTGTGTTTAAAATCATTATGGTTTGCCTTTTGTGTTTAAAATCATTATGGTTTGCCTTTTGATGCAAACGGACTCCTGAAAATCAGGTTGTTGACTAGTTGATGCAACCATTCCTTGATTGTGTGTGACCTGCTCTTATTTAGGAGTTGATCTGCTATTTGCTGACAGTTAGGAGTTGATTTGACGGTTGTTTGTAATCTCCGTTGGAGTTAACTTAGATGTGATTGATCTGTTATGGACTATTGTTACTTTGTAGTCTTCGTAGGAATTGATAACGGTTTTAGATTGTTGTTACGTGGCAGTAAATTGTAGGAGTTGATTAGGGGATTTTGTGGAATAAAGAGGAATGTTGTTAACGAGGAGAGTAGAGGTTTTCTTTTTTTGCTATAATGAGAAGCTGAGAATAATGGAAACAGAGCATAATATTTCCATAGTTTCTTTTGTCTTTGTTTTATTCTGTATTTTTCCTCTATATTATAGAGGTCCATGTTTGTTGAATTGCAGGGTCAAAGGATCATCTGCATCACCTTTTCTATGTGTGTGTGTGTGTGTGCATGCGTGTGTGTGTCTATGTGTATATTGCTTCATATTCACACATATATATAGGGGTTTGACGTGTGCTAGTATAGATATAGATAGGTCTTTACATTTCTATGCATACATATGTGTGTTAGTAAAAAATTATGGATGTTTTACATGCTTGGTAGAACAAGTTGTGTTTTCCTTTTTCATAACACACCGTGTTAGTCATAATCTTTCTTTTGCAAATTTATAGAACACTACAAATGTGAAGCATTCAAACAATTGCAAAAATAAAAAAGCAAGCAACCCGCTACGTTTTCTATCTCTTAACACATTTGCCCCTAACACAAAACCTTTCGAAAAATCGAACAACAAAAATGTGTTTGGTTGGAGCAACAAAATAGTAGACACTTCCAAACCATTCTATATTTTTTCTACAGACAAGAAAAAGAATGAGCATTTCATCTTTAATAGCTCTTCTCACTATGGAAAACTGACACGTATAATTATGGAAATATACATACCTTTAAAATCTTCTAGATCTTCTTCACCTAGCCAACCCACAAACAATGAACCTTGGTATCCTGACACGACCATGCTGCAAAATGATTAATAATTTTCACAGACAGAACACAAAATGACATAGAAAATAAAAAAATTGTCATCTTGTCTTAGGGTTTCAAATTATCTCAGCCGCCTAAGCCTCCACCCAAATCGTTGTCCTCTTGACACCTCCCAATGACACCCCTCACAACCACCTCTACGATACAAAAATGATAAAAAAATTGCAATGAAAAACATAGGGTTAAGGAAGGAATGATAAAACTATCATGTTATTTGTTAGGGTTTGAATTTACCAATGTCGCCATACCCCTACACAACAATCTTCAAACATCCCACCCACTTGTGTGTTGTGATACCTCCTCCCCGCAAATGAAAAAACCTACATGTTAACAACTGATAACAATATACCCATACAACTCACGTTATGCATGCGGTCGACTTTGTCCTCCCCTTCGAGGCCACAGATATTTTGACAATGCATACCTATAACTCCAATGGAAGTGCAACTCTCTCGCTTAGTGATTCAACCAGTGACATTCAACCACAATGATCTCAATGGATTTATACAATTTTTTCCCCCTCCTTTGTGATAAGAGTTTGGCATGCAGCTCTCGTACGAAATATATCCAAAAATATTTAAATTGAGTTTTCATTCAAAAATTTAAAAATAAATAAATTGAAAACTATGCACATAACACATGACTGACGATGTTAGTCACCTCGTGGATGCCAAAAATGTTAACCGCGTGGACGCCAAAATGTTAACCGCGTGTAAGCTTTGATGTTAGCTGCCTCGCTCGTTGTAATCATCCCATCGCCGTGACATCGGCCAACAAAATCTCAACCGCGAGAAAGCTTTTTCATCAAACGCAAAAAGGAAACATCATCCACGTCATCGTAGCCACAAATACCTCCATGTCATTTGTGGGTCCCAGGAACGTCGGTCTCATGACATTTCGTACTTGAATGGTATGTCTTCGACATCATGTAGGGGCATGTTGTTTTGGAGCCATAATAGCTACAGTTCATCGTTGTCATGCATGATAATTTTTTTAAAGGAATTCCAAACCACCTAATATGATTTTGATGCTCTCTTAGTCTAGTTTTAAGTTTTAGGCTCAAAGATTGATTACAAGTAGTCGGTAATCAAGAGGCAAATTAATTAGAGATGGCTATTATACACATTTGAATATACAAGGTTATGGATTGTGGAAATTTGATAAAATCAAAGGAAAATATATCTTTCATTAAGCATATTTTCTATAAGGAAATTTCTTATATTTATCATTAAAGCTCATTCATTACTTATATCAGTACATAAAATATGATTGTAAATGCAATTAGTGATATAAAACAGATTTAAATTTCTCCATATTCATTGTTTAAAATTTGTTTATAGCATATAAAATTTAGAATTTATGATTGTAAATGCATTTAGTAATATAAAATATGTTTAAATTTCTCCATATTCATTGTTTAAAATTTGTTTATAGCATATGGAATTTAGAATTTATTATGTATAAATTTGTAAAAGTTTATACTTAACAGATTATAATAAAATATTGTTATTATTTATTTACGTTGAAGGTATTTTTTATGAGAGTGAACAACTTGACTTGAGTGATCAATGTCAAAAAGTTTAGAAAGCATGCAAGATGATGTGATGCATTGCCATCTTATACATGAATTTTTTAATTTAAATCATCAATTTTTTTTTTGTTAATAGATTTTTCCAAAAAGATAAGCATAAATTTGATAAGAAGAAAAATAACAATGAGATTTTATATTTATTTTGCTCCTTGAATGAAATCTTGCTGTAAATAGTGAAGTAGGTGCAAAACACCTTTGGTCTTTGGTAATTTGTCTCTCCGTGCACTCTTTTAGAAACCACTATGCACCACTAATGACCACTATAAATATGTTCCACAAACTACTTACTATATAATTAAACATCTACAACAAATAGACTCTAACATTTAGACTATCTAACTATTTTCACCAAACTATAACAAATGTTATCTACGATTAATATTCAATTGTATATTTATTATAGATAAAAAATTTCTATTATATTTAATCTACTAAATATTTTATTTTATTTTTTCTATCAAAACGGTCAACAAAATAGATGCAAGCTTCTGTTAAAGCCTAACTTGTCCTTTCATTTTTTGCGGTTGATGTTGATAGAATGGTACGATCGCATTACTATCACCTGCTACTGTTGACAATATTATGCATAGCAGTTTCCTCCTTGGAATCTCTCGTATTTTGAGAGTAGTCGGACAAAATTAGGGTAATAAAACTCATTAAAGGGAAAACGGAACAGATTCCGATTGATAACCTCCCAAATTTTTCTTATAGGATGTCCTCTTACCTATTAAGACATAATTGGTAGTCCATAGTAACTTTATGGATTTTTAAAATATCATTTAGTTTAATATCAAAAATCAATTTTGTTAATAAATTTTTTTAAGTTGTAGTTAAATTTAAAGTGTTTGTTTTTGTAAGATTTTTGTTTTCAAAGGCTTTTTTTTAATATAGGAGAAGCATACAAATAGTCATTATATCTAACTTTGCATAATCACAAATTTTAGAGAGTGTATGGGATCTTGACGATTTTTTTGGTTCTCTTCGCATGCAACTTCTTATAATTATTGTTCTGGCATCTGGGTAGGTAGTGACAATGCATGTTGTGGGATCCATTATGCCCACAAGGGTCAAAAAGTACACATTTCAAAGTGTCATTTGATACCTGCTTCAAGATGCCCCAATAATGATGCACTTAAATCTGTCAATACTTATGCACAAATGCCCCAATAGTCATGCACTATGGATACCAATAATGGTGCACAAATGGGCCAATTATAGTCCAAAAATGCTAAAAAATGGGCAGCTAATGGTACATGTCAAATTTATTAATAGGCTTTTAGTTATTTTTTGTTTGGTTTCTTCAAAGTTAGTAATTGGGGGGTTGGGTGTGCAAGGTTTGAATAGATATTGCGAGATAGTCAATAATTGGTGCTCTTCCCCTATTCTTTTTATTATTAATATATGTATTTCTTTAAAAAAATATAGCATTTTTAGTCTACATGATACATAAAATTGTTATTGGTTCTTTAATCATTGAAGTGAATGATGTATACGTAGAGTAAAATACTATATAATACTAATTAGGAGATTAAGTTGAGGAAATAAACACCACCAATAAACAAGTGAAACCCAAAGTAGTTAACAACAGACAAAATCATTTATCTTGTTTTCTTTAGCAACATATAGAAATATTGTGTTTGTCCACATATTAATTGTTGAGCTTGTATCATGTTGTTCATAGTGCTATAGGGACTCAAATTACTAAATGATGCACAACATATATTCATTCCAAGGAGCTTACTCATGCCAAATAACTTTTAATAATGAAAGGGTTTCAATTCAATTGCTAAGAATAATAATATCATCCTAACTAAACGATGCAAGGCAAAGATTCATTTAAGGGTTTACTTACTACATTTATTGGTAAATTGTCAGAGTAAAAAGGTGATCAATCACCCTACTAATTATTATAGGAGTCGTTTATCCTCCAGACAAAAATGCAACTTGTATCGGTGAATGGCATGGATGATACATGAAATGGCATAAGACATGGACGTCAATGGCTATGGTAATGTAATCACGTAGGCGGTGCCAAGGCGTGAGGACGGTGTGACAAACGCTTCGAAAAGAAGTTGTGTTTTGGTGTATGACAAGAGGTCGCGGTAACTGTGGGGGATGGGCAATTAGTTGGTGGAAAAAGGAGCAGAAAAAAGTGGGAATATGTCTGTCTGGTGGGATAGAGAAGCATTGCAAAAGAAAACAAGATGTTTTTACTCAAACCATTTCTCTCTTGTACAACACATCTCTGTAGTTTGTAGGATTTAGACAAAGTAAACAAGATCTTATGCACAACATCACATTCTCACAAATTTTCTCTGGAAGCTCTAATTCCATCAGCAAGATCAATCACTCTATGAATGTAGTTCTCAACACTTTCATCTTCAAGCATTCTTAGGTACTCATACTTCTGCTTCAGATTCATCAACCTAGCTTGCTTTGTCTTTAGATATCCTTCCTATATCAAACATAACCTATTCCACATAGCTTTATCTTCCTTCAATTATTTTACCCTTCCAAACATAGAATCACCTATATAGTTGAGGATTATAGCTCTATCCTTTGCATTAGGTTCCTTCAACTTTAGCTCATCTAGAGTCTAAGCACCACCCTGAAGAGGTGTATATCTGGTCTGAATGATTTCCCAAATTCGATTCTGCAATGTCTCAAAGTGAGCTCCATTCTCTCCTTCCAGTACGAAAAATTTGTACCATCAAAGATTAGAACTTTGTAATGAACATCCCGTGCCATACCGAATCTACCTCAAGCCTTACTCAAGAGGAACCTTTCTTTAATACCAATTGTTGAACCCAAGACAGGACTGAGAGGGAGGGTGAATCAGTCCAAATAAATAATTATTACAACACATAAACAATTAGTAAACAACACATAACCAACACATGAACACCAATATTTTCTACGAGGAAAACCTAAACAAGGAAAAACCATGGTGAGCACTTGCCCATAAAAATATATCCACTATGAATATCATATTACAAAGATAAGAGCTAATTGCTCTGGACTTGCAAACTAAGGCTAACTACTCATGGGGCAAGATACAAAAGAGGACTTGCAAAACCTGAAGCTAACTACACTCAAGGCAAGATACAAAAAATGATATAAAAAGAAGGATCTCCTGATCGTGAAGTTGTCCTTGAACTCTGCATCAAGTGACCAACATCAACACACAACTTAGACTTCAACTATCCACTCTCTATCGCATAACTCTGCTATAGTCTCAACACAACTTGCATATCATTCGAACAAAACTCTTGTTCACTGCACACACTTCCTCTAATCTTTGGTCTTTACCACATTATCTACACTCTCTTGTTCCACACTCTAGCTCAAACACACATATGCCTCATATACAGGATAGATCATCAAGGCTTGAACCAAGTCGGCTTGAACTAAAATATAAATCTTTCGAACCAAAAATACAGTGCTAATCCACTCTAGGAGAAAGAGGGGAACAAAACACATCTTCCAATGATAAATTCACTTATCTTCAATCACTGAAACCTAACCAATCAACATATCCACATGCTATGCATTCATATAAGCAATTACTGATAAAAAAATACTAGATCCAATACAAATAACTCAAATCCTGATGTCCACGTGCTATGGTGAGACCCATTACATATCGCACATACTTCCACAAATCATATCTATACCTAAGGATAGGTATAGCATAGAATATCACAACCATCAACAAAGAATGCCACAACACTTAGAGAACACAATGATGTTTCCAAACCTTATAACTAACATATCCTTGATACCAAAACCATAACCAGTGAAGATAGAAATAATAATAAGTATCACTAATACTTTTCAGACTCAAATTTTTTTGTAACAATTGATAGTGTTAGATTCAGGGATCACTGAAATGGGGGTCAATCAATGATCTATCTGTTAATAGAATTTAAAACTTAACTTCAACCACCAAAAGAAAACAGTGAAAACTGAAATGTAGAAACATGAAGCAAACAACCACAAGATCATAACACCGAATTTTTTATCCGGAAACTTGAATAGAAAAAATCATGGTGGGATTTGAACCCACAATATTATTCCACTATGGCCAGTAGCAAAACAATATTACAATATGGGAATGCACAGGCATTGAGTCACATTTCCTAGAGCTCACTGCTCAATTATAATAACCCAAAAGGCTACAACCCTTAGGGAGGTCTCATTGACTTACAAAGTTGTTACAGTGATGAATTACAATGTATGAACTCTAAAATAGCATCGACTATTCTTGGATGAGTTCCGGTTAAGTGCAAAAACACTGACTAGATCACCTTCTCTGTTCTCCTTTGTTATGCCTTGTACATTGTCTTAGTCAGCTATGGGATCAAGAATGTGCACGTGAAACTATGCCAAAATAGATTCTTGATCACCTATCACTTGCATACATTCACATATTCTACCAAAAAGATCGCCCATACCAAACTTATATACCAGTACCCACAAAATAGATCATATATCATGTCAGTCTGAAGGTATAACGTGTATTTATAGGTCGGCTTGACTGGATCCAAAAAGATAAATGTGGATCAAGAAAATAATGTATCTAAGTTGGCCCAATCAACATGAATGCGGTTATATGCCCTGCCATCACCAGAAAGCATTTGGACCCAAAAATGCTCTATTCTATATGAAATACACGTCAACACGCTACCGGTTAACACATACTTTTGGATAAGAGAAATTACGACTACCAGATCATATCTCCATGAATATTTTCTATCAATGACAACCCTAAGACAATAATCATCCACTAGAAATCACTCAAGACCACTGGATGAGTGTGAATTACCAATAGATAGAACAATTATATCATCAACACACCAAGATAACTCTGCAACACAAACATCTAGACCAATTCAGAATAACAAGTTTGACATTATTGAAAAACACAACACATACTTCCAACAGATTCTAGTAGAAATAGATTGGTATCATGAAATAAAATCAGTAACCTTCTCATTTGACTTTTGCTTACAATGAACAAGGATTGTAGAGGTGACCCTACTACCAATGTTGGCTTGGAACCATTTGGTAAACAAATCCATGAGCTGATCAAACGTTTGAATGGAATGATTAGGTAACAAGTTGTACCATTCTAATGCAGTTCCCTTGAGGGAGCATGAGAAAAGCTTAATGACTTGAGACAAAATCTAAAATGTGGTAATTTCTACACATGGTCATGGACATTAGTTGATATGCACATTAGGATCATTGTCTACATTGAATCAGTCAAATTTAAATGCTTCAGACCCTTGGGGAAGGATAGTGTTAAGGATAATAAAATAAAGTGAGCTCTTGTAGTAATAAGAAGGCAAAGAAGATTGGCCAAAGATGGATGAAAGCTCTGTGAGTTTCTATTGCAATTGACCCATTTTTTGCAATATGTTATTCAAAACAGGGTTTGAAGGCAAAGGAGGTGAGCACCACACATGCCACCACCTCTACCAACACTGATATGAGGACCAATAACACCACCAAGGATAGTAATAGCACCTAAGCTAGCACTGACTGAAGTGGTATGAGTTACGATGGAAGTGGTAATGGAGCTGCTAGACATGTCAGTGTAACCCAAGGGAATGGTAGAAGCATTGATGCTAGGAATAGTAGGTCCTAGAAGTCACCCATGTGTACTATCATCCCAGGTATGTCAATACCAATTTGAGAACTATAAGTGTCAAATTGATTGTCCTGAGGAGGAGTACTTGCTAGGGGCATATGAATCTTAACAATCAAAGACAATGCCCTCAACATCTCTAGGCCTCTTCTATCTAAAATTAATGTCTTTTAAAGTGTTTAGGATGTTCCCAACCCGAGGGAGAACATTTTTCAGTTTAAGAAATCTTCAAAATATCTTGAGTTCTCCTCTAATGAATGAATCTGGTCAAACTCAATAGTGATAGTGGAGTCATGATCAATACCATGAGGAGAAGAAGGGGGAGAGTTCATTAGGGTGTTATTCTGGGAATTAGATTGTGAATTAGATGGAGAAAGGCATGTTGTCAAAATGGTCCTAACATGGTGGGAATCCATGAAGTCATTTGGATTAGGAAGCGGTTCTTTAAACATCGGGCCTGCTCGAGGGGGATTTTAACAATTCAGAGGGATGCTCTTCCTAGAAATCCTTCTTAAAACAACCTTTGTGGTAGTCTAGGTCATAAAGCTCATAGACAATATTTACAACACTTCGACCACTCTACTAGGGTATTATAAGGGTCTTACAACACTTAGTCACAAAGAAAATTTATTGAAATTATTTTATATCATTATTATTATTATTATTATTATTATTATTATTATTATTATTATTATTATTATTATTATTATTATTATTATTATTATTATTATTATTATATACCTTATAACCATACACACACAATGAGGAAAAAAGATGCAACTATGCACATCAGGTTCACCAAAATGTAGTGGAGGGTATTTTCTACCTCGAAGTGATATACCTTAAGTAGAAAACCATCCTTAGATCTACCTCACTTTACTGGCGCTCAAATGAGCTAGGGGATACAAACTATAAAACTCAACAAGCAGGATACAGAGACCTTTGAGCGACCTCTGGTAAGCCTTTGTTTTCAGGATGAATGAGTAGAACTGGGACACCAGTGTGGTGCACTAACATCTTGTACAAACAAAGTACAAAATTTGTACAGCAAATTCAAATTTAGTAGAACCACTAAATTAAAGATGCTATGCTAAATGAAATAATTAATACGAAAGGACAACAGACAAAAGGAGATAAGGAGAGATGAAGAAAGCTCACAATTGGTTTGAGAATCTCCAACAAAGAAATATTTCTCTCTTGATAAAGAACTTTCACATAATAAAGAGTGAAAATGTTGGGGTTGTCTTAAGAGGTTTACCTCAGTCAAACCCCCACTTTGGTCTTTCCACCTCCATGGCCAACCAAGATAATAGCCATAGATAAAGGAAATGATAAAGATACAAATAGATACACTTAATGGAAAATAATGGAGATGATATTGTGAAATGCAAATCAACAAGGGGGAGATAACTCCCCTTCAACACTGGAGAAGTTACCACTCAAAAGAGTGAAGTTTCAAGCACCAAGGAATCTCCAAAGCTATGATGATGGTGGACATTACATGATGAAAAACCTCTGAAAGATGTAGAGCAGAATGTTAAGAGCTCAAGAATTCCCAAAATAATTAAGAAGACCCAAAATAGGCTCAAATGAACAAGATATAGAGCTGATGGAAGAATATCAACATTGATGGTAAAAAAAAAAGGTGAACTATGAACTCTTCTACACACAGGTGTAACGCTCAAATAGCCACCTACGAACTAGTATATTCACGGGATACTTGTGTGGTGCACTAGCATCCATAATTCAAATTGTGAGCATGGCCAGGAAAAAGGCTAGATTCTAAACTAATGAGGTAGCCTATGCAAACAATCAGACAAAG
The DNA here is from genome assembly GCF_030272615.1 of Cryptomeria japonica. Lineage (NCBI taxonomy): Eukaryota > Viridiplantae > Streptophyta > Pinopsida > Cupressales > Cupressaceae > Cryptomeria > Cryptomeria japonica. The sequence continues at coordinate 147,717,093 of NC_081415.1, forward strand.
ATATGAGGAAGGATTCTTGTTGGTTTAAAGTGAAGGTGCTTATGTGACATGGAATTGCATGAGGTAGAATTTACAACGTTACAGATAGAAAATCTTTTAGGGAGAATTTTTATGACTATTAACATATTTTTTGACCCTCAAATGGCACTCAAGGTGAAGGATGTAGTTCATGACGTCAATAGTATGGTTGTTGGTTGTATCCTTCATGCTCTAAGTGTAAATCTATGTAAGAAAATTTATTTTTTATTGAACAAAGCATTATGAATTTCATATTTATATTAAAACCCCTTTTGTGTTGAGTTGTGTTTCATGTTTAACTATTGTATATGATTGTAACTCAAATTTTTGAGTTTATATATAACTTTTAATGGCAATACAAACATTTTTCTTAAAAAAATAATAATATGACATTACTTTTAATTCATTTTGCACTCTCTCTCCATGATTTTTTTAGAGTTTTAGGGGATACATGAAAACCCTATATGCACAGTTCTTTTGTATCAAAACTTTTTCTTTTTTCTTTGTCGTCGGGGTATCCCTGCGGCCCCAGCCCAGCGCCTCGACCTTACACTGGTTCAAGCAAGGGACGGGACTAATCTCTGCAGCCACGGTTCCAACAACATTTCCCCCAAGTGTCCGTGGAAGAATAACTCTGGGAGAGAGAGTCGAACCCAAGACCCCATGGAGCAAACCCGAGACTTAAGACCAACTACTCTAACCCATGGGGGCGTATCAAAACTTCTTTTTATTTGTATCTAATGGATGTAATTAAGATATTTTTAGTTTGTGCATGTATATTTTGTGTCAAAACCTTTCAAATTAGTACATGAAACTTTGAATTATTTTATGGATTATTAAGTAGAGACTACATTATTAAGGATAAATGACATTTGAGGGTTTGATCTCTACAAGATAGAGTCATTTATATCAACCTCATTTGAAAGCTATGTTCTGTAGCACTATTAATGTTTCATTTAGGGTAGACTTTATGTTACAAATCTATTAGGCACTAATTTAATAATTGAGCTCCATCCATTCATATTATTATTATTTGACCCTTTTTATGTCCTCATCAAGTTTAGTTCAATTATGATCAAATTATTAAAATCTAGCCATTTAAAATGTGAAAACTTCATTCATACTACAATAGATAGTACCTTTAATAGTTTACAATGGATAACAATTATTACTAGCAATTACACCTTGGTGTGCAATAGGTACACTGAAGATTTGTGGAAGGTCAATTAGGAAAAATGTTGGTTCATTTTTTTATAGATTTGTGTTCTACATGTGAGGTCACTAAGTAGATAAAGAGAGGTAGACTGAGATAAAGATAAAGGTAATAGAAGATAAAGAGGGAGATATAGAAAGGAATACATATAGAGGAAGAGGGAGAGGGAGAGATAGAGAGAGATGTAGATAGTGATATAGAGTGATAGAGAGATATATACAAGGATTTAGAGAGAGAGAGAGATAGAGAGACAAATAAAGAGAACTAGAGATAAATATATAGAGGGGGGGAAAGAGAGAGGGTGAGAGAAAGAGGGAGGCATAGAGATATATGGAAAGAGAAAGGGAGAGAGTGGTAGAGATAGAAATATAGATAGGGGGACAAGGAGAGAGTGAGAAAGGGAGAGGTGGAAGAGAGATAGCTCGAGAGGGGGTGATTGTTTTTAACCCTTTAGTCCTGATACAATAATTTTTTTTGTTTGTGAACACTTGAGATTCAACAACTTTCCATTTTGAATCAATAAGATGACATTTTTATTCTTTAAACCAAGAATCCTCTTATTCAAACTAGTCTTTAGTCTTTCAATAGCTATCTAACAAAAATGAATTGTAGACATAAATTTAAGAAGGAACAACATATATGTTAGAAGAAAAAATTCCTCTCATAGGTTGCCTACAAATAGGCAATGTCTTTAGGCTCCATTGAAGATAGAGATCAACTTGGATTCATTACAACACTGAACAAACAACCTCAATCACATAACAACACATTAATTGTGTATGAAAATTATAATATTGCATATAATTGTTGTCACTGAGGATTGCACCCGTGATGCTAAGTTCGAAACCAAGCAATCTTGTTAAACATGGAAATACCTTTGAGCCTGTGGATTTCTCAATTTGAAGGTGAATCTCTGGGTTATGGGCCGGATTCCCTTGAATCCCTCCTAAAATTAAATAAAAATTGATGTGGAAAAGAGTGAGAGAAAAATCTGAAAATACTAGAAAACCTGCAATTAAACTAGGAGGTGATACACCGAAATTGTAATGGTAATAGCCTAAAACTCACAAAAATATGATAGAACTTCATCCACAAAAAGTAATTTTTACCCTCCAACCAAATAAATATTTATTAGGAAGGCCAAGGAGAATGTAAACTTGGAAGGAAAAACCAGTTTTCACAATCAAATTGACAAAATACCCCTTTTGCACAACCTAAAACTTGTGATTATACGAAAAGCAGGAGATACATGCACATAAAAGAGACTGAAATTCAAAGGTTTTAAATTAAAACATAGTAAATTTCTATCCAATCTGCAAATGAACATTCATAATTACCAAGGCAAATATATGAAACTCTGAAATATCAAAGGAAATCTGCTATAAAACTAAAATACTAAAGTGTTGAGATACAATGTTTTTTTGCAAAAATGTGTAAGCAAAAAGAAAGAACCAGGGGGGAAAAGAAGGAGAGAGAGAATATATAGATATTAGATTAATATCTCCTCCAAAAACCCTAAAAAAGAAAGATCTGCATGAAACTCTTGCCTTGGGCGAATTTTGCCCAAAAATGTATAAAAATTCATGCATAATCTATAAAAATAATATCTCATGCCCCAAAAGTAGGACTCTAGCTGATGTTATATGAAAAGAAACCCTCACTGCTGAATATAGAACTGCTAGTCTCGCCCAAACAACTCCACTAAAAAAGAAAAACCCACTGTCTAAAAATCTGCATGAAACTCAAGAATCTCCTTTCATGTTGAAACTTCTATTGAAACTGATTGTGGAAATGATCTCCCTATTTGGTGAGCTTTTCAACGGATATAACACTTAATTCTTTCTTGCAAAAATCAACTCCTCATTTGCAAGAAACCAGTCCTCCTAATCACTGAAGGCAATTACATTGGGTCATCGGTAAGATAATCAAATAGCTATCTTGATCATCTGATCTTCCTTGATCTCTTTTTGTACGCTGCCGCTAGATCTTTAGGAACTTGCTTGGTCTTTAAAACTCTATTTTTTCTTCAAAACGGGCCTACTTTTGAGTCTATAGACCCTTGCCGCGTGTTACAACCTGATTTGTTTGTGGATCCAACTGAGTGCCACCTTAAATGCCACATCATCAGTCACCAAGTTGCGGTGAGTATTCGATGATCTTTCTCCCATCGCGACATAGCAACAACCATAGGATCTTCCTTGATCTACATTGATCTTCCTTAATTTGCATGCCCTTTAACCTCTTTGAGCGACTCTCTCTTATGCCATGGTGTCACCACGTGACACTTCAAGTTTGCTTATGAGATCCTCCTATCTATCCATTTGGACCTACCACTAGACTTGGGACCACCTTGGCTCTTCTTCTACGTTCTACCATGTGACACATCCTGATTTGCCTATGAGTCCACCTAGACTATCACTTTAACTACCACCTCATCAGTCGCCAAGACACAGGGGATAACTATCGATCATCTTCATCCTGTAGTATAGCAATGATCGTTGATCCTTCCTCAAACTGATCGATCCTTATCTTACTTGAGCCGCTCACCTTTTCCGCACATGCTTTGTCACCAAGTCACGAAGATAACTGGTGAGCTTCTTTCTATAGCGGTATAGCGATGACCATTGGATCTTTCTCATCATCGTTGATCTTTCTTGATCTGCATTCCCATTAAAATCTTCTGATCTGCTCTCCTCTGCCATGTGTCACCATGTGGCACCTTCTGGTTCACTCATGAGATCCACCTAGGCACCACCTATTTGCCGAGCCTACCACTGGACTTGCCTATGGCCCGCTCGCGGATCCACCTGGTCTGCCACTGGACTCAATTTTGTTGGATATCATTATTTTGGCAAAACTACTCCCTCGACAAGCCATTTACAAGTCTCATCGAAACTTTAGTTTCATCAATGCCTTTATTTCGATGGAAACGATGCCTTCGGTGAAACCTTTTCGAGACTCATCGCAGCCAAGGTCTGCTTGATAAGTCACCCATCTGTGTTATGTCACCAGCCACTGGACCACCACCTATCTACCACCTATCCTGCCACATCATCAGTCCCCAAGTCGCGATGATAACTATCGAGCATCTAACAATCGCGACATAGTGACAACCATTGGATCACCATGATCTGCGTCTGATTTTCCTTACTTGCTTGCTAGTTAATCCTGGCTGATCTACTACTAGAATTTGCCGCATGTCACCACGTGTCACCTTTTGATTTGCTCAGAGTCAACCTTGGCACCATTTGACCTGCCACCTCATCAGTCACCAAGTCACGTAGATTAACAGTCGAGCACTTTCGTATAGTGGTATAGCGATGGTCGTCAGATCCTTTGCAACCCGCTCGCCTCTTAATTTGGTCACTCTAAGATGCACGCGCATGCTAGGGGGCCCACCACTTCCTTAATCGGTCATTTTCCAAAAGTCCGTAAGCTTTGACACTATAGTTACATGTATTCTCATATTTAAATGCGATAAACTCCCTCTACGTGGCCAATGTGGGATAAATGTTCTTCATGTGTGGGCCTTTCCATCGATTCATCGGTGTAACATGAAACCAGGGGTACCAATGACCGATGACTACACACACCACTTTCCACTTTCCATTAGGTCATTGGGGAGACTTCAAAGCCTGACTTTTGATGGCCGATGACAACTTTTCATGCTCCACACTTCTTATCGGCCCATTAGGATAACATGAAATAACTCATTCCGATAGCTGATGACTTTCTCTGGTCCGTCTACTTTTCTATCGGGTCATCGGGGTAGGGTAAAACCAGTTGTTTTGATACCCGATACAACTTCTCCACACCCATGCTTGCTCATCAGGGTAAATCTTGCTGATCGGGGTAGGTCTTGTCGATAAGGCAAAAATTCAAAAACATAATTTTAGGAGTCCCAACAGGCTTGATAAGCCACACTATTTCTGCAATAGAGCATAAATATCTCTATTATCTATAGCGTGCTAAGCTTAACCCTCGTGTGAGCCATATTTTAACCCACATGTTGTCTTCCTTTTCCTATATCTACACATGAAGCAAACAAGTTAGACAAAAATAGTACATTTCTTCCTGGTTCATGATTTGATCTTTTAAAAATGAATGAATGCAAGGCTTCATTAGGGCATCACACCAGAGAACCGGTTGAACCTTAAACCTTGAACCAATTTGTTTATGGTTCAAAAATGTGGCGACCACGGTGGGACCTGCTTGTTAAATAATATTACAAGCCACGACTCACGCAAGAGAAACTAGTTGAACCTTGAACCTTGAACCAAAAAAGGTTCAAAGGTTCAAGTTCAATACAAATTATAACAATGCGCTTGCCTTACTATAAAACAAAGCCGCGAAGAGAATTCCTTAAAGCAAGGCCTCATTAGGTCACAAATTTTAGCATGTGCAAAAATTTGGTAACATTTTTGGTGACCTCTTAAGGGTGTTTGCTTGTTAAATAGTAGAATCAAGTAGCGTAGCATATCCATTGGGCATTGAGTTAATTCTGCCTTCCTCAAAAGCTTGAACTGCATCTCAGCTCTCTAAACAAAACTTGAAAAAGAAACTACAAAGGTTCTACATATAGCTGAGCTTGCACACTATGCAATCTGCACTTATGGAAACTAGAAACAAAAATTAACTGAACTGAAAACAACAATGTGCTGGAAGCACTTATTGACCTAAACAAAATACTGAAAACCAAACTACAACTATCCTAGTATGTACATATGCAAACTATTATTACTCAATAGCATAATTTGAGGTGAATCCCATTGACAGGGATTGGCAACATTTCTCTATTCAATCTAGCAAGCTAGAATGCATTATTCTATTTGCATTCTGTGATAACATATGGGCCATCCCACATGGCATCAAACTTGGTATGTCTACTAGGTTTATTTTTTAACTCATCCCACTTGAAAACAAGACCACCTTGATTAAATATGTGTGGTACAACTTTTCTATCAAAGGTTTTCTTCATCTGAGCATGGTGAATTTCTAATTTTCTGTATGCTTCCTTGTGAGTTTCTTCTAACTCCATAAGTTGAGCAAGCCTAATCTGCATTGGCTGCTCTTCAAGTAATTCAAGCTCTTTTACATAATTTAAAGTTGGCAATTCAGCTGAAATAGGTAACTTGGCTTCTTTGACATAAGTTAAAACATAAGGAGAGTTACCTGTTGATCTCTTAGGTTTAATTTTGTCAACCCAAAGGGCTAACTTGAGCTTTTCATGCCAAGCTTTCTGATTCTCAAAAATGGTCTTCTTAATGATGTTGATCAAGTTCTTATTAGTTGATTTGGCTTGTCCATTACCTGGAGGGTAATAATTGGACAAAGTATTCAAATATATATTATGTTTAACTTACCAATCTAAAACTCTAATACCAATAAAAGCTAAAGCATTATAAAAAATGATTGATTCTGGGGTACCAAACCTGGACACTAAGTCTTGAAGAAATTCAGGACAAAAGTTTTATTAGCTTCTTTCAATGGAACTGCTTTTGTTCATTTTGTAAAATAATCAATTGCTGTAAGAATCCATTTGTGACTTGCACTAGAGGTAGATTAATAGGTCCTATAAAATCAAGCCCCCACTTTGCAAAGGGCTGCTCAACTTCAATTGGTTGCAAAGACAAGGTTACAAGCATTTTTTTGCCTGCAAACAATGAACGTTTTTCACATTTCCTTACCCTTGAGTGAGCATCTTTAAACAATTTAGGCCAATAATAACCAGCTCTCATAATTTTTAGAGCTGTTGTTCTTTCCGTAAAGTGACCTCCTATAGGTTCTTCATGAAATTCTTTTAGAACTATTTCAATCAGATCTGGCTCAATGCATCTTAATAGAATATTATTATAGTCTTTTTTGAACAAAATACCATCTATTAAAGCATAAGGAATGGCTTGTAGCCTAAAATACCTTTGTTTTGACTTGTCTAAGCCTTCTGAATAGTCACCAGTTTGTAAATAATGGACAATTTGTTGATTCCAAGTGGTTGGTAAAGTTGGGGCAGTAGATTGTTCATTATTATTTAAGGGTATGTGCACAAACATAGTGGTCAGAAAAGTGGACACCACCCAAAAAAAAAATGGAAAAACAAGCAGCGCATACACGGTTCTAAAATTTGAATTCACCACGTATGCGCTTAGGTTTGTTATTCCCGAGCCTAGAGAAGGTAGCACGTACGCGCCGCTTTTAGGAAAATGAGCGTGTACATGCTATGCCTAGGAAAATGAGCACGTACATGCTACACCTAGGAAAATGAGCACGCATGCACTACTCATAGGAAAATGAGCGCGTACGTGCTAATAATCCAAAGATAACTGCGTATGCGGTGCCTGTTAAAAAAAAGTTTTTAAAAAAAATTTGGGTCTCATTTACCCATGAATAGCACATTTTTACTTCGTTTTTTTTTATTTCCTCTCCTAAACTGCGAACGGGGTGCTAAATTTCTCCTCTGGGCTATGGATCAAGGTTAATTTTTGTTTATTTTTGTCTTTCTTTCCCGTTTGTTCAATTTGTTTTACATTTTAAATTTAATTTCATTAATTTTGATTAGGTTTTTTTGTTTTTTGTTTCAAAAACCAGATTCTTCTAATCCACAACAAGAACAACCAAAGCACCTCTTGAAAACCCACAAGAACAACCAAATGCACCTCCTAAAAACCCACAAGAGAAATCCCCTATTCCTCCTTTTGATTGCACACTCAAAACACAAGAGCAATTAATTAATCAGTTAGGAAAAAATACGTCTAAAATCAATAGATTGATTGTTAAATTGAAAACATGTAAACTTGAGCATCATCAATCCCTCGCCACTAGCCTAGAAACATTAGCTAGTGGTGTCACAAGTATTTCCACACAAATTACCAAATGGGGAAGCTTTAGGGATAGGTGTCATTAATTCTATGTCGATGGGCTATCATATGATGGAGTAAAAAAAATAAAAATTATTAAACAACAAACATGTGCCCTTTTCGTTGATCCCAAAACTGCTTAGTCATTACCTCTTAATGCAAAGAGGTTTCCCATACATTGGTGTACCAATGTGCAAATGAAGAATCTTTTTTGGAAGAGGTGGTGGATGGTCTTTGATGATCCACCTTGTAATAATTATGAGGTGTCATTATATTTTTTGAGAAAAGCATATTGTGAGTTTGTGCTCAATGTGCGCCCAAACTATTTTGACATGAGAGAGTTCCATGGTAGAGGTGGTGGCTCTGCCCAAGATAGACCTAGAGCTCGTAGGAGATTACCCATGGAGATTCGCCACCCCCTAGCACCCAAAGCCAAGGTGCATTAGGTTGTCCCAGTTGAGCTGAAAGAGTCGATGCAGCTATAGACTCTTCAAGTGGCCACAGCGTTGACTGGTGCCATCATCCAGCATGGGACGTCATTAGCACACCCTATTTTATTGGATGTTGAGCCATTAGGTGGTGACAAAGAGCCCATCCAACATATGTGTGTTAGTTGCTTGGGGATATTCTTGGGGATAGATGATGCAGCCGGTGCAGATCGATCCTCATCTCATCTGTGGATGATTTGCAGGAGTAGATGTCAGGCCCGCACGACTGAGGATTTCATACTGACAGATGAGTTGATGGACATGGTGTTTTCCCATGAGCGACAGACACAGGTGTGTTGATTTGAATTCATAGCATTTTATTTATCAATCACTTTAAATTTGTAATTACATAAATAAATTTTTATTTATACATCGATTTAAATTGAGACAAATAATATGCATTTTAGGATGCAGCAGTGGTATCCCATACTCCTCCCCTAGTTACTATAGATGCAACTTCGATGCCTGAGGTATAAATTTTGTAACATGTTAAAATAAAATAGTACACTTTGAATTCAAAAAAATACAAGATATACTAACTATCTTTAATTCTTGGTCCAAGTTTTGGTTTGTAGGTGTTGATAGGGGACGAAATGTCCTAGATTGATGGCATCACGCTCTCAGTGATCGATTTTGGCCTACAAGGCTATACGGTATCATATTTCATACAACCCTTTTTATGTATTGTTTTGATGGAATATGCAAGTCATTTCATTTTAGATTTTTAAAATTATGTTTAATTTATTATCTGTACTAATATCTCATGTTAATTTTGTTTTTTTATGGTACCCCCTCCGCGTCTAGGGCTCTTCCTAAGAAAAAGAATTCCTCGAAGATGCCAAAACGTGGGAAGAAGGTAATTGAACACATTTTTAGTTGTAAAATTATTTGAAAATGTTGAAATCAAGTATTAGTTGGGGTTTGTAGATTGATTAGTGTTTTTTGTCTATTTTACATGTACAGCGGCCATTGAGCTATGTGGATTTGTTGAATGCACCTGATTCACCCATGGATCAAGAGAGGGTGGAGGTATGTATCTCTACTTTATTTTCTTTATTTCATGATTATATGAATGCGTACATGTGAACTTGTGATATATTATAATCTTATAATTTTTTCATACAGGAAATATCCATACCTATTTCATCAATGGCGAACCCTCCTCTATGCATTGGAGAAGCATCTTAGGATCCTATACACTTTTGTTTGATATGTAAAATTAATTGTTTTTAACCTTCAATACTTATCATTATATTAATTGTATTTAATCTTTGAACCTTTTTTGTATAGGTAATAGCGACAGTTTCTACATCGATGGTGAGCCATCCTCAGTCCATTGGAGAAGCATCTTAGGCATAGGTATGCCACTGTTCTCTATATTATAGCTTTTAAGTGTTTTTGATATATTTATGTTAGTACATTGCATTAATTGTACATTTAATCTACAATCGATCCCTTCGCAGTACAGCCATAACGTGGATCCATTTAAGTATGTCTTCAAGAAAACTCCTAAGAGTGACAAGGAGAGGAGAGTGAAGATATTAGCTCCTAGATCAGCCAATGAGGTAATCTACCTTTCAATTGCAAAGGAATTATAGTTAAATGCATAGTTATGTTGTTAATTGTGAACTATTTTCTACCAAAGAATTCTAACTTGGCTTTTGAATTGTGGTTTTGCAGCCATCTATAGAGTTGCGCACTCCATCAAAGAGGCTTGATTTTGATGATCCACCACAATTTTAGGATCATATAGTGTTAGTTTTGGTCATAGAATGACCAATACATGTAGATATATTCTGCATTTTTATTATATATCGATTTGGACATGGCATATGCCACATTTTTGTAATACTTGTATTGACTTGGCAGACATGCCTTTTATATATATATATATATATATATATATATATATATATATATATATATATATATATATATATATATATATATATATATATATCGATATTTGATCCAATAAATGTGTACTGAGTTCATTATTTTGTATTCGTTGTATTTTGTGGTTGTCCTTTTATAAATTTAATTGATCATTTTCCTATTTAATCAACAATATGAATATAAACAACAAAAATATATGATATAAAACATTGCAATCGTGGAATATGATTTGATAAAATTTCTAAAATGTTTAATTAACCCTACAAAACTCCTTGTATTCAGTTCATTATTATGTATTCAGTGTATTTGGTGGCTGCACTTTTATAAATTTAAATGAATATTTGCATATGTAATCAACAATATGAATATAAACAACAAAAATCAACAATATGTGTTTGGTGCGAGAGCACCCTCACGCTCGCAATGGTCAAATTTTGTTCGTTATGTGCACAAACCGATGTCGCGAGCATGTCCGGGTGGGCAAGTTTATGGTACGAATTCCACTGTCATGCATCTCAAAGCACCGAAACGTCGAGAGTCATACCATACCAGTGCGATCTCTCAAGTGCCCTGAGTCCAAAAAATTATCAAAATTTGATGGACTGTTTCTTGAAATCCATGACACATATGGTCAATTTGTTTGAACCTGTGTGGTCACGTGAGGATCCTCTACAATGACCTATCTCAGTTTTTGACGAATCGGAGCCATTTTCAATTGGTAGCATTTTTTCGCCTGCTGCAAAAATTGTCAATTGCATGCAATGCAAAGTTACAAGATTGGATAGAATTGATTCAGTTCATCATGTGCACAAACTGACATCATGAGCATGTCTAGGTGGGTAGGTTTATGCTAGGCATGCCTTTGTCATGCATCACAAAGTGCCAAAACATTGAGATTCATACCGTACCGGGGCGATCTCTTAAGTGCCCTGAGTCCAAAAAATTGTCAAAATTTGACAGACCGTTTCTTCAAATACAGGACACATATGGTCAATCTGTTTGAAGCCATGGGGTCGCGTGAGGCTCCTCTACAATGGCCCATCTCAGTTTTTGATGACTCAGAGCCATTTTCAATTGGTATCATTTTTTTGCCTGCTGCAAAAATTGTCAGTTGCATGCAATGCAAATTTGCAAGATTGGCTAGAATTGATTTGGTTGGTCATGTGCACAAACCGACGTCACAAGCGCATTCAGGTGAGCTAGAATTGAGTAGTGGGGAGGAGAGGGGGGGTAAGAGGAAGAGAGAGAGAGAGAGAGGGGGGGGAGGTGGGAGAGAGAGAGAGAGAGGGGGGAGTTGGGAGAGGGAGAGAGAGGGAAGAGAGAGAGAGGGAGAGAGGTAGAGGGAGGGAGAGAGGGAGAGAGGAGGGGGGAGGGTGGGAGAGAAGAAAGGGTATGGAGGAAGGGAGAGGGAGAGTATTGGGGATGGAGGGAGAGAGAGGGGGGAGGGAGAGGGGGAGAGATAGAGATAGAGAGAGAGAGAGAGAGAGAGAGAGAGAGAGAGAGAGAGAGAGAGAGAGAGAGAGAGAGAGAGAAGGTAGAGAGAGGGAAGGAGGGAGAGGGAGAGAGAGGGAGAGAGAGAGGGGGGGAGGGAAGGTAGAGAGAGGGAGAGAGGTAGAGGGAGGGAGAGAGGGAGATAATAGGGGGGAGGGTGGGAGAGAAGAAGGGGTCTGGAGGAAGGGAGAGGGAGAGTAGGGTGGAGGGAGAGAGGGAGAGAGAGAGAGGGAGAGAGAGAGAGAGATAGATAGATAGAGAGAGAGAGAGAGGGGGGGGAAGGCGGGAGATGGAGAGAGAGGGAGAGAGAGAGAGAGGGGGAGGGAAGGTAGATAGAGGGAGAGAAGTAGAGGGGGGGAGAGAGGGAGAGAAGAGGGGGGGAGGGAGGGTACCTATAATGACACCAAATATCACACCATAGGACCTACAACAACACCTCTTAGGAAACAATAGGACCTCTAATGACACCTAATGGGTCATATGGTAGGCTAAAAAAATGATATATTAAATTTAAAGTTATGAATAGAACATCATACAATAGAACTTCAATAGTTTAGTTTTGATATATCTAAGTGTAAGAGCTTGACCTAACCCTAAGAGTACTGCCTAATTTATAAAAAAAATGATTCTATTAAATTTACAAGGTTATAGGACTGATCTCAATTGTGACTATAGGAATTACAGAAGAAGAGAAAGAGGGATGGGGTATGGAGGAAGGGAGAAGGGGAGAGAGTGAGAGAGAGAGGGATGGGGTATGGAGGAAGGGAGAATGTGAGAGAGAGAGAGAGAGATAGGGAGAGGGAGAGAGGGAGAGAAGAATGAGGGGGGGGGGGGGGGAGAGGAATAGATATTGAATCTAGGACACAATATGACCCTTAGAACACAATATGACCCCTAACAACATCTAAGGGGTCATAGGGTGTCCCAAGGGGTCATATGACACTATATTATCCCTTATCACACCATAGGACCTATAACGACACCAAATGGTGTCCTAGGGGGTCATAGAATGCCATATGACCCTTTAGAACACCATATGGTGTTGTTATGGGTCATTGGTGTCCCAAGGGGTCATATGGAATCCAATGACCCCTTAGGACACCATATGGTGTTGTTATGGGTTGTATGGTGTCTTAAGGGGTCACAAGACATATGACTGATTTTGATTGTGACTATAGGAATTACAGAAGAAGAGAAAGAGGGATGGAGAGAAGAAGAGAAAGAGGGATGTGGTATGGAGGAAGGGAGAAGGGGAGAGAGTGAGAGAGCGAGGGATGGGGTATAGAGAGAGAGAGAGAGAGAGAGAGAGAGAGAGAGAGAGAGAGAGAGAGAGAGAGAGAGAGAGAGAGAGGAAGATATATTGAATCCATGACACAATATGACCCTTAGAACACAATATGACCCCTGACAACATCTAAGGGGTCATATGACACTATATTATCCCTTAGCATAGCATAGGACCTATAATAACACCGAATAGTGTCCTAAGGGGTCATAGAACACCATATGACCCTTTAGAACACCATATGGTGTTGTTATGGGTCATTGGTGTCTCGAGGGAGGGGGGAGGGAGAGGAAGAGATATTGAATCCAGGACACAATATGACCGTTAGAACACAATATGACCCCTAACAACATCTAAGGGGTCATAGGGTGTCCTAAGGGGTCATATGACACTATATTATCCCTTAGCACATCATAGGACCTATAATGACACCAAATAGTGTCCTAAGGGGTCATAGAACACCATATGACCCTTTAGAACACCATATGGTGTTGTTATAATTCATTGGTGTCCCGAGGGGTCATATGGCATCCTATGACCCCTTAGGACACCATATAGTGTTGTTATGGGTCGTATGGTGTCTTAAGGGGTCATATGGTGTCTTAAGGGGTCACAGAACACCGTATGACCTCTTGGGAAACAATAAGACCTCTAATGACACCTAAGGGGTCATATGGTGGGCTAATAAAATGATATATTAAATTTAAAGTTATGAACAAAACATCATACAACTAGACTCCAAGCGAACAAACAATGAGGCTTTGCTAAAAAGAAAGTGTAAGAGCTTGACCTAACCCTAAGAGTACTGCCTAAGTTATAAAACATATGATGCTATTAAATTTGCAAGGTTATAAGACTGATCTCGATTGTGACTATAAGAATTACACACTTGATTTCTTTCATGGGTATGTACCATTCCAAGTCATTTCACAAGTCATGATCATCATATACTACCGCTGGCATGCATTAAACAAACTTTAATTTCTTTAGGTGACAGGCGTTGTGTAACAACATGGGAACTCTCATATACCCACCACTATCATTCTCCAGGACATCATCTGTGTTACTCTCCCTCTTTCTCTTCCTACTTGTTGTTTCCTTCTGAAAAATATATTGCAGGTACTCTGACTCATCATGTTGCTTTGTTGACACTATTTTCCACATCTGCTCTGCTCATTAAAAACACATTCAAGAAGAATATTGTTGTAGTTTTCCTTGTTTGTCATGATAATACACCCATGGTTCAATTTCAAACCCTATTCCTCCTATTCAATACACACACACAAATCCATCAGTCAATTTTCTTAGGAGAGCATACATGATAAAAATCAAAGAGGAAGTTGTAGACAAGAAATAAATTCACTTACTTCTATAGATGTGTAAACACAGTTGTAGTGGGGTATGGAGGGTGGGAGGGAGAGAAGAAAAGAAAGAGGGATGGGTTATGGAGGAAGGGAGAAGGGGAGAGAGTGAGAGAGAGAGGGATGGGGTATTTAGGAAGGGATAAGGGGAGAGAGGGAGGGATGGGGTATGGAGGAAGGGAGAAGGGGAGAGAGGGAGGGATGGGGTATGGAGGAAGGGAGAAGGGGAGAGAGGGAGGGCAAGAGAGAGGGATGGGGTATGGAGGAAGGGAGAAGGGGAGAGAGAGAGAAAGAGAGAGAGAGAGAGAGAGAGAGAGAGAGAGAGAGAGAGAGAGAGAGAGAGAGAGAGAGAGAGAGAGAGAGAGAGAGATACCTTGTATGTGTTTGAGAGGGGGAGACAATACACTTACATGTGTATATATATACTTAATATATTATATATATATATACATATATATATATATATATAAATATTATATATTATATGTATATACACACATTATATATACAATATCATATTATACACATATTATATATACAATAACATATTATACAATAGCATGTATGTGTTATTTATAGTAAAAAGAGCGCGTATGCGGTGCTTACACCATAAGTACCCCATACGTGATTTTGACTGTTTAGGCTTGGAAATAGGCTTGGATGACAAAGCTACAGTTTGGAAGTTTGATTTCCCTCCATTTCTCTCATTTTTTACGTGTTTTATTTTATCAACTTGGTTTATCGACTTTGTCATCATCAGGTTTACACTTCATCAAGTGAGTATTTTTAAAATTGCCACCATATTTTCACCCATCTTCTGAGCTTTCTAACCATATAATTTTTTTTTAATTTGAACAACAATAACATATTATTATTGAATTTCTTTTACCAGTGTCTCCATAGTTCTCACAGACATAGGTGCACCATTTTTTGAATAACTTTTGATATACTTATCCAAATTTATAAAACTTTATATATTATTGTATTGCACTTGATTTTTTACAAATTTTTTAAAAAAATTATATTTTAGATTTGTTTAGTGCAACTTATGCTTCGCACACGAACATGTACCTAATTTTTAGGATGTGCTCAATTGTAAAAATCATAAATAAAAAAACACTCAACAAAAAATTACAAAAAATAGACATCTTCTAGTGCTCACTCTTAACTATCTTTTTGCCAAAGGATTTGTCAAAATACTAAATCTAACTATGACCTTTTTGATGCGCACGTCAAACACTATGTTATGTTATTCAAAAAAAATCAAGGCCAGTTTTTCATGCGCTAAGGATTTGACCCCCTTAATCTTATCCAATTTTGAAAAAGTTTAGTAGTTTGGGAACTAGATCCAAAGTACTACAATATTTTTTTTTTATTATCTTCATATCTTGAGTGGATGACTTTCAAATTTTGCCTCCAAGTTTTAGTTCACCTGATTTCAAAGAAAAAGTGTCCACTTATACCCCACTTTTTCACCACCATCTTTGTGTACTTACCCATAACACTGTTTCAACTTGTAGCTCCTCTTCTTTACTATCTTCTATACTTCCAGCAAGTTGTTCGCATAGACCCTTGCCTCTAACTAGTTTGGTGACCTTGATAGAGATGTCATATTCCATTGCCTTAGTAATCTAGCCTGCCCTTTTATCATTTATGTCTTTGCTGAGAAAAAAATCTTTCACTGTAGGATGAGCAACCATAAGCTAAATCTTATTATTAGAGAGCATGTACCTAAGTTTCTTAAGGTTTCTTATTACCACTAATACATGTTTTTCTACAAATGAGTACCTAGTCTCATAATCATGTAAAATTTGACTAATGAAAGCAATTGGTTGTTCTAAGCCTTCATCATTTTGCTGACACAACATTGCAGAAATAGTATCCTTACTCCCAAAAGCATATAGAATAAAATATTTCTTAAAATTAGAATTAATGAGGGTAAGAGCTGCTGCAATTGCCACTTTAATTTCTTCAAAGTTGTTCTTACCTTCCTTAGTCCACTGAAAAGACATATTTTTCTTAAGCATGGTTGTAAGTGGTTGCATCAATGCTACAATATTAGGAATAAACCTTCTAATAAAGTTAATCCTACTTATGAAACTCTGGAGTCCCTTTTATGTGCTGGTAATGGCAATGCAGGTATGGCTATGATCCTTTCAAGATCTATTGAAATCACATGCTTTGAAATAATGTATCCCAGCAACTTGCCTTGATGAACAACAAATATGCTCTTCTTGGAATTTAATGAAACTCCATATTCCCGGCATCTCTCAAATACCTATCTAAGATGGTCAAGATGTTCATTAGCCTTTTTAGAAAAATAGTTACATCATCTAGGTAAACCAAAATAAACTTGTTAATCAGGCCTTGAAATGCCATATCCATTGCACACTGAAATGTTGTCCCTGCATTTGTCAATCCAAATGACATTTTATTATAAGTTATTGTACCCCACTTGGTGGTAAATGTTGTTTTGTATTGGTCTTCTTCTTTGACCAGAATTTGGTTATATCCTGAATAACCATCAAGTAATGAGAATCTCTCTGAACTTGATACAACGAGCAAAATTTGCTCCATTGAGGTTAGCGGGTAATAGTCTTTCAGGGATGCTCTATTTAGGTCTCTTAAATCAACACATAGTCTGAGTTCATCATTCTTCTTCCTAACGGGAATTAGATTGGACACCCAAGATGTGTGCTTGATTGGAAATATGATATTTCCTTCAATCAACTTATTTAACTCAGTCTTCATAAGATGTTCTAATTTTGGATTAAGAGGCCTTTGTTTTTGCCTTACTGGTTTTGCATTATCTACCAGCTCTATGTTATGCTGAGCTAAATGAGGATCAAATCCTTTCAAATATTCATACCTCCAAGAAAATATGTCATTGAATTCTTGACAAAGTTTTACAAAAGCATGTTTTTCTTTAGGGGTACATACCTTGCCAATTTTCAGTAATTTATCCTTGAATATTTCAACAGGTTCATAATATTCTTCCTTCACAAACATGCTGCCTTTATCTTTCCTGACCTGATCATTTGTATTAAAAATGGATTCAAGGGTTACCAAACCCTTGGGCACCTTGTTGGTTTTCAATTGGAGAAACTAATTTTCATATTGTTCATTGAACTTACATTGATTTCTGGTAGAAAACTCAGCTTCTACAATTAGGAAATTAGTAATCTGCTCATTTGAGTCAAATACTTGCCAATTAATAGCGTTATCTGGAACTGAGGGCCTTACAAAAACTTTAACATACTGTTGTCTATCAATATTTTCAGTTCTTTTGGAATATTGAATTGAGCTCCTAAGGCAACAAGCCTATTTGCTTCTTTATTTTGACTTCTAGATATGGACAACAGATTAAATGCATCAAAATATTCAATTAAATCCCAAATTCTATGCTTGTACATCTTCAAAACATCATTTTTGGTGACATGGATATTCCTTACTTGGTTCACAGCTAGTTCACTCTCACCAAAAACTTGTAAACATTTAACTTTTTTCTGCCTAGCCCATTCTAAGCCATGTGCTAATGATTCATACTCCGTTGTATTGTTTGTATAGCTAAAAGAAAATCTAAAAGTAGTGAAGTATTTCATACCTTTGGGTGAAACCAACATAACACCTCCTCAAGAACCATTTTTACTTCTTGAACCATCAAAATAGAGCTGCCAATCTTGATTTTTGTTATTGTTCAGACTCCTAGTCAAGTAGAATATCCTCTTTTTCAAGCTTTGGAATAACAACATCCTCCTCATGAATCATATAAACACCAAGACCTATTTCATCCATGCTGATGAAAGGATCTTCTATAGTATTCTGGGCTGCCCACTCATCCAAATTCGCATCAAGTATGCATTGAATAGGTGTATCTAGATTTGAGATAGGTGGTAACTCCTCATGGTCTATGATGGAAAGATCTACATTTATAGGACTTGGGGTATATGGTTCTAAGTGACAAGTGGCTTGAGGTTTTGTCATAATGGTAACCTTAGTACCCTATTGAGTTCTAAAAAACAAGTGTGACCAATCAACAGAAAGGTACCCTCCTAATTTTGCTATGAAATCTCTAGATAGGCAAATAGAAAAGTGTGAAGGTATGTCATCTATGTACATGTCCTGATGTATTACAAAATTAGGACAAGCATGCAAGGTCAAACCAGGATCTTTGACCAGTCCAACTGACTTAACTAATGTTCCATCTAATTGTACAAATTCTCTAGAAATAGGCTCATAAATTAGACCAAGTTTATCTGCAAGGTCTTTGGGCACAATTGAACTACTGGCTCCTGAGTCCATCAATCAATTGTGGACTAGATGGTTGCCAATTATCAATGTTACAAAAAAAGGAGGAGGCTTTGGTGTTTGGATTGGCTAGTTATTTTTAACTGGGATATCATTAGCTAATGCAACTCTGGGCTGATCTTTCTGAGGTTCATTAGTCAAGGAAAGATTATCCAATTTGTCTCTCAGCAATGCCTTTTGTATAGGAATTTGCAATGCATATATCATTGTCATGGAAATAGTGGTTTTTGCCATAGATTCAACAATATTAAATGGAACACCACTAACCTTATGTTGTCCTTTTGAAACAATGGGCTCTGGCTAAGATGGTTTTGAGTGAGATTGAACTTTTTGCTATTCTTTAGGTGTTGCAAGTATCCTCTTGGTAAAATATGAACATTCTAGATAGGTGGGGGTGTACTAGTAGCTTGCTGACTTGTAGAAGCTTGTTGTTTTCCTTTATCTGGCTACTGTCCGGACTTATTTTATTGTTGTCCACTATTTATAGCTTGTTGTTGATGATTTATAGCTTGCTTTCCAATGTCAATATCATGTTTTTTTGACCTTGTATTAGCTGCGACAGGTGAAAAAGGTCTATTTTGTGCTTCTGGATTATTAACCCTGCAAAATTTCTCAACTTGCCAATTCATCATAGCCACCTCAGGACCTTCTGGTTCTTCATTTGTACCTACATCCTGATAAGACATGTTATTATGAACCATCAAAGCTTGTGATTGAGCATTCATTTCATTTTGGAATGATGCTTGATTATGAGGTTGTTGGCACGGGAAACACCACTCTTGTGCCATATTGTTCTTAGAAGGAGCAATTTCTTTAGAATTGCTAGTAGTATTATGATTATACTACTGGTTTTGCCTATTACTGTAATTCCTCCTTTGATTCTGAGCATCAACTTGGTAGTTAGGCCTATTGGGTTGATAAGGAGCTTGATATGGGGCTTGATACCTTCGATTTTGGTTCTAATTTTTCTTGAGGTTTACCAATTCATTGCCAAAATTTTGTGTAGTCTACTGGATGTAGTGACTTTCTTCAACATTCTTTATAAACATCTCCTTTAACTCCTGTAATTGCTTTAATGAGCTTGCTACAACACTATTTTGAGCATAATTTTGAAAACCTAGTGCTGGAACAACATGTATTGTAGCTAAAGGGGGTACTTGTAAAGGCATTAATGGTTGTATATCAGGAAAAATAGGCATATGAGGCCTAGGGGAAATTTTACCAGCTTGTATAAGGCTAGTTTTTGCTCTAATAGATATATCATAAGTTGCTAGTAAAGTAACCCCACCCATAGATTGAATCATAACAACAACATTGCTATTTAAAGCTCTCAAATAATACAAAAATGCATGCTCAGGAGAAGGTTTTAGCGTTATAGGAATTCTATTCTAGGTTCGCTCAAAATGGTAATTGATATTAGTCATCTATTCTTGTGGTGCCCTTTTGATAGTGGTCATCTGCTCAACCAATGATAGGTGATCTAATTTATCTGCAAACTACTTTGTTAGCTTATCACTCAAATCATCCAAATCAGTAACTGAATTAATTTGCAAGCCCCTAAACCATTGTAGTTCTTTGCCTTTGAATGATGCTCCCAGTAGCCTGAGTGTCACATTCTCTTGGGTTATATGGTGAACTGTACATAGAGATGCTACATCTCTTATGTGCTCAATGGGTGTGACATGGTCTTCACTAGTGAAACTAGGAAGACTTTTCAAAGCTACTCCTGGTATAGGATCATGCTGGGTCAAATTCAAAGGGTTGCCTCCATCGAAGGGTACAAAAGCATGTGCTCTTGGTATGATCATTGGAAATACTAGAGGATTTATTGGTGGATTCTGGGTAATAGATGGTTAAATTGGAGTAGTTGCAAAAAGAGGATTTATACGGGTGACAAAATTAGGCTGAGAATTAGGTAGAGGAGAAGAATTAGAGAGGAGATTAGAATTTGGAGTTTCCTGAAAAACTTCAACTGATGAACTTTCTGGAAACTCAAATGCTAAATTTGTTGCTTTCTCTGTCTTTTTTGTTGTCCTTGACCTTCTCTGTGATGGTGGTAGCTCAATATGCTCAACTGGATCCTTACTCTATTTGGTTTGAGACTTTTTCATATGCTATTAAGACCTGTTCTGCACATAGAACCAGAAAAATAGACTCGCCAGGTACTTATAAAAATAATCTCAATAGGCTAAAATATTGCTGTCAATACCAAAACAACAACAAAAAAAGATTTTCCTTTGAGCAGTAACAACTCAAACGTGTCCCACCAAGCGTGCCAAAAATTGTTGTCATTGAGGATTGCACCCGTGATGATAAGTTTGAAACCAAGCAATCCTATGAAACATGGAAATACCTTTGAGCCAATGGGTTGCTTGATGGGAATGGGCTTGGGATAGACTAGCCTAGGCTATGCTCTTTGATCCTCTCCTTGGATCACCAGGTGTTCCAACCACACCCTAGGGTCTCTAGGACTTCCCTTTCTTGTGGGATCCCCTAACCTTACCCAATCCACCCACCAACAACATGTGATTCTTCTCCTAAGCTCTCACCTACTCACAAACTTCAAAAACCCTTACATAGGCTAATAAGGGTTTAACTCTTCCTACACCTTCTCAGGTCCTAGAAAGGATAGGATAGGTCTTTGACATGTTTCTGCAACCACTCATGTGCCCCCAAGAGGTTTTGACATTCCTTCTTCTTACCCATTTCACAATTTTGCTTTTTTCCTACAAAATAGGGCTACAAGGAATGAACCCCTATTAGGCTTCCATTCCGGACTTTTAGGGCTTCCTCTTGCAAACAATGCCAAAAATTGTAAAACTTCCCAAAGGGACTGCTATTCATTTATCAAAGGCTCAAGCATTTTCCTAGTTTTGGGACCCCAAGTGTCCGTACACTGCCCTAGGTGAAATTAGGGGTTTTTAAGGGTTTTTAGGCCTGCCAGGGTCACGGAGTTGGTTTTCTATCTTCACCACCTTGTCTAGATTGGTGTAAGCTCCTCCTTCTCACCAATGATGCTCCACATAGCCCTCTTCAACTCCTCCAAAGGGTGCCTCCTTCCTTGTCATTCCTTTCTCTCACGAACCTCTACAACCTTGACCCTTCCTAGCCGGGCACAGAACAGTCTCACCTAGGAGTGGGTTCTTGAAAGGTTTTCCTACATTTTCTAGGGCCCTGCTTCCTTTGAGACACTATACAGGGTTTGTACTCCTATACCCCATGGTTTCATGGTGTTTCCACAATGGGGATAGGAGTTATCAGCCCATTTTCACAAAACAGTCCAAAACTGGACAGTGAAGGAGTAGTTCACAAAATATTTACAAACACACAAAACCTGCATAATAAACCTAATCTAAATGCTCAAAATGAAATTATAAACACTATACAAGACTCTCAACATAGTTTAGTTTGCATAATAATCCATTATCAATCTTTTAATGCTCCATTTGTGCCGACTGGCAACAAAAACACAATCACAGTCAAGGTCTTTTTCCTTTTGCTGTACAATCCGACATCCAACCCCTCATTTTAAGGTTTGCAATAATTTATAATATCTTTTCCTCAGTTTGTGTGCTAGGGTTAGGATTCCCAATGCCAAGCTAAGGTTATGACCAATTTGGTGGAAAAGTTGCATGACAACTTTGAAAAGTTGTCATGCAACTTTTTGCAACTTTTGAGCAACTCTTGCAATGTTGCTTTTCTTGGCTTTTAGGCCTTCATTAGGCTATCCCGTGGACTCAACCATGCCAAAAGGACCCCAAAATCATCAATAGGCTCACAAACCCTCAACTCCAAGAGAAAAATCAACCTAGACTTGTGAACATAGGACCTAAACTAGGACCTAAACAAAACCAATGAGCTCTTGGCTCTTATTACATTTACATGGCTTCATGAAGAAGAAAAATCACAACAAAAAAAAATGGTGGGAGCCCTTAGAAGGGTTCTCTTGCACCATACTCCCCCTCTACACAAAATTAAGGAACTAGGGGAGAGATAAGAGTCGGATCAATACCAAGCTTCTTGAACCTGCCCTCTTCAACCCAAGTGGCTTCAGACATAGGTTGACCTACCCACTTCACTAAGTGTTCCATGTAGACCTGGTGTCTCATAGACTTCTTCACCCTTGACTTCAAGATCTACTCTCTTATGGGCTACTTCACTTGAGGCAAGGCATTCACATCCAAGTCCTGCAGCACCTTGGCTTGATTCTCAATCTGCCCTGCTATTTCACCTTTGTATAATATCAGATCAACAACATTGAAGACTGGTGATATAGCTAAATCTGAAGGAAGATCCACCTTGTAGGTGTTCTCACCATGTTTGGACAGAATTTTACAAGGTCCTACCCTCTTCATTTGTATCTTAGTAGGCTTGCTGCTGTGCATTCTAGCTTTGCTTAAATGGACCATCACATAGTCACCCACTTTGAACTGAACCTCTCTCCTTCTCTCATCCACTTTAGCTTTTTGTTTTTGAGTAGACTCTAGGATGGCTCTCTTGACCTGTTCTTGTACTTCCTTGCTAGTATGAGTGAAGTCCTCTACTTGCCCACTCTTCATCTCCATTGAACCAAGTTCTCTTAGTTCACACACTCCTCTAGGGTGTCTACCATAGACAACCTCAAAAGGACTCCTTCCAATGGTCCTATTTACACTATCATTGTAGGCATACTCAGCTTGTGGAATAACTAGATCCCATGTCTACCCATACTCCTTGGTTAGACACCTCAACAAGCTGCCTAACACTCTATTAATGACTTCAGTTTGACCATCAGTTTATGGATGGCAAGCTGAGCTGAATGATAGATTAGTTCCTAGTCTTCTTCATAAGGTTTTCCAAAAATGGCCCATGAACTTGCTATCCCTATCTGAAACAATACTTAATGGGAGTCCATGAATCCTTACAATCTCCTTAAAGAAGAGATGTGCAATATAACTATCATCATGAGTAGTTCTACATGGAATGAAGTGGCTCATCTTAGAAAACCTTTCTACTACAACATAGATGCTATCCATACTTGTCTTTGTCTTGGGGAGTCCTACCACAAAGTCCATGCTCACACACTCCCAAGGCCTATTTGGATCTGGTAATGGCTGATAGAGGCCTCCATTGCTTGATCCTCCTTTTGCCCTTTGGCACACACCACATTGCTCCACATACCTTTTCACATCCCTTGGCAACCTAGGCCAATAGTAGTATCTCTGTACTAGATCCAAAGTTTTATTGATTCCAAAGTGTCCACTTAGGCTTCCATTGTGTTTCTCTTGTATGAGATTTTCTCTCATGGATCCTCTAGGCACACATAACTGATTGCCTTCAAATAGAGACCATTTTGTAGAGTATAATCTGCATACTGACCATGAAAATGATTCCCAAACTCCTTGCAGACCTTGTAGGCTGATGAGAAGTCTTCATCTTCTTCATAGAGATCCTTGAAACCTTCTATCCCTATGCTCTGCAATTGTAATTCTTGGATAGTCAATAACTTCTGGCTTAAAGCATCTGCCACCTTATTGAGCTACCCATTTTTATGCTTGATGGTAAAGGTAAAGGATTGGAGATACTCCATCCACTTTAAATGTCAGTTGCTAAGCTTCTCTTGAGTGTTAATGTAACTCAAAGCCTTGTTATCTGTGAACACCACAAATTCTTTTGGGAGTAGGTAATGCCTCCACTTCTTGAGAGACTGAACTAGTGCATACAAGTCTAGATCATATGTTGAATACCTCTTCTTTTCCTCATTAAGCTTCTCACTGAAAAATGCCACAGGCCTTCCCTCTTGGCTCAATACACCCCCTACTGCAATTCCACTGGCATCACACTCAAAAGTGAATAGCTTGTCAAAAGTAGGTAAGAGTAGGATGGGTTTTATGGCTACTTCTTGCTTCAATAATTGGAATGCTTCATCATCTTGTTCAGTCCATTTGAACTTAGTTTTTAGGCCTCCTTTTATAGTGTCAAGTAGTGGTGCACATATGCCACTGAAGTTCCTCACAAACTTTTTATAGAATTGGGCTAAACCATGGAAACTCCTAACTTCAGTCCTTGTTTTAGGGGCAGGCCAATTCAAGATTGCCTCCACTTTGCTTGGATCCATCTTCAAGGTTCCCTTAGACACCACAAACCCCAAGTAGACTAACTCTTGCTTCAAGAAGTCACACTTCTCTAAGTTGATTCCCAACTTCTCTTCATGCAACCTCTCTAGGACTAACCTCAAATGTTCAAGGTGTTCCTCTTTGGTTCTACTATAGATGAGTATGTCATCTAAGTACACCACCACAAATCTGCCTATGAAGTCCTTCAACACCTCATTCATCAACCTCATGAAGGTGCTTGGGGCATTGGTAAGTCCAAATGGCATCACAAGCCATTCATACAACCCTTCTGTGGTCTTAAAAGTAGTCTTCCACTCATCACCCTCCTTAATCCTAATTTTATGACAACCACTTTTAAGGTCCAACTTAGTAAAATACATGGCACCCCCTAAACAGTCCATCAAATCCTCTATTTTAGGAATAGGGAATCTATACATTATGGTGATCCTATTTATTACCCTTGAATCAGTGCAAAGTCTCCACTTGCCTCCCTTCTTTGTGTTAGCACTATCAGGACTGCACATGGGCTGATGCTCTTCTTGATCAGTCCTTGATCCAACAACTCCTACACTTGCCTTACCACCTCCTTGTTTTGATCAGGTGTGAGCCATGCTGCTTTATTAGGCAGGGATGCACCAGGTACAAAGTCTCTTTGATGACTTATAGACCTCCTTGGTGGAAGTGTTGCAGGTGCTCCATCACTCACTGTATCCTTATATTCTTGCAACATTTTCTTTACCTCCTTAGGTACCTATGTTTTCAACTTACCTTCCTTCTCCTTTGGCTTCACAAAGATAGCACATCCCACTATCTCCTCTTCATGCAGCAGGTGTAAGAACTCTTTACCAGTGTTAAGTAAGACACTAGGTGTTCTTGAGGTTCCCTCATCATTCTCTATCAGAGACTAAATCTTAAAGGTTCTGCTGTCCTTCTTAAAGGAAATGGAGTTCTCCTCTCCATCATAGATCACCTTCCTATCAAATTGCCAGGGTCTATCTAGTAGCAGATGACAACCATCCATGGGTAGCACATCACAAAGGATCTTGTCCTTATACCCTCCAATAGAAAACTCCACCCAAGTTTGTTCATTGACAAGCACACTCTGCTCTTGATTCAACCATGTCACCTTGTAAGGACTAGTGTGGGGTATCTTTGTGAGTTTCAACTTCTTGGCTGCCTCATCTGATATGATGTTATCAGTTCACCCTAAATCAACTATCACCTTGCAGATCTTACCAAGGATCTTGCATCTCACCCTAAACAATGCTCTCCTATGCTTAGGTTCATCCTTAATCAGATGTCTTATCAAGACCCTATTAAACATCAGATTTTCTCCAATTTCTGATTCAATATGTTCCACCTCAAGTGTTTTGCTGCTTGACGTGTCTTCATGGGCATAAGAAACCCTCTTTCTACTATTTGATGAGGTAGGCTTGTCAGGACATCTTTAGGCCAGGTGTCCTAATTGACCACAATTGTAGCATTTCATGGTTGCAAAGTAGGAATTACCCCTGCCGGTACCTCTGCCCCTATTTGGACCCCCTTGTGCACCTATTCCTCTAGAATGGCCTCCCCTGAGATTGGTTTCACTGTTATGCTCAATCAACTTGGACTCCCGTTGATTCCTTTGCTCATTTTCCTTGCTTTGGTAACCACCTCGGTGACTCATTTGATCTCTACCTCTGCCTCTACCCCTATTGTTGGAGTCTCCCTTCCTTTTGTTCCTCTCTTCCACCTTAGTAGCAAGTTGATGACACTTTTGGATAGTGGTAGGAGTCCATAGGCTTATCTCCTCTTGGATGTTCCACTTTAGGCCACTTAGATACCTAGCCACCTTGATAGATTCCTCTTCTTGGACTTTGGATCTAAGACAAAGCTTCTGAAACTCCTCTATGTAAGAGGCCACATCAAGATCTTTCTACTTCAATCCCTATCTTTTCTTATGAATTTGGACTTCATAATATTTTGGCAAGTAGTTCTCGTTGATCTTACTCACCATGGCCTTCCAGTTTGCAATAGGTAGCTTCCCCATGCTATTTCTCTCCTCTTGCAGGTACTTCCACTATGTCAAGGTTGCTCCCCTTAGTCTTGATTTGGCAAACTTAACCTTTTGGGATTTTTTCACACCTTCACACTCAAAATGGTTCTCCATACCCTCAATCCATTCCATGATAGTGTCAATATCCATCCTTCCATTGAAAAGTGGCAATCCTTCAAAAGATTTTGTATTCAAAGCCTTAATGGCCTTTAAAAAAGGTTCTTCATTGATCAAGGGGTCTGGTTCAGGTATGATGTCATCTATATCAATAGCTTTCTTGCCTCTATCATTGGTGTCCACACCCCAGAGTCCTTGTGCCCTCTAATCAACCACTTCTTGCAGCTTGTCCCTTATCTCACAAATAGCATCTTCAAGGAGTCTATTTTTCTCCTTTTGTTTTCTACCTCCCTAGCTAGCTCTACATTTGTGACCATTATGTTCTCCCCTACTAATTCACCAAAATATAGAGACATGCATGGTCCACCAAATCTTTAGTTTGCTCTTATACCAATCCAATGGGAATGGACTTGGCATAGACTAGCCTAGTCTATGCTCTTTGATCCTCTCCTTGGATCACCAGGTGTTCCAATCACACCCTAGGGTCTCTAGGAGTTCCCTTTCTTGTGGGATCCCCTGACCTTGCCCAATCCACTCACCAACAAAATGTGATTCTTCTCCTAAGCTCTCACCTACTCACAAACTTCAAAAACCCTTACATAGGCTAATAAGGGTTTAACTCTTCCTACACCTTCTTAGGTCCTAGCAAGGATAGGACAGGTCTTTGACATCTTTCTACAACCACTCATGTGCCCCCAAGAGGTTTTGACATTCCTTCTTGTTACCCATTTCACAATTTTGCTTTTTTCCTACAAAATAGGGCTACAAGGAATGAACCCCTATTAGGCCTCCATTCTGAACTTTTAGGGCTTCCTCTTGCAAACAATATCAAAACTAGTAAAACTTCCCAAAGGGACTACTATTCATTTATCAAAGGCTCAAGCATTTTCCTAGTTTTGGGACCCCAAGTGTTCGTACACTGCCCTACGTGAAATTAGGGTTTTTTAAGGGTTTTTAGGCCTGCCAGGGTCACAGAGTTGGTTTGATGTCTTCACCACCTTGTCTAGATTGGTCTAAGCTCCTACTTCTCACCAATGATGCTCCACACACCCCTCTTCAACTCCTCCAAAGGGTACCTCCTTCCTTGTCCTTCCTTGCTCTCACAGACCTCTACAACCTTGACCCTTCCTAGCCGAGCACAGAACAGTCTCACCTAGGAGTGGGTTCTTGAAAGGTTTTCCTCCATTTTCTAGGGCCCTGCTGCCTCTGAGACACTATACAGGGTATGTACTCCTATACCCCATGGGTTCATGGTGTTTCCACAATGGGGATAGGAGTTATCAGCCCATTTTCACAAAACAGTCCAAAACTGGACAATGAAGGAGTAGTTCACAAAATATTTACAAACACACAAAAACTTCATAATAAACCTAATATAAATGCTCAAAATGAAAGTATATACACTATACAAGACTCTCAATATAGTTTAGTTTGCAGAACAATCCATTATCAATCTTTTAATGCTCCATTTGTGCCAACTAGCAACAAAAACACAGTCACGGTCAAGGTCTTTTCCTTTTGCCGTACAATCTGACATCCAACCCCTCATTTTAGGGTTTGCAACAATTTATAATGTCTTTGTCTTGGTTTGTGTGCCAGGGTTAGGGTTCCCAATGCCAAGCTAAGGTTATGACCAATTTGGTGGAAAAGTTGCATGACAACTTTGAAAAGTTGTCATGCAACTTTTTGCAACTTTTGAGCAACTCTTGCAATGTTGCTTTTCTTGGCTTTTAGGCCTTCATTAGGCTATCCCATGGACTCAACCATGCGAAAAGGACCCCAAACTCATCAATAGGCTCACAAACCCTCAACTCCAAGAGAAAACTCAACCTAGACTTGTGAACCTAGGACCTAAACTAGGACCTAAACAAAACCAATGAGCTCTTGGCTCTTATTACATTTACATGGCTTCATGAAGAAGCAAAATCACAACAACAAAAATTGGGGGGAGCCCTTAGAAGGGTGCTCCTACACCATTGCTCAATTTGAAGGTGAATCTTCGAGTTATGTGCTGACTTCCCTTGAATCCCTCTTAAAACTAAATAAAAACTGATGTGGAAAAGAGTGAGAGAAAAATTTGAAAATACTGGAAAACTGCAATTAAACTAGGAGGTGATACACCAAAATTGTAATGGTAATAGCCTAAAAATCACAAAAATATGACAGAACTTCATCCACACAAAGTAATTTTTACTCTCCAACCACATAAATATTTATTAGGAAGGCCAAGGAGAATGTAAACTTGGAAGGAAAAACCGGTTTTCACAACCAAATTGATAAAATACCCTTTTTGCACAACCTAAAATCTGTGATTATACCAAAAGCATAAGATACATGCACATAAAAGAGACTAAAAATCAAAGGTTTTAAATAAAACACAGTAAATTTCTATCCAATCTACAAATGAACATCCACAATTACCAAGGCAAATATATGAAACTCTGAAATATTAAAGGAAATCTGCTATAAAACTAAAATACTAAAGTGCTAAGATACAATGCTTTTTTGCAAAAATGTGTATGAAAAAAGAAAGAACCAAGGGGAAAAACAAGGAGAGAGAGAGAGAGAGAGAGAGAGAATATAGATATCATGATGAATATCTCCTCTAAAAACCCTAAAAAAGAAAGACCTGCATGAAACTCTTTCCTTGGGCGAATTTTGCCCAAAAATGCATAGAAATTCATGCATAATCTGTAAAAATAATATCTCATGGCCCAAAAGTAGGACTCTACCTGATGTAAAATGAAAAGAAACCCTCACTGCTGAATATAGAACTGCTAGTCTCACCCAAACAACTCCACTAAAAAAGAAAAACCCACTGTCTAAAAATTTGCATGAAACTCTAGAATCTCCTTTCATTTTGAAACTTCTATTGAAACTAATTGTGGAAATGATCTCCCTATTTCATGAGCTTTTCAATGGTATATAACACTTAATTCTTTCATGCAGAAATCAACTCCTCGTTTGCAAGCAACCAGTTCTCTCGATCACTGATAATACCTCAATCACCGAAGGCAATTCCATTGGGTCATCGACAAGATAATCAAACAACTATCTTGATCATCCAATCTTCCTTGATCTCTTTCTACATTTTGCTGCTAGATCTTCAGGAACTTGCTCGATCTTTAAAACTCTATTTTTTCTTCAAAACGGGGCTACTTCTAAGTCTGCAGACCCTTTCCATGTGTTATAACAAGATGTTTTCATAGATCCAACTAAGCACCACCTTAACCACCATGTCCTCAGTCACCAAGTCACGGTGAGTATTCGGTGATCTTGCTCTCATCGTGACATAGGGACAATCATATGATCTTTCTTGATCTGTATTGATCTTCCTTAATCTACATGCCCTTTAACCTCTTTGAACAACTCTCTCTTATGCCATGGTGTCACCATGTGGCACCCTCTGGTTCGCTCATGAGATTCGCCTATCTATCTATTTGGACCTTCCACTAGACCTGGGCCCACCTTGGTTCTTCTTCTATGTTCTGCCATGTGGCACATCCTGATATGCCTATGAATCCACCTAGACTGTCACTTCAACTGCCACCTCATCAGTCTCCAAGTCACAGGGGATAACTATTGAGCATCTTCATCCTGTGATATAGCGACAGTCGTTGATCCTTCCTCAAACTACTTGATTCTTATCTTACCTAAGCCGCTCACCTTTTCTACACATGCTTTGTTGCCAAGTCACAGAGATAACTAGCGAGATTCTTTCTATAGGGGTATAGCGATGGTCGTTGGATCTTTCTCATCACCATTGATCTTTCTTGATCTGCATGCCCGTTAAACATTTTTTGATCTACTCTCCTCTGTCACATGTCACCATGTGACACCTTTTGGTTCACTCATGAGATCTGCCTGGACACCACCTGTCTGTCGGGCCTACCATTGGACTTGCCCACAACCCGCTCTCAGATCCACTTGGACTGCCACTAGACTTGGTTTTGTTGGATATCATTCTTTCGGTCATACTACTCCCTTAGAAAGTCATTTACAAGTCTCATCGAAACTTCAGTTTCATCGATGCCTTTATTTTGATGGAAATGATGCCTTCGGTGAAACCTTTTTGAGACTCATCATAGGCAAGGTCTTCTTAATAAGTCACCCATCTATGCTATGTCACTAGCCACTGGGCCGCCACCTTTCTGCCACCTGTCCTACCATATCATCAATTGCCAAGTCACAATGATAACTATCGAGCATCTAACCATCACAACATAGTGACAGCCATTGGATCACTGCGATCTATGTCCGATTTTCCTTACTTGCTTGTTGGTTAATTTGGGGTGATTTGCTACTAGACTTTGTCACGTGTCACCACATGTCACCTTCTAATTTTCTCAGAGTCCACCTCAGCACCATTTGACCTGCGACCTCAACTTCCACCTCATCAGTCGCCAAGTCGCGAAGATTAATAGTCGAGTACTTTCGCATAGTTGTATAGAAATGACTGTTAGATCCTTTACAACTTGGTCACTTGTTAATTTTCCCTTTTACTACAAAATTTGGCTGTTTTGAGATGCACGTGCACGCGGGGGGGGGGGGGGGGGTGGCGGGCACCACTTCCTTAATTAGTCATTTGCCAAAAGCCCATAAGCTTTGACACTATAGTTACATGTATTCTTATATTTAAATGTGATAAACTCCCTTTGTGCGGCCAATGTGGGATAAATGTTCTTCATGCATGGGCCTTTCCATCGGGTCATTGGTGTAACATAAAACCATGAGTACCGATGATTGATGACTATACACACTACTTTGCACTTTCCATTGGGTCATCGGGACAACATGAAATAACTCATTTCAATAGTTGATGACTTCCTCCAGTCCATCTACATTTCTATTGGGTCATCGGGGTAGAGTAAAACCGGTTGTTCTGATACCCGATACAACCGCTCCACACCCATGATTGCTCGTTGGGGTAAATCTTGCTAATCAGGGTAGGTCTCTCCAATAAGGCAAAAATTCAACAATATCATTTTAGGAGACCCAACAAGCTTGATAAGCCACACCATTTTTGCAATAAAGCATAAATATCTCTATGATCTACAACATGCTGAGCTCAACTCTCATGGGAGCCACACTTTAACTCACATTTTGTCTTACATTTCCTATATCTACACATGAAGCAAACAAGTTAGACAAAAACAGTGCATTTATTCCTAGTTCATGATTTGATCTTTTAAAAATGACTGAATGCAAGGCTTCATTAGGGAATCACACCAGAGAACCGGTTGAACCTTGAACCTTGAACCGATTTGTGAATGGTTCAAAACCGTGGTGACCACGGTGGGACCTTCTTGTTAAATAACTTTACAAGCCATGACTCACACAAGAGAAACTAGTTGAACCTTGAACCTTGAACCAAAAAAGGTTCAAAGGTTCAAGTTCAATACAAATTATAACAATGCGCTTGCCTTATCAGAAAACAAAGCCACGAAGAGAATTCCTTAAAGCAAGGCCTCATTAGGTCACCAATTTTAGCATGTGCAAAAATTTGGTAACAATAACAAGGTGAAGCCATGTCAATATGTCTAGATCCAAGTCCTATTAGTGGTCAAGAAGCAACATCATGTGTATATTTCAATGTAAGCACATGATTTGAGAAGACATCCATTTTATAAAGGCCTCATGCAAGTAGAATTCATCAACCCTCCTTTTACTGCATTATTATCTAAGAAGAAATGTTAATCGCGAGAGACACATTCTCTCATGTTTGAGAATTTATAGTATGAGTAATAGTGAATTAAAGCATTGACATAAAAAAGAGAGTTTGTTTATTAGATGTTAGATATTTTAATTTATCTATTTTATTCATATTAAATAATGTAACCAGATGGACAAATGGTTAAGATTAGTTAGGCTTTAAATTTTTAAATAATTTTAAAGAGTTGATTTATTCCATATATAATCATTTAATTAGAAAATGGGTTCTAATTTTAAGATACTATACATTGTAATGTCTTTTAAAATATTATACTAAAATATTCATAACA
Source organism: Cryptomeria japonica (assembly GCF_030272615.1). Classification (NCBI taxonomy): domain Eukaryota; kingdom Viridiplantae; phylum Streptophyta; class Pinopsida; order Cupressales; family Cupressaceae; genus Cryptomeria; species Cryptomeria japonica. Next base: position 147,750,259 of record NC_081415.1, read on the forward strand.
ATGAAATAATGTAATCATGGTCAAAAGGTTGGTTACAAATATATAGCCTTTTCCCTTTTAGTTAAATTTAAATTTAATTAAAAATCCCCTTGCATTTAAATAAATCATTATTTATTTATAAATAACCCCCCACTTGCAAAATCCTACAAATGCAAGTTGCACCTTTTTGGCTAAAATAAACCTTTTATTTTATCTAAAAATACCTATTATCCCCCCACTTGCATTATCCTAAATTTCTCATTAGCATCCTAATATCCTTCTAGAACCTATCTAATCTCCTCACTATCCTAATTAATCCACTTTTTTTTTTCCAAGGTTGCTCACACATGTGTGAGCACATATCCCCCTTCCCCCTAGGACCTTTGTTACTCCCAAGGTGGGACCACATTGACTTTTCTAAACCTACAAATCAAGGACCATATTGATCCTCACCCTCTCCCCCTTGTGACATTTGTCACAAGACTAAGCCTTCCAACCTGGGACCACATTCCTCCTTCAATCTTGACCCTTGATTAATAATCAATCTTGACCATTGGTTTTCAAGCCTTCAACTCTATAAATTTAGCCTCTATCTATCAATCAAGGAGATACTTTTATGATAGCCTTATAAGGCCCTTTTGATTCTAGATCAATCATCTCATGCATCAAACTTATAGTCATTTTTCAGGTTATCAAGGAGCTCAATTTGTCTTAGTCTCATATCTTGCATTCAATCTTACATTTCATCTTTTCATATCATTTGATCATCTAGCTAGGATCTTAGTTGCATTCATTTTGATCTTGGCCTATCCTTTAATGTTTTTCTTTAGGTTGACATCTAAAAGATCAAGTGCTTTTCCAAGTGAGAGGCACCTTGAATCTTGAAGATCCTTGGAGATAGAGGAACATGAGACGCGCTTGGGGTTCTTGATTTTGAAGCTAACTTAGTTTAGTTTCTATTTGTATTTCTAACTCTAACATAATGTTTCACATGTGTGTTTGATGTTGTTTGATTCTCTTGTAGATTCCACACTTAAGAGCACACACACACACACACAATATATATATATATATATATATATATAAAGCCTAATGGCTATAAAATAAGACACTAGTAATAGCATTTTAACAACATATTAAACACAAACTACTAGTAGGAAAAAGTACCAACAATAATAGCCATCCGAGAGATTCAAAATAAAATTCTTAAAAGTATTAACTAAACAACTATAATAGTTATAATAGAGAGTTTTAGAACCCCAACTATAAATGACATAAAACAGAAAGAACAGAAAATAGGGATGAAGCCTTGATGGTACTTGTGGATTTTGCATCCAGCCTGCTGAAAAATGTTTGCCTAGTTTTTGGTTAGAAACTTATATAGTTTCTTGCAGTTTTCATCATCCTTGCCCTTTTGGTCTACCAGTTCCTAATGCATCAGGCATAGTGTGATGGTAGAACTGTGCATAACTCTGAGCCCGAACCTAGAGAAGGAGCTCATTTTTCTTTCCATGTCTGTCAACCTCAGATTGGTCTTGATCAATTTTGCTTCCAATGTTGACCACTTAGAACAAGTCCCTCGTGCTTTTTGACAAGTGGCATCCAGATCTTTGATAGCTTCATCTTCCTCATCGGACATCATCTCTTAGGTGAGGTCGATATGTGCAACATTGGTAGAATTCGAGACTTAGGTTGAACTATTGGTGGTATCAGAGGCCTCCTCACCCTTTTCCTCCTCCTTACTCACCATAACCTTCTTACATTCTTTGACAAAATTTTCAATTTCATGATCTTTGTCCCCTTCAGAGCCAAAGTTATCAATAATTTTCCTCCTTCCCACATAGCGCTTCCTAGAGGCAAGCCTGTTAGAACGCCTAGGGGTATTGGTATCTTTTGCCATCTCCTCTTCTGAGTCTACTTCTTGCAAAATAAATTCGGCTTTTTTGGACCTGGATTTATACAGGGTAGCAGGGAGGAGTTTTTTTTATCTTAGTAGTAGACTCAGAATCAAGAGTTTTGTGAGTCAAGGTCTAAGGTAGATCTATTGACATCAAAGGTTAGGTCTCTTAATGCATTTCTTTTGGCTAGGGCTAGAGAGATCCTAAAAAAATAAATAGAGGGCAAGTGAAATGACTACTTTTTGAACGATAATAGGGTGCGGTGGGCAGAGGGTTAATTGGAAGCGGTAAAGACAGAGGATGAGGCCCTAGTAGATAGGAATGGGATTTTTTCCAGGGATTTAGCACCATCAATCGCCTCCAAAACAACATTTTCCAAGGAGTGGAGGAGGAAGAACAAGAAGGAAATCCTGGAATTGTTACGGAAGTGGTTAAGCAAAGGGAAAGTGTTTGTTATAATTATTAAATATGTATTATTTAAGTGGATTGCTTGAAAAATTAGATAAAAATCTTTGATAATGATCTTATTAAAGATATGTATGATAGTTAATATCCAACAATTAAACATTAAATGAAAGGTAAACTTACCATCACTATTAATAAATAAACACAAACACAATAAAATATAACATAAACAATATATTATTAATAAATATTAATTAATAAATTATTTGATAAATATTATAAAAACACACAAAATATGATGTAAATTATTATTTACATAAATATAAAATTTAATATATTTATTAGTTAAATAATATATATCTTTCCAAAAATAGGGGTAAAAATTTATTAATCAAAAAGAACAAATTATAGAAAGAAGGCCAAATGGCCAACAAAGAACAAGAAGTTACATAACCCTATAAGCCAGCAAAAGTTGGTCCAATAAATCTGAATAATTCATAGGTAAGTGGTCCGTATACCAAAAATTCCAATCTGACATATGATCAGAGGCCCACTTGGCCAAACAATCCACCACTGAATTCCATGCATGAGGAATATGAAAGAATACAACATAATCTAAAGATCTACTCAGTTTAAGGACCTGTCTAGTAAGCATGACCAAATGCCAATTCACATCATCCACTCGTTGAGCCTGCAACAAATTCACCACCACTTGAGAATCAAATTCACAAACAATCCTCTGCCAACCCAAAGTATTGTTGGAATCAAGAAACATTGAGAGGGGGGGGGGGGGAATCACTGTTAAGCAAAATTTAAGTTTATTAATTTGTTCATTCAACCACTTAATACATTGAACCAAAAGAAAGATGCACGAACACAAAGCAATCAACCACAACAACATAGCGCAGATATTTTATACACGAAAAACCTAGTTAAGGGAAAAAACACGGTGGGGATGAAACCCACAAGATGAGTATACTCAAATATAAATTTTTACAATGAGAATGCACATGCATTCAGGCACATTGCCTAGAGTTCATTGTAGACACCTAAAAATGTCTCTTTAATTCTACACTAATTATTCGTTTATTTTATTAAGTAATTATTTGATTAAACTAACTATTTCTTCTAGTCATCACCCTCCAAAACTTCTAATAATTCTATTTCTATTCTCAAATCATTTTAATTAGTTAATCATATCCCAATCATTAATTAAATATCAATTATTTAATTAATTATGACATTTTTCTTAGTTAAATAATCTTTATTATTTAATTAATTCAATCTCCTAAGTTTAAATAATTCTATTAAAATTATTTAAATTAATTAACTTATTCCTCCAATTCCCCAAATTATAATTTCAATTAATTCCATCTAATTTCATTTCACATTTCTCCCAAATTCAAATTTCACTTCATTTCATCTAATTCCAAATCACCAAATTTACATTTTCCCCAAATATGAATTTCAGTTAATTTCATGTGCATTTCAGCATTCAAATGACCAAATTCAAATCCAAATTGAAACTGAAAATCAAATTCAATTTCAAATTCCTACAACACATGCTAAAATCAGAAGTGATTGATCAAATCAGTTGTCTAATTAGTTAACTCAGTTAACTCATCAATCATCCTTTTTAACTCAAAATCAATTCAGTCATCTCCCCAATCTATTCAATTCACTAATCAATCAAGTGAGTTGACTAATCCATCTATTCAATTCACTCCTAAATCAATTCAGTTGACTACTCAATCAAATGAGTTAACAAATCAATCAATTAAGTTCACTGATCAATCAATTTCAGTTGTCTATCAATCAACACTTGAGTTTAAATCCTCACCCCTTCTATGTTGAAAATCTATAAATTCAACCTCTTTTCTCATTTCAATCTAGAGAATCACAGTCTTCAAATTTTTTTCTTATTTTATGTAAGAAATCAGTGCAATACTTGAGATCCACCTACATCAACAACAATGGAGAAGAGAAATGGAAGCCATGCTACGCCAATTGAGGGAGTCTTAGATAAATCATTTAAATTCAATTGATAATTGGCTTTATTTCATTGTTATTTAGGAGTAATAATTGGATTTAGAGTTGTGATTCACTCTTTGATAATCCGATTTAAGCAATTTTTGCCTATTTACTACCTAAGTACATTCGGTGAACCTGACATGAAACACTCTAACCTTCATTTCTATTTTGACAAAATTTGTAGATCCGTACATGCACAGAAAACTGGATATCGCAATTGCATACGCAGAAATTCGCAATTGCTGATATCATATCGCAATTTCTCTGATATCATATCGCAATTGATGAGACAAGATATCACAATTGCTTAAATAGGTCACAATTGTTCTTAAGGATTGCAAATTTTAAAAAAAATGTGTCGTTTTTACATTATTTTGTATTGCGCATCTAACCCTGAAAAAAATAATTTTCACATATAAAATGTATCTAATCCAATGGTAGGAAAGGTGACATTCTGAATTTCAGGTGCAAGAAAGGAAAGAAGAATAGGAGACAACAAAAGGCTTATTAAAGACTTCTAAAGGCTGAAAGGGAGCTTCGTGAGATCGAAGAAAGAGAGGAGATCGCTCAGTATCACAGAACCATCCATCGCTTTTTAACCAAATACAAATTCTTTGATGAGATTGATGTGTTGGCTCGCATAGTGTTGAACAATATCATTGCAGAATAAATCTTCTATCTTCTGTCTTTTTCTTTTATTTTTTTGTTAAAAGGTCGAAAAAAAAAAAATAAACAAAAAACAAAAAAAAAATAGAAGTCGCAATTACTATCACATCGTATCACAATTGATCAGTCATCATGTCGCAATTGCTTACATAGTAATTCACAATTGGTGGTGTATCATTTCACATTTGATATGATATCAATTCGCATTTGATAGATTTAGTTTTTCATTTTCTATTTTATTACTGTTCTGGTTTTTACCAGAATACCTTTCTGTCTGTGAAAAGGTAGAACTCTGTAACCTAAAAATTAGGTTGGATAGCCCATCGTGTGTTGACTAACATTATTATTTTTCTGCAGGGGTAGCTTAGAAACACTTCTTTTTGATGCTTTAATAAAAGAACAAAACAACTTTCATCATTGCTATGCTGGTTAAAATAAACACCATGCATGTGTGGAGCAACATCTCCACTTAGAATAGAACATCATTGCAATGGAAGGTTAAAAAAAAAAATTGTTTTTTGTGTCTTTGAGGAGATAGGTATTATGCTCTCCCCTTCAATGGGTGATAAAAAAACCAAACTCTCTTCCTTCATTCTTTCTTTTATTTTCTGCAATTAAATCCTTTAGAAGGCATGCCCTCCTGAGTTGCCCTTAGGGCACCATTAAGGCTAGTGAGAGGGGAACAACCTAAGTGGCCAACGGCTAAAGCCAATTAATACAAGTCACTATAATCAAATGCGTATGTGATAAAAATCATGTGTGATGAGTGTTACATGATGTCACAACAATGTTATGCCTCCCTCAGTGCCTATATGGTACGTTAAAATCTGTAGAGTGTAACCTCTACAGACTGGGAGACCTCCCTCAATGGAGTGTAAAATGTTGCTGATTGTGACCACTTGAACATAACCCTGTCTAGCTAAACACCATAAAAATAAGAAGCCAAGCCAAGTCAGTAACCAGACACTTGTTTTATCACAATGCAAGGGTGGGGAAGAATCTAAGAATCTTCCCCCAAGACACTCACCATAAATCTCCTAGGATAATGGGCCAATTGAGGAGCAATCTTCTTTGGTCTAAATTCTAGAAAAAGGCAAAAAAATGGGTGCACCTTAGGGTATGATAGGGTTGTTTGAGCTGACAGAGTATGAAGATGTGAGTTGTGATAATACTTGTGACCTTTTGACCTTAGGAGAGTCTGCTTGATGTGATATTGAATTGCCCAAATACAATGAAAACAAAATGGGGTCTTGAAAAAGACTCCAACATTCATGGGAATTTGAAAATAGTTCCTTAAACAAGTATTCTTTCAATGGTTTTGATGTGACTGTTGTGTCCTTTGCTATACTTCAACAAATTCAAAATATTGGAAGATTCAAATCAAAATAAAGTCAAAAGTTTTAGTTTTCAACAAGAAAAATAAGTGCCAACAACAAAACCAACGTCAGAACTGAACCTTTTGGAAAAATCCAAAGATGATGAACATGTTACTTTCGAGTGATCATAGGTCCTAGGTATTCAATTCATGTAGAAGTTCCATTAGAATCATCACACAAAGGCCTCACACAAGTCATTTCACCAAAGTACCTTAAGATTAGTGTTGCATTAGATTATAGAAATCATACCTAAGTCCATGGGTATTAGAGGAGATGGAGAATTCCCATTCGAATAACTAGATCTTGGACCAAACACTGGCCAATTACAAATAATTGATGGTTTAGATAAGCTCACTTGGGAAGTAAGAGTTAATCATGCCTAATATGATGCAGTTGAGGCCATCATAGATGATGAAATCCAAAAGTCTGTTCCCCTTGATGAGAAATTAAGGAAAAAGATACAAAGAACAGATAAAAAATAAGCCATTAGACAATTGCTAGAAAAAAAATTAGCAACATTATGCAAATTGTGTTAGAAAAAGAAAAAGTATCCATCATTTTAGGTGTCATTCATTCATTCCTAGAATCTGCATTATCTACATAGTAATCTTCAATGCATGGGTCTAAAAGTAAATCATCAGCTCCCATTTGAACAACCAAATCTTGGGGCAAACAACGTTCAATTAGAATAATTGGCGGCTTAAATACCCTTGCTGAGGAATTGATAATTGTTCAAAGCCAATATGACATAGTCCAGGCTATCATAGATGAAGAAGTTTGAAAATCAATACAGATAGACATAGACCTAGAAAACCAAATTAAAGAAGAGGCAGAGGTTGAAGCTTTCTGGCAATACGTTGAAAATCTCATGTCCAAATTTCGAAATCCTAGATAGTGAGTCATCATTTATAGATCACGTTGTCTGCATTTTAGAGTGTCATAGAAACATATTTAGTTGCATTTAACTAAGTCTTGCATGCACATATTAGAGAGTCAAGATCACTTCGAAGCAATATTCATGCCATTAACACATGCCCAAAAGGCCAAAAATCAAATGGATCCTAGCAACAACCCCTTGGTCAACCCAACATGGAATATGAATCTATCCACACAACAACAAAAACATAGTTACACACCCACAACAATGTCAACAAACCTGAACAAGATGCCTTCCCTTGATGAAATATGACATAATTTGACAAAGGAAGAGCTCAAAGCAGCCCAACAAGATCCTGCAATATTAATGATCCTCAACACTCTCATTAATAGTGACAAAGATAGGTATCTCACTCTCTTAGTACAAAATGGGACCAAACTACCTCCAAGGGTAGATATTTCAATAATACTGCCACAAGGTATGACATTAAACCAGCATATACCTCAATTACCCATTACAACGCAGACACAAGCAACAATTGCTACAACAACACAAGGTATATTTCAAAATGCAAATATGGCTACAACCTCAATACAGTCAATAGTGACACCACCAAGTGCCAATCTTACAACATGGGCAATGCCAAGTATGATGCTAAAAGCTCCAATATCTCACACCACTACCTTGGAAAATATAACTCAACCAATAGTTTCGATTGGTTCCTCCTACAATAGTCAGAATGTAAATCTAGGGATAATGAGCTTTGCTCAACCAAACACTACTCTGCAATTTACATACTTCACACTACATGCTAGGACTTATGGTACACAGTTACCTATTTTATCTACATTTCAACAAGCTCAAAGGTACTCAAATACTATTCCTTTTGTAGGGAACATTAATCAAGTCAACACACCAATAACCCAAACAAAACTTCTGACTCAAGAAATGGAGAACCTAAAAAAAAAAATGGCCAATATACAAGTGGGGAATGATAAAAAGAGCTATACCATGGAAGATCTTTGTTTGTATCCTTTTGACAGAAAATTATACATGCCACCTTTCCCCCACATTTTGAAACACCAAAATTTGACAAATATAGAGGGAAAGAAGATCCTTAAGATCATATAAGAGAATTCTTCATGACATGCATTGAAGTAGCTCACAATGATATATACTTGATGAGATTATTTTCAAAAAGCCTGGGAGGGTCAACACTAGAATGGTTTTCACACCTACCGCCAAAAATTACTTCATGGGGAGAATTAGCGGAGTTGTTTATATCCAACTTTGTCTTCAACATAGATAATCCAATCACATTAATGGATTTATGTTCCACGAAACAAAAAGAAGGTGATACTTTTGCTACATTCCTACAAAGATGGAGAGGCCTATAGCATAGATGCCTCGGTCACATCCCTGAAACGGGACAAGTAGACATCTTTAATGAAAATCTTGTGCCTCCGATTAAATATCCATTACAAATACAATGCTTGAATAATTTCAAAGACATAACAAAAAAGGCATCAAATGTGAAAAAGGCCTATTAGAACAAGGGATATTGAAACACCAAAAGGATAGTTGACCAACCATCAACACAAGCAATGAAAGACCAAGATATTGGTCTAAAAATAAAAATATCACAAATGACGGAGTTGTTGACGCACATATTGTGAACAAAGCTCAACCAACAATATCTTTATAAGGGTCAGATGATAAGAACCAGTCTCAAACAAATGACACCAATGTGCTACAGTCAAATAATCCAAGGCCTCCAAGGATATGCGCACCTAGAAGGAACTTCACACCCCTTGGAGAACCTATTGAGTCAGCACTGAAGAAAATACAAAGAAATGCTATAACCTTATCGAAAGCTAGGCCATATGAACTAGGTCCATTTAATCCTACTTGGTGGAATGACAATGACTTTTGTGAATATCACCGTAATAAGGGTCACAAGATAGCAACCTGCTACAAATTGAAAAACCTCATCCAAGATCTCATAGATCAAGGTGATATTATAGTGGATAATAAAGCACAAAATATAAATCATACCATTTTCAAATATCCTTTTGTCAAGCATGACAAAGGAAAGGCTTCCAGTTCTAATGCACAAGACAATACTACCAATTATACCAATGTAGCATTTGACTATGCCATTAACACAGAAAGTGAAGGACATGAAATGGTAGCTACAATCACAGTGAATCCTAAAAGTAGAGATTGTGTCCTCAGTACAAGAAGGTCAAAAGTCACATTACAAGGAGTACCTCTGAACTAGCCTTCAAACTAGCAACTATAATATGGTGGATCAATTGAAGAGAATTCCAGCCCAAATTTCATTATTTGAGTTGTTCTGCATATCACTAGCCCATAAAGCAGTCCTAGATAAAGCCTTACAAGATTTGGTTGTTGCTAGGGACATTGATGAGAACACATTTCAATCAATGGTGGGAAACTTATCAACCTCAAAGGTCACATTCATTGAACAAGATGTTCTTGCAAACTGACTCATGCTTGATGATCCGTTGCACTTAGAAGCTTTCATTTACCGAAAAAGGGTTCGAAGAGTACTAATAGATGGTGGTGCGGGCCTCAACATATGTACTCTACGTTTGATCAAAGCTTTGGGATATTACGAACATTATATTGACTCTACTAAGAGAATCAATATAAAATCCTATGATGATGTGGAATGCCCTTCCAAAGGTATGGTGACTTTACCAGTACAAGTAGGACCGACTACAACAAATATCGCCTTCCAAGTACTAGATAGAGAACTGGGGCACAATATGTTGTTAGGTCACCCATGGATACATACAATGCATGAAGTACCATCAAATTTTCACCAATGTGTAAAGTTCCCATATAATGGTATAGAGATCACTATCCATGGTGACTAGAATCCTTTCCAACATTGTAATCATTTAAGGGCAAGCTTAGACAATCAGGTACCAAACAATTTGGAAGCTCCTATTCACCTACAAATGGAATCATTATCAATTAAAGAAATAGAGAAAAATACACCAACCACATCTTCTTTGCATATTAAAGAAGTTGGTTGTGGAGAATATTCCATTTCGAGCACATCAGACAATAAACAATCATCATTTTCTCCCAAGTCCTTTGGGAAGCCTCAGAACACAACAATGAAGCAAGATAAAAGAAAAGAAAGAGTAAAATATTCAGATTCTTGTTCCTTCATTAGATGGAGAGATATACAAGAAGTATCTCTAAATGAAGATATTAATCACTGGATATATAGAGAAGAGGATGACATGGTACTACCCAGGATACCTGTACATCAATATAGAAATGACTTCAAGATGTTACAAAAACATGGATATGATGGCACCATAGGATTAGGGCTACAAAAACAAGGAATATTAGAACCTGTTTTACCAAATGAAAACCCAAAGAATGAAGGCTTGGGATATAAATATGTGCCACCAATAACAAAAGCTAGACAACGAACATTGGATATATTGAATAGGCCAAAGGTACCCTTAGATTTCATACCTATAAACCAGATGGATTTCTTTCCACATCAAAAAAGAAAGAGACTACCAACATCTCCTATCACAGAATCATATGGTGAAGACATGAGACAACTCCTGCAAGAACCTACCACATAGACATCCAGCAGTACAATACCTGAGTCATCTGTGCAAGCAAACATAGAAAAAGATACATTCTTAGCACCAATAGATGAACCAAATCCTTGGTTATTATCAATAATTTTGCCAAGAGAAATAACTTCAGCACCTCCATTTCAATCAGATGAAGAAAGACTGCAAACACTAATACCAGGCTTAAGAAGGGTATGTTGGGACTCATTAAATTTGAGTCAAGTTTAGAGGCCCATCTCAAAATTTTGATCCGCATTTATGAATGATCATAAAATGAGTTAGTTTGGCCTCTGAAGTGATGTGCAACTTTTAGAATTCAGTTTGGACCAGTTTATCAGGTACCCATTTCGAGGGGTGAGCTGAAAGTTCATTTTAGGCACAAATGCAGATTTTATTAAGTAGCCTACTTTGAGTGCTTATATCTTTTTCCCCGTTGATCATCATGAAGAATTTAAAAATGGATTTGATTCTATGCATAAATTTGAGTCAGTATGCAAATTTTCAAGTCTTTATGAATCCATTTGCTTAGTTTTTAAAGTTCAATCCGTTTGCAGTTTGTGAGTGTTGACTATTTCGTGTTTTAGCTGCTAGTCGGAGCCCTGTTGTGCATAAGTTTAAAACTTGCCTCAGTGAGTGTCATGATAGAGCATTTGTTCCAAGTTATTATTTCTATAAATGAAAAGCTATGTTTCCAGTTTCAAGCTCCTACCAATCCATTTAGTTGGTTTTCAAAAGGGTTTATTGAGCCATTGTTTTTAGTCTTCCATACTTTCATTGCTATATCAGTTAAACTAGCCATTTTCATGACTGCACCATTCGCACCCAGTCAATCTTTTGATCAAACTGAGAATTCTAAGTTTTGATATGTACTTCAAGGTACCTATGTCTCAAATATTAGGGTCTACAAAGATCATTTGATATTTTTAAGAAAGGCATCATGAGTTGCCTGAGCATTGACTTCATCAGGTCCGCAGTGTCGACAAAGCCAGTTGGTCATCTTTGATCATTAATATCTCTTCACTTAGGATTCATCTTGAAAAACCATTTGGTAGAGTTCATGCTTGTATATCAGAGTACACACCTGTCAAATGGTGTGGTCCAAAAAGGTGTTTTGACTAGTTTGAAAATTACATCTTTGCGATTAAATGCGAAAATGTGGCGTAAGCACCTGAAAGTTGCGAAACTCCATTTGATGATCCGAAAATGGTGTCGATCGATTCTAGAGGTATGTTTAAGGTTCGTGAGGCATTTTAGAGTTTAGTTGCATGCAAACAAAAAAAAATTTAGCCGAACCCACTTTGGGGCCCGACCCGGCTCATGCTCGTGTATTGATTTTATTGGCGACTTGGCTCACTGTGAGAATTTCATAATATCTAAATTTGGATTGTGAAAAAGAGACATGTTATAAGAGTGATGATGATAAAGACCAACTCAATGGCAGTGGTAATGGAGAAAAATTAATTTACAAGGGCTCTCCATGAACTCGAAGTCTTTCAGAAAAAAGGGGAGATAGAAGCTTTTGATTCATATCAAAGAGATCTTCACAAAGAGTGAGAACAGTTTAGTGGCAAATGTTTTCAACAATTATATGTATTCCAAAAGTAGTTTATTCATTTGCAAACAAGCTGCAAGCAAGGAATCCACAATTTTCATATATGAAGGAGCTGAAGTATGTGACCCATCGCATAAACGAGTCAATGAGACTTTATCCACACTCACCTGTATGTGAATATTCTACTTTTTAATTAGACAGGCTCAAGAGGTTGATATTTTTCCTGGAGGTTATAAGGTGGATGTTGGTCAGGATATAATGATTTCTATTTACAACATCCATCATTCACCAATGGTATGGGATATGGCTGATGAGTTCATACCTGGGAGGTTTGATTTGAATGGTCCTGTGCTAAATGAGACAAACATAGACTTTAGGTTCATACCCTACAATGGTGGACCATGTAAGTGTGTAGGCAATCAGTTTGCATTGCTGGAATCACTGGTTGCATTGTCAATCCTATTGCAGAACTTCAATTTTGAGCTCGTTCCAAATCAAACCATAGGCATAACCATTGATGCAACTATTCATACTACCACAACGATTTACATGACAGTAACCAAAAGACAAAATAGAGTTCTCGAGCTCACAATAATATATTTGAATTTAGACATGTTTTGTCCCCATAAAGATTGGAATCCTGGATTATAGATCACACTTTTTAAGTTTGGAAAGTGATCGAGGAGATATAATTGTACATGTGACTCCAGTGTAATAGATACAAAAATATTCTCATGCTTTATATGGCGAGTCCCCAAGATGTCAGTTTCTTGTAACCCAATGCAAGTTTGATTGCCAAGGCATCTTCTTTCCTTGTGTAGTGGCTGAAAAGAGGCAACGTGAAGTTTAAAACAAATGCATTTGGTAAGTGTAAAACCCCCTCCTTCAGCGTGGATATTCAAAGCTTCAAACAAATGATATTGGCAGGTGTAAGTTTCCAGTATTCTCCTGTGGTGCGCTATGGAATAGAAATGGGCAAAGGCATTTAACAGAAACTTCAGCAAAACACCATTAAAAGTCTGAGAAATTGCTTCAAAAGTGTAGTCCCAGGCGAAGTGCATTATCCCACATTCGCTAGGAAATAGGATTTTATGGTATTTATAACAAATAACCTACTCATTCATAGTGTCAAAGCCTCAAGAGGCTTTTGATGAATGGTGTCGGTTGGGTGCCCAAGCGAACCCCACGCATGTGGGCGCGCTTCCTAAGGCAACCAAGGAGGCCGACAAGTGGCCACAGGTGGACCCCACGAAAACACGAATTTCAAGGCAAGAAAATTTTGCAGAGGAAGAGTGGATTAACCAACGAGCAAGTTGAGGAGATCGGACGGTGCGCGTGGATTCGCGAAGGGAAGTTGCTCGAAGAATACCCTTCGCGAAATAGCCAAAAGCACATGCTGAAAATGAAGGCTAAAGACCATGCAGGTTGCAAGAGATCCAGTGGCTCACGTGAATTCGGAGCCTGAAGATGCACGCCGGTTAGCCATCGCGAAATGGCAAAAGGTGATGTTGCTGGTCTGATGGCGGTTTAGCAGGGAGGTCCCGGTTAGGTGGCAGTCCAGTGGTAGGTCCAGGTGGCAATGATGAAAAAGTGACATGGCATTCAGGTGGCAGTCCATGATGGGCCCAGTGGATTTTAATGAAACTTGCTTGTTCGATGAGACCTGTAGACCGCTCGTCGAAGAAGAAATTCCATCGACAGACTGAGAATAGACTGCTGAGGTGGCGAACACGTGGCAGACCCAACAGATAGGTGGCGATTAGTAGACCCTACGAACCAATCAGAGACCACCACATGGCAGGGCGTCAAGCTAAGAAAGAGGGAAAAATCAAAGATAAAATCAGATTTAATATATAGTTGAAATTATATGAAAATTCAAAAAATTTAAATGACAGAGGCATTTTGAGAATTAATTCGCCCAAAGGCTTATTTTTGGCCAAAATACCAATTATTATATATCACCGAAAATCTCTCGAGATGAGGATTCCAGACATGGAGTTAGTTTCAACAAATTTGGGATATTTCGAGAGAAGTTTGCATGGGAATGAACTTCAGTTAGAGAAAAGGGACACTTGGCAATTTTGGTTGTAGACCTAATTTTTTTCCCTCTCCTTCTTATTCCAATTTTCTTCTCATTGTAAGGGTTCCAGAATTCTATGAGAGTGGCTCCAGTTTTCATGGCTTCCAGTTTTGAACTTGTTAACCCAAATGTGTAAAATTCTTTGGTTTGTTTCAGGGTATAGAGATAACTTTGCAGTCTTGGAGATGTTTTTTAGTTGCAGGTTTTACTTGTGTTAGGCATGAGTAAATTCCACACAGTATTGTCTCTAGGCATGTATTTCATTGTCATCAATTGAATCCTTAAGGAGGATGAATTCTATCAATTTCAAGGAGATTGTTGTGGCTGTTTGTAGGTATCCTTCAATGAAGGTTGTAAATTCTATAGTCAGTCATAAATGATGAAATATGTATCCAAATCTGATAATTTTGTGAATGAATCAAATAATGCATTAGTATAAGGTATTGATGCATGAATATCTTGTTTAAGGAAAACAAACTTGCATCTATCATTTACATTTGTAGTTCTGTGTGTGACTCTATTGCCCAATGAACAAGGCACTGGTCTTGCAGATTTGGGGATAGTTTCAGATCAACATTTTCAAAGACAAATCTATTTTCCTTTATGTTTAGGGGTTGTGTTCTTTCATTCCAATCTCTTTTTCATTTGTTGTTTATACAGATTTAGCCAAATATGTATGTGTCATCTAATTTGTTGAGCTTGTGGAATGGTTTATCTGCTTCATTGATGCTATCATGGTGAGTAAATGAGTTTGAATTCTATGCATCAAAAGGGTGTCCCCCCCTAGGTCTAGTAGAACCTGAAGTGCAGGAGGATCATTAGGATCCTATGTTATGTTGTCCAAGCCCTGAAGTGTTTTATTGATTGAGATTGGTTATCTCATAGATAGATTTGCAGGTGTTCTTGGGTTAACCAGATTTGGTGAACAACAAAAATGGCAACTCTTCTGGGGACTAAATAGATATAAATGTTTGATTGATAAGG
This sequence comes from Cryptomeria japonica, assembly GCF_030272615.1. Taxonomy (NCBI): domain Eukaryota; kingdom Viridiplantae; phylum Streptophyta; class Pinopsida; order Cupressales; family Cupressaceae; genus Cryptomeria; species Cryptomeria japonica. The sequence continues at coordinate 147,765,736 of NC_081415.1, forward strand.
TTAGAAGTTGAATGTATTCCTCATCCTGTCAATTTCATAACCAACCAGTCTGTCCATTGTGTATGCATAGAGATGAAGATGTCTTTTATGGTTGAGGGATTAGTAGATGATTTGATAAATCACATTGGGATGCAGATGATTAAATTAGTTGTATGCTCAGACATGATGCCTTCATCATAAAAGTTTTATAAAAGGTGCAGTAGCAAGATACACATAGATTTGGTGTTATTTTCCCAAATCCATATGTTATGGCCTAGAAGAGTGTTTATTGTAGCAAGATTGAAGCAGAAGCCAAAGAATTAAATTTGTGTTGAATGGCATTCTACTGTTCAAAATATCTTCTATGCAAGAGGTGGTGACTCTAAGGTAAAAGACAGTGCTGAAAGTGGAAGCAAATGTTCAGATCTACAATTCCTATAGCTGCAAACACCCAAGTATTTTCAGAAGTTTCAATGCAAGATATTTGTTCTGAAAATTTGAATGAATAATATAGTTTTCCCATGAAGTGAACAACACAAGTAAAGAGGGAAAATGAGGAATTACAAGTCCATTTGCATATCTATGATGTTATAATTTCCAGCGTATATGTTCTTCCATTGTATGCAAATTTGAGAAAGCTTTGTGTCAAGAAATGTTATGAATAGATTTGAAATAAGGATATGTGCTTGAAGTGTTTCATTCTTTTATCCAGGGTTGTATAATCGTTTGTGGGAGTAAGAAGGAATGAGTAGTGAAGTTTTTCAGCCTTGTGTATTTCCACATAGAGCCATGCCTAGTAAACCAGAACAACCATGTAATAGGAAAAGTTTCAGTATGAAGTATTATGCTGCTCTAAATTTCAAAGATATACCGAGTTACCCAAATCCCATACCCACAGAAATTAGAAAATATTTGCCAATATTTAGTGGGAAGAAATCAGAATCAACATGTCAACATTTGAAGAGATTTTCAGATTTGATGGGAGAGTTTGAAATTTGTCAAGAAGATGTGTGTATGAAGTTGTTTGTTCAATCACTGAAAGAAGATGCAAGGGATTGGTTTTCCTTTTTGCTGACAAATTGTATTTCCTCATGGGAGGAATTGATTTCAGATTTCATAGACCAATTTGATGAAAAAGTGAGTGATTGTGATTTGTTGAAAGAGTTCACGTACATACAAATCAGGGAAGATGAATTGGTAACAACATTTAATATCAGGTTTTCACAAACATTGTCCAGAATTTCTAGAAAGTATAAGTTTGATGATAAAGTATGTCTCGATATTTATATGAGTGCTTTTGGTAAGAAGATGGGTTTCTTATTGAGAAACAAAGAACTTGAAACTTTGTATGAAGCTTTTAACACAGCTAGGAACATTGAAAATAATTTGAAATTTGGGATAGCCAAGAGATTTGTGTCTACTATTGTTCCTTGCCAAAATACCTTCAATGGTGAAATACCATGTGAAACTGATCAAAACATTTTGTGTCTAGGTGCATCAAGCTCTGTTGTTCTGAATGGTTTTGCTGATATATGTGAATCGATTTTAGATGAGAGTCAAGAATCTCTGTTGTCAATGCCAGTTGTCTGTCACAGTAATGATGGAATGATTAGTGGGAAATTTTGTGATAATGCTAATATAGAGATAGACATATATAAGGGATATGTACCATTTGATTTGTATGCTGGTTATGCTGATTATGTGACTGCAAATTATCAAGTAAATCATGCATCTCCCAAGGTTAATAATAATGAAATTAAAGAGGATGATAATCACCAGTCTTTAAATGTCGCTGATGTATTTGATGTTGAAATACCAAATACTGAAGGATCACTAAATGTTGTTGATTATGCAAGTGAGGATGTGCAATATGATGAAAATTAGATTTTGTTTAAGTCTGATAAAACTGAAAATGAAATTGTGGATGATGTTGATAGTGTTTTCAATGCAAGTATACCCAGTGATGAATGTGTTTCAGAATGGAGTGGTGTTGTTGATTATGAGGATACTGAATTTGATTTTTAGCACCTTGAAGGTATACAAATGAACAATGAAGAGCAATTTCAGAATGAGAATGATCTTGGCACGAGTTATTCACTTTCTTTTGATCAGCAAATGAATGCCAATCATGCAACTGATGATGGTTATGAGAACTCTTATTATTCATCTTGTGAAGATGATATAAGAGGAGACCAAGTTATATACTTCAGTCATGAATCTGAAAATGAAAGTGTTTTTGAAGATAAAAATGTATGTGATAGTGCGGATAATGTTTTGTTTTTAGATTTGAATGAACCCATATTTGAATGCTTTCAAAATTTGAAGTATCATGAAGAGGATGTGAATGTTGATAATATGCTTGAACCAGATATGGAGTTTTTTGCCTTTGATAATAATGTTCATGGTGCTGATTTCATTATGGAAAATGCTAAAGTTTCCCCTTGTGTTGAACAAGTTTTTAATGTTGATGAAGTTCCGAACAATAGTACCATGTGTTGTAAATTTTTACTTCATGATGAAGATAAGAGGCATGGGTTGTGTGATGACTACTTCAGGCCACAAATGGAAGTTTTTAAGGTGGATATAAGTCTGAATGAAGAAGACTTAGCTGAGGATTTGCTTCAGCTAGAGGTATGCATTCTTTTCCATGAATGAGATATTGAGAATGCAGATGTTTTGAGTTTGATAAACAAGGATAGTATGGAGTGTGATCAGCATAATGAAGTATCACATCTGGATCATGATATTTATGTTCCTTGTTTGTATCATTTGAATAGTAATGCCCCTCATTCTATGAACTTAAATGGTAATAAGTCATGTGCTGATGAAAATTATAATGTTGAAAATGAATATTTTATTTTTGAGATTCAGCATGATGATGCCCTTGCAAAGGATAGAATTGATTGGGATATTGAAATGTATGGCAGCTTGTGGGAAGGCCTCTGTTGTGATTTGTCTCATGATTTTACTTTTTTTGAAATAGTGTGTGACCATAAAGTTCAGAATCAGACAAAAGGTATGCACACCAGCAGCTGTGGAAATGAGACAAAAGGGGTTGATTATAAGGATTATTCTCAGTTGTTATTGGAAGGTGCCTTTGTTTGGATCATAACATCAGGTGATGAGAATCAGATTTTTGACAAAGGTAAATGTTAAAATTGTTTGGAGCAACTTATGATCAGTTATAAGTATGTTTCTATATATTGTATAGTTGCTTGTTTCAGTTGTGTGGTTTTCAATAAAGTGCCCTGTTGTTTGGGTAGAATAAGGAAGCCCTTTGTTTTTGAGAAGAGAAGAGATGTGATCTATTTTTGGGTGGTCTGCTTAACCATAGAGCCTTAATTCTTGTGTTGATCTTGAAATTAACCATCCCTAGTCAGAGCCACTATTGGGACTTATTAAATTTGAGTCAAGTTTAGAGGCCCATCTCAAAATTTTGATCTGCATTTCTGAATGATCATAAAATGAGTTAGTTTGAATGGCCTAGTTAGAGAGAGGGCAAAATGGAGCTAGTTGATTTTCGAAGGGTAAGGCTCGGGAAATATGTCCTACACCTTTCATTTGGCCTTTGCAGTGATGTGTAACTTTTAGAATTCAGTTTGGATCAGTTTATCAGGTACCCATTTCGAGGGGTGTGAGCTGAAAGTGTATTTTAGGCACAAATGTAGATTTTATTAAGTAGCCTACTTTGAGTCCTTATATCTTTTGCCCTATTGATTGTCATGAATAATTTCAAAATGGATTCAATTCTATGCATAAATGTGAGTTAGCATGCAAATTTTCAAGTCTTTATGAATCCATTTGCTTAGTTTTCAAAGCTCAATCCATTTGCAGTTTGTGAGTTTTGACTAGTCCCTGTTTCAGCTGCTAGTCAGAGCCCTATTTCGCATAAGTGTAAAAGTTGCCTCACCGAGTGTCATGAAAGAATGTCTCTTTCGAGTTATTATTGGTATAAATGACAAGCTATGTTTCAAGTTTCAAGCTCCTACCAATCCGTTTAGTTGGTTTTCAAAAGGGTTTATTGAGCCATTGTTTTTAGTCTTCCATACTTACATTGCTATATCAGTTAAAGTAACCGTTTTCATGAGTGCACCATTCGCACCCAGTCAGTCTTTTGATCAAACTGAGAATTCTAAGTTTTGATATGTACTTCAAGGTACCTATGTCTCAGATTTCAGGGTCTACGAAGATCGTTTGATATTTTTAAGAAAGGCATCATGAGTTGCCTGAGCATTGACTTCATCAAGTCTGCAGTGCCGACAAAGCTAGTTGGTCATCTTTGACCATTAATATATCTTCACTCGGGATTCATCCTGAAAAACCATTTGGTAGAGTTCATGCTTGTATATCAGAGTACACGCCTATTAGATGGCGTGGTCCAGAAAGGTGTTTTGACTAGTTTGAAAATCACGTCTTCATGATTAAATGCGAAAATGTGGCGTAAGCACCTGAAAGTTGCGAAACTTCGTTTGATGATCTGAAAATGGTGTCGATCGATTCCAAAGGTATGTTTAAGGTTCGTGAGGCATTTTAGAGGTTAGTTGCATGAAAACAAATTTTTTTTTAGCCGGACCCACTTTGGGGCCCAACTTGGCTCATGCTCGTCTATTGATTTTATTGGCAACTTGGCTCACTGTGAGAATTTCAGAATATCTAAATTTGGATTTTGAAAAAGAGACATGTTATAAGAGTGATGATGATAAAGACCAACTCAATGGTAGTGGTAATGGAGAAAAATTAATTTACAAGGGCTCTCCATGAACTCGAAGTCTTTTATAAAAAAGGAGAGATAGAAGCTTTTGATTCATATCAAAGATATCTTCACAAAGAGGGAGAAAAGTTCAGCGGAAAATGTTTTCAACAATTATATGTACTCCAAAAGTAGTTTAGTCATTTGCAAACAAGCTGCAAGGAAGGAATCCACAATTTTTCAGATATGAAGGAGCTGAAGTATCTGACCCGTCGCATAAACGAGTCAATGAGACTTTATCGATACTCACCTGTATGTGAAGATTCTATTGAGTTTTAATTGGATGGGCTTAGGAGGCTGACATTTTGCCTAGAGGTTATAAGGTGGATGTTGGTCAGGATATAATGATTTTTGTTTACAACATCCATCATTCACCAATGGTATGGGATATGGCTGATGAGTTCATACCTGGGAGGTTTGATTTGAATGGTCCCATGCCAAATGAGACAAACACAGACTTCAGGTTCATAACCTATAATGGTGGACCATGTAAGTGTGTAGGCGACCAATTTACATTGTTGGAATCACTAGTTGCATTATCAACCCTACTGCAGAACTTCAATTTTGAGCTCGTTCTAAATCAAACCATAGGCGTGATCATTGATGCAACTATTCATACTACCACAAGGCTTTACATGACAGTGACCAAAAGACAAAAGAGAGTTCTCGAGCTCACAACAATATATTTGAATTTAGACATGTTTTGTCCCCATAAAGCTTGAAATCCTGGATTATAGATCACACTTTTTAAGTCTGGAAAGTGATCAAGGAGATATCATTGTACATGTGACTCCAGTGTAATAGATACAAAAACTTTCTCGTGCTCTATATGGTGAGTCCCCAAGATGTCAGTTTATTGTAACCCAATGCAATTTTGATTGCCAAGGAATCTTCTTTCCCTACGCAGTGGCTGGAAAGAGGCAACATGAAGTTTAAAACAAATGCATTTGGTAACTGTAAAACCCCCTCCTTTAGCGTGGATATTCAAAGCTTCAAACAAATGATATTGGTAGGTGAAAGTTTCCAGTATTCTCCTGTGGCACACTATGGAATAGAAATGGGCAAAGGCATTTAATAAAAAATTTAGCAAAACACCATTAAAACTCTCAGAAATCGCTTCAAAAGTGCAGTCCTAGGTGAAGTGCATTATCCCACATTTGTTGGAAAATAGAATTTTATGGTATTTATAACAAATAACCCACTCATTCATAGTGTCAAAGCCTCAAGAGGCTTTTGATGAATGGTACCGGTTGGGCACCCAAGTGGACCCCACGCGTGCGGGCATGCTTCCCAAGGCGAGCAAGGAGGCCAACAAGTGGTGACAGGTGGACCCCACATAGGCACAGATTCTGAGGTAGGCAAATTTTGTAGAGGAAGAGCGGATTAACCAGCGAGCAAGTTGAGGAGATCGAATGGTGCACATGGATTCACGAAGGGAAGATGCTCAAAGAATACCCTTCATGAAATAGCAAAAAGCACATGCTGAAAATGAAGGCTAAAGACCATGCAGGTTGTAGGAGATCCAATGACTTGTGTGATTTTGGAGCCTGAAGATGCACGCCGGCTAGCCATCGTGAAATGGTGAAAGGTGACGTGGTGGGTCAGATGGCGGTCTAGCAGGCGGGTCCCGGTTAGGTGGTAGTCCAGTGGTAGGTCCGAGTGGCGATGATGGAGCAGTGACATGGTGCTTAGGTGGTAGTCCACGGTGGGGCCAATAGATTTTGATGAAAATTTCCTATTTGATGAGACTTGTAGATCGCTCGCCGAAGAAGAAATTCCATCGACAGACTGAGAACAGACTGCTGAGGTGGCAGACACGTTGCAGACCGACAGACAAGTGGTGACTAGTAGACCCTGTGAATGAATTAGAGACCGCCACATGGCAGGGCATCAGGCCATGAAAGAGGGAAAAATAAAAGTTAAAATCAGATTTAATACATAGTTGAAACTATATGAAAATTCAAAAAATTTAAATGACAGAGGCATATTCAGAATGAATTCGCCCAGAGGCTTATTTTTGGCCAAAATACGAAGTATTATATATCATCAGAAAGATTTCGAGATGAGGAATCTAGTAATGGAGTTAGTTTCAACAAATTTGGGATATTTTGAGAGGATTTTGAATGGGAATGAAATTCAGTTAGAGAAAAGGGAAACTTGGCAATTTCAGTTGCAGACCTAATCTTTTTCCCTCTCCTTCTTATTCCAATTTTTTTTTTCATTGTAAGGGTTCCAAAATTTTGTGAGAGTGGCTCCATTTTTCATGGCTTCCAGTTTTGAACTTCTTGACCCAAATGTGTAAAATTCTTTGGTTTGTTTCAGGGTACAAAGATAACATTGTAGTCTTGGAGATGTTTTTTAGTTGTAGGTCTTACTTGTGTTAGGCATGAGTAAATTCCACACAGTATTGTCTCTAGGCATGCATTTCATTATCATGAATTGAAACCTTAAGGAGGATGAAATCTGTCAATTTCAAGGAGATTGTTGTGGCTATTTGTAGGTATCCTTCAATGAAGGTTTTATATTCTGTAGACAGTCATAAATGATGAAATATGTATCCAAATCTGATAATTTTGTGAATGAATCAAATAATGCATTAGTATAAGGTATTGATGCATGAATATCTTGTTTAAGGAAAACAAACTTGCATCTATCATTTACATTTGTAGTTCTATGTGTGACTCTATTGCCCAATGAACAAGGCACTGGTCTTGTAGATTTGGGGATAGTTTCAGATCAACATTTTCAAAGATAAATCTATTTTCCTTTATGTTTAGGGGTTGTGTTCTTTCATTCCAATCTCTTTTTCATTTGTTGTTTATACAGATTTAGCCAAATATGTATGTGTCATCTAATTTGTTGAGCTTGTGGAATGGTTTATCTGCTTCATTGATGCTATCATGGTGAGTAAATGAGTTTGAATTCTATGCATCAAAAGGGTGTCCCCCCTAGGTCTCGTAGAACCTAAAGTGCAGGAGGATCATTAGGATCCTATGTTATGTTGTCCAAGCCCTGAAGTGTTTCATTGATTGAGATTGGCTATCTCATAGATAGATTTGCAAGTGTTCTTGGGTTAACCAGATTTGGTGAACAACAGGGTATCCACAATACAAAGGAGATCCACTCAAATTCAATCACCAAAACAAGAGCAAATAAGTGATACAAAATCAGAAGGTGAAATATACATAGAAAGCATCACAGATTCGCATGACTATGAATTTCCATCTAACAATGAAGACAACCTGTGACCAATATATGATGAAGAAACAACAAATCATAATCAAGTATGCATGATATTTGGTTCCTCTAAAATGATAAGAGACAAATACTTTCTCTGCATGCATCCATGTTTGATTCAATGGGGGCAAAAAGGAGAGCCACAATTTGATTTGTTTCAAAATGGTGAAGCTATAGCAGAATTCTTGGGTGCAAGGGCTGGATTACCTTATAATGATCACAAAGTTGGCTATGCAGTAAATTTAGACAAAACTACATATTTTGAAGAAGCAAGCTCTTCTCTTAATCATGATAGTGATGATAAAGATGAATGCATATTAGTTGCCATACCTATTGGTAAAGAATGGTCAACATTACTGGTAGAAGAAACTGAGGAAATCGACATCGACGATGTTGAGAAGGTTCGTAACATTCACCAGGGAAAATCCCTCGATCCAGTGGTAAAAGAGAAATTTATCAAATTCTTTAAGCAAAGACCCATCAATTTTGTATGGTCTTATGCTTAGACCCAAAATTAGTATTACATCACTTGCCTTTACTTCTAGGGGTAAAGCCATACAAACAAAAGCTCAATAAAATGCACCCTCACATAGTCTTGTTAGTCAAAATTAAGTTACAAAAATTATTAGATGTGGGTTTCATCAGACCTATAGACTATGTTGAATGGATTTCAAATCTAGTCCCAGTATCCAAGCATACTAGAGGAATCAGGATCTGCACCGACTTCAGAGATCTTAACAAGGCTATTCCCAAAGATGACTTTCTACTCCCTAATATAGACATCATAGTGGACTTAATAGCTGGAAATGAAATGCTATCACTCATGGATGGTTTTTTTGGTTATAATCAAATCAAGATTGCACCAGAAGATCAAATGAAGAAAACATTTACTTGTCCATGGGGAACCTATTGTTTGAATGTGATGCCATTTGACCTTAAGAATGCAAGTTCCACTTATCAAAGAGAAATGACCATCTTGTTTCATGATATCATGTACACAAAATTATGGAAGATTATGTTGATGACTTGCTAGCAAAATCCAAAACAAGGGATAGTCACCTAAAAATATTGGCTAAGATATTTGATAGACTTGATCAATACAATGTAAGACTAAATCCAAAAATAATTGTCTTCGGGGTAACCTATGGTAAACTCTTGGGCTTCATTGTATCCAATCGTGAAATTGAAATAGATCCAGAGAAAGTGAAAGCTATTTTAGACATGCCATCACCTACCACACTCAAAAAACTCAGAAGTCTACAAAGGATATTACAATCCATAAGGCACTTCATAGCCCAATTGGCAGAAAAGTGCCAACCGTTTCAACATCTTCTGAAGAAAGGTGTTACATTTAAATGGACACAACAATGACATGAGGCATTCAAAAAACTAAAAGAATACCTATTGTCCACTCCAATATTGGTTCCACCTATACATGAAAAACCATTACTCCTATATATAGCTGTAACAAATTCTTCCTTAGGTACTCTCCTAGCACAACATGATGAACAAGGAAAAGAGAGAGTTGTCTACTACATCAGTAGAACACTCATTGGGTATGAACTCAACTACATAGAGGTAGAAAGAGCATATCTTGCAGTAGTCTTTGCATCACAAAAACTGAGACATTATATGTTAAGTCATAAAATACAGCTAGTTGCACAATTTGATCCACTCAAATACCTAATGAATAGAGCATCACTAATCGGAAGACTTGAAAAATGGGTCATGATACTCAGTGAAGTCGGCATTGAATACGTCAGTAGAAAGGCTATAAAGGGACAAATCATAGTCGATCAACTTGTAGAAACACCTTTACAAGACAACCATCCAATGGTGATAGATTTTTCAGATGAATCAGTATTTACCCTATCAACACAGACACAATAGAAATTATTCTTTGATGGTTTACATACAAATCATGGAGCAGGAGAAGGAATTATGTTCATAACTCCTCAAGGAGATTCAATTCCCAAATCATTCAGGATTAGCTTCCCTTGTACCAATAACATTGTTGAATACAAAGCCCTAATGGTAGGACTACACACTATGCTACAATGGAACATCAAAGATCTACAGGTCTTTGGAGACTCACAACTCATCAACAATCAAGTCAATGATGATTTCAATACAAAAGATGATAAGCTACAACTGTACAAACAATTGGTAGAAGAATACAAGCAACACTTCACCAAGGTCACATTTGAACAGATTCTGAGAGTACAAAATAGGGCAGCAGATGTAATGGCAACATTAGGATCTCTCTTGGATATGCCAAATGATGGAAATCACTTCGAGTTCCAAGTGGAACAACTCATTATCCCAGCTTATGAAATATCATCCACTGAATATGCCTATATGATAGTAGGACCTGAATCTCCATGGTATAGAGTTATATACGCATACCTGCATGATCAATATATACCTCCCAATCTTTCATGAAATCAAAGGAAAGCACTCATCTGATAATCATCAAAACATGTAATTATTACTGATACTTTATACAGAAAAAGTGTAGACAACACCTTACTCAGATGCCTTGATATTTAGGAAGCACAAATCGCTTTGAAAGAAGTTCATGATGGAATATGTGGTGCACATTCTTCTAGACCCGCTCTAACAAAAACACTATTGCAAATAGGTTATTATTGGCCTACAATGGAAAAAGATGCTTACAAGTATGTCCAACAATGCAAGCAATGCCAAATACATGGGAATCTTATACATGCACCTACTCAAGATCTTCAGCCAATAACATCACAATGGGGATTAGATCTTGTAGGAAAAATAAATCCTACCTCCTCCAACAGACAGATTTATTCTCATAGCTATAGAATATTTCATAAAATTGGTAGAAGCAATCCCGATGACTTTCACAACTGTAAAGCGGAAAATGATCAAACCCTAGTTGCTCTCCCCTCTTCCAACTCCAAGGAGAGAGAAGGGAGGTTGCTAGGGTTGATGGTTTTCACTTGGGAGACTTTACATTCAAAAGAGGGGTTGAAACTCATAAGATCCAATCCCACACAAGGCAAGATTGGATTCTAAATGAGTTTCAAGGGTTAAGACAGTAAGGCTACCCTCTTTTGTAAAGAATGTAGATAGAATGATTAAGCTAGGAATGCATGAAAAGTGACAAAGATTCGCTTACAAACTGACATAGGGATATAGGATGAAGTTGCGGACCTGGAATTAGTAGTAAAATGTCGATACGACGCTGTCCTGCAAATTTGAGCAAAAGTTGACGGGACGATGGCGCCCAGCGTGCACACGGTCCTTCGAAAAATCTGCGAAACGAAGGGGGATCTATTCGTCTCTGCACAAGGATTCTAGATCTTCAATTTCAGCCGCGTACCTGCAACCTACACACAGAAAAGCGAAGACGATTGGGGGGTTAGGGATTAGGGGTTTGCCTTTAGATCAAACCCCGGTTTTGGAATTAACCAAGAAATGAGAAATGCTGTAAATGTAAATGATTGTAATGTAAAACAAGTACTAATACCTTGTTGTAAGGATGTTTGTATCCTTATGTGCGAAGGTATAGATGTTGTTGTATGTTGTATGTTGTATGTTGTAGTATGTGATCTCCTCTTCAATGGTTGAATCCTTGACTTGAATGCAACACTTGGCCTTGAATGGAGACTTAGAATGCTCAATGGCTTGAAGGAGTGCTTGAATGCTTGAATGCTTGAATGTTTGAGTATCATTTCCACGCTTTTTCCATCATACAAAAATGAGAGAGAAAATGCCGTTTATATACTTGCCAATTAGGGTTGATAGACTGATTTTTCCAACCTTGGGCTGACAAGGAAAGATAATTTTCCAATTTGCAAACAAAAAGACCCGAAGTCCCATAGGAGACCGGGCCCAAAAATAGGGCCAGGGACCAGGGCGCTGGGCGCCCTGGTCCCACCTCTCGGGACAGTAGGGTGCAAGGAGGATCAGGCCAGGGTGCTGGAAAAATACAGTTTTTGATGTCATGAGCAAGTTTCGGGGTCTCCATTCAGGTTTCGTGTTGCGTCGCCATCGTGAAGACCCAAATGCAGTCGAAATTGCAAGTGTCGCAATTTTAGGATGCTACATTTAGCCCCCACTTTAGCGGGAGTATGTATGCTCATACTTCCGGTAAAGTACAAGGAAACAACATTGAAAGACTTTCACCACGTCAAGGAGGCAAGACACACCAAGCCCCCAGTGGACTAAGGATCTTATGACTTCGATTGACAAAGTAAAAGGGAAGATCATGAGGGAGAACCATGACTATTAGTAGTAAGGTTCCCTCACTATGAGTCATGTAAGAAAAATACCAAAAATTTTCAAGGCAAAGCTAAGTTCGCCAAGAAATTTTCAAGTATCTTGAAGAGATAGATAGGGTGTATGCCCCCCTACGTTAAAGTGATCACACACACCTCAACAGGGGTGATTGCTTTAAGGTAGTGATACACATAAGAAATGAGAAAGGAAAGTAGCACGTTATCACAAAGATTTAGCCCCCAAGTGTGAGATAAACCCAAGGATAATAGATACAAAACACAAAGCATGAGGTGACTTCGCTTTCCTCGGGGTCAGTATGCTGTATGATAATTCATGTATATCATATGTATGTATGCATAATTGTTCTTCATTCCCCAATCAAGGAAGGTCACCTAGAAGAAGGGGACACATGTGTCTTTTGAGTCAACATGAGAGAAACCAAAAGAGATCTCAATGCTTTGCATCGTCCTCAAGTAGACAACACTAAGGACAACAAATAGAAGAATGAGAATAACACATAGAAGAAGTAACAAAAGAGAGGAGGAGAGAATCTGCTATGCTAATGAAACTAGTCTAGCATGTCATCTACCCCCCGATCTTGCTGATCAATGTTTCGGGAAGGCAGGGAACACACTAGAGGAGGAACATCCAACACAACAGATGGAGCTATCACAAGATCCAAACAAGGGCTATGTTCATGTTCCAAGCCACGTTGTTCTTGTCTAGGAGCTAGGATAAGTGCTTTAGAAAATTCTTTAGATAGATGGTTATCAATATCAACAAGTTCATACTCACTATCAGAAGCAAGAGGAGTAACATGTTCATCATGAATAACATTTTCATCTATATCATCATCAAGATTTATAAAAATAGGATCTTTAACTCGCACAGGATCAAGACCATCATGCATCTTATGTTTAGGAGATTTTGGAGAAAATGGAATAATGCTTGTTGAAGGTGTTTTTGGAGATTGCAAAGTTTGAGAAGCAGTTGCTTGAGCTCTAAGACGACGCTTTCGTCGGCGTTCACGTGCAGAACGATTTCGTCTAGTCTTAGTTGGAAGTGGAGAAGATTGAGGAGGAGGAATGTTCTCATCCTTATCACTTGGGTGTTTAGGTTGTGGTCTCTTAGGCTGGATAATAGGAGAAGAAGAAGGTCTCTTCTCTCTATAAAAGGAAGGAGGAGGAACTGCTCCATATAAAGGAGGAATATTTGGTTTAGGAAGGAGACCAAGTCCATCATGATGAGGAGGTATAGGTCTACTCTTAGAAAGTTTATTAGGCATAGACATAGTCACATCCATAGGAATGGGTTGGGAATCTTCTTGAGGAAAGACATTAGTTTTATCTTTCAAAGGAAGAACTTCCTTCTCAAGAATGATAGGAATGTCAAGTTTGGGTGTTCTAGGTTCACTTAAAGATAGGATCATATCTATTTTCCACTTTTGATAAGATTTGAAAAGATGATCACTTCGCGGAGGAAGAGATTGGAATTGTTTAGGCCAAAAATAATCAATAGGAACACTAGAGGTTCTTTCAGCTAGTTTAAAGAGACTATGATTGACAGTAACAACTTGACCATTATGGGGAAATTTCAAACACTTGTGAATAGGAGAAGCAATAGCTTTCATGGAAGATAGCCAAGGATAGCCAAGCTTCACACGAAATTGTTCAGAAGAAGGAATAATAGCAAAGTTTACATCAAGGGATTTGTTATGGACCTCAATAGGTAATGTAATAGAACCAATTGCAGGAGAAGAAAATGCATCAAATAATTTCACAATCACATCTATTTTGTCATAGATCACTTGATTCAATTGCAAAGTAAAAAGAAATTCTTCAGTAATAACATTAACCATGCACGAAGGATCAATAAGCACTCCACAACAAGGTGTATTCTTGACTTTTGCAACTATGTATAAAGGACCATCAGGTGCTCTGATAGTTTCACTAGAATCAAATGTGATGGAAGGTTCTCTAGGGTTTTCTTGCTGCTCTACAAAGTTAATCACATTCAGAGTTATAGACACAAGACCATCAGATGAGAAACAAGAATCATTAGCCTCAATCGCATTAGAGGTATGAGAAGGTAATGGATCAGTAAAAATATGAAGATTTTGGTTAGGAGGAGCTACAGATGTATTTCCTTTATCATTCACTCCAGAAACAGAGATAGTATTATTATCAATCAAATCTTGAATTTTACCCTTTAAAGCAAAACATTTTTCAGTATCATGCCCAGGTTGATGATGAAATTGACAAAAAGATTTGCTATCAAAATAAGGTGAAGTAATCTTTGCAGGATCTATTTGCCTTATAGGAGGAAGAGTAAGCACATTTTGTTCCAATAACTTATTCATAATACTATGCAATGATTCATTCAAAGGAGTATACTTTCTTTCTTTCTTAAAAAACTTAGAAATAGGAGGCACACCTGATGCTGCATTCACATTGTTGTTGATGATGTTTTCATTGAATTTGATGGAATCTCTGTTCGGTTTAAACTTTCCAAATGGTGGTTGACTGCTATCACCCTTATCACTCGGAGCCATAGGATGTGATTGTTCCATTTGACTCACAGTCAGTTGATAATTGTGAAGAGTTGCACACAACTGTTGGAAAGAAGTAAACTCAGAAAACAGAAGTTTGTCTCGAATATCTTTTTGTAAATTAGAAATAAAGATTCTTTGAATATCATTGTCAGGCACTGGAAAAGAAATTTGAGCATACAAATGCTTATATCTACCAATGAAATCAGTCACTTTTTCTTTAACACCTTGTTTACAATGCATTAAATCAATCAAAGTAACTTTAGGACTTATATTGTTTTGAAATTGTTGAATAAAAGCATTTGCAAGTTGTTTGAAAGAAGAAATAGAATAAGAAGGCAACGAGCAATACCATTGTAGGGCTTTGTCTCTTAATGTTCTAGTAAATAGTTTTGCAAGCAACCTTTGGTCATAAGCAAAATCAGTACATATTGTTTGAAAAGTCTTAACATGTGTTAGAGGATCACCTTTACCATTATAAAGCTCCAAATACAGGATTTCAACATGTTTAGGAGGGATAGCTCGAACAATGTCAAGAGAAAGTGGGCTCGCAACATCAAATGAGGGCACACTAAACTTAGATTGATTCATAGAGGCAATTTGTTGCTGTAAAGAAGAGATAGTTTGTGCAAGATTGTTAATGGTCGCTTCAGTCGAAGAATTCATATTAGATGTGTTAGATTGAGATGGAGGTGTTATGTTATTGAAAGAAGGTAAAGAGTAAGGTGGTGGGACACTATGATAGTTAGTCATAGGAGATGATTGGACAGGAGGAACACTATAAGGAGGAATGGAATGGTTAAATGAATTGCCCCCTTGCGTCATGTTCATTTGTGGAGATGTAATAGGAACACTTATTGAAGGAATGAATGAAGAAGTTGGATTAAATGAAGGAAGAGGGTTAATTGAAGAAGAAGGATTGCCCCCATGACTGGTGATCACAGGGGGAATGTCTTGTATAGAAGTAGCCATTATGTTTGATGTAAAGGTAGGTATACTAGCAATAGAAGTTGTCAAAGGAATAGAATGATTGACTTGAGTGGGAGGTTGTGTATAGCCTAAATTTTCAGCACAACTCTTCATAGGCATCACATTCGAATCCACAATGTGTGCAATACCACGCAAAATATCAATTCCATTCTTATCACTTTGAAGCATATGTTTTAGACCCTCAATTAAAGGAAGAGCTTGACTATCGGGGTATTCTTGAGACATCCATTGTCGAAAATCGTCAAATTGATTATCCAATTTCGCAAGTTGTTCTACAGAAACCTCATGGAGAGCTTCTTCATCATTAGGAGGATTAGAGGAATTACCCATGT
Organism: Cryptomeria japonica; assembly: GCF_030272615.1. NCBI lineage: Eukaryota > Viridiplantae > Streptophyta > Pinopsida > Cupressales > Cupressaceae > Cryptomeria > Cryptomeria japonica. Next base: position 147,781,826 of record NC_081415.1, read on the forward strand.
CCTCGTTAAAAAGGCTATTCAAATTAGGTTCCATCTCCTCAGTAGTTAAACCTCAGAAAGACTTAATTCTACGGCTTCGTCTAATGGGAATAGTGTAAGTAGGACTTATTGTTGTAAAACTCATGCACTAGAGAGGGAGAGAAGATTTTGAATTTAGAGGTAGCAAATTTCAGTGAAATCAGCCAATCTTCTAGATTTAGGCTGTTAAATGCAATCACGACAATCTCCCGAAATTTCAGAAAAAATGTCAGGGACCGTGGCGCTCGGAGTGCACACGGTCCTCGCAACTTTTTTCAAAATTTGCAGGGATGAAAGTTATGATGATTTTAAAGCTAATCTGAAAAAATTGAGTGATTTTATGATCTGTAGATAGGCCAAATCAAAGTTGCAATCTCAAAATTGAACACTACCAAGATTGTCAAAAAATGCAAAATTTGAATTTTGAAAAAGAGAGGGAAACTGAAATTTTGAATTTTATGATTTTAGAGGGAATACCAAAAGCAATGCAAGTTTTGAAATTTAAAAGTTGACTCAATTTCACGCAAAATTCAATTTTGAAAGTGGAAATCGAAGTTGTTGTAATTAAGCACTTAATTTCAAAAGTCACAAATTGCAAGAATTTGAATAAAGCACTGAAATTTCGAATGAATGCAAACACACTTTTCAGATTTAGGACAGTAAGAAACACAATTTTGACATGAATTTCAGTTTCAACAATTTTTGAATGATTAGAAGCCTTAATCCAAGCAATCACAAGACCAACTTTGACTGTAATTTTGAAAGTGTTATAATTGATAAAATCAGCCAAAATTCTGGATTTTAGCAGGAAAATACAGTAAGATCTAGCTCCCGAAATTTCGGAAAAAATATCAGGGACGATGGTGCTCAGAGTGCACACGGTCCTCGCAACTTTTTCCCAAATTTTCAGGGATGAAAGATATTGTGATTTTATTGCGGAATCCAAAGTTACAGCTGATTTGGAGATGTTTTGATCAGTGAAATTGTCGGACAAAGGTTGAATCAAGAGAGTTTCAAAAATTAGGGTTTTGACACTTAACCACTTAATTTTCAAAATTAAAGCACAAATATGAATTGATAATTTGCAATAGAAGGGCAGATTTGAAATAAGCATTAGCAATTAAACATTTCACAAGTTCAATTTCCAAAAAGAAAATTTAGGGTTTTTATGCAATTAACCTCTAAAATTTGCAAAAGATCAAACATGGAAATGTAATCAAGGAATCCAATTTTCAAATCTAACCATGAATAATTAGAAAGGATGTTCACGTCGGGTTCACCAAAATGTAAAGTGGAAAATGATCGAACCCTAGTTGCTCTCCCCTCTTCCAACTCCAAGGAGAGAGAAGGGAGGTAGCTAGGGTTGACGGTTTTCACTTGGGAGACTTTACATTCAAAAGAGGGGTTGAAACCCACAAGATCCAATCCCACACAAGGCAAGATTGGATTCTAAATGAGTTTCAAGGGTTAAGACAGCAAGGCTACCCTCTTTTGTAAAGAATGTAGATAGAATGATTAAGCTAGGAATGCATGAAAAGTGACAAAGATTCGCTTACAAATTGAGATAGGGATATAGGATGAAGCTGCGGACCTAGAATTAGCAGTAAAATGTCGATACAGCACTGTCCTGCAAATTTGAGCAAAAGTTGACGGGATGATGGCGCCCGGCCTGCACACGGTCCTCCGAAAAATCCGCGAAACGAAGGGGGATCTGTTCATCTCTGCACAAGGATTCCAGATCTTCAATTTCAGCCACGTACCTGCAACCTACACACAAAAAAGTGAAGACGATTAGGGGGTTAGGGATTAGGGGTTTGCCTTTAGGTCAAACCCCGATTTTGGAATTAACCAAGAAATGAGAAATGCTGTAAATGTAAATGATTGTAATGTAAAACAAGTACTAATACCTTGTTGTAAGGATGTTTGTATCCTTATGTGCAAAGGTATAGATGTTGTTGTATGTTGTATGTTGTATGTTGTAGTATGTGATCTCCTCTTCAATGGTTGAATCCTTGACTTGAATGCAACACTTGGCCTTGAATGGAGACTTAGAATGCTCAATGGCTTGAAGGAATGCTTGAATGCTTGAATGCTTGAATGTTTGAGTATCGTTTCCACGCTTTTTCCATCATACCAAAATGAGAGAGAAAATGCCATTTATATACTTGCCAATTAGGGTTGATAAACTGATTTTTTCGACCTTGGGCCGACAAGGAAAGATAATTTTCCAATTTGCAAACAAAAAGACCCGAAGTCCCATAGGAGACCGGGCCCAAAAATAGGGCCAGGGACCAGGGTGCTGGGCGCCATGGTCTTGGGGGAGCAAGGTGCTGGGTGCCCTAGTCCTAAAGGACCAGGGCACTGGGCGTTCTGGTCCCACCTCCCGGGACAGCAGGGTGCAAGGAGGATCAGGCTAGGGTGCTGGAAAAATGCAGTTTTTGATGTCATGAGCAAGTTTCGGGGTCTCCATTCAGGTTCCATGTTGCGTCACCATCGTGAAGACCCAAATGTGGTCGAAATTGCAAGTGTCACAATTTTAGGACGCTACAACAACAACAAAGAAAATAGAAAAATTTATCCTAGATTATATCATTTGCAGGTATGGGATTCCCATGTGCATTGTGACTGATAATGGATGAACCTTTAAAAATCAAGAAGTGAGCGAGATTTCTGAACAATTTAAAATCCAACAATGCTTCCCAACACCCTACTATCGCCAAAGCAATGGTCAAGCTAAAGAAACAAACAAAACTATTTTGAAAATTTTAAGGAAAGTTGTCAATGGCAGTGGATGAGATTGCCATCTCCAACTCAATCCAACTCTATGGGCTTATCAAACTAGTATATGTATGACAACTGGTACAACACCATTCTCTCTAGTTTATGGTGCAGAAGCAATTTTACCTATCAAAGTAGAATTTTCATCCCTAAGAGTCTCTCTTAAAAACATCATCTTAGAAGAAAACCATAGAGTCGCACATTTGAAAGAATTAGAATTCCTAGATGAAAAATGACAAAGCACTCTAAACCATTTACAAGGATACCAAAATAGAATGAGAAGAAGCTACAACAAATGAGTCAACCCACATTTCTTCGAAATAGGAGATATCGTTCTTAAAGAAAATCAAAGAAACCTTGTTGAACGTGAAAAACCAGGAAAGTTTGAACCTAACTAGTTAGGTCTGTTTGTCATAATGAAAGTAATTGGAAATGGCACTTATCATTTGTAAACTATGGAGGGAGATTCTCTCCTTGATCCCATCAACAATATGCACCTAAAAAGATATTACATCTAAGGGTGGGTTCATTTCAAATTCCATTACTGCATTTGCATATTTCTTTACCGCATTTCATTATCCCTTTCTCATATAGTTGCATCGATAAAAGATGATGATTGTCTGAGTTATTCACCTATCTACACTGAAAGGAGTGAAGGTTTCCTCATTTCCAAGATACTTGTCCATGAAGTCTTTAGGAGGTCTCTAATCATTCATCTTCAACGTCACATTGCAATTTCACTTTATGCATCGTTGGATAGAGGTTTCCTTATCAAGTCTTGTTACCCAAAATCTATCAATTGCAATATCTCACACATTAATCAAAATCTCTAATTCATTACAGATACCTAGTTGGTCATGTGGATAGTGAAAAATCCAATATTCTTCTTCAGCATCATTGTAATTGTCATACCCAAGTAGGTTTCATTACTTACAAGTCAAGGCAAGAAAGAAAAGAAAAGTGTTATGACAATCTCAAGGCAAAACAAAAAGAAATTGATATATTACTGAAATATCATGCATACAAGTGCAACAAAAAAGCTTGACTATGGGAATGTGCAAATAAATCCATCAGGGCTATGGGCGCCTACTGGAAATGCAGTAATATTTGAGAGATTATAGTTCATAACCTCGTCGGAGCCCTAAAAGCTTGCTGGCAGCAAGGCTCTATCCAGGTTGCTTTTGAAGTCAAAATAACTCATGTAGCTAGCCACATAGGATTCCAAGGGTCTTTGATGGTTATAAGAGTTAGAATTAACTCAATTGCACACACATAGGCAAAAGAAGATAAAAATTCAAGAATTGATGAAGAATTTTTCCACGCCTCCATTCATAAATCTTGGTTACATAGTGTGTTAGGTTGGATGGTATAAGTATTTTGAGAATGGATTGAACTCCTATCTCTGAAACATTTCACACCTTTAATATAATTAGTGCACTTCAGAATGAAAGACACACACACACTCATCCTTGTTTGAATAGGAACTGCATTTTTTCGTCATGCATCCTACATTAGCATAACTCATTTCAAAAAATAATTGTCTCCATCACATTATGCATCATCATGTAAGGTCTGCATACTTGGGGGCATAACTAAAAAAATCCTAAACATTCAAAAAATGATCCTGGAAAAAATCCTAAATATTCGAAAAATGATCCTAGAAAAAATACCAAAACATTTGGAAAAAGTCCTCAAAAAATTAAAAATCAGAAAACATCAAAATCACAAAAAAAACATTCGAAAAACGATTCTGGAAAAATCCAAAAATTTTCAAAAACCAATTTAAAACTTGCAATAAATTGTCTTGCAAGAACCAAACACCCCAACAGATGTCTAGTAAACACTTCGCACGAAGTTAAACAAAGGATACAACTATCTTGTCAAAACATCTGCAATCACACTGATCAATTGTCTAATTTATCGATTTATCAAACCATCAACGTGATCAATATCTTGTCTTAAATGAAATCAGTACATTCGAAACCATATAGGTCAATCTTATACGATGTCCAAAACTTTTGAAACCAGACATTATCAAAATCACATCAAACATATCAAAGCAAAGGCACAACCAGTCTAACTGTTGAGTTTTGTTTATTTTGGTTGACTCTTTTTTCATCAAATTGGCGAAGATCATTGCTTTTAGCTACTCAAGGATGTCCAAAAGTGACTAGAGGATCCATGATGGGCATGATTCCTTTCTTTTGTTTTCTATTTGTGGTTTGAACCAATGAAGTTCTGGGGCAATTTCTCTAGTGGGTGTCTGTGATAGGAGCATTCAACTTGTGAATGCCACACATACCTCGACCCCTAGTGTAATTCCCAGAATAGAGGGTTCATTCCTTGTTTGTTGCATGTTTGTTTCTTTGCAATGAGATATCTATACATCTTGGCTCCTCATGCCCTAGTGTAATAAGCTCCATTGTTATATAATAAGGCTCAATGATGATAATGTATTGCACTACGAATAAAACAATGAAGACTTTCTCATCAAAATTTCTATCATATCATCCATTATCACATCAAAATCTGGCTTACAAATATTGATTTAGTTGATTGATCATTTTCTATGTCTAACAACTAACAATTCTTAGATAAGATCTTCAACATGTATTTTGACACACAAAAATATATAAGCATCATCACATTGTATGTTCATTACCATTTCATATCATAATAAAGTTTTCATCAACCATTATGCATTACAACATAAAGATACATCAAATCACTACATAATATCACATTCATATTGCATTCATCATCACAAGAAGGAAACATTAGACCATGAAGCTCACCATCAAAAGATCATCAAGAACGCATATCATATATCATATAGAAATGTGTCAAAATACATCGTATCTACAACATCAAAATCAATATCCAATCTCTCAACCTATACTGCCTCTATCAGTAGGTGCATCTCGACTAGCTCCAGTATGTCCCGACGACGCTCTAGGTGGACCCAACACTCCCCCATTGCTAGTCTATTGAGAGGTAGTTTGACTCGATCTTCTCCCCATGAAATCACTAAAACTAGGTTCCCTCTCATCCTTAGGGATAGCTCGCTCATAAGCTTGCAGATAATAAATAGCCTCTTGTGGTACAGAAAAATGTCTATTTGCCTGGCTATGAGCCTCCATCACTGGTCCGAATAACTGATCATATGCATCCATAGTGATCTAAGTCCTCCTAACTGCCTCATCCCTCTCTTACTGTAATTGATCTCTATTAGCAGCTATATGATCCCTCTCTATAGTCAACTCCATCGCATGTCGATACTAATCCCTATCCTCCATCCACTGTTGTCGTAAAGTAGTGACCAAGTCCTCTAAATGCCTAACCAGATCTCTCAATCCCTCCTCATCTCCTTTGTCCACACCTATAGACTTTGCAACCTGGGGCATCTCCACATCATTACCATCATCCTCACCCTCATCTTCATCACTACTCGATGACCCTAATCCTGACTCATCACTATCATTAGACTACTCATGGATGCAGTCTCTCCACCAATATCCACATCCTCCCTACCTCCTCCAGCCCTATCTCCTCCACCTCTACCTCATCCACCTCTACCTCATCCACCTCTACCTCCTCCAGCCCTACCTCCTCCTCCTCTACCTCATTTACCTCTACCTCCTCCCTCCCTACCTCCTCCACCTCTACCTCCTCCACCTCTAACTGCTCCACCCTTATCCTCTCCACCTCTCCCTCCCATACCCCTGCCATGTCTAATCTGTTGAGCACCAATCAGAATTATCAGTTTTGTCAATGGTATAGGCCTATGTTGTATCCACCATACAGTATACTGCATTGTGGACCCTGGGTCCACTACACCAAGCCATCATCCCCACAAAATAGGAGAAAGAGCATCAAACTAAACAATATAAACATGAGGTTGTATACAAGCACTCCAATCACCAACCTCTCGAGCAGTGCAAGCAAAATAATCTATCACATCTGGAATACCATATAATTCCCCAAACTATCTAAGCACATGGCCAGGAAGATGCATATCAATAACCCTTTGACTACCCACGTTTTGACCAATAAGATATCTCTGCTGCTGACAAAATGGAAGATGTTGAGCATCATCAGTCCAACCAGGACAAGTAAGATAAGGTCTCCATGATAAGTACTATAAGATATCAATTTGATGATGCCAATACAAGATGTTACCCAATGCCCTATGCCTCACACCAACAATATATTCATAAGTATATGGCTGCTCTGGCTCTAAATATATGTAACATAGGATGGAAGATAGCTATGTGTTCCCAAGTCCATGTCTGAAGTAAAGTAATACCACATCCAACTGATTTCTATTGCAAGTAAATAACCCCATGCATTTAATGATACAAAGCGGCAAGAAGACAAGAACCCCAAGCAAAACACACGTTTGTCAATAATCATATCATGTATAACATGTCCCCATCCAACAAGAAAACCATGGGTGCGTCTATCAGGAATCAATAATCCAATAACAGTACAAGCAAGCACAATGGTGAGATCATCATAATCAAAATCATCGCAACGAATATCATAATGACCACACATATGTAGTACCTGCTCCTCACACTCGAACAAAGTACATAAAGCTGAAATACCATCATCGCGATCAAAAGTAACTCACCTACTAAATATCAAAATGTGTAAAATACGCCGCACATCCTCAAGTATGAAAGATGCCTCACCAGTCGGTAGATGAAAAGAACATGTCTCTGAATGCCATCGCTCAACCAGAGCAGTAATCATAGCCCTGTTGTTTGTAACCTCAGGCAAATGCGCTATATAATATAATCCAACCTGTCGTAACAAAGCGGTATCCTCTGCATCCAACTCATGACGTCGATCAAGACTATTTGGCCGTGTATGCCTAGCAAGAAGTACTAGATAATGCGCCTAGATTTGGAAAATATAAAAATGAGTCAACTACATCATCAAAACTATCAGGACGCATAAAATGAAAGAAAAAGGCCTTTATTATCAATTGTGATTCAATAAAACATCAATTGCAAAGCGAAATAAACAAATGTGACATATTTATGCCAAATGCAATTCAAAAGTTTCAAATGTGATCCAAAACATTCAATTGCGATACAATTTTGTCAAGTGCAACACAAAGTTAACAATTGTGAGATAAAACATCATGTGAAGCATTAAACTCAATTGCGACAAAATTAAGTCCATTACGACAATATTGATGCTCAATTGCGAAATACATGAAAAATGACACACCAAAAAATGATTAATTTTTTTAAAAAATACAGACAAAAACAAGCAGAAAATCAGGCAACTCACCATGCCACCAGTGTTAGGAAATATCTGATAGGATCACACTCTCTCGGATAAATGCAACCTCACTCTATGACCTACCATTGCGCTCCAAGGACTCTAGAAGTTCTAATCTCTCTAAGAAATTCTTTTAAAACAAAAAAGGGCAAATGAGCTCAAACCCATACCAATCCTCAATTTATAAGCTCAAAAATTAGGGTTTCTTAACATAAATGCTTGTGGACCCCTACAGCTTCAACGTAGTTTTAGACATAGCAAATGAGATCAAAACTCTTTCAAACTTTGTATTATCACTATCTAGCACATTTCCAAAAAATGGGTCTTCGATCCAAAATTTTCCGACCACTTTTTCTGAGGGGGCATTATACCCTAGCATCACCAGAGCATGTTGGGGCAGTTTTTCTTTCTATTTTCTTTGAAACAACGTCGTTTCGACATTGTCTCAAAGAGGGGAAAATGCAGACACCTAAAAATGTCTCTTTAATTCTACACTAATTATTCAACTATTTAATTAAGTAATTCTTTAATTATTTGTAACTAACCATTTCTTCTAATCATCGCCCTTCAACACTTCTAATTATTCTATTTCTATTCTCAAATCATTTTAATCAATTAACCATATCCCAATTATTAATTAAATATCAATTATTTAATAAATTGTGACATTTTCCTTAGTTAAATAATCTTTATTATTTATTCAATTCAATCTCCTAAGTTTAAATAATTTCATTTAAATTATTTAAATTAATTAACTTATTCCTCCAATTCCCCAAATTATAATTTCAATTAATTCCATCTAATTTCATATCACATTTCTCCCAAATTCAAATTTCACTTCATTTCACTAATTCCAAATCACCAAATTCACATTTTCCCCAAATCTAAATTTCAGTTAATTTCATTTGCATTTCAGCATTCGAATGACCAAATTCAAATCCAAATTGAAAATGAAAATAAAATTCAATTTCAAATTCCTACAACACATGCTAAAATCAGAAGTGGTTGATCAAAGCAGTTGTTTAATCAGTTAACTTAGTTAACTCATCAATCATCCTTTTTAACTCAAAATTAATTCAATCATCTCCCCAATCTATTCATTTCACTAATCAATCAAGTGAGTTGACTAATCCATCTATTTAGTTCACTCCTCAATCAATCCAGTTGACTACTTAATCAAATGAGCTAAGAAATCAATCAATTTCAGTTGTCTATCAATCATCACTTGAGTTCAAATCCTCACCCCTTCTATGTTGAAAATCTATAAATTCAACCTCTTTTCTCATTTCAATCTAGAGAATCACAGTCTTCAAAATTGTTGCTTATCTTATGCATGAAATCGGTACAATACCTGAGAGCCACCTATATCAACAACAATGGAGAAGAGCAATGGAATCCATGCTACATCAATTGAGGGAGTCTTAGATAGATCATTTCAATTCAATTTATAATTAGCTTTATTTCATTGTTATTTAGGAGTAATAATTGAATTTAGAGTTGTGATTCACTCTTTGATAACCCAATTTATGCAATTTATGCCTATTTACTGCCTAAGTACACTCAGTGCTCAAGAAAGAGAGTCTCGTTGCCTACAAGTAAATTACAATGGATTATTGAAGTATATGAACTAAATAATAGCATCTATAAATGCCTAATTATAGTTTTGGTAAAGCACATTTTACAAATATTTCCATACTCTGCCTTACACTACTCTGATCCATTGTTTTGCAATAATCTGAAGCACAAATCTCTAACCTACGCTTGTGAGACTATGCACAATCAATCACCAACATCTTTTGTACACCCACTAATACCTAAAATGATCATAACAATTGATCTTATATATCCACAACAAAAAAATTAATTCAACTGCATGTCGGCTTTAAGGAAACATATAATGAAATGTGTACACACTGTCGGCCAAATTTGATCTCAAATACCAATGCAGACCAATACAATTGATCACGCATTCAAAATTGCCAAAAAGAACACTTGGACCACAAAATCAATCATCAAAATCATTCCACATAATATATGTAAGGATTATTCATGCAAGTCGGATGTTCTGCACTGCTAAGCCAAAAAAATGATGCACAGAGGCTTCTAACACATACAACAATTATCACTAGAGGCTAAAACTTTGGAATAAGGTAATCTAGACATCCAAAAACCTTCCTTGAAATCTGCAATGCAAGATATCAACCTGAAAAGAAATACCGATCAAAATATTGAACTCTGCCGAAAGCTCTATTCTAGGCTTGTCAGACTTGAACTAGTCTTCAATCTGACTTCCTGTATGAGAAAATCACACAGTGCAGATGGGATTACTAACTTGGGTTGCCATCAATGACAACATCGGATGACCTATGCAGTGTCTCTTGCCAACAATCTCCCCCTTTGGAATTGATGGCAACACATAGTGAAAAATGACTGTGTTAGAATCAGTGCCAACATATGAGAACACTGTAAAAATCCAAAACTCTCAAAGCTCCCCCTAAGATGATTATGACATTTTTCACTATCCTACACTTTCCCTTTGACATCAATGGCAAAGGTAAGGATCCACATGCCAAAATTCATACAAAAACTCTATATACAACAACAATGTACACATAGACCTTACTAACTTACATAAACTTGAATTTATCTACAAAAGTATTATTCAATGAATTCAAATGAATGTCCCAAACTTTCTTGAGACTCTCCAAAATTGAGATGTGACCACTAAAAAGATATGTTTGCATCTTTCTCGACTGAAGATCTAAGGGATCATCTATAGCTATGGCATCTTGGGCTTCCTTTAAGGCATTGAGCATTGTTTCCATTTTAGGATGAATAAGGCTTTCGATCTCACTAACTCTACCAACAACGTTGTCCTTATCATACATTAAACTCCTAATCTTGTCAAGCAAAGAAATGACTTGACCTTATTTACTAGACATTGAATTGGTCAAACAATCAAAGGACTGTGATATATTGGCCATTTTCTTCTCATGCTCCTTAATATACTTCTCAATATCCTCAGTAAATTTGGACAATGACAAACATGATTTGTAGACACTACCTCCTTCAGATAAGACATCTTGAATACTCTTAACAAAAGTGTCGAACAAAACTCTATCATTGCAATCATTCCCTTCAACTTATTGAATCTTTTTGTATTAAACTCATTTCGGACCTTGACCTCTTATACTGACTTCTCAAGAGATTCAAAATGAGTACTAACAACATTGATTAGGTTCTTTAGCTGGCCAAAGGAAGTATTAGATGAGTCCTTGACAAATGTAGGCATAAGCTTCTCCAAGATGTCACATGCAAGACTTAGTAGATCACCGTCCTCAATGTGAGATTTTATAATCTCTTCCCTCACCTTAGCCTGAGAAAATGATGCTACTTATATTTTTTGAATGGGGGATAGGGAGGCCAAATTGACGGGACCTTGAGCTAAGTCAGGATCAAATAATTCATGTTTATCTAGGTTCTCCGAAAATTCCTTCTTTGCCCCTACAGTATCTCTTGCTTTCAACACAAGTTCTTTGGCCTCAAACTCCCTCTTTACTCACCTTCTTTGCTTTTTCCTTTGTTGGGAATTCATTTTTCATAGATGTCTTAGCTAACTCTAATGGAGGATTTTGAGTATCCTCAACTATATTTGCTTTCACTGACTCATCGCCACCTTTATTCAACTCTCTCTCTTTCAGAATAGAAGCAACATTCACCTCAACATGTTCATCTTTTGACTTCATTCCTTCAACTTTTGAAACAGATGAGTCACCAGCAACAACATGAGCCTCTTCTAAGATAACATCAAATTGGTTCCTAAGAAGGACTAACTTCAAGATCTTCTTTGTTTCTTTGATCACTTCCTCAGTCTACCCAATCATAAGCTTGTTAATCCTTATTTTTATTCTAAACTCCTTCTTGGCTTCTTTGAATATGTTATTCATTTCTTCCACATATATTACCGGACACAGATTGACTAAGATAAACTCTCTCAGTCTATCATCCTCATCTTGAGCACTAACTCTTCTCATTTCCAAAACATCATATAGACATTTCGGAATTTCCAACATAATATCAACAAGAGCTCTATTAAATGTGTTAAAATATTTGATAGTGGCTTCTTTAAGAATTATCTGACCGACATCATCAGGGTAAGTGCACCAAGATGGTTAACAAAAAGGGGGGTATAAGTGGCCACCTTTTTTTTTCTTTTTTTCCCGAAAACAGGTAAACCTAAATTTCAAAGAGATATTTGAAGGTCATGAACTAAAAACTAGGAGTTGAGAAAAGAATAAGAATTGTAGTGCTTTGAATCTAGTTTCTAAACTACTAAAAAAATTAAAATTGGATAAGATTAAGAGGGTCAAACCTCTCGTGCACAAAAAATTGTTCCTCATTTTTCACAAAAACATAACATAGCTATTTTTGTGCGCTACACAAAATATATAGTTGGATTTAGAATTTTACAAAAAACTTTGGTAGGATGATAGGTAAGAGTGAGATCTAGAAGTTGTGTATTTTATTTTATTCCATTGAGTATTTTTTTTAATGATTTTTTGAAGTGACCACATCCTGAAAATTTGGTACCTATTCATGCGTTGGGCATAACTTGCATCAAAATAATCAAAAATGAAAACTTATTTTTTTAAAAGTTTATATAATCTAGCATAGAACAATAATATGTAATTTATTTTGAATTTGGTCAAGTATATCAAAATTTATTAAAAAATTGGTAGACATATGTCTGTGAGGACTGTCAAGGCACTGGTAAAGAAAATTAAAGTTTACTATGCTAATGTTGTCCAAAAATAAAAAAAAATTATATGGTTAGAAAACTGAGAAGATGTGTGAGATTATGGTGGTAGTTTTAGAGATACCAACTTGATCATTTGTAAACTTGATGATGACGAAGTCAAGGAATCATGTTGGAAGATGAAAAATCGTGTAAAGGAATGAAAATGGGGGGAAAATGGGCTTGCAAGCCTTAGGGTCATTTTCCAACCCTCTTACCAAGACAAAACCCGCATGGGTTTTGAAAAACAAAAAGTACTATTCACAGTTCTACATAACCCACATGGGTTTTGAAAAACAAAAAGTATTATTCACAATTCTACATAACCCGTATCGGTTATGAAGACATGATAATGTATGCTTGTTAACTTAGTAGGTATATGTGTGTGTGTGTGTGTGTGTGTGTGTGTGTGTATGCATGCATGTCTCTCTTCTTTTTCTCTCTCTATCTATTGTCTTCCTTCCCCCAACACCATCTCTATCTATTCTAAGCCCTAATTATCCTTGTTGAGTTCTATCTCATCTCTCTCCCCCTCACACTTCTCTCTCTACTGAGTCTCTCACCCTTTTCACCTTCTCATTCTCTCTCTACCTCATGTCTCTCACCCTCTCCTCCCTCTCTCTCTCTCTCATTATCCTATCCTATTCTCACCCTCTCCCCTTCTCTCTCTTTCTCTCCCCTTCCCTCTCCCTCCTCCCTTGTTATCTTATCCTATTCTCTCTCCCCTTCCCCCTCTCTTAACCCTATTATCTCTCGCTCTCTCCCCCTCTCCCTCTCTCCCAATCTTCTCTCTCTCTCCCCCTCTCTCTCCCTCCCCCTCTCCTTATCCTATTCTCCCTCTCTTCCTATCTCCTATTCTCTCTCTTATCGCCTCTCCCCCTTCTCTCTCTCTCTCCCTTCTATTCTCCCCATATCCACCTTCCCAATCTCCTCTCTCTCTCTCTCCCTCCCCCTCTCCTTATCCTATTCTCTCCCTCTCTTCCTATTCTCTCTCTTACCCCCTTCTCTCTCTCTATCCTTTTTCCAATCTTTGTCTCTCTCCCTCTCCCCCTCTCCTTTTCCCAATCTCCCTCCCTACCACTCTCCTTATCCTATTCTCTCTCTCCACTCTCCTTATCCTATTAGCTCTCTCCACTCTCCTTATCCTATTCTCTCTCTCTCTCTCTCTATAACTCTCTCTCCCTCCCCCTCTCCTTATCCTATTCTATCCCTCTCTTCCTACCCCCTACTCTCTCTCTCTCTCTCTCTCTCTCTCTCTCTCTCTCTCTCTCTCTCTCTCTCTTATTTGGTTCCTAGTTCTACATAACCCATACAGGTATAGGTTATGCAGAACTAAGGTTAAAACTTCTAGTTTTATATAACCCGCAGGTTTCTAAAAAATATAATGTTCCTCAAAACTTGTACGAGTTTTGAGGAACTTTTGATTTTTTATTATAAAATATAGTGTTCCTCAAAACCAATACAGGTTTTTGAGGAAATTTTGATTTTTTATTATAAAATATAATGTTCCTCAAAACCCATACGAGTTTTGAGGAACTTTTTTGGTCTTTTAATTGTTTTTTATTATAAAATATAATGTTCCTCAAAACCCATACTATTTTGTTCACCATCTTGGTGCACTTACCCATCAAACTTATCATAGAATATAGAGAGTGGTTTCAAGTTACCTTGTAGAGTCAAAACTTTCTCCAGATTTGTCAAAGTTAGTCTTCATCTTCTTTCTTTCTTTCTCTCCACCAGAGGGCTTTTCCTTATAGAATTTTGATGCATTGGTGTCCTTTGACTTCTTCTTCACATCTCCATCAAATTTAGTCTCTTCATCATCAACAATGACAACATATACCCATGTGCCCTTCTATACCATATGATTTTTTTTCAAATTTCACAGAGTTGGTTGGCTTTTGAGAACCAGAGGAGGGTGCAGTACTTTTGGATTGTGTTGATTTGACATAGATTATCGGACTGGCTTTCTCAACCTTGACTGGTTTTTCCTCTTCAATTTGCATTATCCTCTTTCTTTCCTCTTTGACTGCTTTAATAGTAATGCCAATGCTCTCTGAATATTGCTCTACCTTCTTTCTTAATTTCTAGACCATCTCAAGCTTCTTGAACTGCCTATGCAATTGCAAGTCCTCATCAAAAGTGACTAATCTCTCTTCTGAAGCATCAACATGCTTACTCAATAAATGTTGAGTATACACCTCCAATATGTGCTCATCTACCTCATACCCCATGGGCATGATCCATATTGTCCTTGGCTCCATTGCTTCCATTAGGCATTGATCAATCTCTACCATGAAGCATATTGTATCCTTGTAATTCTCCACAATAGATTTAGGGATCCTTACCCTAGCCTGCATCATGCTCAAGAAACTCTTGAAGTATCCTCAAAGTGCAATTCTATGATTTTTACTATCTCTAATGCTATATAAAAGATCTCTAATCTGGATTGTCATTGGTCTATTACTAGCCCATTGAAGATTACGAATACCAAAAATCTCATTCATGAAATAGAAGAATAAACACAAGATAAAGGTGCCATATTTGAATGTACTTCTTCTCATCCTTCTTAATACTAGTCAGATTTTCCATAAGTTGGCCTTAGAGTAGCTCACATAAATCATACTCCTTGTTTTCCTTCACCATCTGATATGCAACATAGATAGCAATACCGGATATCGAATTCTCCTAGCTAGAGTGATAGACCTTGTATCTGATAACCATAAAAGAAAACTTTACATCTGGCTCAATAATATCATTGATTGTCATGGCCATTTTGTCAAATTTGGAATTAGTTGCATCGATAACCATTTGATTCTTCATAGACCATAGTGTAGGCAAACCACCGGATGAGCTTAGACCAATTACATTCCTAATTACATCCTTAGTGATCATAAATGATTGGTTTAACCACATGAATTCATCATGAATTCTTCTTAAAACATATTGGACCCACTCATTCTCGTCAAACACTGAAAACCTAATGACCTGTGCATAATATTTTTCCTTAAAAACCTTGAATTCTGGTTTGACTAATATATGATTGGTGTATAGATTCAACAACTGGGATCCTTCTAACTCCACAATATTTGAATAAATGTATGCCCTAATATCTTCGACATGAAGAACAACGTACAAAATGGATGAAAATGCACCTAGTGGATCATCTTCTACAGATTTGAAAGGGTACTTTTTAAATTTTGGGTGGGATCTCTTAGTGATATCAACTACTAAAGGTGTATCCATTTGTAGAGATTTCAAATTTACAAGCTTCTCAAAAAAATACCTTACTTTTCCAAATTAGGGTTTCACACGGAATTGCCTTCACACTTCGATCACACATAAATATTCTTCTAGAGCTCGCTCCTCTTTTTATGAAAATACAAAGTGACAAATGATAAATAAAAGATTTCTTTTATCATTCCAATATCTAAATTTTTGGTGTAATAAATATGCTTACCCTAAACTTTTCGGATACCTTATTTTCACATATTGCTCAATTTCTTTCTAAGATCCTTCCAAAACATCTGCAATACCAAAATACAACTTCTGACAATTTTTCGCATTCCAACACCAACTCTAGTAGGGGAGAATATGATCTTCTTGATAACTCCCCCTAGGCCAGTAGCCTTAAATCAATTCTCGAAAGAATTTCCAACACTGGATTTAGGTGCAGATCCAGTTCCTGCATCATAGTCACTCTTTCTTTACCCATGTCTTTTTCATTTGATTCATGATCTCATCCACTTTCTCTTTACCTTTATCATCTATCTGCACACTCTTATTCTTATCTGTCGGACCCTTCTTGTTCACATTCTTTCTTCTACAAAATCTTGCAATGTGACTGGATTTGTTGCAATTATAGAACATGACATTTCCTTGTCCAAATTTGTAATTCCCTTGATTTCCTTTTGATCTGCACTGATTAGTAATGTGGCCAAATCTATTGCATGCATAACATCTAATATTCCTTTTATTTGAAAAGTTATTTGACATACTTCTACATTCACTTGATTTATACCCATACTTGTACCAATTGAAACATTGACCGAAGAATGATGGACTATTTTGATTCATTCTACTTATGCATTGACTAGCTTTATGACCAAATTTATTGCAAATAAAAAATTACCATTGAACTTTTGAGCATTAGGTTGCCTTCTTAGAGACCTTTTATATTTATTCTTCTAACATTTTGACTTAGGATTGCTTAGATCAGATCTACAACTTTCAACTTCCTCAAATCCAAGTCCTCGCTTATCAACTTCACTCTTCTAACTCTACAAGAGAACATCAAGTTTAGCGAAGCTAATCTTGAACTTTTCCTTGTACTCATTTGTAGTAGAAAGTTCATCCCTAAGAATTACAATTTGCCTTTCAAGCTCTTCCTCATTGTATTTGGATTGATGCAGTTCAAGCTTCAACTAGTCGATGTCATAATTAAGTATGCATCATTCATCAGATCTATATTCCAAGGACTGATTAAGATTCTCTTCATTCTTCTTCCTTCCCTCAATCTCCTTGGTCAACCCCATCACTATAGATTCCATCTCATGCTTCAAGACAACATTGTCTTTTGCAAGCTTCTCACATTCTTTTTTCATCTCCTTCAAGGCTTCACTAAAGTGATCATCATCTATGCTTTGGCTTTCTTTCTATTGTAGTTGATCATAGAGTTCCTTTATCTTTTCCCTAGACTTATTTAGTTTCTCTTTTAATGACTAAATGAAATTCTCAGCATCCTTAAGATTCGCTTTCAATTTTTGGACTTTAGTTGTGGACTAATCAATATCATTAAGTGCAACTAGAAGCTGTCATTGAAGAGCACTGAAATCCATTGAATCACCTTCCCAAATCCTCCGCAAGTTGTTATACTTCTTCTAGGGAACTAGGCTCTGATACCAATTGTTGGAATTAAGGAACACTAAGAGGGGGGTTGAATCAATGTTCTGCAAACTTTAACTTTATTAATTTGTTCATTCAACCACTTAATATATTGAACCAAAAGAAAGATGCAAGAACACAAAATAATCAACAACAACACCATAACATAAAGATTTTTTACATGGAAAACCTATCTAAGGGAAAAACCACGATCGGGATGAGAGCCACAAGATTGAGTATACTCAAATATAAAGTTTTACAATAAGAATGCACATGCATTCGGAGACAATGCCTAGAGCTCACTACTCAAGAAAGAGAGGCTCACTACCTACAAATGAATTACAACAGATTACTGAAGTATATGAACTAAATAATAGCATCTACAAATGCTTGATTACAGTTTTGGTTAAGCACATTTTACAACATTTCCATACTCTACCTTACACTACTCTTATCCACTGTTATGCAATAATCTGGAGCATAAATCTCTAACCTACGCACAATTGATCACCAACACCTTTTGCATACCCACCAATATCCAAAATGATCATAACAATTGATTTTATATTTTTGCAACAATAAATTAATTCAACTGCATGTCGGCTTCAAGAAAGCTTAACATATAATAAAACGTGTACACATTGTCAACCAAATCTAATCTCAAATACCAATGCAAACCAATAAAATTGATCGCATGTTACTGAAACTACTAGACAAAACACTTGGACCATAAAATTAATCACCAAAATCATTTTGTATAATCCGCATAAGGATTATTCATGCAAGTTGGTTGTTCTTTATTTCTAAGCCAAAAAACCAAGACACAGAGGCTTCTAACATGCACAACAGTTATCAGCAAAGCCTAAAACTATAGAATAAGGTAATCTAGACATCCAAAAACATTCCTTGAAGTATGCAACACAAGATATCAACCCAAAAATAAATACCAATCAAAATACTGTACTTTGTTGGATGCTCTGTTATAGGCTTGTCAAACTTGAACTAGTCTTCAATCAAACTTTCGGTACGAGCAAATCACACAGTGCGGATGGGATTACTGACTTGGGTTTCCATCAATGAAAACACCAGATGACTTGTGTAGTGTCTCTTGCTAATAAGTACACCCCCTTTCAAAAGCATACAACATGGCTAGAGCTTTCATATAATTGTTTGTATAAGATCCTTTATAGATGGAAAAGAAAAATTGCACATTCCCAACATTATCCCTACCAATACTACCAACCCCAACATGACTAGGATGTTGGCAAATGCACACTCCAATGAGAAATTGTAGGTGATTGAAGGTTTTGTCATTGATGGCAACCTTGCAATCATATGATACTAGTAAGACAAATATACCAACATCAGAAATGACAAACTCTACACCGACACACAGAACACCGACAGTGAAAGGAAGGATACCGACACCCTGGCCGATGGGAATTTTGTTTGAAATGTATTTTGTAATTAATTGCTAAATCATTGTAAGCTGACATGGTGAGTTGTAATATGACTCATATATGTATGAGATCATTTTGTAATAGAAAAGGAGGAGTAGGATGCGAAGTATGATGTATAATTGCAGACCTAATATGCCAATTATTGGTTAAGGGTTTATGTATGTAGCAGAGCTGAAACCAGTACTGAATCTAGCATAGCAGATGCTTATTTGAAGCAGTACAAGACATTGGATTTATACAATCCATTTTTGTAAGTTAGTGTGACTTCCTTTTGTATTTGAGCAGTGAGCTCTAGGCACTTGGCCTTCCTGCATGTGCAAGCCCCTATTGTAAAAGTAATATTCTCTTATTGGCTAGTAAGCGAATATTGTGGGTCACAAATCCCACCGAGGTTTTTCCCACACTAGTTTTCCTCGTTAAATACTATGTTATGGTGTGCTTCTCATGTGGTTGTTGTTATTCTTGTTTACTACATTATTTCTGGTTTACTAGTACACAGTATTGATATGCTTTGCATGTTTTAAATCAAGTAAATTCACAAACCAATTAGATACTGATTCACCCCCCCTCTCAGTATCTTTGGGAATCCTAACAATTGGTATCAGAGCCTAGTCATCTATTTTCTGAAGCCTAATAGCTTGAGGAAGATCTTGACACCAGTAGAGATGGAAAACTTGATGAAGCAACTGGAAACATCTCTTTCAGACTATGATGTAGAAAATTTAAGGAATATCAAACTTGAAGATGATCTAAAGGTTGCATAGGATATTATTCAAGCACTTCAAGAAAATTTTACTATTGCAAGAAACAAGAGAAGAGAACTTTGTGAAAAGATGCAGAATAATGAAGATGAAAAGAAAATTCTTAATGATCTTGTGAACAAGCTGGGACAAGAAAACACTACAATGAAGAAAGAAATGCAAGATATGACTATGAGATTTTGTAAAGAGAATGAAGATAGAAAGAAGAATGAAGATGATTTGGTTAGAAGACTGAATGATGCTGCAAATGAAAAAAAAAGACTTAGTCATGGAAATGATATGTTGAAGACAGATCTCATGCATACACAAAATGACACAAATGAACTCATAAGACAGAAAGGAATCTTGGAAAGAGAACTAGCTGCTGCAAATCAACACAAGGAGAAATTCAAGAAAAACTCAAAAGAACTTGGTGACATGCTGAAAAATCAGAAACCTAATGGTGATACAAATGGCATTGGCTTTGAAGTTGGTGAAAGCTCCAGTACTACAAACACACATGATCATAGAAAATCGGTAAGACAACCGAATGCTTATAAATTTAATGGCAAATGCTTTAACTGTAACAAGTATGGTCATATAGCAAATCAGTGTAGATCTAGAAATTATCAGAACACTAATACACCCACCGATCAATGTTCCAAATGCAACAAATTTGGTCATAATTCAAAAAATTGCAGTTTGAATGTAAGATGCTATGTTTGTGGAAGATTTGGACACTTATCTAATCAATGCAAAACACAAGCTGGCATAGGATATGGGAAAGCTATTTAGAAAAACAATGTGACCTGTTATGCTTGTAACAAGATTGGACATATTACAAAATTTTGTAGAAGTAAGGCACCACCGACAAATAACAAAGGTCCTAGTTTGAAGGGTAAAGAAAAGGTTGAAGAGGTAAAACAAGAATTCTCAAAACAATCGATCAGAAAGTCAGATTAGAATGTTGATGGGAATACTCTTCCACCAGCAGAACAAAGTAACACTCCATCGGTAGGAGACTCCTCATCTAATTGAAAGAAAATCCTTTGAGGGTTTAGCAACAAATGAAATACATTCTATTATTCCCTCGGTTGATGGTGAGAAGTTGAAATTACTTCTATACTGGAAGATGAGTTAAGTTGTGACTTAACTGACAAGCATTAATGTGGTAGTTGGTGAAAATAACTTTATAAAGAAAGTGTTTTGGCTCCATTTTTCATTCACCAAGCATTCAAATCTTTGAGAGCGCAAAAATTCCTGAGCGAAGGCATTCCAAGCAAAGAAGTGAAGCAATCCATCAAATCATTCATCCCTAAAGGATATTGAGGTATTTTTAGCTATGGCATCTCCATCCACTCTTGAATTTATTGCAAACCCTACTATTGTTGAAGTTGTTAAGCGACTTAGACCCATTTTCCAGCTAGTTCCCAAAATTGCTAAGAAAGATGATAGCATAGGTGCATTCTCTCAAATTCCTAAAGGAATAGTATATGTTGAAGACCCTAGAATGTATATACACTATCATATTGATGAACTAGGTGATGATGAAATTAAAAATATATATAAGACTGTAATCTGTGATGAATCCAGAAATGTCAAATCTGAACATAAGATAATAGAAACCCTAGGTTTCACTAAAATTCTTAGTATCCTGGATTTCCCCAAGGATATCATAAGAATTGTGTTAAGCAGAGTACATGGTGAATTTTTCTGGTTAGACTCTATTCATAAAATCACAAAAGAAGTAGTAAGAGCAGTAATAGGGTTACCCTCCACTGGCAACAGACCTAACAAAGCTAAGAAGGTCTCCAATGACTTAGTGGCGAACCTAATCGGTACAACATTTGATAAGAGATCTCTAAGGGTAAACGATGTAAAGGATATAAATATCAGATTTATCAGTATGATCTTAGGTTATAAGGCTACACATGCAAATAGGTTAAACTCAGTTTCTAGCCTATGTATTAAGAGTGCCTATGATATGGTAAATGATAATGCAAGAATAGATATATGTGAATGGCTTAAAGATGAGTTGATAGAAAATATTGGAAAGATTAAAAAGGATAAGAAAGGTACATTCAGATTTGGAAACTTACTTGTTTGTCTAATGCTATACACAACCAAACAAGTACCTAGTATTGGTTCTAAATATTTTGGTTTTGATATACCAGTAGGAAAACAACTATCAGAACTACTGAACAATATGGGAGAGAACAAGGAGAAAAACATAAATGAGCATTTTCAAGCACTAAAAGCTCAAATGAAAACTAGAGTAAGGCTATCACAAGCTATTGAGGATAAGGAATCAACTGAGAAGACAAATATGGCAACAGAGCCACCAACAGGAAATGTTGCAGTTGAAAACATTGGAATTAGGGAACAACAAAAAATTGAACGATCAAATGAAACCCCGGACACTAGAAAGGCAAAAACCACATATGTGCATACTGATGCATCTACTGAGCCACTGACACCTACTGAAACCGGAAAACCAACTAAGTCACTGGCAATAGGTAGTACAGAGGTAAACAAAGAAAAACTGGCAGTGGACACCACAGAGATATAGGTAGAGCAACAAGCTTCTTCATAGGTACCTACTCAAAATGTACCATCATCTACATCTGAAAAATCCAAGCCTTTGGTAGTGGAAATGCTAACTCAAACAGATCCTCCAGAGAAAGAGGAAAGCAAAGCTATCACCACAATCGACGGACTACAGATTGTGAAAATAGTTGGATAGTCATCTGGCAAATCAATGACTGAATTCAGGCCAACAAATGTAATAGAGGTACTCTTGGATTCAATAAAGAAAATAACAGAGTGCAACGCACAAGCTTATAAGGCTATAGATGACCCTTTACCAATTTTAAAGATGATAGCTCCAAAGTGTAATATAGATAATAAAGATTCTTTGAGCCAATTAGACGCATTGTCTAAGTATGTAACCTGCAACCTAATAACACTGGACCAAATAAATGAGGATGCATTTAAGGAAAGGATTATAAAAGAAAAAGAGAAATTCTTTGAGGATATTGTAAAGAAGAATAAGGAAGAAATGGCCACCCTTTTACCAGAACTTGGAGAAATAACTCTTGACTTCAAGAAACTTTACAGGGACACTTGTAAGACAAATGTCCTAACAGAAGATCTTGACAAGGAGATCAACAAAATACAAGAAAAGATAAATAATATTGTTGATAATCTGATTAGAACATCAAACTCATTTTTTGAATTAGAGAAGAAAATTGCAGGGCAGGAAGAGAAAATCAAGAAACTGGAAAATGAAAAATAGGGAATAAAGGACAAAGCAAAGGACTTAAAATGCAGACTTAGTCCAAGACTAGAATACCTCATTTCTTTGAGAAAAGAAATATCTGAGGCTCTAGTTCTCGGACTAAAGATATTGAAAGAGAAAATGCACATACTCACTGGTACAGTGCAGAGAACACAAGAGGCTATAAAAGATAGCAAAACGTTCAGTAATGGTTTAAATTTAGTTTTGACAGATATTTTTCAGATTGTAACCCACCAGTTACAAGAATCCAGACAGGACTCCACTGACAGCGAATGACAACCTTTGTCATTTATGTCAAAGGGAGAGTAGTGGGATGAGAAAAATGATCAGAAGAAAGGACATCATCTGCTCAGGGGGAGCATATAGTTTTGGTAAGACAATTTTGGTAGACTATTTTTGGATATCAGTTTTTGGACACTTTTTGATTTTTCTCATGAGTGTTGCCATCAATGCCAAAGGGGGAGATTGTTGGCAAATGCACACTCCAATGAGAAATTGTAGGTGATTGAAGGTTTTGTCATTGATGGAAACCTTGCAATCATATGATATTAGTAAGAAAAATATACCAACACCGGAAACGACAAACTCTACACCGGCACACAGAACACCGACAATGAAAGGAAGGATACCGACACCCTGGCCAATAGGAATTTTGTTTGAAATGTATTTTGTAATTAATTGCTAAATCATTGTAAGACGACATGGTGAGTTGTAATATGACTCATATATGTATGAGATCATTTTGTAATAAAAAAGGAGTAGGATGCGAAGTATGATGTATAATTTGCAGACCTAATATGCCAATTATTGGTTAAGGGTTTATGTATGTAGAAGAGCTGAAACCAATACTGAATCTAGCATAGCAGATGCTTATTTGAAGCAGTACAAGACATTGGATTTATACAATCCATTTTTGTAAGTTAGTGTGACTTCCTTTTGTATTTGAGCAGTGAGCTCTAGGCATTTGGCCTTCCTACATGTGCAGGCCCCTATTGTAAAAGTAATATTCTCTTATTAGCTAGTAAGCGAATATTGTGGGTCACAAATCCCACCAAGGTTTTTCCCACACTGGGTTTCCTCATTAAATATTATGTTATGGTGTGCTTCTCATGTGGTTGTTGTTATTCTTGTTTACTTCATTTTTAGGTTTACTGGTATACAGTATTGATATGCTTTACAGGTTTTAAATCAATTAAATTCATAAACTGGTTAGATACTGATTCAGCCCCCCCTCTCAGTATCTTTGGGAATCCTAACATAGGATTCCCCCTAAAGGACCCATTAGTGTTAATTTTCAAAAACCCCTAGGGAGGTGGGTGCCATTGACCAACCATATTAAACTTTCTAGCCAACTTTGTACCTTCAATCCTTTTGAAAAAATCATAGGCATCTCCCTAACCTTGAAAATCAAAACAACTGAAAACAAGAGCATCTGTAAGGTCCACAACAAACGAAAAAGTCATACTTAGCTAAATCTGTTTCCTGAATCGTAATCATAATTTTCCTTCACAAATATTGGACACTCAACTTTGCCTCTTGAAATATTCGACGATTCCTTTCAGACCAAATATTCCAAAAAATGAAAGAGGGCCCAATAACATAATATATATCTTCAATTTATTAATTATTAATTGTAGTCACCTAAATCTGTCCATTTTAATTAAATGAATATTTACTATTTATTTGATTAAAAATCCACTAGCCATCAGTTAATTAAATTAATATTTAATTAATTTATCTTCAAAACATTCTCCTATTAATTAAATAAATTATTGAATTTATTTGATTTAATTCACTTAACCAAATTCAGACCATTAATTTTAAATCACCTTTATCCTCCACCCACTTGCATTTTCCTACAAATGCAACTTGCACCTATTTATTGAAATAAATGAATTTTATTTTAATAAAATCCTATTTTCCCTCACCCACCAAATCCACTTGCATTCCTAAACCCCCTTCTAGATTCTTCTAACCCCTTCCTAATTAGCCTAATCCATCCCCTAATTATTGTCACATTCCTAAGCAACTTGAAGTCACTTCTCAAAGACCTCAAAGTCTTTTAAAAGCATTTAATGCTTTGTGTGTTCAACAATCCAACCTCCAAAGTCTTCCAAACCACTAATGGCTCTTACATGACCATTTATGGCTCTTACATAACCATTTATGATTATTTCAACTTGCCCTCATGTGTCTCCTCAAGCATTTATTGCTTTGACCATGGTTATCCCTTTTGCCTTTGCACAAGAGTTTATCCATTGGATAAAAGCTTTATTCTTTGAATAAAGATTTTATTCACTCAACCCAACCTTGACCTCAACTCCCAAGTTAACCCTCAAGTCATGTCAAGCATTTAATGTTTCTTACATCTCTTCTCAACCTCTCTCATGTTGACACTTGTTCTCCTGGGATTGGGTTGAAAGCCCTCACATGGATTGAATATCATTCAATCTTGACCCTTGTTGGGATTACTCAATCTCAACCATCCATTGCTCCATTTTTCTTACAAATAGAGCCCATTTCTTCATAATCCAGATCCTGAAAACTTGTATGCATTTAATCTATAGACATTTTTAGAGAGCATTTAGCATGGAATTCTAATATCTTGTCATTTTGGTTAAAATAAATCATTTTAGTATCAATAGCATCTAGTATTAGCTTTTCATTTTACATTTGGAGCAAATACTTTAATCTCAATCCTCCATAAGCATCCATAGTGCAAAAAGCTGCTGAGAGCTACACTATTTTGGAACTTAGAGAGGAGAGGAACAAAGGAGAAGGAGCCAAGAGCATGTTAGGAGGCATTTGGAGATGCCTCATCATATTTACTTCCTTAGTTAAATATTCTTTCATGTTTTTAGTATCTCTTTTGATATGCCTATTTAGATTAGTTTTTGATTGACTAACACTAACGATTTCTTATGTATTGTGTGTTGTTTGTCATTGACTAACCTTGTCCATTTTGCAGAGCATCATTAATATAATTATCTTTATATTAAAAAAATAATAGAAATAATATATAACTTAATTAAAAATTTATAATTTTTTATTATAATTAAACAAATTAGCCTAGCACATATATAATCTAAAATCATAAATGAATAATTGAAAGAGCATTTACAAAAAATAAAATTTACTGCATATTTATTTCCCTGAACAAATTATAGACAAATAAGTGCAAAACAAATAAAAAAATTAGTAGTAGTCCCACCTTGAAATTTACTCAGAGTTCGAAAAAATAAAATATTCATTAATTCACCCACATTAGAAGTGAAAACTACAAAACCAAAACGGATAGAAAGAAAAACAGAAAGGATTTTTTTCTTTTTGAGTAAGTGTTAGACAACTACTATAATGTTTATATTCTAGTCATGTTGACTTGATTTCTTTTCTTTCATTTTCTATAGTTCAATTTAAACTACTAATTATTATTTAATTAATCATGTACCCTTCTTTGATCAATAAAAAAAAAATCAAAGAGAGGATGAAAAATGACGAAAGTTTGAGTTAAAACCGAGTGAAAAGCGATTAACGGAGGATATGTCTCCAATTGTCTTGCACTGCTTTTCTTTCATTTTTAGGTGAGGATTTCAACAATTAGATTGTCCATCTCATATAAGATACACCTTCAATGTAATAATTTTTAATATATTTTATAAAACTTGTAACATTTATATTGAGAGGGAATACTAATATTTTCTTATTGTTTACTTACATTAAAAGGTGTTCCATTTATGAGAGTGAGAAACTTACTTGAATGATCAATAACACCGTTTAGAAAGCATGCAAGATGATGTTATGCATCATCATCTTACACATTGATTTTTTTCTCAATCATCAATTTTTTATTTTTGTTTGGTAAGCTTATCTTTATTTAAATGCTTCTTGCATGCAACCTTATTGTAAGTGGCAAGGTAAGCACAAAAAACTTTTAGCCTTTGATAGTTTGTCTCTTCTTGAAATCGCATTCTTTTAAAAACCACAATGCATGAATATGCTCCACTTAGTTCCTTTTCATTTCAATAGAGTCCCTTTTCACTTTAATACCTAGCTACTAACTTAACCAAATAACCAAACATCCACAACGAACAAACTCTAACACGTCTACTATCCAATTATTTTCACCAAACCATGACAAATTTTATTTATGATTAATATTTATTTATATATTTATCATAGATATTAAATTTCTAATAAATTATTATATAGTCTGTTTTTGTAAAGTTGTCAACAAAATAGATGCATGTTTATGTTGATGGCCGAAGCTCTCCAAAACAGACTTTTTGTATAGTGTGATAGCGACGTGCTAGTCAATCCAATCATTTATTACAAAATCGAAGGTATAAAACGTGTGTGAGTCAATCCGTATTACCATTTTGGAGCCAAAATAGACATGTCTATGTCCGTTGTTGATAGAATGGTGTACCCTTGGACCTAGCCAATGTGAAAGACTGAAGTGATGTATCATGTGATTAGAAGAGAGGCAGAAATGAGAGAGGTATGATAGTGTGAGTATCATGCAAACATGCAATCGCTGACGAGCCAAGAGAAATAAATCCAAAATGATGGTAGAAATAATTCCAAATTGATGGTAGTCCAGGTTAAAAGAATACCAATTGATGTTTTCGACCATGCAAGACTTAAATATGTTACTTAGAGCACCAAAATTTGTCTGGCTTTTGCGACGAGTTCAAAAGACCAGTGATTCAAAAGACCCGCGATTCCCTTAAATTTCTCTCTTCAATTATTTTGTAGGCTATGACCACCGACATTAAAATTGAGTGGACGTGTTAAGAATATAGTGGCCTCCTGGAAGTGACATTTCTCTTTCCTCGAAGTTTCCACCTTGCTAATCATTTTGTTTTTTATCCACCGTGCCAAAAGCAGCTCTTAGGGGGTTCCACATTTTTTTGTCTTTGCTTTGAATGGTTATTATTATTTTGCAGGTTATGACAACTACCATTAAAATTGAGTGGACGTGTTTGTGTGCACTTTTGTCATATAAGAATTTAATGGCCTCTTCGAAGTGTTCGGCCATGTCTATCCAGCACCTAAAATTTACTATTAACATGACATAATATAAACTAGGAATTGAATAAGGACATTTAAGGGTTACACCCATGGGTACAACAACGAGATATGGATATGTCCTCTACCCCACCTGCCACCCTAGGAAAACCCCCAAGACCCCTTTGGTAAACCATTAGTTCAATTAGGAATACCATGAGTAGGAGCATGAGGAAGACATCAATTAGTTTATTCATTGGTTAGCAAGCCTCCCATATGGTCTACTATATTTAATAATTAGTTGGAAAAAAAAACTCAATGTAATTTAATTTTTAACTATTTAAAAAACATGATCAAATGGTAAATCTGGGTGCTGGATAGACAATGACGAAGTGACCTAGGTACCCATCTCTTTCGAAGGAGGTGCATTTCTCTTTTATTTTTTTAAGAGTGGAGGGACGAAATTAGGGTGAAAATCTGCTTAAGCATATTTGGAGGGAATAGAGCACATATTTTCATTGCATCCCCTTTCTAAGTTGTTATGTTGTCCCGTCCACCTTGTGTCTCATAAATGGGCAAAGTTCCTAGCTTTCTTTAAACAAATAGTTTAATATCAAAAATTAATTTCAGTTCAGTACATAGATATATGAGAAACGTTAATTTTTTATTTATTTTTGGTCTGGGTGATGTGTAACATTATAATTGATTGTTTGATTATTGAATTTTTTTTTTTTAAATAGAATGTAATATTATATACAATAGTTATAATATTAAATTGAGTTGTTTTAGAGAAATATCATCTAAAAATTGAGTTGTTTGTCCACATGTCAATTGTCAACCCTCTATCACGGTGTTCAATATAGGGGCTCAAATGACTATACAATGTGAGGCATGACATGCTTATTTCAAAGAGCTTAGTGATTTCAAATAAGTTTCAATAGTGAAAGAGTGTAGTTAATTGGTAAGAATAATATTATGTTCTTTGATCATAGCGTTACCATCCACCAAGATTCAATTCTCTCAAAAGTGAGGTTGAACCAAGTTTGATCTTAAGAGATTTTGAGCCCCTACTTGTTGTAGCTTAGGCAAATGACAACTTTTAGTTTAGATATATACTCTACTATATAGATGTAGAGCTATTTATATTTATGTAATCTAATTGTCGAACCACTTAGAAAAAACTCTTAATAGATTCATTTCACGTTTTACTTAGCTTATTAAGCCAATATTTTGAAATATATCAAACCTGATCTAAATTGTAACAAATGATCAAGGTAATTTTGCTAATAGATCATTCTTATATGATAAAAGGGATCTAGGGTGTCGAGAGAAAGGAAGTCATACAATATTGTGAGTCTTTCAAAATCAAGAATAACATTTGGAAAAGGGGATCAACTAAGAAAGATTTGTGCACAGATTTATTTTATTTTAGATATAAAATTTCTCCAAAATTACTCCTACCTAATACAAAACATGGAAGTGGTGTATCATAGAAATTACTCCAAAATGATAGTAGTCCAGGTCAAAATTCCAAGCGCCAAAGGACTTTAAAATGTTCTCCACCGTGCAAGACTTAAATATGTTACGCAAAATTCTACGTGATTCCATATTTTTCTCTCTTTGCTCTCAAGGTGGTTATAATTATTTTGCATCTAACTTTGAGTTTAGAATTTAGTGGCCTCGTGGAAGTCACATTTCTATTTCCTGGGAGTTTCCACCTTTGTACTTGTCCTGTATTTTCTTCACTCTGCAAGACTAAAATTTATACGCTTGCTCTGAATGGTTGATTCCATATTTTTCTATCTTTGCTCTAAATGGTTGACTTTAAAATTGAGTGGACATGTTTTTCGTGCAATTGTGTCATAGTAGAATTTAGTGGCCTCCTTCAAGTTTCCACATTACAATTTAGTGGCCTCCTTGAAGGTTCATGATGTACGAAATCAGGGTGAAGGTCCGCAGAGAAAATATGTCGGCCACTTTGTAGGTGTAAAGCAGAAAATCGCGGTCGAACCCTAGTTGGTCTCCCCTCTTCTAACTCCGAGGAGAGAGAAGGGAGGTTCGCTAGGATTCGATGGGTTTTCACTTAGGGGGAAGACTTTACATTCAAAAGAGGGGTTGAAACTCATAAGATTCAATCCCACACAATGTAAGATTGGATGCTAAATGAATTTCAAGGGTTTGGAAAGCAAAGCTACCCTCTTTTGTAAAGAATGTTGATTAAGGAAATTAAGCTAAGGATGCATAGAAAGTCATAAAGATTCGCTTATAAACTGAGTTTAGGTTATAGTATGAAGCTGCGGACCTGGAATTAGCAGTAGAATGTTGATACGGCGCTGTCCTGCAAATTTGAGAAAAAGTTGTCAGGACGATGGCGCCCGGCGCCACGGTCCTCCGAAAAATCCGCGAAACGAAGGGGGATCGGTTCGTCTCTGCACAAGGATTCCAAATCTTCAATCTCAGCCGCGTACCTGCAACCTACACACAGAAAAGCGAAGACGATTGGGGGGTTAGGGATTAGGGGTTTGCCTTTAGGTCAAACCCCGGTTTTGGAATTAACCAAGAAATGAGCAAGTGTTGTAAATGTAAATGACTGTAATGTAAAACAAGTACTAATACCTTGTTCTAAGGATGTTTGTATCCTTATGTGCAAAGGTTTAGATGTTGTATGTTGTAGTAAGTGATCTCCTCTTCAATGGTTGAATCCTTGACTTGAATGCAACACTTAGCCTTGAATGGAGACTTGGAATGATCAATTGCTTGAATGCTTGAATGCTTGAGTATAATTTCCACGCTTTGTACACATATCCTCCTCATATCCAAATGAGAGAGAAAAATGTAGTTTATATACTTGTCAATTAGGGCTGATAGACTGATTTTCCCGACCTTAGGCCGACCAGGGAAGTATATTTCCAAATTGCAATCAAAAAGACCCGAAGTCCAAAAGAGACCGGGCCCAAAATAGGACCCAGGGACCAGGGCGCTGGGCGCCATGGTCCTGGAGGACCACGGCGCTGGGCGCCATGGTCCTGGAGGACCAGGGCATTGGGCGCCATGGTCCTGGAGGACCAGGGCGCTGGGTGCTCTGGTCCCACCTCCCAGGACAGCAGGGTGCAAAGGAGGTTCAGGCCAGGGTGCAAGAAAATGCAGTTTTCAGTGTCATAATTAGGTTTCGGGGTCTCCATTCAGGTTGCGTGTTGCGTCGCCATCGTGAAGACTGAAATGCAGTCGAAATTGCAAGTGTCACAATTTTAGGACGCTACATTTAGCCCCCACTTTAGCGGGAGTATAAGCGTACGCTCATACTTCCGGTAAAGTACAAGGAAACAACATTGAAAGACTTTCACCACGTCAAGGAGGCAAGATACACCAAGCCCCCAGTGGACTAAGGATCTTACGACTTCGATTGACAAAGTAAAAGGGAAGATCACGAGGAAGAACCATGACTGTCAGTAGTAAGGTTCCCTCACTATGAGTCATGCAAAAGAAATACCAAAAATCTTCAAGACATAGCTAAGTTTGCCAAGAAATTTTCAAGTATCTTTGAAAGGATAGACAGGGTGTATGCCCCCCTACGTTAAAGCGATCGCACACGCCTCAACGGGGGTGATTGTTTTAACGTAGCCATACACATAAGAAATGAGAAAGGAAAAGGAGCACATTATCGCAAAGATTTAGCCCCCAAGTTTGAGATAAACCCAAGGATAATAGACACAAAACACAAAGCACGAGGTGACTTCGCTTTCCTCGGGGTCAATATGCTATATGATAAGTCATGTATATATCATATGGATGTATGCATAATTGTTCTTCATTCCCCAATCAAGGAAGGTCACCTAGAAGAAGGGAACACATGTGTCTTTTGAGTCAACATGAGAGAGACCAAAGAGATCTCAATGCTTTGCATCGTCCTCAAGTAGACAACACTAAGGACAACAAATAGAAGAATGAGAATAACATATAGAAGAAGTAACAAAAGAGAGGAGGAGAGAATCTGCTATGCTAATGAACTAGTCTAGCATGTCATCTACCCCCCGATCTTGCTGATCAATGTTTCGGGAAGGCAGGGAACACGCTAGAGGAGGAACATCCAACACAGCAGATGGAGCTATCACAAGATCCAAACAAGGGCTATGTTCATGTTCCAAGCCACATTGTTCTTGTCTAGGAGCTAGGATAAGTGCTTTAGAAAATTCATTAGATAAATGGTTATCAACATCAACAAGTTCATATTCACTATTAGAAGCAAGAGGAGTAACATTTTCATCATGCATAACATTTTCATCTATATCATCATCAAGATTTATAAAAATAGGATCTTTAACTCGCACAGGATCAAGACCATCATGCATCTTATGTTTAGGAGATTTAGGCTCAATATCCGGCTGAGGAGAAAATGGAATAATGCTTGTTGAAGGTGTTTTTGGAGATTGTAAAGTTTGAGAAGCAGCTGCTTGAGCCCTAAGACGACGCTTTCGTCGGCGTTCCCATGCAGAACGATTACGTCTAGTCTTAGTAGGAAGTGTAGAAGATAGAGGAGGAGGAATGTTCTCATCCTTATCACTTGGATGTTTAGGTTGTGGTCTCTTAGGCTGGATAATAGGAGAAGAAGAAGGTCTCTTCTCTCTATAAAAGGCAGGAGGAGGAACTGCTCCATATAAAGGAAGAATTTTTGGTTTAGGAAGAAGACCAAGTCCATCATGACGAGGAGGTATAGGTCTACTTTTAGAAGATTTATTAGGCATAGTCACATCCATGGGGACGGGTTGGGAATCTTCTTGAGGAAAGACATTAGTTTTGTCTTTCAAAGGAAGAATTTCCTTCTCAAGAATGATAGGAGTGTCAAGTTTAGGTGTTCTAGGTTCACTTAGAGATAGGATCATATTTGTTTTCCACTTTTGATAAGATTTAAAAAGATGATCACTTCGCGGAGGAAGAGATTGGAATTGTTTAGGCCAAAAGTAATCAATTGGAACACTAGAGGTTCTTTCACCTGGTTTAAAGAGACTATGATTGACAGTAACAACTTCACCATTATGGGAAAATTTCAAGCATTTATGAATAGGAGAAGCAATAGCTTTCATGGAAGATAACCAAGGATAGCCAAGCTTCACACGAAATTGTTCGGAAGATGGAATAATAGCAAAGTTCACATCAAGGGATTTGTTATGGACTTCAATAGGCAATGTAATAGAACCAATTGCGGGAGAAGAAAATACATCAAATAATTTCACAATCACATCTGTTTTGTCATAGATCACTT
The DNA here is from genome assembly GCF_030272615.1 of Cryptomeria japonica. Taxonomy (NCBI): domain Eukaryota; kingdom Viridiplantae; phylum Streptophyta; class Pinopsida; order Cupressales; family Cupressaceae; genus Cryptomeria; species Cryptomeria japonica. The sequence continues at coordinate 147,815,358 of NC_081415.1, forward strand.
GATTCAATTGCAAAGTAAAAAGAAATTCTTCAGTAATAACATTAACCATGCACGAAGGATCAATAAGCACTCCACAGCAAGGTGTATTTTTGACTTTTGCAACTATGTATAAAGGACCATCAGGTGCTCTAATGGTTTCACTGGGATCAAATGTGATGGAAGGCTCTTTAGGGATTTCTTGCTGCTCTACAAAGTTAATCACATTCGGAGTCATAGACACAAGACCATCAGATGAGAAAGAGGAATCATTAGCCTCAATCGCATTAGAGGTATGAGAGGTATGAGAAGGTAATGGATCAGTAAAAATCTGAAGATTTTGGTTAGGAGGAGCTACAGATGTGTTGCCTTTATCATTCACTCCAGAAACAGAAATAGTATTATTATCAATCAAATCTTGAATTTTACCCTTTAAAGAAAAACATTTTTCAGTATCATGCCCAGGCTGACGATGAAAATGACAAAAAGATTTGTGATCAAAATAAGGTGAAGTAATCTTTGCAGGATCAATTTGTCTTATAGGAGGAAGAGTAAGCACATTTTGTTCCAATAACTTATTCATAATATCATGCAATGATTCATTCAAAGGAGTATACTTTCTTTCTTTCCTGAAAAATTTAGAAATAGGAGGCACACCTGAGGCTGCATTCACATTGTTGTTGATGATGTTTTCATTGAATTTGATGGAATCTCTGTTTGGTTTAAACTTCCCAAATGGTTGTTGACTGCTATCACCCTTATCACTCGGAGCCATAGGATGTGATTGTTCCATTTGACTCACAGTCAGTTGATAATTGTGAAGAGTGGCACACAACTGTTGGAAAGAAGTAAACTCAGAAAACAGAAGTTTGTCTCAAATATCTTTTTGCAAATTAGAAATAAAGATTCTTTGAATATCATTATCAGGCACTGGAAAAGAAATTTGAGCATACAAATGCTTATATCTACTAATGAAATCAGTCACTTTTTCTTTAACACCTTGTTTACAATGCATTAAATCAATCAAAGTAACTTTAGGACTTATATTGTTTTGAAATTGTTGAATGAAAGCATTTGCAAGTTGTTCAAAAGAAGTAATAGAATAAGAAGACAATGAGCAATACCATTGTAGGGCTTTGTCTCTTAATGTTCTGGTGAACAGTTTTGCAAGCAACCTTTGGTCATAAGCAAAATCAGTACATATTGTTTGAAAAGTCTTAACATGTGTTAGAGGATCTCCTTTACCATTATAGAGCTCCAAATGCGGGATTTCAGCATGTTTAGGAGGGATAGCTCGAACAATATCAAGAGAAAGTGGGCTCGCAACATCAAATGTGGGCACACTAAATTTAGATTGATTCATAGAGGCAATTTGTTGCTGTAAAGAAGAGACAGTTTGTGCAAGATTATTAATGGTAGCTTCAGTCGAAGAGTTCATATTAGGTGTGTTAGATTGAGATGGAGGTGTGATGTTATTGAAAGAAGGTAAAGAGTAAAGTGGTGGGACCCTATGATAGTCAACCATAGGGGATGATTGGATAGGAGGAACACTACAAGGAGGAATGGAATGGTTAAATGAATTGCCCCCTTGCGTCATGTTCATTTGTGAAGATGTAATAGGAACACTTATTGAAGGAATGAATGAAGAAGTCGGATTGAATGAAGGAATAGGATTAATTGAAGAAGGAGGATTGCCCCCATGACTAGTGATCACAGGAGGAATGTCTTGTATAGAGGTAGCCATGATGTTTGATGTAAAGGTAGGTATACTAGCAATAGAAGTAGTCAAAGGAGTAGAATGATTGACTTGTGTAGGAGGCTGTTTATAACCTAAAGTTTCAGCACAACTCTTCATAGGCATCACATTCGAATCCACAATGTGTGCGATACCACGTAAAACATCAATTCCATTCTTATCACTTTGAAGCATGCATTTTAGACCCTCAATTAAAGGAAGAGCTTGACTATCGGGATACTCATGAGACATCCATTGGTGAAAATCGTCAAATTGGTTATCCAATTTGGAAAGTTGTTCAACAGAAACTTCATGGAGAGCTTCTTCATCATTCGGAGGATTAGAGGAATTACCAATGTCCTCGTTAAAAAGGCTACTCAAATTAGGTTCCATCTCCTCGGTAGTTAAACCTCGGAAAGACTTAATTCTACGGCTTCGTCTAACGGGAATAGTGTAAGTAGGGCTTACTGTTGTAAAACTCATGCACTAGAGAGAGAGAAAAGATTTTGATTTTAGAGGTAGCAATTTTCAGTAAAAACAGCCAATCTTCCAGATTTAAGCTGTTAAACACAATCACAACAGTCTCCCGAAATTTCGGAAAAAATGTTCAGGACCGTGGCGCTCGGAGTGCAACACGGTCCTTGCAACTTTTTTCAAAATTTGCAGGGATGAAAGGTATGATGATTTTAGAGCTAATCTGAAAAAAATTGAGGGATTTTACGATCTGTAGATAGGCCAAATTAAAGTTGCAATCTCAAAATTGAACCCTATCAAGATTGTCGAAAAATGCAAAATTTGAATTTTGAAAAAGAGAGGGAAACTAAAATTTTGAATTTTATGATTTTAGAGGGAATGTCAAAAGCAGTGCAAGTTTTGAAATTTAAAAATTGATTCAATTTCACGCTAAATTCAATTTTGAAAGCGGAAATCAAAGTTGTTGTAATTAAGCACTTAATTTCAAAAGTCACAAATTGCAAGAATTTGAATAAAGCACTGAAATTTCAAATGAATGCAAACACAATTTTCAGATTTAGGACAGTAAGAACACAATTTTGACACAAAATTTCAATTTCAACAATTTTTGAATGATTAGGAGCCTTAAACCAAGCAATCACAAGACCAACTTTGACTGTAATTTTGAAAGTGTTATAATTGACAAAATCAGCCAAAATTCTGGATTTTAGTAGGAAAATACAGCAAGATCTCGCTTTCAAAATTTTGGAAAAAATGTCGGGGACGATGGCGCTCGGAGTGCAACACGGTCCTCGCAACTTTTTTCCAAATTTTTAGGGATGAAAGATATTGTGATTTTATTACAGAATCCAAAGTTACAGCTGATTTGGAGATGTTTTGATCGGTCAAATTGTCAAACAAAGGTTGAATTAAGAGGGTTTCAAAAATTAGGGTTTTGACATTTAACCACTTAATTTTCAAAATTGAAGCATAAATATGAATTGAAAATTTGTAATAGAAAAGCAGATCTGAAGCAAGCATTAACAATTAAGCATTTCGCAAGTTCAATATTCAAAAAGAAAATTTAGGGTTTTTATGCAATCACCTCTAAAATTTTGCAAAAGATCAAACATGGAAATGTAATCAAGGAATCAATTTTCAGATCTAATCATGAATAATCAGAAAGGATGTTCACGTCGGGTTCAACAAAATGTAAAGCGGAAAATCACGGTCGAACCCTAGTTGGTCTCCCCTCTTCTAACTCCGAGGAGAGAGAAGGGAGGTTCGCTAGGATTCGATGGGTTTTCACTTAGGGGGAAGACTTTACATTCAAAAGAGGGGTTGAAACTCATAAGATTCAATCCCACACAATGTAAGATTGGATGCTAAATGAATTTCAAGGGTTTGGAAAGCAAAGCTACCCTCTTTTGTAAAGAATGTTGATTAAGGAAATTAAGCTAAGGATGCATAGAAAGTCATAAAGATTCGCTTATAAACTGAGTTTAGGTTATAGTATGAAGCTGCGGACCTGGAATTAGTAGTAGAATGTTGATACGGCACTGTCCTGCAAATTTGAGAAAAAGTTGTCGGGACGATGGCGCCCGTCGCCACGGTCCTCCGAAAAATCCGCGAAACGAAGGGGGATCGGTTCGTCTCTGCACAAGGATTCCAAATCTTCAATCTCAGCCGCGTACCTGCAACCTACACACAGAAAAGAGAAGACGATTGGGGGGTTAGGGATTAGGGGTTTGCCTTTAGGTCAAACCCCGGTTTTGGAATTAACCAAGAAATGAGCAAGTGCTGTAAATGTAAATGACTGTAATGTAAAACAAGTACTAATACCTTGTTCTAAGGATGTTTGTATCCTTATGTGCAAAGGTTTATATGTTGTATGTTGTAGTATGTAGCATGTAGTAAGTGATCTCCTCTTCAATGGTTGAATCCTTGACTTGAATGCAACACTTAGCCTTGAATGGAGACTTGGAATGATCAATTGCTTGAATGCTTGAATGCTTGAATGCTTGAGTATAATTTCCACGCTTTGTACACATATCCTCCTCATATCCAAATGAGAGAGAAAAATGTAGTTTATATACTTGTCAATTAGGGCTGATAGACTGATTTTCCCGACCTTAGGCCGACTAGGGAAGTATATTTCCAAATTGCAATCAAAAAGACCCGAAGTCCAAAAGAGACCGGGCCCAAAATAGGACCCAGGGACCAAGGCGCTGCGCGCCATGGTCCTGGAGGACCAGGGCGCTGGGCGCTCTGGTCCCACCTCCTGGGACAGCAGGGTGCAAAGGAGGTTTAGGCCAGGGTGCAAGAAAATGCAGTTTTCAGTGTCATAATCAGGTTTCGGGGTCTCCATTCAGGTTGCGTGTTGCGTCGCCATCGTGAAGACTGAAATGCAGTCAAAATTGCAAGTGTCGCAATTTTAGGACGCTACAGTAGGTATATGAAATCCACGCAAAACCCTCCCATTCTAATAAAAATTAGATTCTTTGAGTGCAAGGAATACTGGATAGATTCTCATTGCATCACCTCCCAAATTTATTTTATCATCATTTTTTTTAATTTTTAATTTATTTACTTTAATACTAAAAATCATTTTAGTTAGTAAAAAAAGTTAAGTTGTATTCAAACTTAAATTGTTCTTTCAAGATTTTTTGTTTTGAAAGGCAACATCTTACACATTCTTTTTATTATTAATATATGTATTTTTCTAATAAAAGAAATTAGTTAAGAAAACAAGAGAAATATTTATCATTTTTAGTCTAAATATTACATAAAATTGCTATTAGTTGTTTAATCATTGAAGTGAATGATGTTTAAATAGAATAAATCATTATATAGAATAGTAAAGAAGATTAAGCTAAGCAAAGAAAGACCAATAAAAAATGAGTCAAATCTAAAGAAGTGAACAACAAATAAACTCACTTGTTTTGTTTGCACTAGCAACATGTAGAAGTATTGTGGGTGTCCACATATTAATTGTTGATCCTGTATTGTGGTCTTGATAGTGCTATAGGGTCTCAAATAACTAAACCATACAAGGCATATATTCATTTCAAATAGCCTACTCATGTCAAATAACGTTTAATAATGAAAGGGTTGTAGTTAGTTGTTAAGAATAATAGGGGAGAGGATCCAAAAGTTGTGCACCCTAACTTCACTCTTCTCAAAATTCTATGTGGAAATTTAAAATCACTCCCAATTTTTTACAACAACTTGGCAAGTCCCTTGCTTATAACCAAGATTTTAGAGTCACATCATCAAATATGATACCACATCAGCATGCTTTTTGCCAAGGTGTCCAAAACAAGCCCCCCAAAAAGTGAGACCAATAGTCATGGAAAAGGAGCCCCAATACTTGTGTTGTTGATCTGGTATCACATGATTGGTTTCTTTTTACAACTAATGGTACATTTTATTCAGTTATTGGTATTCATCATCAACAATAACAACTTTAAAGTCACAACTATTTTTGCAATGTTTTCAAAAAAATTGGACATTAAATCAACAAGTATGGATATCAAATCAACAAGTATGTGTATTAAATCAAAAAATTCTATCACAACAATTGGAACACGTTCAACTACTGGGTCCTATCCACTTAAAATCTAAATTATACCATCCACCAAAATTTAAAATGGAAACTTTTAAAACCATTTAAAATCTAACCTAATCTTTTTTTCTTTTTTTCAAACATCAATCTACAAAAAAACCTATGCTACCTTAAGGGTGAGCATACCATTCAAACGCCAAAGGAATGCAAAAAATTAAGACATGGACAAGATTTACCTCTCATTTCAATTTTGCTAAAATCATGATTTCTTCAATTTTATCTAAAAAGATGAAGTGGAGTCCCAAACACATAAAATATGGTGCTAAATATAAATATCTCTAATAAAAGAATAGATGTGCAATACAGGCAATGAAAAATGTAGGTGTTGGTTCTTCAGGTGCTACCAATTACAATATACCCTATTAGGTAGGTTTCAATAAAAAGATTCCCTACCACTGCAATCAATTCCTAAGAGACTTGTTCCCCCCCCCCCCCCCAAAAAAAAAACCCTTAGTCACTAATAAGGTCAAGGGTCTAAGAACCTTAAAAAAAAAATCTCTTATTAGCCATGATGCCCATTGTTGAAATTTGGTGCAGGAATAATATGCTACCGATAATTTGTATACTAAAAAACTAGAAATATGCCACTATTTTTTTAACCATCATACTTACTACAGAGCAACAATGACAATAATGATCTTGTAGGATATATGAATCATTATAGTTGTAAAGGTCTATATGATTATATGTGTTTTTAGTCCTTGAATTTGGAGCCTTTAGAAAAAAATGCCTCAAAATAATTGAAGTTTGATTTCAATAGTTAATCAAGTAAGGTTTGGGGCATTTTGAGTGAAATGTTGTATATTATACTATAAAGTATATTGTTTTAATGTTGAACATCAGATCTAGATAAAAAAAATAAAAAATTTAAAACTTTGATATTATGTTGGAGATTATGATCAAAACCCATAGCTCCTAGATATCACCTACAACCAAAACACCCATCACATAAGAAAGAAAAATAAATTAATATGCTATCAAACACTAATAATTCTATTAAATGTACTGATAAATAATTGATAACAATATACAATGAATTACCATTGATAAAAATTAAAGAGTATCTAATAGAAACCATCTATGAGGAAATTGTTAGTCATTTAAGGACTCAACCTCACAAGATTACCTACAAAACCAAAATAACCTTCTACAAAAGATAAAAGAAAGAGCGTAAATTCGTAATCATGGATGCAAATATAACATATCAAAATGTTCAATGAATTAGCCTATGAAATACCAAAATATACATATGAGACACTTCTTATATAGTCAAGGTTGAGATGTAGGACTAACTAAGATGATGACAAGTGTCTTCATTTCCTGTCATGTGATAACTAGGGGATAAGATCACATTTATGAAAGAGACTCATAGAGAGATTCCAAACTTGTTAAGTAAACTTAACTTGTGAACATGTGTGAAAATATACTAGCTAAAAATTAGTTAGATAATGTACCTTGTTTGCACTAGAAAGGGAAAAAGTAGATAAAAAATACCCTTGTTCACACCAACATGCCCTTAAGTGCAACTCAGGGAAATTGATGAATAAATACAAAGATGGTAAGATGGCTCCTAACTTCTAAACCATTTTAGGTACTCATGTGCAAATATAATCTCTCATAAATTAAGGAAAGGATAAAATCTAATGGGACAAAATTGCTCCCTAAGGAGAGAAAGAATGAGAAAAATTCTCCCTAGAAGATGAAATAGAAAAAAACCTCATGTGAGAAAAAAATTCCTCCATAAGAGAGAATAAGAGATACCTTGGAGCCCCACCTCAATATAGGATCTATACCAATGGTATATGTTCAAAGTTGGATGTAGAAGATGGTCCACGTTTGTTAAACAACATTTCTCCCCTTAGGAAGAAAAAAAAACAAAAGATGTATGCATGATGTCTCTCCCTTTCTAAAAGAGTATATATTTAAAGAAAGATGTATGAAGTCTCTAAAAATGGAAATTAATGCAATCTAAGGATCTCTAAGGTCCATTTGTAATAATGAAACATGAATAGGCTCAACTACAGTCTTGAAAGGAGAGTTGAACACTTGGATTATGTTCATTTTTGGTATCGGAATTGAGATTGTGAAGTGTGTGTATGTGATCTAGAGTTGACTATAATAAAATGAATTATTTCAGCATAAATATAAAATTAAAGAAAATATAATAGATATAGTAGGCCAAATATCAAATAGAGGTACAAAAAGGAACTAATTTTTAAAATGTAGAGAAAAAAGTGTTAGACATGTGTGTCGGGTGCCCTAGTCTAACGGTGTCCAAACCTGACGAAGATGAGAAAGAACATAATTAAGATGTTCTGAAATGGTGTAACCTAGAAATTTAACCCAAAGTGTTAGGACATGTGTAACCAATCAATTAGTAAGGGGTGTTTTGTCCATTTGAAAATTATTACAACCTATAATAGTTTTCTTTGTGGTCATGGAGAGGTTGGAATTTTCCTGATAAATGTGAAGAGACTGTTATGAAATCTAACGGTCATGCTTGTACCGACTTGTTTGTAATCTCGATGGTGATAATTAGGTTTTTGTTGTGTTACCAACCTAATTGATTTGTATTTAAGGTCGATGAAGTTGTTTTATTTTGGTGTTTTTGGTACAAATTAGTTGAGTGTGAGGTTGCCTAATGGGAGAATGAATCTGCAATTTGAGTCAAGGAAGATTGAAGCTTAAGAAGGATCTGATCGAGCAGATGTAGTTCTATTTAGATAGATCAAGAAAAACCTATTGTTTTCTAACAATCATAGCTGAATTGAAATCCCCTAACCGTGTAAGCTCTAACAAGCTTGGTTACTTCATAAATCCTCTCACAAGGTGATCCATTAGCTTGGATTCTCAAATCCTCTATCGAGGTTGCTCCTAATAGGGTATTTTTGTAAATCCCTTAACTGGGTGATTCCTAATAGAATCAGTTCTTAACAAGACTTACTGTAAATATTTAAGAGGATTGACTCCTAACAGGATGAAATTTAGAAGAGTTCAGATAGCTATCTTTGTGAGTCTCATCTCATCGTGGTTTTTACCTATTTGGGTTTTCCACATATAAATATTTGTGTCAAGTGGTGAATGCTTTTGTGGTTATGATCTTATTTATTGATTTGATTAACTACTTAACTATTCTAATAAGGCATGATATCTGGAAGCAATGAGAGATGAATATGTTGACATTTGATTAAGCATTTTTTTGTTTACAAGATTGAAGTTGTTTACTATTAAATTGCCATAACAGTCAAACCAGTAATCTTATGAGATATGATCTTCATAGAGATATTTTATTGATAAGTTTATTTTGAGTTTGGGAGTTTGTATCAATTTTTCAATTTATTGATTCACCCCCCCCTCTCAGTAATGTATCGGATACTTATTCTTTCATCATTCATCAATTGGTATCAGAACATCGCAGGTCCTCTTAGATCTCTAAGCCTAAAAACTCGAGGAAAAGATCCTATAGATCATGATGAAGAAAGAAGGTCCTAAGTTCAATAGAGATAACTATAGAATCTGGAGTGACCGAATGAATATTTACATCAAGAGTCTTGGTAGTTAGTATTGGGAGCATGTAGAAACTAAGTATATTGGACCTACTGAAACTCTAACTGATGATCGGAAGAAAGAATAAAAAAGAGAAATGTATGCAAGAAAAGCGGGTCGATGAAACTCAATATGTGGAAAACTAAGCTCAAGGAGGCTTTGCTCACACACCCGCAGGACCTCTTGGTGCAAGCTATAGAGTCATGAAGTATGGCTCAGCTTCCCAAGGTTGGTTCCATGGTTCTCTATCTCACAAGGTCCCTCAAGCCAATGCCTTTGCTCTCAGATCACTGAGCAAAGTGGCTTAGGGATGACAAATGCAAGAACAAGGGATGCTTTGATTGATTTTAAGATGAAATGTATCCTAAGCTATGCATGATCTTACAAATGCAATCAACTAGATTATAAGATGACAAGATTAGTTGCAAGAGTATCCTAGCATGATATACTAGTATATGATTAAGCTAAATGATAAGGAAAATACTCTAAACATGCATATGTAGATTAATTCCTATTCAAAAGAGATGCTAAATGATGAGCATAAAATGAGATATTAAAGCTTGAATGGATTTGAGTATAAGTATGATGCTAAAGATGGATATTTAAAATGGAGGAATGAGAGCTCTATTTATAGGAAAAATAGGGCAATGGAGGGTCAAGATTGGATAATCTTAACAAAGGCCAAGATTGAAAGTTATCAATCCATGTTTACAATTGGCACAAATTCAATGGTGACAATTGTCAACATAAGGTTGGTTGAGAGGAGATGTAAGAATCATTAAATGCTTGAGAAGACCTCATGGTTACCTTAGGGGGTAAGGGTTAAGGTTAGGTTAGGGTTATCCAAAGGATAAAGCTTTTACCCAAAGGATAAACTCTTGTGCAAAGGTTAAAGGGATAACCATGGTCAAAGCAATGAATGCTTGATGAGACCCTTGGGTTAGATGGAGGTTAAGTTAGGCAAAAATTCTCTAACCATGTAAGAGGTTTGAGTTAACCATTAATGGTTTGGAAGACTTTGGAGGTTTAAGAAGTGACTTCCCTTTGTTTAGGGATGTGACAATATTTAGGAGATGGGTTAGGCTAATTGATTAGGGTTAGAAGGATCTAGAAGAAGGTTAGAAAGGGGTTTAAGAGGCAAGTGGGAGATGTAGGATTTTGCAAGTGGGTGAGGAAAATAGAAGTTAATTAAAATAAAATTAATTTATTTCAATTGTGGTTGCAACTTGTATTTGAAGGATTTTGCAAGTGGGGGGATTTAATTAAATATAAATTTAATTAAATGAGATAGAAGGGGGATTTTAATTAAATGTAAATTTAATTAAATGGGTTAGATAGAAGAAGGGTACATTAATTAAATCTTAATTTAATTAATTGGAAGAATTAAGAATAATTAAATGAATAAAATTCACTTAATCCATTGTGCAACTTTTAGGTGTCAACATTTTGCCCCTCTTTGAGTTAACGTGTGATCACAGATTGATTCAAGGAAAATCTATTGAATATGATGTCAAAATTTGATTGATATGATGTTGTCGATATGAAAAATTGATTTGATATGAAAAGTCGATATGATGCCCTAGATTTGATGAACGACTTTGATGATGCCCCAGACTTGATGAATGATATTGATGATGCCCCAGATATGAAGAATTGATTTGATATGAAATTGATATGAAATTGATGTCGATATTTGATATGATAATGCCCCCTCGGGAGATCGTTTGTGCACTAAAGGCATGAATGATCTCTTGAAAGAAAAAGAAGAATGTTGTTTGAAAGATAGAAGAATGGATAGTGATTACATGAATGGGTTTGATAAGATTGATTAGATTAATTGGATTGAGATCAAGTCTGGTTTCAAGTATGACACCTCCTGTATAAGACATGGATGATCGAGCGTCTGGTTTCAGGAATGATACCGCCTGTATAAGACATGGATGATCGAGCGTCTGATTTCAGGAATGATACAACCTGTATAAGACATGAATGATTGAGCGTCTGGTTTCAGGAATGATATATCCTGTATAAGACCGAACAAAACATCCAGTTTCAGGAACGATATATCCTGTATAAGAGCTGATCAAAACATCTAGTTTCAGGAACAATATATCCTGTATAAGAGCTGATCAAAACATCTAGTTTCAAGAAAGATGCATCCTGTATAAGACATGATAGAAGATAGTTTGGAAGAATGATAGAAGATAGTTTGGAAGAATGATGAAGATAGGTTGGAAAAATGATGAAGCTATGAAAGTGAAGAAAGATTCCATGATGATGTGATAGATATGCACGTGACGGATGCAATGATGAATGATGAATGATATTTTGAAAAATGAGATGTATGATATGATTTGCAACTAATTGTAAAATGATATGCAACTAATTGTAAAATGATATGCAATTAATCATTTTTTGAGCATCCTCATTCTGCATTTGTCATCCCTATATAGCCACATGTTGTTTTCTTTCTTTGTGAGTTTCATCATTGAGCATTGATTTGTTTGGGATATGTTGGAAATTTATACAAGAATAATGGTATAATTGAACCATAATGACCTAAGAAAAATTTACATGATTTTTGATTTTGCAAGATAGCACAAGTGTCAAGGTATGATTGAACCAAGACAACCTGAGTGCGTTTTGCGAAAAAATAGACAAGATTTAACCATTTGTATGCGTAGATTGGAATCATGTCTTCAGTGATACGTTTTGAATCACGTCTTGAGACAAGTATCTACACAGTACAGATGATCGCCTCATTGACAGAAGACTAAGAAAACATTGGATTCTTCATGACTTTCTCTAGCTTTGCAGCATGGAGAAAATATAGATGATCCAATAATTCAAATGTTTAAGTGCAAAACTAGTCAAAATTTTATGCAAAGTGCAACATTCAATTTTTCAGAAAATCATCCATCATGTGTTGGTAATCCTGATAAGTGAAAAATTGTGTAGTTGTTGTGATGGTGTTTGATATGTTGGATGTTCAAGTTCTGATTTTGGAACAAGTGTTCGATGTTTTGAATGTGCTTGCAAGCTCTTTGATTTGGATTGCTCCTAGCTGAGTGTGCCCCAAAATGTGGATATGTACAGTGATTTCCAAACCATGGTGGGATAGGATTTGGATATGTGGATAAATCAGGATAGTGACTATGCTAAGTATGTCCTAAGTGGATATTATGATAAAACTGTTGGTCGATGGCTGATTAGACTATGGATAAAATAGTATACTAGTAAAAGATAGATAGAGGAGCTGTGCTTTCACAATAGAGCCTGTTTGCTAGATTTTCACCAATTGCTTTTATTGTCCCTTTGCTTTTTCTTTTTCTTTTGTTTTGATATTTTTTATTTTTTATTTTCTTTTTTGATGTTTTTTTTTTTTTTTTTACTTCTTTGTGCATTCAGACTTACTCAAGTGTAGTATTTCTTCAGATGGATGTTGTTAGTTGGTTCATCGAGCACATCTCCTTCTGAAGTTGTTAGCTGATAAGCGCCTGAGCCATAGGCTGATATGATGACATAGGGACCTAACCAATTAGGTTCAAATTTTCCTTTCTTTTCCTGATCTTGCTGATTTCTTGGATTTTCTCTGAGTACAAGGTCACCAATTTTAAAAATGCAAGGAATGACCTTGTGGTTGTAGCTCCTGCACATGTGTTGCTGATAGGTTTTGAGATGAGTGTAGGCACGCTAGTGTCTTTCATCTAGAAGTTCAAGTTCTTGTAGTCTGTTAACTCGATACTCTTCATCCAGGATTAAGCCTTTTAGAGAGACTCTAAGAGATGGAATTTCTACTTCTAAGGGTAAAATTGCCTCTGATCTGTATACCAAGGAATATGGTGTAGCTCCTGTAGGTGTGTGGATGCTGGTCCTATATGCCCAAAGTGTCGGGTTGAGCTGTACATGCCAATCCTTGCCTGCATCATTTACTATTTTCTTTAAGATTTTCAATATGGTTTTATTGGATGCCTCTGCTTGACCATTCCCCCGTGGGTAGTAAGGTGTAGAGAAATAATGTTGGATTCTGAATTTTTTACATAGTTCTCTTACATCTTGGTTTTTGATAGGTCGCCCATTATCTGTGATGATGGAACTTGGAATACCATATCTACAAATCAGATAATTAAGGATAAAAGAGGTTAACTATTTTCCTATTACTATGGTCATAGGAACTGATTCAATCCATTTGGTAAAGTATTCAGTTGTAGTAATAATGAACCTATGTCCATTTGAAGAGGAAGGATGAATTTTCCCAACTAGGTCTAGTCCCCACTGACAAAAGGGCCAGGACGTTGTGAATGGTTGTAGTTCCTGTGCTGGTGCATGTATAAGATTGCCATGGATCTGGCATTTAGGACATTTCTTTGCAAAATGATAGGAATCTTTTTCCATTGTTAGCCAATAATATCCCAGTCTTAGAAGTTTTTTAGCAAGAGTAGTACCACTAGAATGTGTGCCACATATACCCTCATGAAGCTCATATAAAGCAGAGTCAGATTCATTACGATCAAGGCAATGAAGAAGAGTACCATCTAGACCTCGACGGTACAAAGTATCATCAGTAAGGGTATAACGGGCAGCTTGCCAGATAAAATTACATTTTTGGTTGCGGGATAGGTCAATGGGTAGGATGTTGTTCTTTAGATAATCATATATCAGTCCATACAAAGGAGAATTCGAACTAGTCAGGGCATATATAACATGGGAATCAGAATGGTCATAGGCTGGGGAGAACAATTGCTCTACCAGGAATTCGTAATGACTTTGTTGCTCTAGAATTTGTAGTAATGAAGCAATAGTAGCCATTGCATCGACTGCTTTGTTGTTCAACCTTGGTACTTGTTCAAAGGTGATGTGTACAAAATATTGCTTGAAGTCATCCACCATTCGTTTGTAGGGTAGTATCTTGTCATCCTTTGTCTAATAGTCATTGTTGATCTGATTGATGACTAGTTGTGAATCTCCATAGACTTTTAACTCTGTTATTTTCAATTATACGGCCATTTTGATGCCTATAACCAAAGCCTCATATTCAACCACATTATTTATGCATGGAAACATAAGCCGATATGATCGTTGTATAGTGTGCCCTTCAGGAGTAATGAAGAGAATGCCAACACCTGGACCATGTTGTGTGAATGATCCATCAAAGTACAGAGTCCATTGTTTGGTAGAAATAGTAAGAACATCCCTATCCAGAAATTCAATCTCCATAGTACGTTTTCTAGGTAGTGGTTCTTCAGCCAGCTGATCTGCAATTGCTTGTCCTTTGATAGCTCTTCGTTCCGTGTAGTGGATATCAAACTCACTAAGAATCATGATCCATTTAGCTAATTGGCTTGTAAGAGTTGCCTTGCTGAGTAGATATTTGAGAGGATCAATTTTTGCCACTAGCTTAATTGTGTGAGCTAGCATATAATGTCAGAACTTTTGAGAAGTGAAGACTACTGTTAGACAAGACTTCTCAATGAATGTATAGTTAAGTTCATAGCCATTCAATATCCTGTTGATGTAATATATTTCTCTTTCTTTGCCTTGTTGATCTTCTTGTGCCAATAGTGCCCCCAAAGATATATTTGTTGTTGAAATGTATAGAATGAGTGGCTTTCCTGCTATTGGTGGTACCAACACTGGTGGGTTCATTAGATATTGTTTGGTCTGATAAAAAGATTCTGCACACTTGGCCTCCGATCTGAATGGTACATTCTTATGAAGTAAATGATTGAATGGTAGACTTTTATCTACTAGTTGAGTGATGAATCGTCTTATTGATTGGAGTCATCCTTGTAAAGATCTGAGCTGACTGATATTCTTTGGTGGTGGCATCTCCATAATGGCTTGTACCTTTGTTGGATCTACTTTAATACCTTTAGCTGAGACTATGTAACCCAGTAACTTGCCTAATGTAACCCCGAAGACACATTTCTTAGGGTTAAGCCTAACTTGGAATTTCTCCAATTGATCAAAAATCTTTGTTAAGATGCTGAGGTGTTCTGCTCTGGTGAAGGATTTAGCTAGTAAGTCATCCACATAGTCTTCCATGAATATATGCATCATGTCATGAAAGATTGTTGTCATGGCTCTTTGATAAGTTGCTCCTGCATTATTTAAGACAAATGGCATGACATTCCAATAGTATGTTCCCCAGAGATAGGTAAATGCTATTTTATCTTGATCTTCTGGGGCTATCTTGATTTGATTATAGCTTGAAAAACCATCCATTAGTGATAGCATTGCATGGCCTGCTATGAGGTCTACAATTATGTCGATATTGGGTAAAGGAAAGCCATCCTTTGGATAGGCTTTGTTGACATCTTTGAAGTTGGTGCATATTCTGATACTACCATCTGGTTTCGATACTGGTACAATGTTAGAAATCCATTCAGCATAGTTAATAGGTCGAATGAATCCGACTTCCAATAGTTTCTTTAGCTCAGTTTTGACCATGAGTGCCACATGTGGATTCATCTTTATCAGTTTTTGTTTGACTGGTTTAGCTCCTGGAGCAATGGACAAGTGGTGCATGATTAGCTGTGGATCAATCCCAGGCATATTTGCATATGACCAAGCAAAGTTGATCTACTTTTCTTTGAAAAATGTGACAAACTCTAATTTTTCTCCTTCTGTTAAAGATTCTGCCAGGTGTATGTTTCTGACTGCTTCTAGCATACCAATGTTGATTGATTGAGTGGGATCAATCAATATAGGTAATCGCTCATGATAGTGTTCAAGAAGAGTGTCAAGTCTCCCATCTTTAGATGCCTTAAAAAGGTTTTCATCCTCAGATACGTCCTTTATTTTTACTTTTTTATGATCCATAGCTGCCATTGACTGGTTTTCAGTTATAAATCTTTTCTTTTGTTCATTTTTGTGACTGAGAGACTTGGCACCCCCTGGTTGCAGATATCATTATCTTGTTCGCTAGTAGAGTCTTTTTTCGGGTTAATGGTACATAAGTAATGGATAATAGACTCATCATTTGGGAAAATTGGTATATCATGGTCTTCGGGTTCGTCCCAGTCTATGAGGTCAGGAAAGATAAGTGGTAAGGAATCATTGGGTGGATCAAGTTCTACTGCTGTAATGGTTAGGATAGAGTTATTTACATGATTGGTTGGGGTGTTAAAGAAGTTAAGGATCTCGTCAAGGTCTTCGATAGTATCATTTTCCGTATAGACTTGTTCATAATGATGCTGCTCATTTTCTTTGGCGTCATAGATATTTTGTGGCCCAAATTCCAATGGTGTAGATTCTGTGCTGTGTTCTTCTTGGGAGATGGGTGTATTATCCTCATTTGCACACATATCTTTAGTAATGTTAGAACTGCTACCCCATTCATATTCATTTGAATCCATCTCAGAGGTATTCTCCCAAATTTTATTAGTGCTGTGAACGGGTATGTTATAAGGTGAGAACAAATCTCTGATGATTAAGACAAGTTTGGTAGTCTTTTCTGATTCTGTGTCAGATCCTGCTTCTACTCTTTACATGTGTTCATATACTATCTCTCCTTAGGGAGGAATGATGTCAATAGATGGTGACATTTCCTTATTAGATATTGGTTCTTGAATATGATGCACTTATGTAGATGTTGCTTCCTCTTGAATGATGGGCTCCACTGGATATTGCTTTTGTTCTTGATGTTCTTGCTCTTTTCATATTGTTTCTGTAGACTTGAATAGTGCTTCTTACTAGGAGTCTTCTGTGTACTTCTTCTTTGCTTTCCACTGAGGCTTTTGATATTTGTGTGGTGCCCTCCTTGGTAGTAGGGTGAGTTCAAAGCCCAAACCCTTTTTGTCTTTACTGAATTGTGAAGGAAGATTTAAAGGTTCTGTGATGCCCTCTTGACACTTACCAATAGGTCCTTTGCCATTGTATCCCATTCGTTGCATGATTAAGTAGCCTTTTCCATACAAGTGTGTTGGTAGAACTACTTCCATAGTAGCTGCTCTATCCCCTTCTTCATCTTTGTATAGCCAACTAAAGATATCCTTTTCTTTAGTTTCATGTGCAAGAGTACTTAGCTGGATAAATGTGCCATCAAAATTGGTGATGGGCTTAGTTGCTTGAAGTGTTGAAGCTGTAGGTGGTCCATGAGATTTTGGTGATGTTGGTAATTTGGCCAAACACATGGGTTCCAAAGAGTATTCACCCATGCCTTGTTCCTTGATTTTCATTTTCTATTTGAAATCTAGAGACAATGAGGGGTTTGTCCTAAATGTAGAGTTTGCCTGCTGAATATCTGGTGCTGAGGGGTTTTGTTTTGCTCTATTATGCGATACCAAGCTATCCTGGGCTGCCCCCATAGCATTACAATGTTGGAAAGGATTGTGATCTGCTGATATAGAAATGTCTTGTCCATTGTAAGGGAATTTAACACACTGATGATATGTGGAAGGGAAAGCTTGCATTTCATGGATCCAAGGTAGACCCAACAAGATATTGTATGTAAGATCTATGTCCAAGACTTGGCACATAGTATCCTTTTGTATTGGTCCCACCTGAATTGGTAACATCACCATTCCTTTAGATGATCTTTCTTCATCATCATATTCCTTTATGGTGATCCTTTTGCATGGATCAATATACTCTTCTGAGAAGCCTAATGCATGGATGAGTTTTAAGGTACATATATTAAGTCCATCTCCTCCATCTATCAATACTCATTTTACTCTATGTTTATAAACCATGACTTCAATATGGAGTGGAGTATTGTGGGGATGACTTAATGAGACATTATCCTACTCGGAAAAGGTGAGGTTATGAGGTCCTATCATATGAGCCACCATGGTTTGGAATTTGTCAGCATCTAGATCTTGAGAGACATTTGTATCCAAGAGCGCTTGTTTCAATATGTCTTTGTGTTTTGGTGAAAGTTTTAGCAACTCTAGAATGGATATTTGAGTAGGAGTTTTGCGCAGTTGACTAACTAGATCATATTGAATTCTGGGGACAGTGTTTTCTGTTGACATGTGTCCCTTTAAGACATATTTTTGGGCTTAGGTTGTTACATTGACGGATTCATGTTCACATTTATCCCTGATTGTGATAACATTGATTTGATTGTCTGAAGCTGATATGTGATTGATAGTGTTATTGTAGATATGATTGATACGAGCTCCACGCATGTTATAGACACTTAAAAATAATTATTTTAATTATTTTTAATTCCTCACATAATTAATTATGTTAATTCAAATTCTTCTCAATATTAATTAAATATAATTAATATTGTCACTATAGCATGTGATTGATTTATTTAATAAATCAATCCCTTTCTTTATTCTTCTAAAAAAATCAAATCCTCACAAATCTTCCTCTTAGCTAATTAATTTTAATTAATTAGTTAACATACATTATTCATACAAATCATCTTCTTAATTCATCATTAACCTAATAAATTATTCTAGAAACTCCCTAAACTCACTTAACATTATTCTTCTAATTTTTTATTCACTCCACTCATTCTCTCTCCTAGTCAAATTTTCCTACAAATATTAATTCCACCTAACATTTCCTCTAATCCCCCTCCTAATGAGTCGTTAATGGCTAATCATCATAATTAGCCACAAAGTCAACTCTTTGTCCTTTTCATCCAACCACTAGCTTTAAATGCTCTTTTTCTAGATGATTGTAAGATTTTTGAAATCACACATTCCTCTAGGTATTTTCCTCTCCCAAGGAATTTTTAATTCCTTTTAATTCCTTTTATTCTCCATGATATCTTTTTTTGGAGAATTTTTAATTCCTCCAATGCACCTTATGGAGTGTGGAAATACGAAATGCCTTTAAGGCATATTTCTTGGTCTCCACACCCTCTCTTGGACCTTGTGTGAGCTCACAAGTAAATCCTAGCCCTTCATCTCGAATTCATCCTAGCCATCTATTTTTCTCTCCTCTTCCTATAAATAAAGGGCTCCATCCCTTCATAAAAACATCTTGAAATCTAGTAAGCTTATGCTGCCCTTTTGAGCCTAGGAAATCATCTTGGCAACTTGCTCATCTCATCCTTATCATCTCATCCTTATCATTTGTGCACAACATTGGAGAGCCATCCACATCCAGCAATCAAAGGAGCACATCAAGTGGAGCATTATCAAGGGGCATCTTCACTTCATCAACCTCAATCCAAAGGAGAAGGTAAAATAGCAAGGTGAAATGGTCTTTTAATGATATTTTAGCATTCTGCATGTTTATTTCGTTATGTTTTAATCATTTCTCCTTCCAATTTTGTTTTTCCCTCTTCATTTTGGCATGCTCGGTGGGACCCATGTCCCTACGAACTAATGTTTTTTTTTTTAGGTTTTTGTGAGTTGTGAGACACAGGTTCCAAAATAGCGCGACTGCAGAAAAAAAAATCTCTTTTTTGCAGGTTTTAGAATAGCGGCTCTGTATTTCTGTGCAATAGCTTCTTTTCTGTTTCTATTTCATTTTTGTTTCTGTTTTTGTTTCAGTTTCAGCACGATAGCTCTACGATTAGCATGAGCATTTTTGTGGGAATTTGAATTCCTGTTATCCGATTTGTTATTTGTTCTGTTATCTGCTCTGTTTAATTATAATATGTGTGAAAATAGGAGAGTATGCTCTTGTCTATATAGACAATCAGAAATCCAGACTTTTCACTTTTCTATTTTGTTTAGCACGACTGTAAGCTTTGATTGAAGGAAAGTGTGAAAATAGGAGAGTATGCTCTTGTCTATCTAGACAATCAGAAATCCAAACCTTTGACACTTTTCTATCTATTTAGTGCTACTGTCTGCTCTGTTAATCTGTCTAAAATTTTTAGGTGCTAACTGTAGTCTTCATTTCTTTTTTATTTCCTGTTATCTGTTCTGTTTAAATATAATTTATCTGCCCACAGGAAAGTGCGAAAGTAGGAGATTATGCTCTTGCCTATTTAGACAATCAAAAATCTGGACCTTTGACATTTTTTTTAATTCTGTTAAATTTAGGGTTTCTGCTCTATTAAATCTAGAGTTTCTATCTACTCTATTAAATCTAGGGTTTCTGTCTGCTCTGTTAAGTAAAAAAAATTCTAATTTTTCACCATATCTTCTTTATCTCGACTACATTTTCCTCCAAACTTCACTAGATTCTCCACATTGCCATTTTCCACATTTTCTTCCTTGGGAACCTTATCTCAAAAATCCACTTTTTGAAGCCCAAAATCTCATATTTCTCTATTTTTAGGGTTTTCCATAACTCCTTCCCCTTTTATCCAATCACCTCCAATTTTTTCTCATATTATCCATCTCCAACTTTTGCTTCTTTGTCCCTCTTGGACAAATTTTCCCATTCCTTTATCTCTCCTCCAAAATCCCCATTTTTCACTTGCCTATCCCTTGGAAAGTGGCAAAAACCTAGTCAAACCCCGTTTACCCATTAAAGCTTTCTTCAAATCCACATGTGTCATTAGTAAAAAAGTTTTTATTCATGTTTTTCTACTCATTCCCAAAAATTCAAAAAAAAAATAATATTTGTGTCATTTTGTTGTCTTTTGCAGGATGCTTGTTGAAGACTCTATTTTCCAAACTACTAATCAAGTTGTTTTGCAGGATGCTTTTTGAAGACTCCATTTTTTAAACTACTAATCAAGTTGTTTTGCAGGACGCTTTTTGAACACTCCATTTTTCAAACTACTAATCAAGTGGTTTTGCAAGTTACTTAACTGATTCAACCAAATATTGTGCATTTATTTAAATTAGGCACCTAGATATTAATTAAAATGGAATGAATCATTGTCTTATGTGTATTTAAGAAAAGCGTAAAGGTAGGAAAGTATGCTCTCATCTTACTAGACGATCAGAAATCCAGACCCTCCAACCTTTTTTTGTTTGATTGTGTGTTTACCTCTAGCAGACTTGCTCTCCCAACTTGCTCTTTTAGAAGGTAAGAGGGGAACGACCCAAGTGAGTACACCCGGACCTGGGGTTCCCAACTCACTATAATAAATAGGCCATTGACTATGAAAGAGTTAATGGTTGGGGCTATATGAGAGTTCACTCTCACATTGGGTACTTAGTAGGATCCTAGAGATCTCAATCAAGCTTGCGTGACTACTAAGTTCTTGGTGCTTCGTTGGGCTATAGGCCTCAATTGCGCTTGCACAACTTCAAAGGGTAGCTCCTAACGGGAAGACTTACTAAACACCTTGTTCAAAGTGGCCAAAAACCTTCTAGTCATTGGTGCAAGAGGTTGGACCTCTGAAGCGACCCATATTTTTACGGCCCTTAGTAGAGACACAAAGTTCGCCATGAGGAGTTTTCATGGGAATTGATGCTTGGCTGCCCTGAGAAGTGAGTGCCGTGGAGGGGAGCTAGTGGGGTCAAGCATCTAAGTGTCTGCTCTCAGTAAGCATAGCTGGGAAACCAATTGGGATCTAATGACTATTGTCCTTGCCAGCCTTAAGAATGTTGTATATGAGCATGAGTGTCTTTGAGATAATATGCATTTGATCATTGTGTTTGCTTTGTGTTGATACATACTTGCCAAGAGTAGACTAAAAACACATCACTATCCCCAAACACTTTTGCAAAAACATTTGTCAAGACACAAACAATTGTCCAAGTCATTACCCACACAAAGTCCAAAATTGCGTCAAAACTCCGTCCGTCCCATTTTTCATAAGCCCAAGAGAGAAGCTAAGAGTTTATCCTCTACGTCAACATTCAAGTTTGTCCTTTAAAACACCTACTATCGTCCAAATCAAGGTGGTCATATCCCTTCATACAACTTGTCATTCGAATTGATCCTTCATTAAGTCATATTCATGCCAAAGACAACCTAGTCATCAAGTTTCTTCTAAACCATCACTACCATACCTTCTTCATCAATCATCCTCAAATTTCTTAAATCCTTTCCTCACAAATTTCTTAAGTCCTTTAATCACAAATTTCCTAAATTTTTTTATCACAAATTTCTTAAGTCCTTTCATCCTCAAATTTCTTAAGTCCTTTCATCACAAATTTCCTAAATTCTTTCATTACAAATTTCTTAAGTCCTTTCATCCTCAAATTTCTTCAATCCTTTCATCACAAATTTTCTAAGTCCTTTCATCACAAATTTCTTAAGTCCTTTCATCACAATTTTCCTAAGTCCTTTCATCACAATTTCTTAAATCTTTTCATCACAAATATCATGTATGGTTGCAACTCGATCCCAAAAGAAAAAGATGGCTGAACAACAATATGGCATGCCAGACATTGGTGTCCTATATGAAGATCCCATGCAAGATCATACACAAAGTGGGAAACCTAGCGATCAAGATCAGAACCAAAATATTGACATGGTTAACCAAGATGAACTCTCTCCGGAAGTGCAAACTTTCCTAGCAGATTCTTACAACCAAGAGATGATGGAAAAGTTTATTAAACACAATCCTACTGCACTTCTGAAAACTCTTCTTGAACATGGAGCTCAACTTTTGCTTGAATTTAATAGATCCACTCTCACCCAAAAATCATAAGGAGACCTCACTCCCACACAAAGTGCTGCACCTACTATTCAAACTCAATCAATTGCAGCCCCATCAATCATCCAAGCTCAATCAATGCCACCTGCGGTACCTCCCAACATGGTCTCCATCCCACCTTCTTCCTCCTTACCATCCATACCACTATAAAATCCGATCTCATCTATTCTTCAACAAACTTCTATACCACCTCCTTGTATTCAACCACATATTTCTATTCCACAAACTTCCCTTCCTCCCAACAATGTTGCGGATTTTATCTAAGCTGTATTTAATCCCGTCACAACATGTTGTGGACCGCAACCAACTGTCACTCAAACCCTAGTGACATCGATCATCACATCTTACATTCCCATCTCATCATCATATCAATATATTGGTGGTGGTGCACCTTCTTTGGCTCATCCAATTCTTGGGGCAAATACAATTCATCAATATCAAAGTCCACAACAAGACCTCATCAAGGAAATTCAAGACATGAAGAATATCAGCAAGTACATGAAAGGAACGACTAATAAAAGGAAAGCTTACTCATTCAAAATTTTTTGCCCTTGTCCTTATGACCCGTCCATATTAGTTGCACCATATCCCCCGAGATTTGAGATCCCTAAATTCACCAAGTATGAAGGCAAAGGAGACCCCCACGACCATGTCCAAGAATTCCACATCTTATGCCAAGAAGTCTCCTATAGTGACCTTTATCTTCGCAGACTCTTTCCCAAGAGTCTCACAGGAGACGCCCTGGCATGGTTCTCATCTTTACCATGAGGTTCCATTGCCTCCTTCCCAGACTTGGCAGAAGCATTTGTGGCCCACTATGCATACAACATGGCTAATGATGTTTCTATGATGGACCTATGCAATACAAAACAAAGGCTTGGAGAAACCTTCACCAATTTCCTACAAAGATGGTGACATCTTATCAAGAAATTTTAGTGGGACATGCCAGAACAACATCAGATTGAACTATTCCAAAAGAACTTGGTGCCTGAACTTTCAAGACCTTTAATATCCCAATGTATCAAATCCTTCCATAAATTGACCGATAAGGGCCTCGCCCTCGAACATGTCTTGTTGGAGGAAGGAACCTTGAAACATTACCAGAAGTCATCACAAAGTTCTTCCTCTTATCATAAAGACAAGCCAAAATTCTAGACTAAGAACAAAAACGTGGTCAATGATGGTGTAATTGATGCAAAGCGGGTCCAAACCATGGCCACTCCCCCAAAATCCACCACCAATAATCATCAATTCAACAACCAAAATCAATCTCAAAAACCTCATAACAATGTCTCAATCCAAGGACGACCACCCCAATCAAATAACAGGACTCCAAGAGATTTCACTCCTCTGGTTGAGCCTATTGAAGTGGTGTTTCAAAAACTTGTCCAAGCAGGTATAGTGGTTTTTCCAATCACTCGCTCGTCTGACCCCATTCAACCTAAACCAAGATGGTATAATTAAAATGAGTATTGTGAATACCATCGTATCAAGGGACATGATACATGAAAGTGTATGAAACTGAAGATCTACATACAAGATCTCATTGATAGAGGTGGACAAACTCAAAATGTACTAGGAACCCTTCCCGAAGCATGATAAAGGAAAAGGCTCATCATCTAATGCAATGGGTTATGACTACGCTAATCACGTAACTGGTTTTGATTTTTTAGTAGGTCGCATTGAACCTATAGACAATAATGTCAATGTTATAACCATCCAAGGAGTTAATCCTCCTTCTTTCCAAAGCAGACCAAATCCTACTCGGATAGTCATTCAAGGCACCACGCCTTCCACCTCCCATTTCCAGAATGACTATAGTCACCATCCAAGGAGTTCCTCCCCCACCAAACCCCCCACCCATGTCTTCCACTCGCCGATATGACCTCCTTGATTAACTTGGGAAGACAACCGCGCAGATCTCCATTTTGGAACTTCTCAAGACTTCCCCATTCCATAAAGAAATTGTGGAACAAGCCCTTCTCCAATTATGCATTCCTGATAACATCAACGCCACCCAATTCCAAGCCCTCATTGGAAACCTTGCTGCCCAACAACACATTGTATTTAACTCCAAAGATGCTCTCGCAGATGAAGACCATAGCAAACCTTTGCACATCGAGGCTCTTTTCCACAAGCACAAGGTCAAACGTATCCTGATAGATGGTGGATCCAAGCTTAATCTGTGTACATACAAATTGATAAAACAATTGGGACTTTTTGAGGATCTGATAGACACATCAGGAAGGATCACCATAAAGGCATATGATGATGCAAAAAGAATTTCAAAGGTAGTGATCATCTTACCTCTTCAAGTTGGCCCCATTACAATTGAAACCCCTTGCCAAGTACTAGATCTTGATCTCCCCTACAACATTCTCCTCGGGAGGCCATGGATTCATTCCTTGCAAGCCGTACCCTCCACCTATCACCAATGCATCAAATTCCCCTATAATGGAAGAGTGATCACTGTCAAAGGTGATCCCCAACCTTTTCAATATTGCAAACTATTAGAGGGGAAGCATTTGTATCATTGCCCACTAAATAGACCTTCACCAATGCCTCCATTTGACACATCAAATGTTGCCTCCACATCAACCCAACCAAATAATCAAATCAAGATCTTGGACAATGGCTGTGGAGAATACAAATTGGAGGATGTCTTATTAATAGGCAACCTTCCTCTCTCTCCTAAGTCATTTGGCAAACCAAAAGAGCTAAAAAAGGACCCAAAACCAGTCATGCAATGCCAAACACCACCTTCCAACAATGGGGCCCACTTGATAATGAGAGCCTTGATGCAGATATCTCTTCATGGCTGTATCGGGAAGAGGATGATGATCCAATGAGAATATCCAAAGAAATGTATCCAAAAGCATTTGCCATAGTTGAAAAAATGGGTTACAAAGGACACAACCTGGGACCAAAGGAGAAAGGAAGAAAAGCACCCATAAATCCTATCTCCTACAGATACAACAGAGGCTTGGGGTGCACCCCGGTGCCTAAGATTACTATCGCTGGTGCCCCTTCTAGTCCTTCTTCGGATATCGAAAGTGCTAACGAAGAGGAATTCCATGAAATGCCTTATGAATACAAGAAAGATATCTTCTTGGATGCTTACATCAATAGCATCACCCTCGTAACCTCTCCCACTTCACATGAGCTACATCTTGTCCATCCTGAACTCATTGACTAGGGCCAATGAGACAAACCCACTTTAGATATCTACGCCGATGATAATGCTCTCATTACTCTCTTGACAGCACAAAATATGGAAGATTGTAACAGAATCGAGGGTATTCAACTACACGAAAAGGGATACTTTGGTAGTCAGGTCAATGCCCTTAGCCACAAAAATGATAATAAAAGAAAAAGACATGATTCCCTAGGTGAAAACCTCCCTGAGGCACCTTTGGATGAGCAAGAAATAAAAACAAAGGGCATATTTGAAAGTAAAAACCTAGAAAAGGCACTTGACAATGAGGGATTTGACCTCCCTACCATTGGTTACCTTCCACAGGACAAATCAAATTTGTTGATACTGAAGTCATTCTGATAAATGTGCTCATTGCCAAATCCCTCATAGAAATTGAGAAACAAGACTTCATCAACTTCCTTATAGAGGTAGAAATCAATTTTGCATGGTCCTATACTGATATGCCAGGGTTGGATCCTGCCTTGGTGGTTCACAATCTTCCTGTCCGCCCAGATGCAAAACCTGTGAAACAAAAATTGCACAAAATGCACCCACATATTGCATTCCTGGTCAAGGCAGAACTTCAAAAGTTGTTAGACGCAGAATTTATCAAACCAATAGATTATGCTGAATGGGTCTCCAACATTATACCTGTCGACAAACCTGCTGGGGGCATCTGCATTTGCACAGATTTCCAAGATCTAAATATAGCTTGTCCTAAAGACGATTTCCTACTCCCAAATATAAACGTGATTGTGGACCTTACAGTAGGACATGAAATGCTATCGCTAATGGATGGGTTTTCTGGATACAACCAAATCAAGATAGCAGATGAGGATCAACATAAAACCGCATTCACAACACCATGGGGTACTTTTTGTTATCGGGTCATGCCTTTTGGCCTTAAAAATGCTGGAGCTACATATCAACAGGTAATGACAATAATTTTTCATGACCTCTTACACAAAATTATGGAGGACTATGTGGATGATCTGCTAGGCAAATCCAAGACAAGATAAGAACACATCCCTATTTTAAAACAGATCTTTGAAAGATTGGAAAAATACAAGTTGCGCCTAAATCCCAAAAAGTGTGTGTTTGGCGTCACATCGGAAAAACTACTGGGATTCATTGTTTCCCACATAGGCATCGAGGTTGATCCCGCAAAGGTAAAAGATATTATGGAAATGCCTCCACCAAAAACTCTCAGATAACTACGCAGTCACCAGGGAAAACTCCAGTCTGTCAGGTGTTTCATTTCACAGCTAGCCGACAAGTGCCATCCATTTGCACACCTATTACGTAAAGACACAAAATTCAAATGGGATTGCCTATGTCAAAAGGCCTTTGAGAAATTAAAAGAATATCTAGCATCACCTTTAGTTTTAATGCCACCTGCCCCTGGAAAACCCCTTATTTTGTACATATGTGCTACTACAGTGGCATTGGGGGCATTACTGGCGCAAACAAATGATCAAGGGAAGGAACACGCCATTTACTACATCAGTCGGACGTTGGTAGGATATGAACTCAATTACACCCCCATTGAAAGAGCATGTTTGGCATTAGTGTTTAGCACACAGAAACTATGACACTATATGCTAAACAACAAGACAAAATTAATTGCTAAAATTGATCCACTTAAATATCTCCTGTCAAAAGCTGCTCTCACTAGTAGAACCACCAAATGGGTTATGCTCTTAAGCGAGTTTGACATTGAATATGTGGACAGAAAAACAATCAAGGGACAAGTCATTGTAGATCAGTTGGTTGAAGCTCCACTTCCAAGTGATCATCCTCTTCTCATAGAATTACCAAATGAGTTCATTATGACTATTACCACATTCTCCACATGGCAATTATACTTTGATGGCTCATACACCCAAAATGGATAGGGGGCAGGAATATTATTGGTCACACCTCAAGGAGATGGCATCCTAAAATCGTACAAGATAGCCTTTGCATGTACCAACAACATAGTAGAATATGAGGCCCTCATCACAGGTTTACGCTTGGCTATCCACTGGAAAATAAAAGAATTACAAGTCTATGGCGATTCCCAGCTCATCATAAAATAAGTTAATGATGAGTACCAAACAAAAGATGAAAAACTCCTTCCCTATCGTACCTTGGTTGAAGGTCTTAAGCAACATTTCACGGCAATAAAGTTTGATCAAATCCCATGAACAAACAATAGGGTTGCATATGCAATGGCCACCATTGGCTCCCTCCTTCAAATGCCAGCACACAGTCAGAAGTGTGAGTTCTTGGTCGAGCAATTGTTTATACTGGCATATGACCTACCAGAGTCTGAAATGGTGTGTGTTCTTGTTGGTCCCGAGTCCCCTTGGTACCAAGAAACCTTCGCTTTCCTCAAAGACAACACCATTCCCCCACATCTCACCAAAACCCAACAACAAACATTCATCCGCCGATGTGCCCGTTACACCATCCTTGTAGACACCTTGTTGAGAAGGCATTTTGATGGTTCCCTCCTAAGGTGTTTAGATAAATAAGAAGAAGAATGGGCATTACGTGAAGTACACAAAGGTATCTGTGGGGCACACTCAAGTGGACTCACATTGGCTTAAAAACTTTTGAGAACAAGATACTATTGGCCTAAAATGGAAGGAGATGCATATAACTATGTGAAGAAATGCATCCCTTGCCAGCAACATGGCGACAAGATTCATGAACTGTAACAAGAATTGCAGCCATTCATTACACTATGGCCCTTCTCGCAGTGGGGGCTTGATCTCATTGGGAAAATCCACCTTTCATCTTCCAATGGACATAAATTAATTATCACTACCACCGAATACTTCACCAAGTGGGTAGAGGCTATCCCTCTTACTTTCACCACCAGCAAGCAAATATCCAAATTCATTTTGAACTACCTAATCTGCCAATATGGCATCCCAAAATTTATCATCATAGATAATGGTAAACAATTTAAGAACCAGGATGTCAAAGAACTCTACAAAAAATTCAATATCCAACACCGCTTCACAACTCCATATTATCCCCAAGGCAATGGCCAAGCTGAGGCTTCTAATAAAACCTTAATAAAACTCCTCAAAAAGATAGTCAATGAAGCGGGCCATGATTGGCACCTCCAAATCCATCCTACATTGTGGGCCTACTGCACCTCCATCCGCACCCCCACAGGCGCCACTCCTTATTCCCTACTATTTGGTTCCAAAGCCATCCTTCCCCTTGAGATCGAGATCCCCTCTCTAAGGGTATCACTACAAAACATCCTACCAGAGGAAGAATATAGAATTGCCCACTTACAAGAGCTAGAATTGTTAGATGAAAGGCACCTCAAGGCCTTGAATCATCTCCAGGTATATCAAAACCGTCTGCGCATGAGTTATCATAAAAAAGTCAGAACTTGAGAATTCCAAATTGGTGATATTGTCCTCATGGAGAATCAAAAAAATCTACAAGAGAGAGAAAAGAAAGGCAAGTTCGAGCCTAATTGGCTTGGACCATATGTAATCACAGCGAAATATGGATCAGGAGCTTACTAGTTGGCTACTCTTGAAGGCGATCCTTTGGATGATCCAATGAATATTATGCACCTCAAAAGATTTTATGCTTAGTCCTCAAAAAGTCTTAAATTGTCAAACAATAAAAAATAAAAGAGAAAAAGATCCTGAAAAAATCATCACTTTGGTGAAAACCTGGCAAATAGGCATCTTATGACACAAAAAAATAAAATAAAATTACAAAAGGAAAGAAAAACAATTCGTCCATTAGTGAAAACCACTTGGTGGTGCTATGGACAAGTACCTTGGTGAAAACCTCTGCGTAGGCGCCAAGGTAAATAACTGGATCCACTGTCTATCATGTTGATACTACAAATCATCTACCATCCAACCCACCCATGTGCAACATTCCTTCTTTTCCACCTCCCGATAAAACATGCGTATGATGATGAGTCTTCACCTGACTCATGAACAAGGAATGTCCCATTGAAACTAAGCTCTTATGCCTCTGTGTAAGCTTCAATAAGTATTGAGAAACAATCCCAAGTCCATCCTAGTTCTACTCTTGGCAAGAGGTATCATTTGGTCATAGGGAAGAGATTTATTAGATTTTGTTAGATCTTTTCATATAGACTTGCATCTTTGCTCTACGACTGCCACTATTTATGACTGCCTGGGTTCTTCCATATCCAAGTACATTATGATAGGTGCATACTAGGGCATATTTCATAGTATGGCATGTTTTGGATTCTTCTTGTATAAACCGACGACCTGGTACTAGTTTTTATCAACACTTACCTTCTCGTGTACAAGAGGTATTGGTGTGTTTGAGGGTTTCCTTGCATGAAACCACAACTATGTATTAGTGTTTCTTAACACTTGCATTGTTGTGTGCAAGAAATTCCTATTTGTCTATAGAGTCAGTCCACGCCCTACGTTTCTCATGGCATCCTGATTTCTATAATCAGTGGTGCAAGTCACTCAGGGAAACATCAAACTAGGCTGGCTCTCCTCATTTGTTGTGCACAAAATCTCACCATCATTCCATCAAATCCTAAACTCAATAATCCCATGGAGTTCTCAATTGCCCCCATTTTCCTCTGCGGTCTTGCATCTTGTATTCTTCTTTCCAAATATCTCACGACTGCTTCATATTTCTTCCTCATTTATCCCTTTCACCCTAATTTTTCTTCCTCTATTTTTTCCTCACATAATCAATTCTGATTCTGATCATGTCTTATACAGAATGAATCCTTCCTGAAACTAGACGTTGTAATCTGATCATGTCTTATATAGGATGAATCCTTCCTGAAACTAGATGTTGTGATCGATCATGTCTTATACAGGATGAATCCTTCCTGAAACCAGACGTTGTTATCTGATCATGTCTTATATAGGATGAATCCTTCTTGAAACCAGATGTTTTGATCGATCATGTCTTATATAGGATGAATCCTTCCTGAAACCAGACGTTGTGATCAATCATGTCTTATATAGGATGAATCCTTCCTAAAACCAGACGTTGTGATTAATCATGTCTTATATAGGATGAATCCTTCCTAAAACTAGATGTTGTGATCAATCATGTCTTATACAGAATGAATCCTTCCTAAAACCAAATGTTGTGTTCAATCATGTCTTATACAGGATGTATTCTTCCTGAAACTAGACACTCTAATCATGTCTTATACAGGATGAATCCTTCTTGAAACCAGACACTTTCATCATGTTTGTCTTATACAGAATCCTTCCTAAAACCAGACTGAATGTAGATCTTATCAATTGAATCAAATCAAATCTATCAGGATATCAATTTTGCAAAAACTTCAAAGATCAGTTACCTCAATTGATCTCCTGAGGGGGCATCACCATACCGTAATCTATCAATAAAAAGTCAGGGCATCCTATCAAACCAATATCAACATCAAAACAAGATCATTCTTTGAATCAATGCGTCATCACACCTCGCTTCAAAGAGGGGCAAAATGTAGACACTTAAAAATAATTATTTTAATTATTTTTAATTCCTCACATAATTAATTAATTAATTATGTTAATTCAAATTCTTCTCAATATTAATTAAATATAATTAATATTGTCACTATAGCATGTGATTGATTTATTTAATAAATCAATCCCTTTCTTTATTCTTCTAAAAAAATCAAATCCTAACAAATCTTCCTCTTAGCTAATTAATTTTAATTAATTAGTTAACCTACATGATTCATACAAATCATCTTCTTAATTCGTCATTAACCTAATAAATTATTCTAGAAACTCCCTAAACTCACTTAACATTATTCTTCTAATTTTTTATTCACTCCACTCATTCTCTCTCCTAGTCAAATTCTCCTACAAATATTAATCCCACCTAACATTTCCTCTAATACCCCTCCTAATGAGTCATTAATGGCTAATCATCATAATTAGCCACAAAGTCAACTCTATCCTTTTCATCCAACTACTAGCTTTAAATGCTCTTTTTCTAGATGAATGTAAGATTTTCGAAATCACACATTCCTCTAGGCATTTCCCTCTCCCAAGGAATTTTTAATTCCTTTTAATTCCTTTTATTCCCCATGATATCCTTTTTTGGAGAATTTTTAATTCCTCCAATGCACCTTGTGGAGTGTGAAAATACGAAATGCCTTTAAGGCATATTTTTTGGTCTCCACACCCTCTCTTGGACCTTGTGAGCTCACAAGTAAATCCTAGCCCTTCATCTTGAATTCATCCTAGCCATCCATTTTTCTCTCCTCTTCATATAAATAAAGGGCTTCATCCCTTCATAAAAACATCTTGAAATCCAATAAGCTTATGCTACCCTTTTTAGCCCAGGAAATCATCTTGGCAACTTGCTCATCTCATCCTTATCATTTGTGCACAACATTGGAGAGCCATCCACATCTAGCAATCAAAGGAGCACATCAAGTGGAGCATTATCAAGGGGCGCCTTCACTTCATCAAGCTCAATCTGAAGGAGAAGGTAAAATAGCAAGGTGACATGGTCTTTTAATGATATTTTAGCATTCTGCATGTTTATTTCGTTATGTTTTGATCATTTCTCCTTCCAATCTATTTTTCCCTCTTCACGTGTCACTGGAACTTGAAGCTCCATCCTTGTTGTAGTTTGGAAGAGGATTTTTGAAAACTTTGTGGTCACCATTTGTTTTAAGACCATCGACTGTTAAATTGCCTCTATCAATCATGTCCTGAACAATGTTTTTCAGTCTCATGCAATCATTTGTTTGATGACCTTTGTTACAATGAAAAACACAGAAGTGTGAGTCATTCCACCAAGGTGGTTTGACTGTTGGTTCAAAGTTGTTTGTTGCCGGTAAAGAGATAATTTTATTTGCCAGGAGCTCTCTGAATGCTAACTCTAGTGACTGTCCCAATGGTGTGTAGACATGTTTTTGAAAATTATTGGGGTTACCTCGTGAATTGTTATTAGGCCCTCGATGTGTGTTGTTGTTTTGAGCATTGTTGGTATTGTTTGTGTTGTTGGTGTTGGTTGGTACTTGATTGGTATTAGTGTCTTGGTTAGCACCTTTATGATTTTTCGTGGCTAGAGGATTACCTGATAATGCTAGCACTGGTTGCTTGGATTTTGGATCAGTTGATTCATGGCCTCCTTCATTTCCATTGTTTTTGTTTCTAGTCCAAAATCTAGATTTGTCTAAGTTGTTATTGTTTTGATAGTTGTAGTTGGATGAACTTGTTCCTTCTTTGAAGAATTTCAACGTTCCTTTCTTGACACATGCCTCTTCCACTTGTATGCCAATTTCAATCAATTTAGCGAAAGAGGGTATGCATTGAAGTTTGAGTATGTAACTCATTTCACTATTTAAATTATCAATGAAAATTTCCATCTTTTCCTTTTCAGGCACATCTCGAGGATATTGTGAAACCATATGCCACCAATGTTGAAAGAATACCATGAAGGTTTCATTGTTCTTTTGTTTGGTATTGCAGACATCTAGAATAATGATAGCATGTTGAATGTTATATGAACACTGCGTTATGAATTTGTTGACAAGTTCATCAAATGATCTGATAGGAGGTGTGATTTTGGACAACCATTTTATTGTTTGTCCTCCTAGGCTTCTTGGGAACAACCTCATCAAATAGGTGTCATCATGAGCAAATTCTAGACTCATTGTATAAAATTCTCAAACATGATCACGGGGATCACTCTTTCCATCATATTTGTCAAATTAAGGAATGTCTAAGTTTGGAGGGAAAGGTACCATGTTCAAATGTCTGTCAAATGGATAAGGACAGATCTCATTTAGTGAATGCCTTACTATCATCCCTTGTTGCATGTCTTGCATCTATCTTTGAAGCATTTGCATTTGTTGTGTAAGAGAAACCAAGGGTGCATTATTTTGTCAAGGGAAGAGTTCTTCCCTTGCATTAATTCTAGGTTGAAACGGTGTGTGGAATGGCATGTTCTGTTTAGGCATGTTTTGCTTAGGGGTATGTTGTTCTGGAATGTTCTGTTCAGGGATATCCTATTCAGGATCACGTATTTTGTCCTCTCTTTGTTGTTCTTGATATTCATAATGCTGGGATCTTGTTCTGAACATGTTTGTGTCTAGATCTTCAGGAATTTTAACTCCTTTGCTTGAGAGCATGAGTAGATATTTTTCCTTGTCATTTTCTATGAGCCTTTCCATTAGTTTTTGGAATGAAGCACTTTCTTAACATTCTTAAAGAATTTCTTTAGAAATTTTAGTGTCCTCTTGATGTGGACCTTCAAAAGGATTAGATAACCTTCAATTCATGCTTGATTTTGGTATTGTTTCACTTTGTTTGTTTCGTTGAGCGCGAGTAACCGTAGGCATTTAATAGAAACTTTATGTGATAAAGGGGATAAAATCCTCTTCAATGTTTTGTTCAGGAGTTGGTGGTTCAAGCCGGGGTACATTAAGTGATGCACTCATTAGGAAAGAATGCTAGATTGATCTTTCCTCCACAATTGATTTGTTGGCTGAATGCTAATTTTTGATAGAATGCTTGGGTTTTTAAAGGTTCTTTGTCAAACTTGTTTGATTTGTTTTGAATATATAATCGTACGTGATGAAGGAATGTTCGATGAGATTTGAAGAGTTGACGATTGATGTATAAAAATTTATTTCATTTGACAAATTTTGAAAAACTTGGTTGTTGTTTCTTCAACTCAGTGCTACGATAAATATTCTTTCTTCTCAGAATATGAGGATTAGTCATGCACAAATGATCAATGGTTTCCTTTGATTTTATTTTGGAGTTGGTTTATCTTGTTTTGGAAACTTAATTTTTACTTTATCAATGTGAAGGTTTAGATGCCCCCTCACGACAAAGAGTGTCAAATGATATGGAATAGAGCTTTCTCGATGTGGAAACTCAATTTGACAACTCAGAGTTTAAAACAAGTGTGTTTTTGAGATAAAATCCATTTGATTCAAGGACCTATTTGATATTTGTGATGATGTTTCCTGATTTTGATAGGAGAGATATAGTTACCCTATGACTAGTTTTAGATTCTGGACAACTTTGTTTGACGAAAACTATGCTTCGGGAATAGTTTTTTACACTCTATTTTTGGTATTTTATTTTGACAAAGTTTAAGCCAATGAAAGGAGGTTGCTAAAAATGTTTTCAAAATTTTCTATTTTGACCTCTGTTTTGCCCCCTATTTTTCTAATTTATGTCACACGCTAAAACAGAGACCTGATGTGCTACAGAAAGTTCTCCATGCACTAAAGAAAAGATCCCATGCGCTAAGCTGTCCCCAGCTACGCGCTAACTATTTAGACTGTTTATTTTGGCTTGTTGTTCTGCTTAAAGAGTTATGCGCTAGTATGGGCCTGCAAAGCACTAACTGGTAAACTGCACATGCTAATGTTTGACTTCTACGTGCTAAGCTAATGCTTCCACATGCTAGATTGTTCTTGAAACGTGCTAATTTGTGATTGCGGGTTTTGGACTCTTAGCAACGCGCTACTGTTAAGCTTGGATGCGCTAAAGTTCAGTTTCTATGCACTAAAATATAGTTCACATGTGCTAAGAGGTTGTTCTTACGTGCTAGACTGCCCTAATATTTTGAGTTGGTCATTTTCTGCGATTTTTGGGTCTTTGTTTGGAATTTTTCAATGTTGATGGATGATTTTCTGAAATAATAAATGAAAACATAGCACCAAAGAGACAACTATTTTGCTTAATCTAACAATAAGTGTATGTTCTGTGAGGATGTGTTCAAATCCTCAATGTTTTAATAGGTTTGGATACAAATAATACACTTCAAGAAGGCTCTTTATTCAAAGGCCACAAGTAAGATCATAGCCCACTAGTCCCGATACTCCATTAGCTCAAACAGTCGTGTCACCCCCTAGAGGGTGCCCCTTTTTTTGCCTTTTGCCAAAAATTAACTCAGAGTGAATTGCTTCAAAAGTGAATAGTTATCTTGGGAGATATATGGTGAGTAATCTTGGGGGCGGATTCTTCCCCACCCTTGCACTATGATATTACAAGTGTCTCCTTACTGACTCGGCTCAAAGTTTCTATGCTAAAGTTCGTAATCAAGCTTCTAGTTTGGCCGTCAGTGATAAAATCCCTCAGGAGGCTTCCCAACCTTTAGAACAAGGGCTTTACGTATCACAAGGATATTGGGGGAAGGCTAATCACTGTGTGCATCCGTTGAAAAGGGCTTTCGCCACTTTCCACATTTGATTATAGTGGGTTGGAACTCTTGGCTTCAAAGTTGTTCCCCACTTAGGTTGTTCCCTTCACACCGGCCAAAAAATGGCTTTAAGAGTTTTTCAACCCCTCGGGAAGGTAGTCCTGCTAAAGGTTTTAAGATGCTTTGAAATGATTGAAAGCATAAGAGTAGTTTGGCTTTTTAGTGACCCAGTTAAGGGGAGAGCATATACCTTCTACTTTTTAGACAAGGCAAACAAGTTTCTTTTTAGCCTTCAAGACAATGATTTGCTAACTACTATTTGGAGATGTTGCTCCAACAAGCATTATGTTATTTTTAATCTTTCATAGCAAAAGTGTGTATTTCCAGAAACCTTTGAAAAATAAGCCTAGTCAACAAAGTAAATCGTCATTTTGGTCAACAAAAGAAATCGATTTGAAAAGGGGAAGAGTTTCCCTCTTTGCTTTGCATAAAATGAAGATGAGGTTCTTTTTCCTTTTGTAATGAATTGAGATTGATCCTTTTAGGCACCAAAGGAAGGTGAAGTTTGTTTTAACCTTGCTAAAAGTAAGTTTTCTTGTTCTTTTTAAAGCCTCAAATGAAATGTGAGTTCAATTTTAAGAAAACTACAAGAACTTAAAATTTCAAACCAACTTAAATAAAATTAGTTAGTAAAAACTCTAACTATCTTAATTGTCCTAAAGTGGAGCTCCTATCTGCAATAAAATTGTTAGAATCCTACAAAATAACCAGCAAAACAAGTTAGACAACTCGTGGACTTCAACAAGTCTAAATTTTCTTTCGGTTATAGTTTTTAGTTTTTATCTTTGTTTGGGATGTGCTACAGAACAAACTGCATGTGCTACAATATAACAACGATGCACTAAAAGATGACAGTGATGCGCTATGCTATTTTCAGGATACGTTGGACTAGTTCCCAGATGCGCCGCTCTATTTTTCTTTCATGTCGAAACCTATAGGAAAAAGTTAGCAAGGTAATGCACTATAGTGAGGACTACATGTGCTATGAAATAGATCTAACATGCTAAATAGTAAGCAGGATGCGCTAGACTATTAACTAGATGCACTGGGGAATGCGTTCCACACACTGTTTCTTGTTTCCCGTGGACTTGCAAAAGTGGTTAATTTCAAAAACCGATTTGATATATGGGGTTGGGCCCCACGGTGGGCACCATAAATATATGTGAGAAAAGTGGGTCGATGGAACTCAATATGTGAAAAACTGAGCTCAAGGAGGCTTTGCTCACATACCCACAGGACCTCTTGGTGGAATCTATAGAGTGACGAAGTATGGCTCAGCTTCCCAAGGTTGGTTCCATGGTTCTCTATCTCACAAGGTCCCTCAAGCCAATGCCTTTGCTCTCAGATCACTGAGCAAAGTGGCTTAGGGATGACAAATGCAAGAACAAGGGATGCTTTGATTGATTTTAAGATGAAATGTATCCTAAGCTATGCATGATCTTACAAATGAAAGAAACTAGATTATAAGATGACAAGATTAGTTGCAAGACTCTCCTAGCATGATATACTAGTCTATGATTAAGCTAAATGATAAGGAAAATACTCTAAACATGCATATTTAGATTAATTCCTATTTAAAAGAGAGGCTAAATGATGAGCATAAAATGAGATATTAAAGCTTGAATGAATTTGAGTATAAGTATGATTCTAAAGACTTGGATTTTTAAAATGGAGGAATGAGAGCTCTATCTATAGGAAAAATAGGGCAATGGAGTGTCAAGATTGGATAATCTTAACAAGGGCCAAGATTGAAAGTTATCAATCTATGTTTACAATTGGCACCAATGAAATGGTGACAATTGTCAACATAAGGTTGGTTGAGAGGAGATGTAAGAAGCATTAAATGCTTGAGAAGACCTCATGGTTACCTTAGGGGGTAAGGGTTAAGGTTAGGTTAGGGTTTTCCAAAGGATAAAGCTTTTACCCAAAGGATAAACTCTTATGCAAAGGTTAAAGGGATAACCATGGTCAAAGCAATGAATGCTTGATGAGACCCTTGTGTTAGATGGAGGTTAAGTTAGGAAAAAATTCTCTAACCATGTAAGAGGGTTGAGTTAACCATTAATGGTTTGGAAGACTTTGGAGGTTTGAGAAGTGACTTCCCTTTGTTTAGGGATGTGACAATAGTTAGGAGATGGGTTAGGCTAATTGATTAGGGTTAGAAGGATCTAAAAGATTAGAAAGGGGTTTAAGAGGTAAGTGGGAGATGTAAGATTTTGCAAGTGGATGAGGAAAATAGAATTTAATTAAAATAAAATTAATTTATTTCAATTGTGGTTGCAACTTGTATTTGAAGGATTTTGCAAGTGGGGGGATTTAATTAAATATAAATTTAATTAAATGGGATAGAAGGGGGATTTTAATTAAATGGGTTAGATAGAAGAAGGGTATATTAATTAAATCTTAATTTAATTAATTGGACAAATTAAGAATAATTAAATGAATAAAATTCACTTACTCCATTGTGCAACTTTTAGGTGTCTACAAGAATCATCAAGAATTAGAGGCTATTATAAGTTCCATGTCTGATGCTGAATATGTAGATGTTCATGGTTTTGAAGTTGCATATGAAGTATGGAAAAAACTTGAAGAGATTTATAGCAGTGATGAACATGTTAAGATTGCTAAAAAGGAGAGTTTAAGAGGAAATTTTTCTGAAGGTGAGAATATCCGACAGTATAGTCAAAGGATAAAAGAAATAGTCGGTGAAATAAAGAGTGTAGGAGGGAAAATAGAAGATGCCATAGTGATCAATAATGTACTGAGAATCATTACTGAGAACCCTGCTAACAGTCTATGGTATTCGAGTTGCAGCTACTCAGGAGCTGAAATCCATTGATAAAACAAAGTTAAATCTTGACTCTATCATTGGCAAACTTACTGCTTTTGAGTTAAATGGATACGATGGTAGTGTACAGAAATCAGAATTTGCATTGAGAGATTCTGTCTCTAACCCATCTATGAGAAGAAGTAGAGATACCGACCATAGCTATGAATCCAAATCCAATAGAGATGCTTATGATGAAGACAGTTTAGTGGAGCTTGAAGAGTTGTTCGCAAACTGACTGTGTAGAGGCATTGGTAAATACAGAGGTAAGCTACCTTTAAAGTGTTTTGCATGCAATAAGATCGGCCATATAGCAGCAAATTGTCCTAATAGTGAAAATCAACACAAGAGAGAGGAATTCAAGAAGTACAAGGGTAAAGGCAAGAGAGATTGTCTTGTAGCTATTGATAGTGGTATTACAGATGATGAATTTGATGATGATGCTAGTGAAGATATTGTGTTTGTGGCTATTAAGAAAGAATTATCAGACCAGAAGGCTTTAGTGTCCATGATGGATAACTCTGATGATTGGATCATTGATAGTGTTTGTTCACATTACATGATTGGTGATCGGAGAAAATTTCTTTCCTTGAAAGAATTTGATGGAGGTGTTGTCAGATTTGGCAATGACTCACCTTGTCTGGTTAAGGGTAAGGGAGTTATTTCTCTTAATGGGAAGAGACGTGCTGACGATGTCTATTGGGTTGAAGGTCTAAAGCATAATCTTCCGACTGTGGTACAATTGAATGACAAAAGGATACCC
Source organism: Cryptomeria japonica (assembly GCF_030272615.1). Classification (NCBI taxonomy): domain Eukaryota; kingdom Viridiplantae; phylum Streptophyta; class Pinopsida; order Cupressales; family Cupressaceae; genus Cryptomeria; species Cryptomeria japonica. Next base: position 147,855,168 of record NC_081415.1, read on the forward strand.
ATTGGAGTTTAAAAATGGTATGTACAAAATCTTTGACAGCAGAGGTGAATTGATTGCAACTGGGAAACAAACTAGAGGTAATCTATTTCATCTTAATCCTAAAGTTAGAAACTGTTTGATTCCAAAGATAGATGATAGTTGGATTTGACATAGAAGATTTTGTCATATAAACTTTGAAAACATTGTTAAAGTGAGTAAGTATAAGATAGTAAGAGGTCTTCCTTAGCTAGACAAACTGGTTAATGCTCTTTGTAAATAATGTCAGTTAGTGAAGATGACTTCTTCTACTTTCAAGAGAAAGTCCTTAGTAGAGCACTTGTTAGATTTGGTGCATACAGATCTATGTGGACCAATAAGAACAAGAAGCATTCAAGGTGACAGATATTTCATGATCTTCACTAATGACTGTTCAAGGATGATGTGGGTCACATTCTTGAAGGATAAGAATGAATCTTTTGGTAAATTCAAGGCATTTAGGGCCTTAGTTGAGAAAGAGAGTGGCAAAAAGATAAAATGTCTAAGAATAGATCAAGGTAGTGAATTTACTTCTAAGGAGTTCACTAAGTATTGTGATGAGAATAGTATCAAGTGGCAGCTTTCTGTACCAAGGATACCACAACAGAATGGTATAGAAGAGAGGAACAACCGGTTAGTGGTTGAAGCTGCTAGGACTATGTTGATATAAGGTGTAGTGAAAACATTTTGGAGAGAAGCTATAAGTACAACTATCTACACAATGAGCTGGGTTCTAGTGAAAAGAGGTAAGGACAAGACACCTTATGAATATTGGTATGGAAGATCACTTGATGTTAGTTATTTTAAGATCTTTGGTAGCAAATGTTTTATTAAAAGAGATGATTACATTAGCAAGTTTGAAGCTAAGAGTGATGAAGGCATATTTCTTGGCTATCCCACTAAGAGTAAGGCCTACAAGTGTTTCAATAACTGGATACAGAGAATTATTAAGAGTGTTGATGTTTGAGTAGATAAATGTCCTAAAGTTTCAAAAGGAACCAGTTCAGAGAAAAAGGATTAAGATCCTTGTATTTTGCTTTTTGAACCTGAAACAGTTAAATTTGAAACCAGTAAGGCAAATTCTGATGCACTTGCTCAACCGAAACAAATAAATTTAGAGGAAGAAGATGATGAAGAAGCTGAACCTGAAGAGAATGGTCATGTTACTCCTAGATATGTGAGACTAAATCATAGTCCTGAATAGATTATTGGGGATAAGGATGCTAGAGTACTTACTAGAAGAAGAATAAGAAAGAACTCTTGAATGATCTCCACCATTGAACCAAGAAGTGCTAAGGAGGCTTTTGGTGATGATCATTGGGTTAAAGAAATGGAAGAAGAATTGGATCAAATTGAGAAGAATAACACTTGGAACCTGGTACCCTGACTGGTAAATAAGAATGTGGGTGTTTAGAAACAAGTTGAATGAAGATGGTGTTGTAGTTCTCAACAAGGCTAGGTTGGTTTTCAAGGGTTGTGCATAAGAAGAAGGAGAAGACTATGGCGAAACATTTGCACAAGTAGCAAGATTGGAAGGTGTCAGAACATTAGTTGCATTTGTAGCCTATAAGAAGTTCAACGTATACCAGATGGATGTTAAGTCTGCATTTTTGAATGGGATATTGGAAGAAGAGGTTTATATAGAGCAGCCTGATGGTTATGCATTGACAGATAAGGAAGACATGGAATGCAAATTGCATAAAGCTTTATATGGATTAAAGAAGGCACCCAGAGCATGGTATGAAAGGCTTCATACACATCTAATGAAGATAGGCTTTGCAAGAACCAGTGATGATAGCAACATTTATCTCAAGTCTAAAGGAGATGAAATACTAGTTAGTGAAGTATTTGTTGATGACATTATATTTGGAGGTAATGATGTCATGAGCAACAGTTTTGTAGATGAAAATTAGAATTAGTTTGAAATGTCTTTAGTAGGGGAAATAAAAAAATTCAAAGGCTTGTAGATATAACAAATGAAGAATGGTATTTTCATTACTGAATCTAAGTATGTGAAAGAGGTTTTGAAGACTTTTGGCATGAGTGACTGTAAACTAGTTGGAATGCCAATGGTTACAAGTTGTAAATTGTCCAAGGAAGATGCATCTAAGTTTGTTGATGAAAAAGAATATAGGTCAATGATTGGCAAATTACATTATGATGTTCACAGCCAACTGGATATTGCCCATGCAGTTGATATAGTTGCTAGATTCCAGAAGAATCCAAAGGAAGCACATCTGATAGCAACCAAGAGAATGCTTAGATATCTGAAAGGTACAATTGACTATGGGTTATGGTATCCATATGGAGGAAATTTTGATTTGAAGGCGTACACAGATGCTGATTGGGCAAGAAATGTTGATGATCGGAAAAGTACTACCGGTGGAGAATTCTTTCTATGAGGAAGGCTTGTTTCATGGAGTAGTAAAAATCAGACTTATACTTCACAATCTACTGCTGAAGCTGAGTATGTAGCAGCTTATATGAATTGCACATAGGCTATTTGGATGAGGCAGGTTTTGGAAGATTTTAAGATGAAGATCTCAGAACCTATAAAAATTTTATGTGATAACAAAAGTGCCATAAATATTTCTAATAATCATGTTTTGCACACAAGGACCAAGCACATTGAATTGAAGTATCATTTCTTGAGGGAGAAAGTTCAAAGCAAAGATGTTATCTTAGAGCATGTTTCTACTAAGGAGAAGCTTCTAGATATTCTTACCAAACCTCTACCTAAGATTACATTTGAGTGTCTAATAAGACAACTAGGGGTTGTACCCCTTCATGAGGTCAATTGAACATGATGCTAATTGCATCAGTCCCTAAATTACTTGCTGAATTTTTACGTGGATTGATGTAGGAGTGGATGTATTCCATAGGGGGAGCATCAAGTTGCAGTATGTTGATGCACAGTGAGAATCTAAAATTACATGTTTTACTTTCAATTTGGCATTGTTGTCAAAGGGGGAGAATAATTATGTGTTTGATTAGGTGAACCAGTGACAAGATGATGATAGACAGAGCATGGTGAATACTTGGTATGTAAACCAAGATTCCTATTCACTAATCACAACAACAAATTAGAGGCATTGATATTTGTATTGCCATCAATGCCAAAGGGGGAGATTGTTGGCATTTTGCATAAAGATTGCATTAATGATATATTATCATTGATGTTACTTGAACTAGTGAATGGTATTTATGATATTGTTGATGTTATTGTTGTTATTGCTATTTCTCTTGTAACCAGTAGGATGAACTTTGTGGAAGATGTTGTAAACTGGTATGAAAGTTTGTAATTTGAACCAATAAACTGGTGTATAAGGTTAAAACCTTTCTATGTTATGTAACTGATAAACCCTACTAGTTATTTTTGTTAAACCCTAACTGATCAAAGTTTGTTGGTTTAAGATCTGATGTTGAGTGATAATGATGGTGACATGTGTGGTCATTGTATGAAAATAAGTTCAAGTTATTTTGGCACGTTTGATTGTCTAGGGAAGGAACAAAGTGGATTGCATCTAATGCATAATGTGTGATGAGTTACAAGTCTGATGAAGAAGTGATCATGGAGCAGTTGGAATTTTCTTGATAAATGTGAGGAGACTGTTATGAAATCTAACGGTCATGCTTGTACTGACTTGTTTGTAATCGCGATGGTGATAATTAGGTTTTTTTTGTGTTACCGACCTAATTGATTTGTATTTAAGGTCGATGAAGCTGTTTTATTTTGGTGTTGGCAAAAGTTGGCAGAAATTAGTTGAGTGTGAGGTTGCCTAACCAGAGAATGAATTTGCAGTTTGAGTAAAGGCAAATTGAAGCTTAAGAAGGATCTAATCAAGTAGATGTAGTGCTATTCAGATAGATCAAGAAAAACCTGTTGTTTTCTAACAATCATAGCAGAATTGAAATCCCCTTACTAGGTAAGCTCTAACAAGCTTGGTTACTTCATAAATCCTCTCACAAGGTGATCCATTAGCTTGGATTATCAAACCCTCTACCGAGGTTACTCCTAACAGGGTATTTTTCTTTTCATCAAGGCATTTTTGTAAATCCCTTAACCGAGTGATTCCTAATAGAATTAGTTCTTAACATGACTTATTGTAAAGCTTTAACAGGCTTGGTTCCTAACAGGGTGAACTTTAGAAGAGTTCAGATAGCTATCTTTGTGAGTCTCATCTCACTGTGGTTTTTACCTATTTGGGTTTTCCATGTATAAATATTTGTGTCAAGTGGTGAATGCTTTTGTGGTTATGATCTTATTTGTTGATTTGATTATCTACTTAACTATTCTGATAAGGCATGATAATTGGAAGCAATGAGAGATGAATATGTTGACATTTGATTAAGCATTTTGATGTTTACAAAATTGAAGTTGTTTACTATTAAATTGCCATAACAGTCAAACTAGTAATCTTATGAGATATTATCTTGATAGAGTTATTTGGTTGATAAGTTTATTTTGAGTTTGGGAGTGTGTACCAATTTTTTAGTTTACTGATTCACCCCCCCCTCTCAGTAATCTATTGGATACTTATTCTTTCAACATATCATCAGAAACCCTTTGGCATGGAATCTAACACAAATCTTGATAGGAAGTCCCACAACATGTTAGTACATTCTTTTATCATGGAGAAACATAATGTAGTTGACCATGATTACTATAACAAAGTTGTATGCTTGAATGCTCCTTGAATCTACATCTGAACTTGATTGAATGTGCTTCTCAATTGTTTGACTTAAATTGAATAAAATTTTAAAATTAGAGAGGGAGTTATATTTACATGCAACTGCAATGTATAAAAATTATGAATTAGGGTTTCACCAAGTACATCTAATAAATTACCCAATTAACATAATTACATTGAAAGAGAGTTGAACCCAATAGATCTAGGCCCAATCCCAATTGGGAAAGTTATGAGATTCTGATTGGATTCAACTAGTTAGTATTGATTATCCTCTTTCATAGTTGAATTTGGAATGTAATTGTAGAATTAGGGTAAAAGTATGAATAATTGAAGTAAATCACCACAAATAGACTACTAAAAATATCCCATGGAGCCACAAACTGAGATATGGGAAAAATAAGATTATAACATATTCCTAGAAGTTCAACCTAATTTATCAAAACTAGGTAGCACAAATTCACCTTAGTCCTCCAAATTTTCCGTTGCCAATGTCGACACTGCTGGAATTCTTGAGTACAACTCTTCCACTTGTTTCTTGCATACAAAAAGAGGGAAATATGTTGGGAATAGGGATTTGCCTTAGGTCAAACTTTGATTTTATAATTAACCATGAAACTGAATTTACAAATGTAATGAAAGACTATAATAAAGTACTTTCCTTTTGAGGGAAAGGCTGAAATGCTTGAAACAATAGTGTATATCTTGATGGAGTTTTTTTGTACCTTCACACAAATGTTTTAGGGTTTCATGTAGGATGTCTTCATAAAATATTGATTATGGATGCCATCTTTAATACTTGAACTTGACTTCATTGCTTCTCTAATGTTGTATGAATGACTGATTGCTTACTGACTTGAATTTTGCCAAAGTGTAATTAAGGTCATAGAAGATTGATTAGGTTTCAAATGAGAGGGATAGACCTATTTTTAATATTTTAGCATCCAAAAATAATTTGAATTTTCGTTATGATATGAGTTATGTGATGTAATATATGATCCCATATGTTTTCATTTCATGTTATGTTAATCTAAAAGTAACTTATCGTTCAAATTTTGATGTCATGTGATGTAAGATATATGAAACTTATGAGATATTATTTGTAAGGTCTTATTTATGTATAGATACATGGACTTGGATTGGTTATCATAGGCCCAATCCCATGCTTGATGATTATGAATAAGTGGATTCAGGACTTGACCCTTTTGTTGGTTGGGGTATTATGAAAGTCATGTTTTAATGTGTGATATCTTTATCTATGAGATAGAATGTGATGAATCATTATATGTAACTTGGATATGGATGAGGTTGTTGTGATCCTTTTGTTGTACCCATAGGTTAGTGGTGTCTAGGTGCAAGTTAAGGGGAGTGGCTCTCAAATGGGTGTTGAGGCCCAAAAGTAGCCAAGAAATCTTATTGAGAGTTGGTTAATAAAGTGATAACATTAAATTAAATTAATTGGGTTGGGTTAAAAACATATTAATAAGATAATTGTTGGTTCCCTAGTCATGCCTCATGTGCTCGTATAGATAGAGGATGAGATTAAGATATCATGTCCTAGAGTGCTCATTTAGACTCAGGATGACATTGGGAAGGCCTATATGAAAAATCAAACTTCCTTTCCCCCATGGAAGGATTGTTTGGTACCACATGTGCAATCAAATAGGCATTGGGGTGTAGAGTTTGGAGAGGGTCTAAATAGTAGGTAAACCCATGTTGATGCCATGTGATGAAACTCTTCCCTAGTTGTAGCCTAGTACCCTATCCTATGTGGTATTGTGTAGAAGCCTCTGGTAGACTATGTTATGTTTTATTCTAGTCTTTGTGATTATTCCATTTGTGTGCTCATTACATTTCCATGGTTGTGTTATTGTCACCCTTCATGGTATGTCTAGTGTATGGGGCCTTATGTCATTCTCCAAAGCATGGGGAGTGGACCTTTGGGTTCCACATGGTTGGGTGGTTGATGCTTTCTTCCATTGGGATTTTTGGTGTTATGTTCGTGAACTTCATGGATGGACTATGTCTTCTTTAGTTACAAAATTTTTGGATTCAGGATGTTGTAGTAACATATTATGTAATGTTCAATTCATATTCTTAGAATAGATTTCCATTTATGTTCATTATGTAATAAGAATATTGAATTTGAGAGGAAGATGTAATGTAAATTTAATGTAATGATGTTAACTATGTGGTTGTTTTGTGAGTTTAGATAGTATGTTGTTGGTACCATCTATCCCTTATGAATGATTAGGTTCTTAGAGAGTAGATATTAGTTGTAATAAATTCAATGATATTTCATGAGCATAGTTTCATTTATCTAAGTTCAGTTGCTATGGTTATATGATAATGTGGAAAGTAATTTTAGGAACATTTAGATTTGGAATTTAAAATAAACCTAGTTCCTAGGAGTAATTATGATGCTTAGTTCATATATGATATCACTGCTATGTTTGATTTTCCTATATTTATGTAGAGGCATTATGTTATGTAATGGATATAATATTTTATATTCTCATGTCTTAGTTAGTGTTAGCATTTCCTTGTAGTGACGTTACATGACCTTAGAGGACATAGGTGTTATTGTTTTAGTTTCTTTTTTCTCATGCTTAGATAATTTGTTCTCATGTTAAATATTTTTTTTTATAGTTAAACTACTAGTTAGGGCCAACCCCCTTCATTGATATAAACCAAAAAATACATCATTGATAGATCCTTGTCGCATATAATTGCATTGTTTTCTAGCATAATACTAATGTCTTTGCTAAATTTTCTCGTCGGCCCATAGAGTTTGTAAGCTTCAAACTTTAGATTTACAAAAATTGCCCATAGGCCTATGATATTTCAAATGCTAATACTATCATCTAGCCTTTTGCATTGATCTTCTTATAATAAACTTCTTGCTATATAGTTCTATTCCCTGGATACTAATTCCATCTATGCTAATCTACTAGCTAGGATTTTCAAAATATTTCTTCAAATTAATATCAAAACAGAAAGCATTTGTATCTTTCACTAACCTTCCTTTTCACTCTTCATTTCTTCATTTTACTTAGGTTCCTCTTCTTCTGAGTCACTCCCTTCGCTCTGCATCTCTATGCATTCTTGCTCCATGTAGTTTTCTATCCAGTTGCTATCTAAATTGACCACCACATTTGTCTAGTTCAGAAGGAAATTTAGATTCATTATAACTCTTTCCTTGTTGTCTTATACTTCATTTCATCATCTAGAAAAATAATTGGAAAATTTTCAATTTCCTCTCCTTTTTTATCATAGTCCTTGGGTAGGGGAATCCAATTTTCTTTAATATTTCTCAAAGTATCCTCCAATCTCCCCAAGAATTGGGTTTTAAATGTTTCCTTAGTAATATTCCTACCCATCTCTTTGCTTAATCCTTTATCCAATGTCAAAGCCAGAAACATTGATGATATATCAATATTAACACGATACATGTGGTCTTTTGTTAATAAACCTTTGCCTAGGATCAATTTTATTGGATGAAGTATCAATGGATGCTCCTATTTCAAAATAGAACTCATTCTTTTATTTGTGATCTTTCCTAAAAATGTCATCTACCTCTTTCTAGCTGTCAAGCGGATTGGGGTCTCCATTGCATCTATGTCTATATACCATGGTAAATTTCTAAATTTAGTCTTTTGTCACTTTCTGGAAACTTCATCCACCTACCTTTCTATTTTCCTTGTTTAATAGTGTTTCAAATTTATTTTACCACTTCATTATTCCACTATCCAGAAAATCCATTCTATTTCCTCTATTTTCCATAATTAATTAGTTTTCCTTTCCCATGAAGCTAGTCTGGAGGCAACTAATTTCAAGAATCTTTGTCCTTGTCATGCTAAGTTGGATCCGATATCACCTACCCTTAAGTTTTTTTTTTAATTTTCGGCCAGCAATCTTCTTAGCTTAATTAATGCTTTTTTTGAACCACTTCTCTTGTCTATCCACGACATTAAATGATTTTTCCATTTATGCCTTAGCTTATTTTGAATTCTTGATTCCACTTGCTTTGAAATCCCATCACACTTACTAATATAATTATTCACTTATCTAGCCTCTAAGACCTTTCTCCCCCCCTTTAAAATTCATCATAACTTAAATAATGGTCATTTCGAGCAAACATTTATTTTGAATTCAAGTTCCTCTCTTTAACTAGCTGCGAGAACACTCACCTCGAGATATTTTCATTGTGTTACCTTCTTCCATAGACTCTAGTTATTGTTGGTTGTATTTTTTGCTAGCCTGTCACCATTCCCTTCTCTATATATTTGTGTAGCTCTAAAGTCCTTGTTTGTTATAAGCTCTCAAATTGGGGTTAACCATTTGGTCATAATCCAATTTGGGGCTCTATTTTTATGGATGGTATTGATTATTATTAAGGAGTTCCCTTCAAGATGGGTCTTTTTGCTCCAATTTTGATTCCCAATCTCAAACCTAGTAAAGCTGCTCTTATTTATGCCACATTATTAGTTGTCATCCCTATAGATTTAGAATCTTGGGCTATAGTTGTATCTTCCTCATTTCTAACAACACATCATATCCCTCCCATTCTAGGATTGGCTTTAATTGCTCCATCAAAATTAATCTTGATCCATCCTACTTGTGGAGGGATCCATCTCATATTTTCTCTACTGTCTTTCTGATTATTACTCCCACCATGTTGATTATTTTTAGGGATAGATAATCCCTTAATTATCTTAATCATAGATTCATCCCACAAACTAATTGTTGAGCCTTTTTCCATTTTCTCCTTGGCTGCTAAATTAACTAATTCAACTATCTAATTTTGTTTCTCTCCTTCCATATTTCCTATCATATGTAAAATTCATTTATCAAATCAATTAGAAATGGAGGGAAATCATGAATCCCTATCTAATTAAAGAATTCTAAATAAACCAATGAAATAATGCAAACAATCAATAGGATTATAAAATATATCAATTCAAATTCCCTATTCCATGATCGCATATAGCTTCCATTGTTCTTCTCTTCTTTGTGGTATGATGGCTCTCAGATATTGCGTTGACAACCTGCAAGTGACACAAAGATTCAAAGTTCATGATTGTTGAAAATTAAGATTGAATGCTCAATTTATAGATAATTGGAGGGGATTGAATGAAAGATCAAATAGATTGATCAAGAGGTGGAACTCAAGTGAGCTCACATGTTGATTGATAGTTGAACTGTTGAATTGGAGGTGAAACAAAATAGATTGAATAGATTAATTGAGTCAATTGATTGAGAAAAAGATGATTCAGGATGAAAAAGGGTGATTGGAGGAAATGAAGAGGACAAAATAGTTAAATGATTGAAAGTTGATTGAGAGCTTTATTTAGAAAAAGCTAACTAAAAGATGGAAATTAGAATTGAAAAGATAATTGATTTAATTAATAAATTGATTGAACTAATTAATTTAGCATGTGCTTGAACTTTGACTTGGATTTTCAATTTATTCTTTGCATGAGTTTTAATTCAAATAATTGAACTTATTTTATATTCAATTTGTTATTTGAATATATTTAGAACTTGACTTTGATTTTCAATTTGATTTTTGAAATCATGCACATGTATTTGAAATTAGGAGAAATTAGAAGAATTAATGAAATTAGAAGAATTAATTAGTTAATTAAATAATTTAAAGAAACTATTTAGTTATTTAGAAATTGAATTTAGTTAAATAATAAAGATGATCTAAATTAAAGGATTAAAACCATAATTAATTAAAAAACAAATATTTAATTAATATTTAGAAAAGGGTTAATGATTAAATGATATACTGAATAAAGATAGAAATTGAAAAATTATTTAAATTGGGGATTAAAAATCACAATTAATTTAAATAATAAATATTTAATTAATATTAGAAAATGGTTTAAATGATTAAATGATGATAGAATTAAAAATAGAATAATTAGTAAGATGATAGAAGAAATATGAAATTAGAAGAATAAGATTAATTAACTTAATTAAATAATTAAAGAATTATTTAACTAATTTAGATAAATAATTAGTACATGATCAATGAGACATTTTTAGGTGTCTACCTTTGCCCCTCTTTGAGACAATGTCAGAATGACGTTGTTTCAAAGAAAACAAAAAAAATTATGCCCTAGTATGCCCTTGTAATACTTAGGGTGTAATGCCTCCTAGAGAGATTGTTTATGCATTAAAGGTATGAATGATCTATGCATTAAAGGTATGAATGATCTCTCGAAAGAAGAAGAATGTGAGATAGAATGATAGTTAGTTGATTAAAGATAGAGATAGGTGATGTGAAAATGATATTGAGATAGAATATGAGAGAATGAACCTTAGAATGAAATAGAATAATGTTCGATGATAGAAAATGATTTAGAAAGAAGATGAGAAATTAGTAAACTATCAATAAACAAATGAGATGAGAATGAGAATGAATGATTCACGGACCTATGTTATTATTTATTGTGCAATATATATTCATCACTGAGCCTTAAATTATGTAACAATGGAACTTAGCACATCAGGGTATAGGGAACCAAGATGTAAAGATATCTCATTGAAGAAACAAACACGTAGTAGACAAGGAATGAACCCCTTCATTCTAGGAAATACAATAGGAGTCGAGGTATGTGTGGTATTCAATAGCTGAATGCTCCTATCACAGACACCCACTAGAGAAATTTCCCTAGAACTTCATTGGTTCACACCACAAACAACAAACAAAGAAAAAGATAATGTCCATCATGGCTCCTCTAGTCACTTGTGGACATCCTTGAGTAGCATAGGAACACAACCTATCACCAAATGATAAAAGATAAAGACTGACCCAGACAAAATTTAGTAGCCATACTGATCTTGTGCCTTCCTTCTCAGTTGCTTGATGTGATGGTTGATAATGTCTGATCTAAGAAAGTTGAGGACCTCGTTTAAGACTGACCTATCTGATTTCTAGTGTATCCTCTTCTATTTAAGACAAGATAATGATCACTTGATATAGATATGATATGACTAATAAGATGCTTTGATCAGTTGATTGCAGATGTTTGACTGGATAGTCGTATCCTTTGTTAACTTTGTGTGAAGTGTTTGCTGGATATTTGCTAGGGTATTTGATTCTTGTGAGACATTTTATTGCAAGTTTTTTATTGATTATTGATTGTTTTTGGATTTTGTGAATTATATTTGAATTTTTTTGGTTGATTTTTTCATGACATTATATGAATGTTTTTGGATTTTATGTTTTTCACTATTTTTGGATTTTTTCAAGACTTTTTCTGAATTTTTTTGGTATTTTATGTTTTTCACTATTTTGGGATTTTTGAAAGATTTTCCAATGTTTTTTGAATTTTTTCAGGATTCTATATGATTTTTAGGATTTTTTTCAGTTATGCCCCCAGTGTATAGACCTGTATGACATGATGATCTACATAATGCATGTGGAGATAATGAATTTTGGACATGACCTATGCTAATGCAATATGCATGATGAAGATACATTTCCTATTCGAACAAGGATGATTGTGTTTGTTTAGCATTTCGTATTACACCGATTGAATTGGAGGTACAAAACATTTAGTAGATAAGCAGTCAATCAATCCTTAAGGTCCCTTGGAACACCCAAATTAACACACTAGGATTTACAAATGGAGATGCAGAAAACTTCTCCATTGGTTCTTGAAACTTTGATCTTCTTTTGCCCATGTGTGTGCAAATGAGTTAATTTCCACTCTTGTATTCACTAAAGATCCTTAGCATCCTATATGACCAGCTACGTGGATTATCCTAACTTCAAAAGCATCCCGAATAGAGCCTCGCTGCTAGCAAGCTTTTAGAGCTATGCCAAGGTTATAGACTGTAATTTCTCAAATATTGCTCCATTGCCAGTAGGCGTTCATAGCCTTGATGGAGTTACTTGTTTGTTCTTATAGTCAAGCTTTTTGTCACACTTTGCATGTGTGATATTTCAGTTATATATCATTGTTCTTTTTCCTTGAGATGGATATTTGACATAGCACTTTTTTTTTCTTGTCTTGACTTGTAAGTAATGAAACCTACTTGGGTATGACAATTACAATGACACTAAAGTATAATTTTAGATTTTTGACTATTCATATGATCAACTAGGTGTCTAGAATAAATTAGATATTTTGTTAATGTGTTTGAGATATAGCAATTGATAGATTTTGTGTTAACAAGTCTCAAGTAGTGAAATCACTAATCAACCATAAGTAAAGCGTCATCACGGGGTAATTTTGAAAATGAATGACCTTAGGACCTCAAAGACCTCATGTTCTAATATATAAGGAAGGAGATGAACCTTGTTTCTCTTGAATGAAAATAGATGATAAACTTGGACAGTTGCCTTGTTTTATTGATGCTGATATATGCCAATGCATAAATTTATGCTATGAAATTTTTGAATGTGATGCATTTGAAAAAGAAACTATATGCGATGTAGTGTTTTGAATAAAATGATATGCAATTCAAAAAGTAAAATCTAAACTAACCCATCCCTTAGATATAATATCGTTTAAGGTGCATGTTGTTCATAGGGTCATGGAGTTTTGTGTAGGTAGTTCATTGGTCTTTGTTTGAAGAGTCGAATAAAGATGTTTTTTTCAACAGGATATAAGGACTCAGCTAAGTGTACATGTTCAACATCTCCAATGTTGATTTCCTTAGTTTTTAGATTTTGTGGATCATCAGAGCGAAATCTAGCTCTGGAACCCATGAATTTAGCTATAGCCTTATCATTTTTAAAGCAATCCAACTATAGTAGATTCTCTTGCCCCCAATATTTCAAGTGTGGGTGTAAGAAACAAATTGATTTTGGTTTCAAAGTTCTGACATGAGTGGGTGCTATGCCTATTTTTATTGATGTACTTGAAGAGGATGATGAAGCCAACCAGGTGTTGATCTCATTAGCTGGTTGTATGCTTGTGCATGAAGAAGATGATGAAACAATTTGGGTGTTGATTTCATTAGTTGGTGTCATGCTTGTTTCTGTCACCATATTGACATGTGATAATGGTTCACATACAATTGTTGACAAGTTTCTTTTTTTAGTATGATCTGGATTGGTGATTTCATTGATAACGGGTTCATGAAAAACTTGTGTAGAGGGATTAGGATCATGAGGCCGACTAGGAGAGATGGTAAGTTCATTTGAGAGGGAATATTATGAGAGAAATGGAGGATTACGACATGGAGATGAAGGGATGGATGAATCTTGATCAGGATCTAGAGAAATAATGGGATCTTGCTTAAGATATAAAGGTGAAGGAATACTTTGATCTTGACCTGGAAAAGGATCATTGGAGTTTGTGCTTTGTTCTTGATTTTGAATTGGATCTTTGGATTTTGCACTTTGCTCATTATTTTGAATTGGATCATTATGAATGGAAGGGATATCATGATCTTGCTTAGGTATTGGATGTTGAATGAGACTTGGAAAGACTCTTTTCTCTTGAGATGGAAGGGGATCATCGTGAATGGAATACAAAAGGATGAGAGGATCATCATAATATTGTTGGTTGGTGGGATCATGATCAAAAATTGGGTAGGATGGAAGGGTTTGTTTTAGATGTTTATTTGTTTCAGGACTCATTTCTTCTGATTTTGGATCATCCTCTTTACACAAGGATGAAGTTTGGATATGCATTAGAGATTCTTGGAATGTTTCAACACATTGGCATGATGATGAAGGATTTTGAATGAGATCCTCTTAATCATGACTTGAATTAGATTGGATTTGTACTATTGATATCCCTTGGGAGGTTGTGTTATTGGATAGAGATGGAATGGATTGGTCTTGTGTGACTTCAAGGGATGATAAAATGGTGGATAGATATGGTTGATTTGGGCTTTGGCTGAAATGGATTTGATTTTGGTTGAAAGGAGTATGATTTGGGGTGAAAGAGGTTTGATTTTGGTTGAATGAATTTTGATTTGGACTTTGGTTGAAAGGGGTATGGTTTAAATTGAAAGAGGTTTGAATGTTGGGTTGGTGTGAATTTTGATTTTGATTTTGGTTGAAAGGGGTTTGATTTTGGTTGAAAGAGGTTTGAATGTTGGGTTGGTGTGAATTTTGATTTGGACTTTGGTTGAATGGGGTTTGATTTTGTTTGAAAGAGGTACTTTGAATGTTGGGTTGATGTGAATTTTGTTTTGGACTTTGGTTGAATGGGGTTTGATTTTGGTTGAAAGGGGTTTGATTGTTGGGTTGATATGATTGGTATGACTGATATAGTGGGTTGAAAGAAAAAGAAGGTTTACATGACTCTAATGTTGGTTGAAATGAGGTAGGAACGATTTTGTTGAAGAATGAAGGTTGGCATGTTTAAATGGTCTCACAAGAAGAAGATGGTTGGCCTGATACTGATTCCCTCATGGTCATCACTTCTCTCATAATTTTTTCTAACTAGCCCCTATGGTTGTTAGGGATAGTCATGTCTATCATTTGTTGTTGCAAAGTCTTGATTTGTTGATGTAAGGTTTCTATGGATGGCGAAGGAATAGGAATGGAAGGGATGAATTCTCCATCTTCCCTACGAAATATATAATGCCAATCCATGATGTTTTCTTGATTGGTTTGGACCTAGGACCACAACATGTAAGATGTTTTCTCCATTTCTCTAAATGTGACAATGTTTGATTTGTTGAACTTGACAAACTTGTTTGAGTTGAGGTTGAGTTTGATTGGTTCTTTGATTATGATTTGGATGTTTGGGGTATGACTATAAGATGATTATGCAAATGATGATGGACTAAGACTGACGTATATGAAGTCTAGTCAAGGACTAGAATGAAGATTATAAAAATACTAAAATGAACTAGGAGGTCAATGGGACACAAACAAAGACTTATGCAAAGATTATGACGATGTATAAGGGAATTCTATGAGGACAATGAAAATTCTAATGACATAAATGAGGATGATAATAAGGACAATAATGAGGATGATGAAAGGATTTATACAAATTCTAAGGATGATAATGAGGATGCAAATGAGTACTATGCAAGGACTAAGGGCATATATAAGGATGATAATGGGGATGATAATAAGATCTAAGGATGTATATGAGGACGATAATGGGGACATTAATGAGGACTATGCAAGGACTTATGCAAAGTAAGGATGTAAATAAGGACTATATGAGGATGACAATGAGGACTATGCACGGACTTCCTATGGTCACAAGTATGTAAAATTTTTGAGTTTGTTGGCCTGTCTAATGTTTCAAGGTAAAATTTGTTTCCAGTAATTTTGTTTGTAGGACAAGTTTGTTGTTTTCCAAATTTGAGAATATTGTTTGTAGATAGGTATAGCTGATTGAACTGTGTTCTGACAAACTCTGAGAATTTAAAGATATGCAAGATAGGGCTTGAAATAGCTCAAATACTGATTCAATACTGGTCTGGTACAATGATACACATAAAAGCACATAATACAATCTTAGGCTAGAAAGTGGACACCATTCAATGAGGCCCCTGCATGAAAATACTGAAACAAAATGAATAGATAGAGAGTCTGGTAGCACTGGCTCCACTCCATAGCACACACTTCTTGGGCATGCTAGTCTCTCTTACCCCAAATATCTAAAGATCTTATCACCGAGGGATTTTTGTCTCATAATGCAAGGTACATGAGGGGTATCTATGGGGTATGATCCACACTCATGGAATCATTGAATATAGGATTTGGGCTACTAAGGTGGTTCTTACTATAAGTTTCAAGGGATCCTGATCCAATGACAGATTCTCAGAGCAAGACACTTAAGACTTTAGTTAAGCTTATCGGTGCAGGGAAGGCCCCCACATATGTCAAATTTACTCAACACTCTAGCTGCCTGACCAATATATTTATATAGCAGCTCGAAAAAACCGCTTGAGAGTATATTGGGAGAGATGATATCCCCAACGCATCCCAATTCAAAGTACCTCTATGGGGTGATGAAATCCCTAGTCAAAGATACCCCTCACTATGTGAAATAAAATAAAATTGGGTGTTGTTGTCACCTTCTCCCTTTCTCCCAAGACCCCGAAGGCAGGTGGAAAGGTAGTTAATGCAATAATAGGTCCACCCCAAACACGATAAAATATTCTTTCCCTTAAGAAATCAAAATATGAGTTAATCTATGAGCAGCTTGATTCACGTTCATTTTAAAATCCCAAATTTAGGTGTTAGATACACATGTGCATGTCAATTTTAAAACACCAAATTGAAATGTGAATTCATGCATGTTAGTTTTAACCATTGTTTATTTTAAGTCCAAAAATGAAGTGTGATATATGCATGTCCATTTTAACCATTGTTAATTTTAAGCCCAAAAAATGAAGTGTGATATATGCATGTCCATTTTAACCATTGTTTATTTTAAGCCCAAAAAATGAAGTGTGAGAGCATGAGTGTTTATGATTTAATAATAATTCAATCCTCTCTATAAATTTGTCATGGGCTATAGACAGATAATTAGTAACCCAATAAAATCCATAGAAAACAGAGAGCTAAACTATGACAAAAATGAATGCATGACTATACCTGAGCGATTGCGTGATCCTGTATGGGCGATTGCGTAATTCTATTAGAGAGATTGTGTAATTCTGACAGAGTGATTGCATGATCCACAGACAGATAAAAAAAAATTAAAAATAAAGCTAATTCTGATCTGGAACCTGCAAAACAAATTGTGATGCTCTAAAAAGTGTTAGGGTTCCCAAAGATACTGAGAGGGGGGGGGGTGAATCAGTATCTAACTAGATAGATGATTTTCTTAACTTAAAACACTGTATACCGGTGGATTAGAAATAATGCAATAAACAAAGATAACAACAACAACATAAAGAACACACCATAACACAATAGTTTAATGAGGAAACCTGGTGTGGAAAAAACCTCGGTGGGATTTATGACCCACAATATTCTCTTACTGGCCAATAAGAGAATATTACTGCTACAATAGGGGCCTAAACATGCAGGAAGGCCAAGTGCCTAGAGCTCACTTCTCAATGGAAGTCTCACTGACTTACAAAAATGGATTGTACAAATCCAGTGTCTTGTACTACTTCAAGATAGCATCTACAATGCTAGATCTAGTACCGGTTTTAGCTTTGCTTCATACATATACCCTTAACCTATATTTCGCATATTAGGTCTGCACAATTTTGCTTATCTCTTCACATTCCTTACATACATACTTTCTTACTTACAAAATGTTCTACAATGATCTCATACATATATGAGTCATGTTACAACTCGCCATGTCAGCTTACAATGATTTAACAATTAAATACAAAATACATTTAATACAAAGTTCCTATCGGCTGTGATGCTGGTATCCTTCCTTGTTTGCTAGTGACCTGTGTGCCGGTGTAGAGTCTATCTTTACTGGTGCTGGTATCCTATCTTGTCAGTGCCATAAGATTGCAAGGTTGCCATCAATGACAAAACCTTCAATCACCTACAAATTTCTCATTGGAGTGCTTTTGCCAACAAAAAGATCTCTCATCATCCATTCTATATTAAGAAAATCAGATTTCACTCCATAAGAGAGAACGAGGTTGTTATATCTGTTGATGGCTGGCTGATCCTCTAGACCTTGTATCTTCTTTTCTGCTTTTAGGATTTGCTAATAGCATTTGGCTTGTCTTCTTTGTTCTTTCATCCTCCTGGCACCTGAAATTTTTTATTGTACCTTATGTGCCATAAAATTTCATAATCAACCATGCAATAAAAATAAACTATATTCAAATTTACCTAATTTCATCCAGAATTGTACAGAACATAGAGCAGAAAATAAAAAAGCACAAAATAAACAAAACAACAATATTACTAATGAATGCGTGATCCTAACAGAACAATTGTGTAATATTGTAAGGGCTTTTACGTGATGGGTTCTACATGAATGCGTGACCCTATTTGTTCTATTGTGTAACCACGTCTATGCGATTGCATGATGATGTAAGCATGATTGCATGATTCTTAATTTGTTTTACAAATCCATACAAACCTGCATAAAATGAAAAAAATCCGTACAATTTGCAAAAATCACACCAAAAAATAGAGAAAGTTAATTAGTTGTTGTTCACGTTAGGTTCACCAAAATGTCATATGTAAAATTCATTTATCAAATCAATTAGAAACGAAGGGAAATCACAAATCTTTATCTAATTAAAGAATTCTAAATAAACCAATGAAATAATGCAAATAATCAATAGAAATATAAAATATATCAATTCAAACTCCCTATTCCATGATCGCATATAGCTTCCATTATTCTTCTCTTCTTTGTGGTATGATGGCTCTCAGATATTACGCTGGCAACCTGCAAGTGACACAAAGATTCAAAGTTTGTGATTTTTGAAAATGGAGATTGAATGCTCAATTTATATATAATTGGAGGGGATTGAATGAAAGAAAGAATAGATTGATCAAGAGGTGGAACTCGGGTGAGCTCACATGTTGATTGGTGTCATGCCCAAAATTTAGGGCAAGAACGGGACAACTTTTTAAAAAAAAAATAACAACTAAATAACAATAAGTTCGCTAACATGAAACGCACTAACAAGTTTTGGTCTTAACTATGTTTAGAGTTAACTCAATCTACTAACTCAAGTAAGTAAACAAATAATTTAAAATCAAAAGTGGAATATTAATTCTCTAAGGAAATTATTATTGTCTCAACAATTTTAGTCACTAAATTAACTTAATGAGAAATCTCTAAATTATTTGGCAAAGATATTATTAATCACCTAAAAATCAAAATTTTCTTTAAGGAGCGAATTAAATTAGACCTATCACTCTATTTATAATGTCCAAAATCTATATTTCAACCATTAAAATGTGCTTAAATTAATCCGACCTAGGGCAAATTAATTTCACAAGAACATTTACCGATAAGATTAAATATCTCCCCATAGTCAATTTAATTTACAACCGAGTTAAATTCCCTAAATTTTTAATTTAAGACTTCATAAATAGTTAATCTAAAAATATTTAATTTAATTTAAAACTTCTCAATCTATTTAAATTTAAAATAAATATTAACTTCATAAATATTTAATTTAAATCATTTCAATCTATTTGATTTAAATTAAATATTAACTTCATAACAATTTAACTTAAAACATCTCAACCTATACATATTTATATAAAATATAATTACATATATATTTTACCAACTTTATATTCATAACCTTATATGTATATTACACACACACACACACACACACACACACACACACACACATATATATATATATATATATATATATATATATATATGCATATATATATATATGCATATAAATACAATTATATATATATATATATGCATATAAATACAATTATATATATATATATAGATATTTCTATATATAAAAAAAATGAAGTGTTCAAACCATGCAACCCTAACCCTATTATTATAAAATAAACCCTTTTTATTTTTTTATTTCTTATCAACACCATTACTTGCGCTAACCCCAAGTTTTGGGTTAAGGCTTCTTTTTTTTTTTTTTGAATTGTAGGTCCAAAAGGGAGGAGTGGCGGCCATGGAGGGTCTCGATAGAGATTTCTTTGGGGAGAGGGCGAGGTCGCCCACTGTGCATTGCACAGTGTTCAGCCCCGCTGCCCACTGTGCAATGCACAGTGTGCGGCCCCGCCAACCACTAGGCAATGCACAGTGTGTGGCGCGGCCGCCCACTGTGCAATGCATAGTGCTTGGCCCCGCGACCCACTATGCATTGCACAGTGGGTTTGGCCCAGGCCGACACCCCTCCAAATACGCCACACACTGTGCATTGCACAGTGCTTGGCCCCGCCACCCACTATGCATTGCACAGTGGGTTCAGCCCGAGCCGACACCCCTCCAAATACCTTTTTTTTAATTTTTATTTTTTGTAATTTTTTTTTATATTTCTAATATATATATATATTTATATGTATATTTATATATATATTTATTTATATATATATATTTATATGTATATATATATATGTGTATATATATATATATTAAATGCATAATGTTTTGGCCAAATTTACTTTGCAAATATATATTATAGATATATTTTTTTTTTTTTGAAAACTTTAGACAGATTAATTTAAATATTCAGATTGTGATCAATGTTTATTATTTTAGGTTTGAATACGAGTTTGCTAAAATCTGAGATAAGATATATAACCATAGGTTTATTCCCTGCAATTAAATAATGGCAGATCTCAATAAATTTATACAGCAAACTATATAAATATTGTTTTATTTAAAGTAGATAGCCTATTTAACTCTAGATTTACTTTCTGCAACAAAAGTAATTAACAAAATTTATTAAACTTAAAACAACAACTATAGAACTATGAAATTATTTAAATCGAATAACTATTTACTCTAGATTTCTATTTCTGCTACAAAGTAAATTCCAGAAATCAATAAATTTAACAGCAACTTAATAAATCCAGAATTTATTAAATTAAAACCATATAAATCATTTTAAATACTTTAGATTTTATTTCTACAATTCTATATATGATTTTATTTTCTGCAACTATAATTATCTAGAGTCCTTAAACTTAAATCATACAATTAGGAAATTTAAATTGCAGTATTTTTATTCAAAACAACATGCATACAATCCTTAAATCCTTTCTTTATTTCCTAGATTTATTTCGCATGCATAAAGGGGTAAAATAAATTCAGTTGCTTTCCCACATTAATATACTCAACAATTATTAAATTCAGAAAACAACACTTTAGAAAACTAAATCCAGATTTATTCATTTCATCTTTTGCAATATAACAACTAAACTATTACATTTCTAGGAATTACTTTAAAAGACACTATAGTCATTTTACAAATAGGTCACTCAACTTTTATAATGAGAACATTTTAAATCAGAATAATACATATTTCCAAATGGATTCTGCAACAAATAACTCCATCGAATTTCCACTTGTCCTAATCCCTTTCTTTCAACAACCTGCAAATAAGATCAAGGATATGACCATGGAGTGCTCACCTCCTAGCCTAGGCTAACTGGTAGCCACCCCCGAGCTTGGAGAACCAAGCCCTAGACAGGTACACACATGCAAACATAAAAGACAAGGGAAAATAACCACAAACACATTCCCAACCAAGGCTAAACTGCACCACACATTTGTGATGACCTTTTCAAGGGTGGTAGTGGACCAAGTTCCTTGAGGAGATTGCATGTATGGTAAAACATGTAGCCACCTCATGGCCAACCAAATACTTCAAAAGAATAACAACCCCACATTCCTTATGCCCACAAAGGCATTCATGCCTTTTTCGCTCCTTACGACCCCCAATGCATAAACAAGCCATGCAACAAGGATCATACAATATCCCTTGTGATCACTCTCATTACAAGAGCCTCTCACTCGAGGGCTGTCACTGCTATGACCCACAAGACCATCCTCTCTCCCAAGAGTAGGGGGCCTTGATTACTCCCAAAACACATAAAATACAAAACAAAGGTAAACACATAAAACACCAAATATTTTTCCATGGAACACATGCAAGGAAAACTAGCCTTAAACATGAGAAATTCTTTCACTCAACATGAAATAAGAAAACATTACAAGAAAAGAAGAACCAACCTTAAACTGCCCAAAGGTATGCTAGTTTTGTTGAGGAAGAGCAGCCCAATTCCACCAGTCTTTTCCTTTCTACACTTAGCCAAAATTCTAAATCCCAATCCTATCTTTTCCCTTTCAAAATTCTTTGTCTCCAAAATGGAGAGTGGGTGATTACCCCCAAAATCTCTCATTTTTGCCTAAAAGGGCCTCAGTGAGAGTTCTCACACAAGTTTCTAAAACTGAAAAAGAAGGTAAGGTAAAATGGGAAAGGAAACTCTTAATCAAAAGGGAAAGTTTACAACTTAGATGATCCTTCAAAATTTGGTTTTCGCACAACTTAGAAAAGCCATTTTTTTAGGTGTCTAAAAGGTCACATGGGAGTAGAAACTTGCCTAAAATTACTCCTAACCCTTAAGTATACCTTATGGGCTTTAGGAAACCCTAATAAACTAACCCTAGGAGTCCATTTGACCCGTTTTAAACCCCTCTGAAGTTTATTTTCGGGTCAAACCTAAGTTGACCATACTCAAAGATTCTTTACCCAAGGCATTTATGGAATCATATTAATTTAATTGAAAAAGTTATAGTTAAACAATTCCCTCCAAGAGATAAATTTAAAAATTCAAACATAAATCCACACGTGTCAAGTGACACAAAGAAAATACTTTTATAAAATTATAAATGAAATCATGTCTCTTGTTGGATTTACATAAATCAATTAAATAACATTTAACACACACGCATCATTTACTATTACGAATAAAATACGACACAAACGGGGTGTTGTCTCTCCAAATAGACAAACCCTGGCTTTATGAACATAGATAGGTCTAGGTTTGGTTCTCCGTAATATTTCCATGGTCACATGGATAACTTCCTGCGCATCTCAATTACACATTAGTAACTTCAAATAACCTCATATAATATAAAAGTCAAGAATAATAATACACATCAAACACTTGCATACAATTTACATTTGAACAATTTAATACATCTTATATCCAAGTAATTTCACATAAGCAATTATCCTGATTCTCATAATTTTAATCCACACATAAAACATACATCCTATTTCTATCATCATGGTAAAGTCCTACAAATCCCATAACGACATATATCACTGCAAATTCATCTTATTCAAAAATCATGTAGAGTTCTATATCATAAAGCATATAAATGAAGCATCAACATATAGCAATGTTATCCAATTCATGGAATAATATAAGTTCTAAATCCATAATGCATAAAAATAAAGCATCCATAATAGTTTCATCATCAAAATCACTGAAATGCTAGACTGAGTCAAGGTAGGGCCTCACAATTGGTAGTTGAACCGTTGAATTGGAGGTGAAACAAAATAGATTGAATAAATTAATTGAGTCAATTGATTGAGAAAAAGATGACTGAAGGATGAAAAAGGTTGATTGGAGGAAATGAAGAGGAGAAAATAGTTAACTAATTAAAAGCTGATTGAGAGCTTTATTTAGAAAAAGCTAACTAAAAGATGGAAATAGGAATTGAAAAGATAATTGATTTAATTAATTAATTGATTGAATTAATTAATTTAGCATGTGCTTAAACTTTGACATGGATTTTCAATTTAATCTTTGCATGAGTTTTAATTCAAATAATTGAATTTATATTTTAAATTCATTTTGTTATTTGAATATATTTAGAACTTGACTTTGATTTTCAATTTGATTTTTAAAATCATGCACATGTATTTGAAATTAGGAGAAATTAGAAGAATTTGAAGAAATTAGAAATTGGAGAATTAATGTAATTAAATGAAATTCGAAGAATTAATGAAATTAAATGAAATTAGAAGAATTAATTAGTTAATTAAATAATTTTAAAAAATTATTTAATTATTTAGAAATTGAATTTAATTAAATAATAAAGATTATTTAAATTAAAGGATTAAAATCACAATTAATTAAATAATAAATTTTTAATTAATATTTAGAAAAGGGTTAATGATTAAATGATTAAATGAATAGAGATGAAAATTGAAAAAGAATTTATTTAAATAATAAAGATTATTTAAATTATGGATTAAAAATCACAATTAATTAAATAATAAATATTTAATTAACATTAGAAAATGGTTTAAATGATTAAATGATGATAGAATTAAAAATAGAATAATTAGTAAGATGATAGAAGAGATATGAAATTAGAAGAATAAGATTAATTAACTTAATTAAATAATTATTTAACTAATTTAGACAAATAGTTAGTACATGATCAATGAGACATTTTTAGGTGTCTACATTTCCCATATCATGACTGACAGGGTTACTTTCCATACTAGTTCAAAGATTCCTTTCTTCCCCATATTGTTCCATATTTGAAACCAATTTAACAAATATTGAGGTTCGGGACAATAAAATTCTAAATTATCCAGGATTGCATTTCAGCATTTGCTTGAGTAATGGCAATCTAAAAATAAATGGTCCATCGATTATTCAATTGCTTTACATAAGACACATATTCTTGCTCCTTGATATCCCATTTTTCTTTAGCTATCTTGAGTGAACACCTTTCCTTGGATTGCTATCCATGCAAAAACCCCTATCTTAGGAAGGCAATATTTGCTCCATAATAATTTGATTGCTCAGTTATCATTAGCTAATGACAGCTCTTTGATTTTATATCCTAGGACAACCTTATAAGTTCCCAATTTTGACCCACACCATCTTATTCTATTTGGTTCATCTATCAGTATAACCTACATTTCTTTTAATAAAGCCTTAAGGGTGTTTTTTTTGTTCTTTTAGATCTTATAGTTCTTCTAGCATTTTTCATTTCCATTTTCTCATATCAAATTTCTATTGTTACTTCCCCATAATCTTTGACCTTTGCCCCCCATTTCATTAAGGTCTCTTTTCTTATGTCTTCCAAATTCAGATACTCATCTAGCTTTTATTATTATTACATGAGTATGTCCAAAACAAAGCTTTCTCTCCATTTCCTATTTCCCAAGTCATGTATCTTGTTATTATATTCCTTATTTCCAAGATGTAGTTCCATACTACTGAGCCTCTGGGATGATCCCTCACTTTGAGGTTATTGATCGGATTGATAGATTTTAGATACTTTCTTCTTAAGATAGTAGTCCATTTTTGGTCATTGTTTGTGTATAGACTCCATACTAGTTTGACTCCCATAGCCAAATTCATTATCATTAAGTATCTCAATCCTACCCCACCTAATTTTTTTGGCTTGCATAATTTTGTCCCAGCTACCAAACATGTTCTATTTTGATCACTCGTTCGATTCCAAAATAATCTTTTAAAGATTTTATTCATTTCTGCATTTATTCCATTTGGAATTTTTAAACATGACATGAAATATATAAGGAATGCTGAAAGTAATGATTTTATCATAAGCAATCTTCCTGTTGATGAAAGCCATTTTCCTTTCCATGCACTCATCTTGTCTATGTATCTTGAGACTAATCTTAGCCAATACTCCTCTTTATTCATCCCTTGAAAGAGTGGTGTCCCCAAGAAGTTTTTTGGTAAATTAGTCATTTTAAGCTTTAGGATCTTAGCCAAATCCCTTTGGAGGCTTGGTTGGGTATTGAGAAAGAAAATCTCTAACTTGCTCCAATTAATTTGTTGGCCTAAAGATTTACATTATTTATTGATTAGAAATAATGTTCTTCATTATTATAGTTTAATGAGTTAATTTATATCTTTAGATAAAAGTATGTTTGCCTCCTTGAGGCTAGTTAGCTAGTTGAGTTGTCCTCTAGGATTCTCTAGTACGTTGCACATACCAACCATGGCATTCATTAATAGTACTGATTCTCAAAATTTTATAGGTCAAGTAGAAGATGGAGCATTAGTCAAAGTTATCATACAAAGTTGCACAAATTATCAAGACAACTTCAAGCACAAGTTTGTGGCAATAAATTAATACTAGGATAGTGCATTTTTCCTTAGATTGGTCATACATCTAGTTTAGAATTTTTAGTGATTACATCAATAGAAAGAAATCATGTTCAAACATCATGAATTGTAAAACCTTATCCATTTCACATTAATCAATTATATCTAGCTAAATATATATTTTTATTTACATTTCTATTCATGTTAATAGTTCAATATTTCCTATTCTTAACTCTCTAAGCCCTACTTAATTAATCTAAATTAATTATATTTATGTTCTTATATTTTATTTGATTGACTTAGAATAAGCCAAAGCAAATCATATTCCCATTATTTAAGAGTTAAAACTTAGATAATACTTTTTGAGGGATTCCAACTCGAAATCTTCAACATGAAAACCTATTACATTACCATTGGAGCATATCACTTGAATAGTTTTATATAATTACCATGCGATCTTTTTCATTTGTTCATTTTTAAATTTTAATGTTCTCTTTAATCTTTCAATATATAAACATTCATTTCTCAATAGCTATATTTTACTCACTTTGTTATTTTATATTTCATTGTTGATGTAAACAAAAATAGAGTTTCAATAGATGACACTTGCACACTTGCACACATTATTGGGCTTTGCATTTAGTTTTCTTTAAACATTTAAAAATATTTTAAAATTTTAATAATATTTTCATTCAATAATGTTCTCACCATATTTGTAGTAGCTTTTTGAAATACAAGTCAGATTAAATTTGACATCACATTTATATTTTGATGTGGGTGTGATACATTGAGCCATCGTGATTTTCTAATATATCAAAAATTACTCCAAAAAGAAAAAAAATGTATATAATAGAAATTCAATTTAATAATTGATACATTGCAATATAAACATTCAATATTTTGGACAAAAATAAATTGAATAGAATGAAATCAATAAGCATTGTGAGCCTACATTGTGAAATGGTAATAATTTAAAACAAATACATCCACCCCATCTTGTTGATGAAGAAGAAAAATATTTCACATTTTTTCGTAAGCTTTACATATTATTTACACCTAAAATTTATATAGAGCTGGATTGTAAGTGGTGCATCAAGTTTTTCAAAAATATTATTGCTTTTATATATCTAAACAAAATGGGTAATTTTTTAAATATTTCCTTTCTTCATATATTAGTATAGGAGCAC
The DNA here is from genome assembly GCF_030272615.1 of Cryptomeria japonica. NCBI lineage: Eukaryota > Viridiplantae > Streptophyta > Pinopsida > Cupressales > Cupressaceae > Cryptomeria > Cryptomeria japonica. The sequence continues at coordinate 147,882,545 of NC_081415.1, forward strand.
TCTATTGGATGTTGGTCCTTCCAAAAAAATATGTGCAATATATTAATGATTTGCAAATATTAAATTATATATAGTCCTTATTTAGCACAAACAATAAGCTTATACAAGACAATATTATGAATGAAGCCACCAATTATCATGTCCTCCATAAGAAAGATACACCAAGAAACCATCCTATGCAAAAATGGATTCCTGTACAATGAGTTATACATTAGTAATAATCAAAGGATTCCATTATTCAATTTTAAAGTACTAAAAATAATTCATGATTAATAGATAGAATAGTCAATGAGAATTTGTCTAATGAGCTAAGTACTAATTCTCTTTTAAATTTTAGCATTTTAATATTTGAATTATGATAAATACTTCAAAGAACAAAAGAATTCACATTTCAATGAAATATAGATATACCTATTTATAGTATCAAGTTCTTCATCCACGAAAACAAAAACTTTAGGATTGTGTCAACTTTATAGAAATATTTCCTTCTCCAACTCATTTTTATCAAGATCAATGACACTATCCCTGCAAAAGTTACTCCATATGACAATCCAAGTGCTATCCCATACCAAGGATATTTAATGTTTTTCTTTTCTTTATTCATTGGAACTGAAGGAGGAACAAATTGTGGCCAAGAACACTTTTTGGGTAGAGGACATCCCCATAAATTAGGATTCCCTGAATAAGAGGATTCTCCAAATGTGGTAATATGTCGTCCTTGTGGTATAGTTTTTGAAAGTTGATTGTTTGATAAATTCAAGAAACCCAAAGATCTTAGAGAATCAAGCTTTGTAGGGATTCGTCCTAAAAATCTATTTCTTGAAAGTGATGAATAATGATGAACAATAAATACCCAATAGGTATTGAGAGGGGGGGTGAATCAATACAGACAAAAGTTTCTTTGACAACTTAAACTACAAAAACTGCACTAACTGGGAAACAACATCACCAACCTAAAAAAAGACAATACCAATAAAACACAATAAGACTGTAAAAGACATAAACCGGTAACACTTAGAACTTCTCAAAACCTAATATCTCATCTCAACTTCACCCATATGCTTAAGAAAGTAATACATCAGAAATACAATGACCATTAGATCAACATGTATTACCACTTAACAGAAAACACTAAATCATCACATGAAACAACATCAAACATGACACACTGATTTTCTCACGTGGAAACCCAACTGGGAAAAACCACGGTGGGGATGAATACCCACAAGTTTTTCTTAAACTCCTCTGAAGTTTTCTTTGTTAGGAGCCTAGTCCGGTTAAAGACTTTACAATAGGTTCTGCTAGGAACCGATCCTGCTAGGGATCACCCATTTAAGGGATGGCTAAATGCCTAGTTAGAGGTTAAAACCTTGTTAAAGGATTTAAAAAAATCCTATTAAAGCTACCCGATAAAGAGATTTTCCAACTACTAAAATGATTAGAAGTCAACAAGTAATACATTGATCTGATAACAACACTCAATGCCAAGGCAGATCCACTTCAGTTCCTTTACATCTGCAATCACACTCTGCAAATCTCTACTCACTTCTCTGGTTTGGCAAGAATCACCTCACATACATTCATTTTCCAACAACTTCAAATGAAAATCATCATCGGCCTTATAGACAACAATTAGTTTGGTGGCCAAAACCTAAAACCCTAAGCATCTAGGTTAACAATACAGTCGGTCCAATCCTAACCGTTTAATCACATTACATAGGGTAAAACAATCTTGAACAAATCTCAAGATGTTTTGCATCGTTTGTTCTTCACCGCTTCTAGAAGCTGATAACCCATCACGCGCTCTCCACATTTACTAAGATTTTGCATATTCCCGAGGTAGATAGAATCAATCTTCTCATGCAAGATCCTCAAGGAAATCCTTCATGCACACAAGGCTGACGTGGCAACATGATCTAATCTTCATTTCAATGCTAACTCATCAGAGGATGTCGTCGATCGAATCACACAGACTTGGAATGCATCAGCCGGGAACTCTGAAGTTGAGACTACCAACTAGTAGTCATATCAAGTGAAACCCTGTTACAAACTTTGCATATATCGGTTCACTTGCCAGTTTACTTACTTCAAAATACCGGTTCACACTTTCAACATACCGGTTCACACTTTCATCATACTGATTCACACTTCAGCATATTGACATCAATGATAACATACATTATCATCATGTCATCAAACTCTACATATATGCCAACTGAATGACTCTAATTGACTCATTTATCTCAAACTACTTAGAATGGTCCCATTCAAATAATTCATGGAAAGGTTGAAAAATCTCAACCCCTTCAAATTACCAAAATTAGAAGGAATTCCTTCCTCCAATTCATTATTTGAGAGATCTATCGACGTGAGAGTGGAGAGAATATATGTGTAGTGCTCATCTCTACCCTTTGAAGTCATATCCAATCTTCATAAAAGCACTATAGAAACTTAGTAAAAAACTATTAAACTTAGTACAAAACCATCCTAGCTTTCCTTTGTCATTACTTGAAGTGATGTGATTGCATGTGGAATTGAACCTGAGATACGATTTGAAGAAATGAGCAAGATCTAGAGTTTCATTAATTGACCTATCTCTGAAGGAATAGGTCCTATAAACTTGTTGTCCTTCATCACCAATACTCTTAGGTTTGAAAAATATCTAATCAAAGTTGGTATTTCACCTCCAAATAAATTGTTCCCAATATCAAGTTCATGGAGCTTTGAACAATTTGATATTGAGGATGGGAAAGATCCATTGAGAATAGTATTGTGAACAACTAATGAACTTAATTCACTTAGCTTACTGAATTCACATGGTAAGCTTCCCTCCAAACTGTCATTTCCCAAATTTAAGACAATGAGAGAAGAGCAATTGGACAAGCTTGCAGGGATCGCTCACTTATTTTGTTGTTTGTGTGATTGAATAACTTGAGATGAGATAATTTTTCCATGCTTGGAGGAATATTGCCTTTGAACAAATTGTCATTAAGCAATAATATTGAAATATTACAAGGCCACATTGATGGGACACGTCCACTCAATCTATTTCTAGAAACATCTAGTATTTCTAGTTCCATCCATGTTGAAATATTTGAAGATAGAGATAGGCTTTCTTCTAGATGATTTCCAAATAGATTTAAATAATGCAACAGAGTACTGGTTTCCCATAGCCAAGAGGGAATTACACCCACAAGACTGGCATTAGTCAATTCCAAGATTTCAAGTGAGAATTGTGTTGAAATCCAAGAAGGAAACTCACCGTCAATCATACATGACACTAAAGATAGTTGAGATAATTTGAAGATTGGAATCTAGGTTGTGATAATATTTACCACTTAATCTTATAAATGCAAAGGATTTAGGCTTGTAAGTGTGTGAAAAGAGGTCTCTAAAATCAACAGATTATCGTTTGCTGATAGGAATAATATAACTAAAGAAGGTGGAAATGAAGAAGAAGAGATGGTTTAGTTGAATCGATTGCCATGAGCATACAAGTCAGTGTGGGAGGAAAGATGAGCAAATGAGGAAGGGACAACCCTGGTTAGTTGGTTACGGTAAATATATAACCTCTCTAGTAAAGTGAGATTGCACAAGGAATCTGGAATACTACCGATCAGCTGATTGTTTGGAAGATATAACTCCCTCAACAAAGAAAGACTTCCTAGAGAAGCCACTATGCATCCACTAAGCTAGTTGTAACTAAGGTAAAGGAAGGTTAAAGAAGAAAGATTCCCCAAGGAATTTGGAATGCAACCGATTAGTTGATTGTTTCCAAGAAATAAATGCTTCAACAAAGGGAGACTTCCAAGAGATGTCAGAATCCTTCCAGTGAGTTGGTTACCATCCTGGTAAAGTTTGGTTAAAGAAGAAAAATTGCTAAGGTAGGAAGGTATGCTTCCATAATTGATCAGTACTACTGAAACAATCTTACAATAATGAAAATTGTAACTGCTATCAGTACAAGAGAATTAGCAACTCTAATAGATGGAAAGTTCCATTGGCATTATGGAGGAATTGATTATGTGTTGCATTGATGTTTTGTCATTGATGTCAACACTAGCTGTTATGGTTGGTTACCGGCAGACATGTTTTGGTTACCGGCAGACATGTTTTGGTTACCGATAGAAGATCTAGTGTTACTGGCAGAAGGGACTATCTATTGGACACTTTCAGCATGTTTGGATCAATGGAGTATGTTTTTTCTTTATGTGTTACATGCTTCTGGAGTATGTTTTGGTCAGATAGTATTGACTTGGTGATCAAATGCTATCATACACTCTTGTAAACCCTTATTGGCATAGGTTTAAGGTTTTACCAACAAAGCTTTTACTAAGAATCTTTGATAGGATGCATAAGTGGTGTTGGTGTGGCTTCTAGATGGAATTAAGGATGTTGAAGATGTTCTTTGATCGTGCCTCAACTAATTAGCGACATTGCTTTGGCATGGTGGACCCATATTAGGTTTGGTGCCTATCTAGGTTATGGACCGGTATCATGTTAACATGTTCTCTACATGTTACCAGGATGTTTTATGGGTTGGTTCCTCATTGTAGATTAGGTATCATGGTCATGAAATGAAATATCATATGCAAAGGAGTTGGTCAATCATTGAGGATCGAATTGGGTTTAAGGAAGAGGTCAAAGGCCTTCGGTATTGAGCTTAACCAGGACTATAATCAAGCATGGAAGATGTTATCTCTAGCAATTCATTCTTTTGGATTATTGTCCAATTATCTTGAGGTGGTTATATCCTCTCTGTAGTTAGTGAGACTCTTTTGTAATGAGCAGTATGCTCTAGGAAGTGTGCCTTCCTGCATGTGCAGGCCCCTCATTGTTAACAACTGATTCACCCCCCCTCTCAATTGCTCACCAGTTATATTAACAATTGGTATCAGAGCTTTGGTCCTCTTTTGCAGAAGCTTAACCGCTTGAGGAAGATCCTATGGCAACTAACACTTCAAATCCACTGGCAACTATTTTCAGAAGAGAAATCCCTAAGCTTGATGGAACAAACTATGGGATATGAAAAATCCAAATGGAGAATCATCTTAGATGTCTTGGAAAAGATATTTGGGAGATCATTAAGAAAGGATACACACCTTATGATCTAGCATCTAGCAATCCTTCTCCTATAGACTTGGACAAAAATATTGAAAATGATTGTAGAGCTAGAGAAGCCCTCCTGTGTGCACTTACTGATCAGCTGATCATGGGATTGACTAATAAATCATCTACAAAGGTTATGTGGGATAAATTGCAAACTGTAAATGAAGGTGACCCTACTATCAAAATTGCTAAACTTGATGGTTACTGGGTGAGATATGAGAACTTCAAGATGGATGACAATGAAAGAATTGCTACATTCATGGAAAGAGTAAATGAGATTGTCATGGGAATTCAATATTATGGAGGATCTCTGAGTGAAGATGAAATAGTTTCCAAAGTTTTGAGAGCCCTTCCACTGGCTTACAAGATGAAGGCAACTACAATTAATGAGTTGAGAACAATGGCAAACACTTCAATTAAGAGAGATATTCTGATTGGGAAATTACCTGCTTTTGAGCTTGAAGAATTTGGACCTTCTGGAGCTGCAAAGTCTTAACCTTCTTTTCATGCATCATCATCATCTACTGGAAAGAGTGATTGGAAAGCCCTATATGCAAAATAATTGGAAGATATGAGGAAAGAGGATGAATAATTTGAGCAACTTTAAGCCTTATTTGCTAGAAGAGTACGTAAAGGACTGGCAGGAAGTAAGTATGAAAGAAAAGCACCTTTTAAATGTTTTGGATGTAATAAGATTGGTCATTTTCCATCTAGATGTCCTGAAAGGAATGCAAGATTTGAAGAAAGAGTTAAGAAATCATTTAAGCCTAATCAACATAGATATATATTCAAGAGAAACAAACAATGCTACATAGAAGATGAGGAAGGAGTAAGTGATGACTCTAAGGATGAACCGATAGCAGACTTTGCTAGTGGATCTGACAATGGAAAGGAATGGGTGTTCTATGCTTTAAAGGAAGATGAACTAGAACCGGCTATCAAGAATGAAGAAAAGACCCTGGCAGAAAAAGTTGAAGATAAGGATGAATGGGTAATTGATAGTGGATTCTCACATCATATGACTAGAGATAAAAGGAAATTTCTATCCCTAGAAGACTACAATGGTGGTCAAGTCAAATTTGGAGATGACAAAGCATGCATGATCAAAGCTAGAGGTACTATTTCTCTAGATGGTAAGGATAACACTGATAATGTCTATTATGTAGAAGGTTTAAAGCATAATCTTTTGAGTATTGGTCAATTGGTGGACAAGGGATTCCAACATCAATTCAAAGAGAGGAAATGCAAAATCATTAAGAAGACTGGTTTGGAGATTGCAACCGGTATTCAGACTAGAGGTAACATATTTCACTTGAACACAGGTAATAAGACATGTTTGATTGCTCATATTGATGAGAGTTGGCTATGGCATAAGAGGTTGTGTCATGTTAATTTTGATTGTATTGTCAAAATCAGTTCAACTAAGGTAGTTAGAGATATACCTAAGATTATGAAGCCTCATAATTTGGTATGTAAGGAATGTCAATTGGGAAAGAAAGTTAGATCTTCTTTTAAGATCATACATGATAAATCTAATGATGTACTTGATTTGATTCATACTGGCTTATGTGGTCCAACAAGGACTAGAAGCTTTCAAGGTGATAGGCATTTCATGCTAATAATTGATGATTATTGTAGAATGATGTGAGTGACTTTTCTGAGGGAGAATTCTGAAGCTTTTGAGAAATTTAAGATCTTTAAAGCAAAGGTAGAAACTAAAATTGGATTGAAAATCAAATGTCTAAGATCAGATCAAGGTGGTGAGTTCAATTCTCATGAATTTAATAGTTATTGTGAGACAAATGGAATTAGGAGATAGTTATCTGCACCTTACAATCCCTAGCAGAATGGAGTAGTGGAAAGGAAGAACATAACCATTTTGGATGAAGCAAGAACCATTATGATGGAAGCCAAATTGTCTCACGTCTACTGGAGAGAAGCAATGAGTACAACAGTCTACACATTCAACAGAGTCACATCAAAGGTGAAGCTGGTAAGACTCCTTATGAATTATGGTTTGGGCATACACCTACTATTAAATATTTTAGAATTTTTGGAAGTAAATGCTATATCAAAAAGGATGATTCAATTGGGAAGTCTGATCCTATATGTGATGAAGGAATATTTCTTGGATACTCAATTAGAGAAAAGCATATAGATGCTATAATGAAAGATTGTAGAAAATTATGGAGAGTGCAAATGTGAAAGTGGATGAGAAATACAAAAATTAATCTATATCATATGACAGGGAACTAACAATGGAAGTGATCATAACTAAACCAGCAATGCATCAACCAGTATAGGAAATTGAGACAGTTACACCAGTACAATCAAAAAATTCAACTGTGACTGATGATCAGAACAATGAACTTGAAATTCAGAAGACACCAAGGTATGCAAGGTTAAATCATTGGAGATAGGAATAAGGGAGTTATGACAAGAAGAATACTGGAAAATGAAGAGGTATGTCTTATTTCTCAAATTGAACCATCTGTTATTAAAGCTTGCAAAGATGAATATTAGTTAAAGGCTATGGAAGATGAATTAGATTAGATAGAGAAAAATGAGGCTTGGACTTTACTTCCCCGACCTAAAAATAAGAATGTTATTGGAACCAAATGGGTTTTTAGAAATAAACTGAATGAGGATGGTCAAGTTGTAAGAAACAAAACTAGATTGGTTTGTAAAGGATATTCTCAAATGGAAGGAATTGATTATGGTGAGACATTTGCACCTGTAGCTAGAATTAAAGTTGTTAGGCTATTTCTTGCCTACACAGCATATAAGAACTATAAGGTCTATCAAATGGATGTTAAATGTGCATTTTTGAATGGTGAGCTTGAGGAAGAAGCATACATTGAACAACCTGATGGATTTTAACTGACATATGACAAAGATATGGTTTGTAGGTTAAGGAAAGCATTATATGGATTGAAATGGGCTCCTAGAGCTTGGTATACAAGGTTGGATAAATATCTTTTGAAGCTTGGTTTTACTAAAGGAAGTGTTGATAGTACCTTATATTACAAGATCATTGATGATGATATTCTGATTATTGAAGTATTTGTTGATGATATCATTTTTGGAGGTGAAGATAAATTATGCATGGAATTTTCTGACAATATAAAAAATGAATTTGAAATATCCATGATTGATGAAATGAGATTTTTCTTAGGTTTGCAGATTACTCAAACTAACAAAGGCATCTTTATCTATCAAACGAAGTATCTAAGAGAATTGTTGAAGAAGTTTGGTATGGATAATTCCAAACTGGTATGTACTCCTATGGTGACAAGTGAGAAATTATCTATCAAAGACACATCTGCATCGGTAAATTCAACAAGGTATAAGTCTATGATTGGTGGCTTGTTATATCTAACTCAAACTAGACCATATATTATGAATGTAGTGAGTATTGTTTCAAGATATCAAAGTAATCCTAAAGAAAATAATGAATGTTTAGTAAAGAGGATATTTCGGTATTTGCAAGGAACAACAGAATATGGCTTATGGTATTCTAGAGATGACAACTTCACTTTGTATGCATATACAGATTCAAATTGGGAAGGAGATACTGATGACAAGAAGAGCACTTCTGCTGGATCTTTCTTTCTTGGAAAGAAACTGGTTTCATGTATCAGCAAAAAATAATCATTCATTTCTTTATCTACTGGAGAAAATGAATATGTTGCAGCAACAACTAATTGTATTCAAGTCATGTGGATGAAGAAAATGTTTAAGGATATCAAGGTAAATTGTAGTGAACCGGTAGTTATCTATTGTGATAACTTTGCAACTATTAGCATGTCTAAGAATTTGATATTTCACTCTAAGACTAAGCATATATCAATAAAGTACAACTTTCTAAAGGAAAAGGTGGAAGAAAAGGAAGTCAAATTGGTTTACGTGAACACTAAAGAGAAAATTGTAGATATATTCACCAAACCGTTGTTTAAGGAATAATTTGAGTATTTGAGAGACAAGTTAGGGGTTTCTGCCCCTGTGACAGAGACTTGATTGATGCAGTTTGGCATCAGTCTAGCATGCATTATCAGAGATACTATTCATTCTGGCATTGATGAGTGGTGCTACTACTCAGGGGGAGTAGTCAGCTTTGAGATTGGGAGGCTTATATCATTGCTTTGATATTTTTATCAGATTTTTGGCTTTGATGTCAAAGGGAGAGTGATAGTGATGTGAAAAATGAATTCAGAGCTATATACTTGAGATTGTTGGTTGTCTTCCACAAGGGGCCGGTTGAGATACTTAACAAGTTTACTAAACACTATGCATGCAATCCACAAAGATATTTAAGAATCCACAATAAGTAAAACATCTACCATAACACAAGTGTTTATAGGTGAAAAATCCAAATGGGGAAAACCACGGTGAGATGGGACCCACAAGTTAACTATCTGTAGTAATAGATAACCTACCAGTTATGGTCTACAAAAATGCTCTGCTAGGAGTGAATCCTGTTAAAGATTCCAAAGCTCTGTTAGGAGCTATACCCTGTTGAAGGTAGTACCCTGTTAAGAGTAACCTTGGTAGAGGATTTCTAAATCCAAACTAATGGATCACCTTGTTAGAGGATCTGTACAATGAAGCTTGTTAGAGCTTACCTAGTTAGGGGATTTGACTGTTGTAGTGATTAGAAAACAACAGGTGGTGTGATCTAATAGTATCAAAAATTTCTTGAATAGATCCTCTTCTACTCCCTCAAAAATGCATCACCAATTTCATCACCAACATATTCTGCAATGCCTTCAACTTCTATCTTGCATCATATCATCTCATGTTTTTTAAATTGTTCATCATAATGTCATTATATAGACACTACATTTCATGTCAGCTTAAAAATCATATCACAATTACCTAGGTGCAATGTATTTGGACAATCAAACATAACTCATCACAAATTACCACCAAAATGTTGGTTAAGGGTAACTCATCATGACCGGTGATAAGTCATCACACAATCAATGAATACTGATTGGAACACTGATACCGGTTTGGAGTTAACCATTATCAAGACATAAACTGATTGTCCTCCATTCACCTCTTTGATGGTTTCTGTTGAATCTCCAAGTTGGTGTCAAGCCATGTCTGCATATACTGGTTGACTACATATACCGGTTAGACACCTGCTAAACCATCTTAACAATACCAGTTGCAATACAAGTAACTTTAGAAGTAATACCAGTTTGTCTAAACTAGTGTGAACATATATGTATGTATACATGTTCCATAAATGACAACACATGAAGTCATCCATTACAATCATCATCAAGCCAACAGTCTCCATAGCCTTCCTAGTGTTGTAAGCCAGAGAAACTAGATAACCTCTCATCTTCACTTTCTAGAAACTATAATCATATCCTTCTAAGATAGGAATGGATAATTTGTATGCCATCAAATTAGGATCTACCTCAAGCAGTTAAACTCTATATCAAGGAACCAAGGCTCTGATACCAATTATTGAATATCCAGGCAACTAAGAGAGGGGTTGAATCAGTTGGCAATAAAAAATTCTTTTAATGTTAATTCACAGATCTGGAAGAACTACCAGGATTGATGAAACATGGAGGCATATACATAAAATAGATCAGACACAAGAAACGACAAAATTTACGTGGAAAACCCAAGAAGGGAAAAACCATGGAGAAAGTTAATTCTCAGTAAATAAACACTAGTTAAGGTGACACTAATAAAGGTGACACCGGTTAAGGTGATTTTTAAATAGGATGGCTCATTGCCAAGGTGCTCACTACAGGTGGGTTCATTGCCCAGAAAGGCTCACTGTTGGAGGGTGCACTACCTAGAAAGACTCATTACCAAAGAAGAAAGAAAGATAAAGAGAATCCATCACTGAAAAACATTATCTACACTACTAAAACTACTTTTGGTAACAATCCACAACACTATACTCACACAACAACTTGATTCTTTCAATCTTGCATGTCTTCAGTGACACAAAAGGTTGTCTCAACTCATCAAATCATACACCTACATATACTCTCCAAAAAAACATAATCCTTAATGTCGGCTAAAACAAAGATCTAAAATAGGTCTCCACTAATCATTTTGATTGTGAGAAGAAATGAGATGTAGACCTTATTACACCATTCCTTATTGAACATGTCAACACGTTATGTACATCACCAAAGTCAAACACAAAACATTATATGCATGCTATATAAGTGTCATTACACAACTTCCATGTTTGATCCAAAAGACCTCGAGCTCTAGACCAATTCGAACCCAAAAATAGCACTAAACAACATTTTTCAAAAAGCCAAAACATCTGGTAAATCTGAGAAACCTTCAAAACCTCAACACGACTTATTCAAACACTTTTGTACAACATACCACATCTAGACCTAATCTGGACCACAATATTTGACATCAACAACAACACATAACATAATGCTAACAATCTCATGTTAAATATTATGTTATTCATTATTATAGTTTAACGAGTTAATGTATCCCTTTAGAAAAACATGTTTGCCTCCTTGAGGTTAGTTAGTTGGTTGAGTTTTCCTTTGGGGTTCCCTAGTGGGGCGTTCCATATCCCAACCATGGCATTCATTAAGTATCAATTATCAAAATTTTATAGGTCAAGTAGAACATGGACCATTAGTCAAAGTTATAATATAAAGTTGCACAAATTATCAAGACAACGTCAAGCACAAGTTTGTGGTGATGAATTAGTACTAGGCTAGTGCATTTTTCCTTGAAATAGTCATAAATCTAGTTTAGAATTTTTAGCGGCACATCAATAGAAAGAAATCATTTTCTAAAACCACAAATTGTAAAACCTTATCCAAAGTAATCAATAATATTTAGCTAAATATATATTTATTTTACAAAAAAAAATTGTATGTTAATTGTTCAACATTTCCTATTCTTAACTCTCTAAACCCTAATTAATTATATTTATGTGCTTATATTTTATTTGATTGACTTAGAATAAGCCAAAGGAAAACATATTCCCATTATTTAAGAGCTAAAACTTAGATAATACTTTTTGAGGGATTCCAACTCGAATCTTCAACATGAAAACCTATTATATTACCATCGGAGCATAATCACTTCAATAGTTTTATTTAATTACCATGCAATATTTCATTTGTTCATTTTTTAATTTTCAAATTTTCTCTAATGTTTTAATATATAAGAATTCATTTCTAAATAGTTATATTTTACTCACTTTCTTCTTTTATATTTCATTGTTGATTTAAACAAAAAAATAGTTTAAATAGATGACACTTGCACACTTACACACATTATAGGGCTTTTCTCTTAATTTTCTTCAAACATTTAAAAATATTATAAAAATTTAATAATATTTTCATTCAAAAAAATTCTCACCATATTTGTAGCACATTTTTGAAATACAAGTCACACTAAATTTGACATCACATTTAAATTTTGATGTGGGTGTGATACATTGAGCCATCATGATTTTCTATATATCAAAAATTACTTAAAAAAGAAAAAGTGTATATAATAGAAATTCCATTTAATAATTGATACTTTACAATATGATTATTCAATACTTTGGATAAAAAGAAACTAAACATAATGAAATCAATAAGCATTGTGAGCCTATGATTCTGAAATAATAATAATTTAAAACAAGTACAAGCATCCCATCTTGTTGATGAAGAAGAAAAATATTTCACATTTTTTTGTAAGCTAAAAACTATTTGAGTTTACATATTATTTACACCTAAAGTTTATATAGAGCTATATTGTTAGTGGTGCATCAAGTTTTTCAAAAACATTATTGCTTTTATATATCTAAACAAAATGGGTAATTTTTAAAAGTTTCAAATATTTTCCTTTTTCATATATTTGTAAAAGAACACTCTATTGGAAGTCAGTCCTTCCAAAAAATATATAGATTAATGATTTGCAAACATTAAATCATATAATCCTTATTTAGCAAAAAAATAAGCCTATACAAGACAATATTATGAGTGAAGCCACCAATTATCACGTCCTCAATAAGGAAGATACACCAAGAAACCATCCTATGCAAAAATGGATTCCTGTACAAAGAGTTATACATTAGTAATAATCAAAGGATTCTATTATTCAATTTTAAAGTCCTACAAATAATTTATGATTAATAGATAGAATAGCCAATGAGAATTTGTCTAACAAACTAAGTACTAATTTCCTTTTAAATTTTAGCAATTTAATATTTGAATTATGATAAATACTTCGAACAAAAAAAAAACTTGCATTTCAATGAAATATAGATGTACCTCGTTATAGTGTCATGTTCTTCATCCATGGAAACAAAAACTTTAGGATTGTGTTAACTTTATTGAAATATTTCCTTCTCCAGCTCATTTTTATCAAGATCAATGACACTACCCCTCCAAAAGTTACTCCATATGACAATCCAAGTGCTATCCCATACCAAGGATATTTAATGTTTTTCTTTTCTTTATTCATTGGAACTGGAGGAGGAACAAATTGTGGCCAAGAATAATTTTTTGGTAGAGGACAGCCCCATAAATTAGGATTCCCTGAATAAGAGGATTCTCCAAATATGGTAATATGTCATCCTTGTGGTATAATTTTTGAAAGTTGATTGTTTGATAAATTCAAGAAACCCAAAGAGCTTAGAGAATCAAGCTCTGTAGGGATTCATCCTAAAAATCTATTTATTGAAAGGTCTAATGACTCTAATTGACTTATTTCTCCCAAAATACTTGGAATGGTCCCATTCAAATAATTCATGGAAAGATTCAAAGACCTCAACCCCTTCAAATTCCCAAAATCAGAAGGAATTCCTCCGTCCAATTCATTATTTGAGAGATCTATGGACGTGAGAGTGGAGAGAATATATGTGTAGTGCTCATATCTACCCTTTGAAGTCATATCCAATGGATCTCTATATGAATCATCATTAAAACTAAGTACAAAACCATCCTGATTTTCATTTGTCATTGCTTTCAAAGATATGATTGCATGTGGAATTGAACCTGAGATATGATTAGAAGAAAGGAGCAAGATCTGGAGTTTACTCAATTGACCTATCTCTGAAGGAATACTGCCTATAAACATGTTCTCCTTCATCACCAATACTCTTAGGCTTGAAATATATCTAATCAAAGTTGGTATTTCACCTCCAAATAAATTGGTCCCAATATCAAAAACCTGTAGCTTTGAACAATTTGACAATGAGGATGGAAAAGATCCATTGAGAGCATTATTGTGAACAACTAATGAACTTAATTCACTTAGCATACTGAATTCATGTGGTAAGGTTCCCTTCAAATTGTTACTTCCCAAATTTAAGACAATGATAGAAGAGCAATTGGACAAGCTTGCAGGGATCACTCCACTTATTTTATTGTTTTCAAGATTCAATAACTAGAGTTGAGATAATTTTCCCATGCTTGGAGGAATATTGCCATTGAACAAATTGTCATTAAGCAATAATGTTGAAATAATACAAGGCCACATTGATGGGATGTGTCCGCTCAATCTATTTCTAGAAACATCTAATGTTCGTAGGTCTATCAATGTTAAAATATTTGCAGATAGGCTTCCTTCTAGATGATTTCCAGAAAGATTTAAATATTGCAGAGTACTGGTTTCCCATAGCCAGAAGGGAATTACACCCACAAGACTGGCATTAGTCAATTCCAACATTTCAAGTGAGAATTGTGTTGAAATCCAAGATGGAAACTCACCGTTAGTCATACATGACACTAAATGTAGCATAGATAATTGGAAGACTGAAATCCAGGTTGTGCTAATATTAAGCACACAATTTGATAAATACAGAACATTTAGGCTTGTAAGCATGTGAAAAGAAGTCTTTGAAATAGACAAATGATGGCTTGATGATAGGTATAATGTAACTAAAGAAGGTGGAAGTGAGGAAGAAGAGATGGATTCATTGAATCGATTGTCATGAGCATACAAGTGAGTGAGGGAGGAAAGCCGAGCAAATGTTCAAGGGACAGTCCCACTTAGTTGGTTATCGTAAAGATATAACCTGTCCAGTAAAGTGAGATTGCCCAAGGAATCTGGAATGTTATCGATCAGCTAATTTTTTGGAAGTTCTAACTCCCTCAACAAAGAGAGACTTCCTAGAGAAGCCGGTTGTAACTGAGGTCAAGGTCGGTGAAAAAAGAAAGATTCCCCAAGGAATCTGAAATGCTACCAATCAGTTGGTTGCTATAAAGATTTAACCCCCTCAACAAAGAGAGACTTCCAAGAGAAGTCAGAATGCTTCCACTAAGTTGGTTGTCATCAAGGTCAAGGTTGGTTAAAGAAGAAAGATTCCCCAAGGAATCTGGTATGTTCCCGCTCAGTTGATTGTTGTAAAGATCTAACTCCCTCAACAAAGAGAGACTTCCAAGAGAAGCCGGTATGCTTCCACTAATCTGGTTGCTTTGTTGAGAAAGCTATGGTAAAGAAGAAAGACTACCAAGGCAGGAAGGTATGCTTCCATTCAAGTTATTTACTTGAAGATCAAGGAACATAAGGCGGGTGAACGAACAAACAAAGATAGGAATCATCCCACTAAAGCTATTTGCACTTAAACTTAAAGCATGAACATAAGAGACATTTACCAAACAGGAAGGTATGCTTCCATTCAGGTTATTATGTGAGAGATGAAGGACTATAAGGTGGGTGAGAAAACAAAGGGAAGGGGGAATCATCCCACTTATGCTATTGGTGGATAAATCTAAAAAGTAAATAGAAGAAAGATTTCCCAAACAGGAAGGTATGCTCACATTAAATCGATTGAATGAAAGATCAAGAACTGTAAGAAAACGAAGTTGGCACAGGCTCTCAGATATCACACCTTGTAAAGAAGAGCTTTCTGCTTGAATAGAGACAACGTGGTTGGTGTGGTTGTCATAGGAAAAAGTGGGAATATGTTCATCCAGTGCAATAGGGAACCATTGCAGAAGAAAATATAGGTTGTTTTTACTCAGTGGAAGCTCCAAAAAATGCAACGTGTTTTTATGCATTGAATAGGCATGTGAAAGTGATAGAGAGGTGTTCATTGGGGCCAAGGAGTGTAGATTTCACAAGATCAAGTCCATATGAAATCAAATTCCCATGTTACTATTTTAGAGTTGTATGGGTTAAGAGGTTTTGAAGGAATGAAAATTTAAATGATTTTGAATGGGAAAAAGTGTGGGAGAATAATTTGATAGGGTTTAAAAATATGCATTGAAATTTGTTATTTTTTTGTGTGTAATATATTGTAGAAAAGGGTCAAAGATCCTGTGAAAAAAACTTGAAGGAAATTTGTATTTGCATGGGTCTTATAATTTTTATGGAAAGGATAAATAAATTTGAACAAAGTAAAATTGATGCAAGGACGACAACAAGTGGGTTTTTTAGGACGGTCAAGAACCAATGGGATTTTTATGAAGGACACAGGTATAGTGGAGAACGCGTGGGGAAGAAGGGTGTGGGTTTTAGAAAAGCAGGTCTGTATGGAATCAAATTACCATGTTGGTATTTCAAAGTTGTAGGGTTTACAAGTATAGAAGGAATGACCACTTTTAAATGATATTCAATGGGAAATAATGTGATGGGGTTTACAAATATGAATTAAAGTCAATTAGTTTTTCTTGTCTAATATAGTTTGGAATAGGGTTAATTGGGATAAAAATAAAATGAATAGAATTTTTAATTTCATGGGTCTTGTCATTTTTCTCGATAGGATTTAAATTTTAACAAATTAATATGAATGTAGGATCGACAACACGTGGGTTCTCAAGGATGGTGGAGAACTAGTGGGGTTTCTATGAAGGATGCAAGTTTAGTGGAGAACATGTGGGCACCTACTATCACTTGAAAACATGTGGATATTTGTGCAAAAGAATTAGGGTTGCTCGAAAAACATGGGTATTGGTGCAAAATAATTGAGGTAGGTCGAACAGATGAGGCGGTTGCAAAGGAAGGGAAGGAAAAGTGTCCATATTTGCTTGAAAAGGTTAGTGAAAAAGTGATGTTAATTTGAATTTTTATATGTATTTTTTTATTTGAATGTAAGATTAAATGATAATCATAAATTGTGGAATTTTTTAATTCCCCAATTATCAACAATAAATGAAGAGACTTAAACAAGAGAGTAATCTCAAATCAAAATATAGAAATAAAATTTTGAAGAAATTGAAATATTAGAGCCTTCCCCGTACATGGTGTTTTTACTAATAAAACCCCATATGCATTATGGTTCAAATCTTGACCATAACGTGTACGGTTTATTTGAAAAAAAATAACTCGTACGCGTCATATTGATTTTTGGGGGATGGTGTCCAACTTTTTGTTCACCATCTTAGTGCACTTACTTGCCAATGGATAAACTTCTACACTCCACCAACAAGTCAACAACATGAGAAAATTTGTCTAGAGTAGATGGATTATGCTCATATTCAACTGCATGATTAAGCAATACTGCAAAAAAAAAAAAAATTCTTTAGCAATCTCCTTCACCTTCCAAAATACACTCACATTGTCTTCTCTTTGCCTTTGCAATTATAACAATTCAACTTGAAGATAATTTACCTTTTTCCTCTATTCTCCATCCTTGTCACTAAGAAATTTAATGGATTTGCCCAAGGAACTTAGTTCTTCTTCAACATAATCAATTTTTTCTTTATGTTTCACCATAGCAACTGACCATGAAAGACAATATTTGTAAACTATGCTAGCATTGTTGATACAAACTCTCATTTCTTTTATGCATCCAAATAAGGCCCTATGTGCATCATTTCACTTCTCCAACATACTCTACATATCATCACCATCTTTTATTTCTAAAAATTCTACATTAATAGGTTGCTCAATCAATTTCTCCATGATAAACATAAACAGGGACTCCAGAAGTGTATCACAAACATCTTCAATCTTGATATTGTTCTAGACCAAATGATCCTTCAGGACACTCTCAATCCTATCTGCCTCAATTGAAGTAAGCCACATCTTTACAATCTTCCCTATCCCATGTACACTACCAATAATTTCAAGCAAACTAGTTTCATCATCATGTTCAGATGCCTTAGCTTTATGCTCTGCAACAACAATTTCTCCCTTGACCACAGAAGATGAATCTTCAATTACAACAATGTCTTTCTCCTTCTCATCTTTCTTTTGCTTCTTATATTCTGGGGTAGTGGTAATCCTAGACTCTCTCCTTTTCCTCTTTTTAGAAGAAGAACTAGTAGCAGGTGATATCAAACTGATACTCCACATATCCAGAAAATTTTGAAATAAACATTACATGCATCCTCTCTATTATCCAATCCATTCAAATATATAAATATTTTCTTTGCAACTGGGACTCCAAATTCCCATATCATATTTTATTTGGCCAAATGGGATCCTAGACAATACATAGATAAATATACAAGTAATGATCCTAGAAGGGGTAACCTTTCTCTTTTGACATCTTGATGATCTCTAGCAATAAATCTCTTAAGAATTCACACAAGTCAAATACTTTGTCTTCCATAACAAGCATATGTGTCTTGTTTACAACAATAGCCAAAGTGGAACCTTCCCTATTTCTGAAATAAATCTTGTAATAAATTCCATACACAACATACCTCACAACAAGATTGATAATTTTGTCAGTAACCAATGCTCTCTGATCACTTGTTACATCGGTTAGGGTTTCAACTTCTTTGTTCTTTATAGACCTTAGCCGGTCTACTATCACACAAAACAATAATAACCGAAATAATCTCCTTCATGATTAGATAAGATTTATCCAACACCATGCAATCATTATGCACATGCCTAAGAATTACTTTGATTACTTCCTCATCATCAAACTAGGGAAACTCAATCCATAGATTTAGTTTTTAATTCTTGAATTCCTGAATCCTCTGCAAGTTTGCATCACTCAAGCTCTTTTCCACCTTTATGATCTTTTCAAGGTTAAATTCATCTAGATATAGCTTCTCCACAATCAGATAGTCTTTTCTACTCGATTCTTCAATGATCATCTTGGCTTCCATGACTACTGCTCAACTTTTCTTCTCTAAGCTCTTCTATTTTCTTCTCCTTTTTTCCAAACAACTCTTATTCGCATAATGACAAAAATGATCTTGAATTCCCAAATTTAACTCACCAAATTCTTCTAGAGTTTTACCTTCAAAAATTTTCTTGTCGATGATGTCAACAAAACATACTAAATTATCGAATAGCTTCTCCAACATAGTCATGTTGGACCAACAACATGAACCAACATAGAAGAGGGGACCAAAATATTTTCCTTGAAAACTCCCCCTGAGATGAGGCAATATGTTCCATTATCAGAAGAAGAGGTGCCTGCATTGGATTCTAGTACACCAAGCTCGCTTCCATTACTCACTGTCTTCTTTCTCCAAACCAAAACTTTCTTTTTCTTTGATTCACTAGTCTTCATTACATTCTTCTCTGTAGACTCCTTCATATTTACATTTTATGCACTGATTAGCATAGTGTTTGGATTGCTTGCACTTGGAACAATTGATGTTCCTTTGTACTGAATTTGTTGAATGTGTTTTAGATCTACATTGAATATCTTTATGACCATAACCATTGCATGCATTACAATATACATGAAAGTTATTATTTGTTGTATTTGTTTCAACCGAATTATAATTCTAATGGTAATTTTCTTTATAGGAAACCTCTTCCAATTGTAACACTGAATGCTTCTATAGTCTGCAACCTTATGACCAAATTTATTGCACTGAAAATAATAACCAATAAATAATGGGTACCTTTGTGCATTCGGTTGACGAATCGGTAGTCTTCTTGCATTAGTACTTGTTGGGATCCAAGAACACTGAGAGGGGGGGTGAATCAGTGTTCTGCCGGTAAGATAAGATTTTATGCTTTTATACCATACACATACAAACCAGTAAACAAATAAACATATAACTTGAAGCAAATAAACCATCTACATGAATGAACACCATAAAACATAATTTACATGTGAAAAACCTCAAAGAGGAAAAACCACGATGGGATTTGTGACCCACAATATTAATTCACTGGGCATATGAAAGATATTACATAAAGAGGGGGCTTGCACATGTAGGAAGGCACACTGGCTAGAGCATATTTCTCATCACTAAAGAGTCTCTCTGACTACAAGCTTCTACTAAAGGAAAAAAATGAAAATGAACTCACAAAATGCATCTGCTATGCCAAAAAGAGTTCTAGTTATAGCTCTGCTCTGTACCAGTTCATAAACCCTAAACACTACTACCGGTATGACCTTCCCTCCAATAATGTCTTAAAAAACTTTTACAAATCACTGTATGATACAACATTCGCATACAAATGATCTTCGCATTTTGCAATCCTATTATGTTATGATCCACATCTTCTATCCTCACATACTTATTGATGATATCTATATTTCATAATGACCTAACACACTAACCTATATACCCATTACAAACAATATGCCTTATGTTGTCTTACAATACCAAAAGGTATACAATGTTGGCCTTATACAATAATTACAAAATGATTTTATAAATAAATCTTCCTTCATGTCGACTTCCCTGAAGTGTTGGATGTCGGTGCCAGTGCCGGTTGTAACCCTAGATAATCCAATGTCAGTGTCTATTGGTGAATTCCTCCTAATGATGGTATACGACTCCCATCAAATCTTGTTGCCATTAATGACAAAAAAATGAATCCAATGAGTGTCAATTGCCAACAATCTCCCCCTTTGGCATGATGGCAACACTCATGTGAAAAATGGATTCCTTCCTGATCTAACTGAAATAAGCTCCCCCTGAGCAATACACTACTTCTAATATTCTGATATCCTTCCCATATGTTCTTGTCTCATATTTTTCACATATATACACTCCCCCTTTGGCATCAATGCCAAATACCAGTGAAAGAATTGAAAGAATTCAGAAGAAAAGAATGAATAAATACTATTTATTTTACTAGAGCTTGACTAACTTCAAAATTTTTGGGTAAGCCTTATCTAACAATTGTAGGTATGTATCCCAGCCGATTTTGAAAGTTTCAGAAATGGATACCATGTTAGGTCCAATATGGAAAGCTAATGTACTAAGAGGGGAGGGGTGAATCATTACTTCAAATCCTTTCTTCAACAATATCTTTACTGTTATGCATAAACCAAAAGTTACTGTAACATAACATAAAGCTAAAACAAATAAATAACAATCATACATGATTCACTCCATAACACATATATTTTGGTTACGCAAAAACTCTTGGTTAGAGAGAAAAACTATGGTGGGGATGGCACCCACAACTTCACTACTGCAATAATAAAGGTTGCTCGGTTAGAGCTACATGTTTAGCTATTTTTGTAGCTTACCCTATTAGGATTATCAAGATCTGTTAGATCTACCTTGCTAAAGGATTTTACAACACTTAATCTAAATGTTGCACCTGGTTAAAGGCTTTACAATTTATAGACTTTGTTAGAGTCTTTTACCCTATTAAAGGTTTCTCTTACAACTTCAAAATATTACAATAAAATCATTACAAATATCTGCAACTTCACATCTAAAATGTTATAGCAGATTCTATGTGCTCAAATAAGATTACCTTGCTTATAGCATACCTCGGTAACCCATAAAGTAAATCGGTAAACCCTTCTGTTTACTCTGTTCTTTGACTGTTCTCTAAAATGCTTCTCAGTGACCTCTGTGTCTCTGCAATAGTCATAATACTTAGTGTTGGATTTTGCCAAGATCAAGAGGTCAATGAAATGTACAAGATAGAGACACAATATAGGACAAGAATAAACTGTATTCTCATCAATAGAAAATGATCAACAATGAACTGGATTATCACCAATACAATGAATAGAGGCTTGCTTATATAGGCAAGGCCATATGGATGTATGAGCACACAAATATGACATGTGGCTCAATGAGAAACAAGGGTAGGTAGGAAATAGGTGTGGGTAGGTAGGAGAAATAATATAATATTCCACATGAGGTGGATCACCCACCAAAGGTGGAATTATCACTCCACAATAAGTGGATATGATAGTGTAATAACAAGATCAACACCATAAGAGGTGGAATTTCTCCTACACACACTATCCCAATGTGGCACAAACACCCAAGTGTCTCATATCCAAACTACTATGAAATGCATTATCCTAAGTAAACTTAAGTAAGTGTAATAATATCCATGATGAATAATTATTTACACCAACACCCCCCCTTAAGTGCAACTTAGGGGAATGCACTTAAGTCTACAATGCAACTAAGCAATGCAAGATGGGTCCCGGCTACGAGGCCATGTTAGGTACCCATGAAAAAATGCAAATGCATGCAAACCAATACAATGAAATCTCTCACAAAGTGGGGAAAGAGAGAAAAACCCAATGGGAAAAAACCCTCCCCCAAAAAGAGAGATGAAAGCTATACAAAAACTCTCAAAGAAGTATGTGAGAAACAAAACCCCATGTGAGGAAAAAGTCCCCCCCATATGAGAGAAGAAGAGAAGTCAAACTATGATCCTCCCTCAATGAAGAATCTGCACCAATGATAGAAGCTCGATGTATGAAGAAACTGTTCCACGAACATCGAACAACATTCCTCCCCTTAGGAAGAAACTAAACCAAAGGTGTATCCATGAAGTCTCCCCAATCATGAAGGGAAGATGTATGAAGAAAGCTCATGATGAAAGGAATCTCTGAAAACTGCTCAAGTGTCCCCATGTCGATGCTAAAAGATACCCCCTCCAAAGGTGGTAAACTGTGCCACACTGCTGAAAAAGGAACTCCAACATCTAGTGAAGATGAATGTAGAAAAATAACCAAAGACTCATGTGTCTCCTCAAAGCATAAAGAGACCTCCTCCAACTGTTGTACATAAGTATCCACAATCATGTCAACCTCAAAAGAATGATCATGTAGAGAATGAACAAGAGGGTCAGAGTGTGCCCTCGCAACAATCGAAGAAGGATCATCTTCATCAAAGAGAAGATGAATGTCATCAATGATGTCTCCCAAATCTGCAATGTAGGATTCCACAAACAAACCTGCAATGTCTGTCAAGTAATCATCCCATGAATCTGAAGCTGGAAGACAATGTATATCCTACTGCATTGAATCACATGAAGGCAAAACTGTCGCACTATCTGCATCATCAGGTGCAATAGGTGATGTGATATCAATATGAGGAGATGAAGTACAAGACTCAAGAACGGGGTCACATGTGAGAATCCCCAAGTTCAAGTGTCCAAAGTTCTCCTCAAAATCTGAACCATCACAATAAGTGTGATCATCATGTGTAGAATCATCAAATGTGAAATCATCATCATCAACAAAATCTGAAAAGGAGTATAACCGAGATGCATGATCAACCACCCCAGTTGCAATGATAGCTCTAGTCTCCATGTCTCTAATGAAAACTGAGTCAAGTGTGAACTCCACAACTCTCTTAGTTGCGCCATGTGTGATTTGATAGATAGAAAGGAGATTGTTTGTCAAGTGGGGTACACACAACACATCATTGAAGGAGTTATCCCCAATGTCAATAGATCCTTTCCCAATCACATCCATGTATGTATGATTGCCCATCAAAATCTGTGGCATGGTGCAAGGCTCAAATGTAGAGAACATAGATTGTGAAGATGCCATATGATGAGAAGCCCCTGAATCTAGAAGCCATCTCTCTGAATCATGACTGATAGTAGCACATAGAGCTTTTCCTTTTCTTTTTCCAAAAGAGTGAGTCTTCCCACTTGTAGAAGCCATGAATGCTTGCCCTTTTCCTTTTGAATGTGAGGAAGTGGAAGTTGATGAATCATCCTTCTTGTAGACTTTAGGCAAATCAATGTTATGCTTTTTGATGATATGTGTGAGCTCATCAATCTTCTTAGAATGGCAACGATGCTCCTCATGACCAATATTTTTACAATAAGCACAAGTAGGTCTTTCCCTCTTTGGTGAATTATCTCTCTTGGAAGAGGACGAATCTCCTTGTTTTGGAGAAGATGGTGCTTTTTCTTTAGGCTTTGATTGCCATTTCTTCTTGTTTGAGTTGTCCTTTCCTTGATTTCCTTTGTTCCCTTGATTTGCCACTAATGCTCGAGACTTAGAAGAAGCCTTAAGAATGCCCATGCTTATCAACTTAGTTTGTTCCATCATCAACATTTCATTGAAAGCATCAAATGTAGGCATTTTGTAGCTTGAACCCATTGTCATCCTATGGGTTTGGAAACTAGAAACAAATGCTGCATATTCTTGTGGAAGCTTGCCTATCAAGTTGAATATCAATTGAGTATCCTTTTTATCAATGCCACAATCTTTGAGTTGTGCCCTCAACTCATTTGCCTTAGTGACATAATCTTGTATAGTATCAAATTTCTTGGGATCTAACATGGTGAGATCACTATCAATTTGATATCCCCTAATCTCATCAACTTGACCATACAAGTCTTGAAACTTTTGCCAAGCATCCTTGATTAGAGTGCATTTCTCAATATGAAAAATGAGATCCTTTGATACATACTTTCTTAAGGTACCAATTGCCATGATATTTTTAGTGAGCCAATCTAAGTGACCAACTGGATCAGCTGGAGCAACAATAGTTCCATCAATGTAATGAGTGAGTCCTTTTTCCATAAGTTTACTCCATGCATCAATTTTCCAAGTAGCATAATTATGTGGAGTTAAGAGAGGAAACTTAGAAGAACCCATAGCAGCAAAAAGGAAAGAACACAAGAGCACAAAAGCACAAGAGACACCCCCCAAATTCAATCAATCAAAGTACCCCCCCAAAAGTGATGATTTTGGCACTTTATACTTAGTGCGATTACAATGAGCCACTTGCAAGACAAGGAAAAGTGGACTTATGATGCAAATTTTACAACTTCTCAAATGAGATACAAGAGACTTCAATCAATAGTACAATGAATCTAACTGAGATTCAAGCAAATATACAAGTACCAAGAGAGCCAAAAAAGGCCTAAATCTGAAAGTACAATTTCTACTTACAATGGCATCAATCTGATAGCATCATGTGAAATTAGACGAAAAAATAATCACTTTCAAAAAAAACATCACCTAAAAAGGAGGTCGTATGACCCCAAACGAAGCCTCTGAAGTTGCAAAAACTGGGATTACTCAGGGACAGTCACCAAAAACCGCATTTTCTTAAAAATCCATGCATCAAAAGCAAAAAATTCTTTCACCACTACGGAGAGCACGAAATTCTAGCCCATTTCAAAAAAAAATTCACCCAAAAAGGAGCAAAAATGAGCAAGTTATGGCCATTTGAAGTTGAACTGCAAAATAAAAAATGCAAATGAGAGGGGGTCCAAAAATTTTCAAACCCTGCTGATGTGGTTCTGACATCAGCAAGTCACATGATTAAATTTGACGGTCGTATGACCGTCGCAAAAACTTTGCCCTCTGCTGACTGGATGTCCGTACTGTACGGACAGATTACGTGGTTGGGTGACTATGTATTCCGTACTGTACGGAATTGCTGATGTGTCTCTGTGACTGGGCGCGATGACGTGGTGTCCGTACGGATGTGTTTTATCCACGGGCTAGTGGCCGCCTGCCACGTGGTGGATGTGCTGGCACCTGCAGGTGGGCCACAGAGGTACCGGCGAGGGTTTTCGTGGGCGGCGGCGCCGGAGGCCGTAGCGAGCGCCGAAGATGGGAGGAGCAGGGAGGCACCGAAGAGGAGGAGCGGCGCTCGAGGAGCTGTGGGCGGCAGAGCAGGGACAGGCAGGTGGAGGAGGCACTGACAGCTGCGGACGGACGCGGCGTCGTGGACGAGGCGCAGGGTACACGGCTGCGGGCTCGGACGGCAACAGCGGGCGCGGGGTGCGAGGATGGTACGTGGCACCGGTGCTGACAAGTACGGCGTCTGCAGAAAATCTGCGGACCTGCAGAGTCACGGGGGGGGTCTGCGGACCCCCCAAAAATAAATTTTTTATTTTTATTTTTTTGATGATTCTCTTTTCAATTTTTTTGCTTTCGAATTTTTTTCAATTTTTTTTTATTTTTTTGAATTTTTGAAAAATACTTTTCAGAAAATAAATTTTTTTTTTTTTCTGAAAAATAAAATAATATTTCAAAAATCCATACAACTATAGTCAAATTGGGGAAAAAAAATTTCTCACCAAAATAGGCCAACTTTATAACCAAAATTCATGGAAATGACCTTCTGGATGCAATGGAGAGGTCGAATCTGGTCTAGGATGCCTCCAAAAGATGCTGCTCCTCAGATCTGCCTCTTGACGTCACAATAATGCCTCTTCAAGACGAATCAATGAAGCCCCAATAGCTCTGATACCATGTTGGATTTTGCCAAGATCAAGAGGTCAATGAAATGTACAAGATAGAGACACAATATAGGACAAGAATAAACTGTATTCTCATCAATAGAAAATGATCAACAATGAACTGGATTATCACCAATACAATGAATAGAGGCTTGCTTATATAGGCAAGGCCATATGGATGTATGAGCACACAAATATGACATGTGGCTCAATGAGAAACAAGGGTAGGTAGGAAATAGGTGTGGGTAGGTAGGAGAAATAATATAATATTCCACATGAGGTGAATCACCCACCGAAGGTGGAATTATCACTCCACAATAAGTGGATATGATAGTGTAATAACAAGATCAACACCATAAGAGGTGGAATTTCTCCTACACACACTATCCCAATGTGGCACAAACACCCAAGTGTCTCATATCCAAACTACTATGAAATGCATTATCCTAAGTAAACTTAAGTAAGTGTAATAATATCCATGATGAATAATTATTTACACCAACACTTAGTGCTTTCTTATGTATCACACATGTCTTGCTTCATACACTTATGCACACATCTCTTTAATCCTCAACTCATGCTGTATAAATAGATCTCTTATGATGGTGATCTGATTCATTGCTTTGATCTTACAAACATGATTTATCGAATGAATAACCATACAAAATATTTCATTGGTTAAATGACCTCGAAATCATACACAATCTTGAAGTGCAATTTCCAATGTGATAACGGTTCTTTGTTCCTCGATCTTGTAACACGTTTCCATATGTATGTCCAGGTTCAATGAATCTGGTAACACGTTTCACTCTATGTATATCAATTCGATGTAACAATATTGCTGCTCGATAGTCATAGAATATTACTCGGTAGACTACTCAGTGTATACTGGGCTTTGTGACTGCTTCCTTTTATAACTGACTGTTCTGTGTGCATATCGACTGAATATTTCAGTAGAGGTAATCGACTAGAGTATATAGAATGACTTTGGATATAAACTAATGGCAACTTGATAAGTAGTAACATACTAGTCCACTTAGTAAGTGTGCAAGTGTTTCCTTCTCTGATACTTATGTCAGTGTGGGTTTAGCAATCATATCCATACACTCTCTCTTATGTACACCCAATGAATCTAGACTTGAACTCACAAGTCCTCTAAGACTTCTTGCTCTCTGAATGATCTTTTATTTCTGCTTTTCCAAAGCAAAAATTTGATTCTCTAGAGATAAAATTTGACCATCAATAGATGTTGTTAGAGAGGTCAATCCATCAAAATAATTTGCAATGTTAGCTATCTTATCATGCAACTCCTTCAATTTTCTATCTACATTTGCTGGAAGAATTTCTATGTTACAACAAACCCTATAGATATTTGTACACTGTTTTAAATAAATCTGAATAAGAATGAGTTTTTCAATTTTTGTTCTTCTCAGTTACAATGATTTGATCAAAGGCTACTCTTTTAGCTGTAGTGAATCTTTCTAGTGCTTGTCGATCTGATATCTATTGCAGTGATTGAACATTGTTAGATATGTGCTATGTTAGTGTTTTGAGCTTTCCGAAAGGGCTTGCTTCATTCTCAATCATGCAATTAGGTATTAATCTATGCAAAATTGTAACTGATTGATCAATTATTCCCTTATATGTTGATCCCTCCTTTAGTAGCTTTTGAGTGGCTACCATAATTAATTTAGTGTGACTCATCTTAGTTATTGGATTTTTCTCAACTTGAGAAGTGTCAATTTCCAAAATCTTTATCAGGGAAACAATGTCTACTATCAGTGTAGTATCAGTTCCCTTTACTTTTACCTTAACCTCCTTTGCATCGGTGGCTTCACCACTTGGTGTAGTATCATTTACTGTCGATGGAGTATTATCCACAATTTTCCCAGTATCCTGTACATTTCCTTGCTCAAAAATGGTTTATGTCGGTATGGACTATACACTCTCCTTTTTTTGGTGGTGTCTGATCTGTACACCCTTCTTTTCAACCGATATATCCAAAATTGGTTCAGAACTTCCCAAAATACCTTTCCCTTTTGATTTATCTGGAATGGTGGAAGTTGTTGACTTAACAAATTCTTCGTGAGATGAAAGAAAGTCTGGATTCATCTAGAAGAATTTTGCCCAACCCTCAAAGGTCTCATTTATCACCTCATTAACTATGCCCATTAGTAGGCTTATTTGTCTAGGTTTTCTACTAAAAATTGTCCTATTAGAAACATCAATACATCTCTTCATTTCCTCATTACTAATAGCACCACATAAAGTCAAAAGTTCTACATTTTTCACCTCCCTATCCCTCTTGACTACGTCAAGTCTCCTATCATCTAGTTTATTGTACAATGATAGAGGTATTTCCTTCAAAATTTCTACTAAGGCTTTCTTATAAATATCTATATGCAACAAAATTGCCTCTTCTATCTCATTTTGCTCATTTTCTTCTAAAATCTCATAATACATAGATACATTTTTAAAAATTCTATCTTTTATAATTTCATCAATCAATTCAGCACAGGTCATTTTGTCCTTATCGGACTTAGTATCATGACTCTTCTTCTTTTTGTTGGGGGTTGCCGGAGTAGACGCAACTGGTTTTATATTTTGTGTAGGCTTCCTTGCCAGAGGTAGGGGTGAAGTAGGATTTTTTACCTTTCTAACAAGTTTCCTCCTTGGCTCCACCTTTTCCTGCTCTACCGGTGGTTGATCTACTTTCTTCCTCTGTACCCTTCTAAAAGCTAGAGGTCCATTCTCCTCTAGATCATAATCAGAAGTGATGGTATAAATGTAAGCTTCAGGCTTCTTCATTTATGGAGTACTAGCCATTATCGGTTCTCCTACCGGTTGAGATCCATAACCCATTTCAGTATCTATTCTGTAAATGACATTCTGCACAAAAGTAGACATCTTTTCTATTTTCTTCTCCCTTCTCTTCCTGTTGTGCCAAAGTGTTTGGTCTTGTTATCTAATGGGGCATCTAGAAGCATTTTTGCATAGAGGTCCAAAAAGGTTATCATCCACCTCATATCCAAGCTTTGTGACCTAGATAGTCCTTGGTTCTACTACCTCCACGAGGGTTTCATCAGTCTTCACCATGAAACAAATATCAGTGGAGTATTTTTCCACAATGTTCTTTGATAATTTCTCCCTCTGCCTCATGTTTTCCTGAAATGTTTTGAAATAACCCCAAAGTTTCTCATCTCTATTGGTACCAAGACCGGTGATTGCTTCCTTGATCTTCATACATATCAGTATGTCATGAGCCCAATGCTTCTTTCCAAGACCAGGTAGCTGATTCATGAAGTAAAGCATCAAACAAACAATGAGATTTCTATATCTGAAAGTTCCTTTCTTAACTCCCTTGATCTTTCCAAGATTTAACATCAATTCACTCCTCAACCATTCACATAAATCATATTTTGCATCATTCCTCAGCATCTGATATTCAACATGAATGCAAGAACTAGCAATAGAATTGAATCAGCTAGATTGAGTTACCTTTTAACCTATTGTCATGCTTGCAAATTTCACATCATTATCGATGATTATGTTGATCCTCATTGATCTGCTGTCATGAGTTGAACTAGTGAGTTTCTCAAACTTTGTGTTAGAGATCTTCTTTCCAGGTTCTTGTCCAACCTTGGGTAAGCTGGTGACTGCTTCAATAGCCTCATTGGTGATCATGTAAGGTTGATCCAGCCAGATAAACTCATTGTGAACCCTGCTCAGAATGTATCTAATGATCTCATCTTTGAATTCTGGTATGTATAGGATACCGGTTAACCCTAGATCCTCAATGGCCTTGTATTCTAGCTTGATGGTTCTAGAGTTGCCCAGTATCATGGATTGATACATGCTTTTGATCTCCTTTGCACCTAGATCCTCCAAGATGTAGTGAATGTATGCCCTTAGGTCTTCAACATACATCATGTCTTTAGGAACCCTAGAAAATGCTCCCGCAAAGTCTTATTTCTTAGCTATCAGTGGAACCTCCTTAAAGATGGGTCTCAGCCTATCCTTAACTTGAACAATAGTAGGATTGAGTGCTTCTCAGTTCCAGATGCCATTTCAAAGAATACTTGAAAGTGAACATCATTTGGAAGATTGAGTGCTTCTCAGATAACTGCTTGAAATCCTTTCAGAATGCTTTTGCACACTCTTAATTCACCTTTTCTTTTCTCTGAATGCTTGAATGTTGGGTGAGTAAAAATGAATCCACGTTCTCCTTTTATCAGCGAAAAAATCCTAATCTTTCTCTGTCATAAATACTTCACAAACTACCCTACTAGATGTCGGTTTCACAGTCTTGTGTCAGGTGAACCTTCATGATGAACACAACTCTCCAGGTCTCTTCCAAATCTCCTTAGATCTCCTTTGGGGGAATATGCAAGATTTGCAATGATTTTGCCAACCCCTAAGGCTTATACCTCAGTTACCAATGGAATTATCGGTGTTGTTGCATCTCCACAAGGTCCTTTAGATTTTCCAACCCATCTCTTGGTGTGATCTTGTTGTATTTCATCTACCTTCTTCTTTAATTTCTCATTTTCTTAATTATTTCTGACCGATTGAGTCTTGCTTCTGCATTACTTAGCAATATGACCTATTTTGTTCCATGCATAGCATGTAACATTGTTCTTCTGAATTATTTTGACATATTCGATATCATTCCTTGACCTACAATGATTAGCCAAATGTCCAAACTTTGCACATGCATGACATTTAACATTCATTCTGTAGTCTTCTGACTTATGACCATATTTCTTGCAATTTGTGCATTGACTAGGAATAAAATTATAGTTTTGATTTGCTCTATTTCTACATTGTTTATCCATATGCCCAAATTTATTGCGAATAAAACATCTACCATTGAATTTATAAGCATTAGATTTCCTTACCAGTTTCCTTTGTTCTAATGAGTTCTGCACACTGGTTGTTTGATCTACAATACTGAAGCTTTCACCTTGTACAAATCCAAGTCCTCTAGAATCATCACTTTGCCTTTGTCTTTTTAGTAAGTCATCCAATTGTGTAGCACTGATCCTAAAATTTTCTTTGTACTCACTTACAGTAGTCAGATAATCTCTCCAAAATATTACTTGTCTTTCAAGTTCTTGTTCATTATTCCAGGATTGCACCAAACTAGTTTTCAACATATCATTCTCATGAGCCAATCTTTCACATTCCTTAGATTTGTTCTTCAGAGATATAGCAAGATTTTCTTCTTTCTTGTTTCTTTCCTCAATACCTTAGACATCATCATAGTCAAGTCTTGTATTTCATTTTGCATGAGCATGTTTTCTTGACTCAACTTCTAACATTATTCCTTGAGTGCATTATCATCATCTTGTTTTTGCAAAATTTCCTTCCTTCTAGCTTGAGCTGATGATAACCTTTCTTGTAGGATGAATTCATTTGCAGAATTTAGTTCATCTTGCAATTTCAAGTTCTTCATCCTTTCAACATTATAATCCTCAAGAGCCATCTTAAGTTGCTTTTCCATATCCATGCCTAAAGATTATGGTTTTAGGATCTTCCTCAAGCTATTAAACTTCCTCTGAGGTACCAAGCTCTGATACCAAGCTCTGGTACCAAGCTCTGATACTAAGAGGGGAGGGGGTGAATCAGTGTTTTGCAAGTAAGATAAGATTTTATCCTTTTATACCATACACATATAAACTGATAAAGAAATAAACATATAACTTGAAGCAAATAAACCATCCACATGAATGAACACCATAACACACAAAATTTACACTTGGAAAACCTCAAAGAGGAAAAACCATAGTGGGATTTGTGACCCACAATATCAATTCACTGGCCATATGATGTTAGGATTCCCAAAGATACTGAGAGGGGGGGAGGGGTGAATCAGTATCTAACCAGTGAGTTAATTTTTTGAACTTATTAAATGAATTGCATATCAAAACATTGTACCGGTAAACTAGGATTAATGCAGTAAACAAGAATAAGAAACACAACATAGAATGCACACCATATCATAAGCACTTTTAATGAATAGGCTAGAGACATAGTTTAGTCTGTTAGCATGTGTAGCCTTATATCCAAGAATCATATTGATGTAGGTGGAATTTGAGAAATAAGACATACCTCTTCATTTGTCAGTCTTCCTT
This sequence comes from Cryptomeria japonica, assembly GCF_030272615.1. NCBI lineage: Eukaryota > Viridiplantae > Streptophyta > Pinopsida > Cupressales > Cupressaceae > Cryptomeria > Cryptomeria japonica. The sequence goes on from NC_081415.1 coordinate 147,915,085, forward strand.
GATACTTGTTCCCAATTATCTGATCTTCAGAGTGGTTCAATCTTACATACTGGGGTGTCTTTGTTTGCCAGTGATGCCTTAATTCTACAAAAAATTTCAATATGTCCAATCTTATTACAAGCATAACAAGTCACATTGTTTTTCTGAATTTCTTTTCCATATCCTATGCTGGTATGTGTTCTGCATTGATTAGATAAATGTCCAAATCTTCCACAAACATAACATCTTACATGCATTCTACAATTTTCTGAGTTTTGACCAATTTTGTTGCATTTAGAACATTGACCGATGGGTGCATTGATTGTCTGATAGTTTCTAGATCTACACTGATTTTCTCTATGACCATGCTTGTTACAGTTAAAGCATTTTCCATTGAATTTATAGGTATTAGGTTGTCTTACCGGTTTACTATGATCCTGATTGTTTGCAGTACCAGATCTTTCACCAACTTCAAATTCAAGGCCATTTGTGTCTCCATTAGGTTTCTGATTTTCCAATATGTCACCGAGTTCTTTTGAACTTTTCTTGAATTTCTCTTTGTGTTGATTTGTAGCAGCCAACTCATTCTCCAAGATTCATTTTTGTCTCATGAGTTTAGTTCTATCATTTTGTGTATGCATCAAATCTATTTTGAACATATCATTTTCATGACTGAGTCTTGTGTTTTCATTTCTAGCATCATTTAGTCTTCTAACCAAGTCATCTTCATTCTTCTTTATTTCTTCAATGTCTTTACAAAACCTTATTGTCATATCTTGCATCTCATTCCTCATATTACTGTTTTCTTGTCTTAATTTGTTCACAAGGTCATTAAGAGTTTCTTTTTCACTATCATCACTCTGCATCTTCTCACAAAGTTCTCTTCTTTTGTTTCTAGCAACAGTGAGATTTCCTTGAAGTCCTTGAATTATTTCTTGTGCGGCCTTCAGATCATCTTCAAGTTTGATAGTCTTCAACTTTTCTACATCATAGTCTAAAAGTACTATCTCTAATTTCTTTCTCAAGTTTTCCATGTCTACCAGTGTCAGAATCTTCCTCAAGTTGTTAGACTTTTTTAAATAGAGGACCAGACTCTGATACCAATTGGTAGGATTCCCAAAGATACTGAGAGGGGAGGGTGAATCAGTAACTAACCAGTGAGTTAATTTTCTAAACTTATTAAATGAATTGCATATCAATACAGTGTACCGATAAACTAGAATTAATGTAGTAAACAAGAATAAGAAACACAACATAGAATGCACACCATATCATAAGCAGTTTTAATGCATAGGCTAGAGACAAAGTTTAGTCTGTTAGCATGTGTAGCCTTATATACAAGAATCATATTGATGTAGGTTCAATTTGAGAAATAAGACATACCTCTTCATTTGACAGTCTTCCTCTAGTCATAAATCCTTGATACTTGTTCCCAATTATCTGATCTTCAAAGTGGTTCAATCTTACATACTGGGGTGTCTTTGTTTGTCGGTGATGCCTTGCTTCTACAAAATTTTGCAATATTTCCAATCTTGTTACAAGCATAACAAGTCATATTGTTTTATTTGTAATTGATTTTATTGTAATATCTTTCATTGAGCTGACCTACTCAATTGGTCTTAGGTTATGGTATAAATGTAAGATCTCATTTATGAGATTAAGATATGCAAGGAAGGAGATTGTAATAAGGTATATGCGAATATTAGCAGAGCTATACACATAGACATCATTCAAGATTGAAGGAAGGTTTGAAGAAGGCATATCAGAGCTAAACCAATAGTGAATCCAGCATATGAAGATGCTACTTTGAGTAATACATTATCATTAGATTTAACCATCCAATTGTAGTCAGTGTGACTCCCATTTGTGATTGAGCAGTGAGCTCTAGGTGCTTGGCCTTTCTGCATGTGCTGACCCCATTTTGTAACACATACTATCTGTAGTAGTATCATCTAATTGTGGGTAAGGTTTCCCACCATGGTTTTTCTCCTTACAGGGTTTCCACGTACAAACTTTGGTGTTATGTGTTGTGGATGTTATTGTCTTTCTGTTTCATGCATTAATCTTTACTGGTACTGCAATTAACTGATAAACTGTATACCGACATAAAGTTTGGTTTACCGGTATTAAGCATTAAGTTTTGGTTTGAATTTATTGGACAACTGATTCACCCCTCCCCCCCCTCTCAGTTGTCTCTGGGACCTAACATATGAAATATATTACATAAAGAGGGGGCATGCACATGTAGGAAGGCACACTGCCTAGAGCACACTGCTCATCACTAAAGAGTCTCACTGACTACAAGCTTTTGCTGAAGGAAAATAATGAAAATGAACTCACAAAATGTATTTTCTATGCAAAAAGAGTTTCATTTATAGCTCTTCTCTATAGTGATTCATAAACCCTAAACACTACTACCAATATCACCTTCCCTCCAAGAGTGTCTTATAAAACCTTCACAAATCATTGCATGATACAACATTCGCATACAAATGATCTTTGCATTCCATAATCCTATTTTGTTATGATCCACATCTTCTATTCTCACATACTTATTGATAATATCTATATTTCATAATGACCTAACACACTGACCTATATACCCATTACAAACAATATGCCTTATGTCGGCTTACAATACAAAAAGGTATATAATGTCGCCCTTATACAATAATTACAAAATTATTTTCTAAATAAATATTCCTTGATGTCGGCTTCCCTAAAGTGTTGGATGTTGGTGTCGGTGTTGATTGTAACCCTGGATACTCCAATGTCGGTGTCTATCGGTGAATGCCTCCTAATGTCGATATATGACTCTCATCAAATCTTGTTGCCATCAATGATATATAAATGAATCTAATGAGTGTCAATTTTCATTAGTACTTTGATTTCAAGTCTTGCCTGAATCTTCTAATTTATTTTCTGCTTCTGCCTTAATCTCTTTGCTTTGTCTTTATCATTCTACTTTAAACATTCATCGGTTTGAAATCCAAGTCCAGTCTCAAGTCTAAGTGAGCTTTCTGCATATTGATCAAATATTCCAAGACCTTATTGCTATCAAGAACCTTACTCTTTTCCTCCATCTTCTTCACTTGTTCTAACTTCACACATTCTTGTGTCTTCATCCTAATTGATTCTTTCAAGGTTTCCTCAATCTTTTGCATCAGATCTTTAATGGATTTATTATGCTTCTTCAAATAATTGTTCTTCCTTGCCCTAATTTTAACTTTTGGATTTGTTCTCTCAGCGTCTACACACATTCATTTTCTACCTTCACATACTCTTTCAATTCCTCATTCTTAGATTCAACACTTTTTCAGATCCTCAAGAGTTGTCTACAATTCTTCATCTAACTAATATTCTTTGCTCAAACTCATCAATTCCATGATTCAACCAACAAAGATCTCTCTCAAGCAGATAAGGTTTCAAGCAAGAGGCCAAAGCTCTAATACCACTTGTTGAATTGGTTGAATAGACTGGAATAATGAGAGGGGGGGTGAATCAATATTCCCACAGATTCTAAAAATTTCTACAACTTCTTAACCTTTTACTAATATACCAATTTCTTTAATTAAGCTCATCAACATGAAATAGAAAATACAAAATAAACAAGAAACACAATCACAAATGGAACACTGGATTCTATATGTGGAAAACCCAAATGGGAAAAACCATGAAGACTGTTAGCTCTCAAGATAATATAACTAGCTATATGGTGTATACAAAATAGTTGGCTCACTCTCGGATGTCTCACTACTAGATTACTAGAGAGGCTCACTGCAATAGAAAGCACTAAACTAAATAAAATTGCATCTCCAAATGCATGAAATCAGTTCCAAGATAAGCTTAGATAACTTCTTACAAAAGACCCACATTTGATCTGATAATGGATTATTGTTCCATTGCCTACAATGAATCCAATAAAGGATTGCAACACCACTGACCACAACTTTGCATGCTCCTTACTCTATCACATAATATATATTTCATTGATTCTCACTCTACACTTCTTTTATCTTGCTTCGATACACATCACTTCTTCTACTAAATGCATACACACATATATATACCAGAAAGCTTATACACTCAGATAATATGTCGACAAAGCACAAATAATGTGCTATCCAGATCAACACATTATCTAATAAAAACTTAACTAGAAACATGATAAAAAAGTTAACCTCCACATGATCTCCTACATGCTTCCTTTACTCATTTTATTTACCAATGCATACTATATAATTACCAAGACAAAATAGGGGTCAACTAGACCCATAAATATGAACCCATGGGCATAAAATTTCAAGAACAACAACTCCTAACTCTAAGATACAGATGCAACAAATTTCCATGAACATATATAAACACAACGAATATGATTAATATGATCGATACCAAAACTCACACAACTAATACCGAAATATGATACAAACCAAAATAAGAACAACTCAAGGTTTCAGAGATGAGGATCTTTCAGAAATAATTCCAGTAAATCAACTATGCCTCATATCACATACATACCTATCTTCCACTTATAATAGAACTGCAATATCAAAATTATTTCTAGCAACATACACCATCCGGTCCTAACTAGATAACTAGATTTGACATCAATGACAACAATGACAATATTCTAACATATCTAAATCTCCTAGAAAGTCTAAAGCTATTTTTTATAATTGTATTGATCTTGGACATTTTTGTAAGGAGTGAAAATAAGAAAAGAAAAAGAAAACTTGAAGAGATTTGATTTTGGTTCTAAATTCTAGAAGGAAGATGGTGATGCATCAATTGCATCCTTGGCCACTCATGTGGATAATAATGCATGGTTGATTGACTCAGGTGCATATTTCCATATGATCTCTAATAGAGATTGATTTTCTAAATATCAAGAATTTGATGGAGATAAGGTGTACTCAAGTGATGATTCTTGTTTAAATATTATTGGCTATGGTAAATTTAGAATAAAGTTTCTTGATGATAGAATAAAAATGATTAGTGGTGCGTTGTACATCCTTGGATGAGTAAGAAATTTTTTATTTGTGAGAAAACTAATAGATGCGGGTGTGCAAGTAGTTTTTTTTCATGCAAAATGCAAGATAGTTAGAAGTTCTATGATGGTTCCTAAAGTGTTAATTTTGACACATTGTATAAGCTTGATCTAAACACTATTGAATGATTTCTTTATTGGAAAAGGTGATGGTTTTACCTAAATAGAAAATGTTCATGGTGAAGCAAGGGAAAACAATTCAATAATGTAAAGGTTAGTTTAAATCAAAATAAGTATAAACATTCAAATAAATATGAGATTAACCCTCATAATGTTGACTCTTGTTCCTCCAATTGGACCTTCGGTAAAGTCAAGGTTGCACCCCTCCTCAACTTGATTGGACTAGTCCTAGATGGGTGTGTGGAATTCTCTCCACAACACAACAACAATGGTTATATCTTTATGGATGATTGAAATGGCTAAGTGTGGGAGATAATTTGAATACAATGTTAATTCTATGGAGATTATTCTAAGCATAAACTAACAGCATAAGAGTGCACAAGATTGAGATATGGAAATGAGGGGAGGTGACCCCAATTTATAGATTTGAAGAGGCAAAAATGGAGGGCTGAGGTTGATTTGGAATGGAGGGTGGAGATGGAAGGAAAGTGATGATAATGATTGAGAGGAAATGGTGTGTAGACCAAGAGAGTTGCGATAAAGGCATTTCTTCTCTCCACACTCCTTAAGGTGCATAGGGAAGAGTCCTCAATGCACATTGGAATAATAAAAGGAATTTAGAATTCCTTGGGAAGAGACAAGGGAATTAAACTTCCAAAATAGAATATTGCATGGGAAATTAATTTTGACATATTGTATAAGCTCAATCCAAACACTATTGAATGCAATAATACTTCTTTGAAAAGTGATTCTATGATTTCTTTATTGGAAAGGGTGAGGGTTTTACCTAAATAGAAAATGTTAATGGTGAATCAAGGGAAAACAATGCAGTAGTGTAAAGGTTAGTTTAAATCAAAATAATTATAAACATTCAAACAAATACCGGATTAACCCTCATAATGTTCACTATTGTTCCTCCAATTGGACCTTCGGTGAAGTCAAGGATGTGCCCCTCCTCAAATTGATTGGATTGGTCTTAGATGGGTGTGTGGAATGCTCTCCACTACACAACAACAATGGTTATAACTTGATGGATGCTGAATGGATGATTGAAATGGCTAAGTGTGGGAGCTAATTTGAATACAATGGTAATTCTATGGAGATGATTATAATCATAAACTAACAACATAAGACTGCACAAGATTGAGATATGGAAATGAGGGGAGGAGAGCCCAATTTATAGATTTGAAGAGGAAAAAATGGAGGGCCAAGATTGATTTGGAATGGAGGGTAGCAATCTAAGGAAAGTGATGATAAGGATTGAGAGGAAATGGTGTGGAGACCAAGAGATTTGCGATAAAGGCATTTCTTCTCTTCATACTCCTTAAGGTGCATAGGGGAGAGCCTTCAATGCACATTGGAAGAATAAAAGGAATTTAGAATTCCTTGGGAAGGACCAAGGGAATTAAACTTCCCAGATAGAAGACTGCATGGGAAGAATAGAGAAGAAAATGAATTAAAAATTCCTTGGGAAGAGAAGGCATGGGGATGTGCAAAGGATTTGAAATCCTTTGGCATGACTAAAGTGGTTGCATTTAAGGTTTGGAAGGTGAGAGGAGACAAACCATTTATGGAAATGAGTTGAATTGCTCCTAATCATGGTGATTAGGATTGTGCAAATTATTAAGAGGGGAGATTAGGTGGGTTAATGAGACATTAGAAAGAAAGTGGATAAGCTAGGAGGATTTGACATGAGAAGACAAAATGAGTAGAGGAATTTAAAATTGAGGAATAATGATAATTAGGCTTCTAGAAGAATTGATTAGGCTAAGTGAGGATTAGGGAAAGTGATTTGTAGGAATCACTTTAGTTAGGTTAATTAACTAAAATTAATTAGCCAAATGAAATTTAGAAGAATTAATGGTTTGATTGACTTTAGAAGAATAGTGAAAATAATTAATTTATTTGATAAATTAATTATTGGACTATAGTCACAACATTAATTAAATTTAATTAATTAATTTTGAGGGGAGTGAGGATATCATATAATTAAATTAATTAATTACATAAAAAGGCTAAATTAATTAATTTTTGGTGTCTATGTTTTGCCCCTTTTTATACAGCAAAAAAATTGGCGGTGGGTAAAAGATAGAAAAGGATGCTCCAATATGGAGACATGGGTGGTACATGCCACCTTGAGAATTTAACCAATTTTTTTTTAGAAAAAAATTTCAAGAAATTTCTCGAAAAGAACGAAATAGTTGGAAGGAGAAAAGATAGGAAGAAGAGAAAATAGAAGAAATGAAAATGATTTGGAAGAAATGGGAGGAAAAATGGAGAAAGGAAAAGAAGAAGGGGGAAGGGGGGCCCTATATAAGCCACACAAGGCCCAAAGAGAGGTCATTGCCACACACACACTTTGGAGAACATAGAGAGAGTAGAGCACTAGGGAGCCATGAATTGCATTCCTCACCACGAGAATTGCATAGAGAGGGTTTAATGGTACCAATAACTGGTTGAGTACGACCCACCAATATGTACCCCAACCTAGCTTTATAATTTTGTAGATTAGTATTAATTCAAGAATTAATTAAGGAGGGGGGGGGTGGGGTAAACTTGTTGGGGTCAGGTATTCCTTGCCCATCCAAAAGATCAATGTTTGCACAAACATAGATCTCTCGATTAGCATCTCCGCTTGTGGGAGGGGGATAAAAAGAGATAGACTTCAAAATGGTGTCTTTGTTCTACAGTTTAGTACACAAGCTGCGGTTTCGACATGTACACCTAAGGAAGAACGTCGTCTCCACCTAGGGAGGAAAATAGAATAATTGAGATAAAAGAGGATAAATGGGGGCAATGAGATGCCCTACGTACAGAAAGAGACTAGAATAGGCTAGAATAATGTTTAATGAAGTGGTTGTCTTGAATGTTGGAGAATCTCAACATTTTATATTCTTAGGAGCATTGGGCACCAATGATGGCATTGTATAGGCAATTCAATGGAGATGAGTGAGTTATACTAAACTCACTAGGACTTTGGGTCATAGGGCGATGGCCTCAGATTCAGGTGCATAGAACTATGATGACAACATTTGTTGAGAGGTGGAATAGTGATACTTATTCATTCCACCTACCTACAAGTGAGGCCAACATCACCCTCCTTGATGTATGGCAGTTCTTGAAGGTTCTGATTAGAGAGGTAATTCCTAAGTATCAATTGGATCACAAGGAGGACTATCTGAGATGGGTGTGTGAGTTTGACAATCTCCTCATGGAAAAGATGAGGATGAGGCTACAAAAGGCAATGGAGCGGCACTGAGGTATTCCCTTGTTGGTTTTATTTATCTATGGGTTGATCAGTGGATGGTTGATGCTTGATTTGAGAGGACATTGGTTTTCAATTGGCTGGAGCAGATGTCTCTACTATATGATGGAGGATGGACTGGAGTATGCATGGGGGGTAGTGATCTTAGTCAACTCTATCACAATATGCATATGTGTGTGTACCGAGGACCTATAAGAACCCTGGGACTAATATTATGCTCCTACATATTTGCGCATGGGATTACATTGTCATGACACGACCACTACAGATGCAAGATTAGAGGCCTTACTATCCATATGTTGATAGGTAGAGAGGCTTATTGCACTATAATTAGGTTGGTGCCACCTGGTTTTGGAGAAAGATATTGGACAAGGTGATGGTTTTCACATGGCATCCATACAAAGACTGTGAGCACTGGGGGCATGATTACATATTGGCATGGGTGTAGTCCAAGTACTGGCTCTCTGGGAGGACAATCTGTGTTATTGATCAATACTTGCCACACCATTTGGTGAGGTAGTTTGGTCTTATACAAGACATTGTCAGGCATGAACACAAACTGATGAATAATGATGAACAACTAATACCCTAATCAATACTAAGAGGGGGGGGTGAATTCATACAGACAAAAACTTCTCCTCACCTTATCATATTAAAACAATGTTGACCGATTGTCTTCTCCATTGAACTTAACCTTGGCTATACCGGTTAAACACATAAATACTTTAGACATATTAAAATGGTAAAATAGAAGTACTTCAAACATCATACAACAAGTCTCAAATCTAGATAGCAATATTACTGACTTGATCATGCATAAGTTGCATTAGTAATACCACCACCATTAGCTTTGCATGCATATTCAACTAAACAAAGACTGCTCAATCATCATATAAAAAATACACAACCCATGACATGGATTTTTCACGTGGAAACCCAAATGGGAAAAACCACAGTGGGGATGAATACCCACAAGCTTGTTTTGAACTCTCTTGAAGTCCTCTTTGTTAGGAGCCTAGTCTAGTTGAAGACTTTACAATAACGTTCTATTAGAAACCAATCCTATTAGGGATCACCCGGTAAAGGGATGACTATAAAATTTGGTTAAGGATTGAAACCCTATTAGGAGTTACCTTTCTAGAGGAATTAACTAACTCAATAAACTTGAGCCACCTAGTTAAAGGAATTACAACAAAATCCTGCTAAATCTTACCTGGTTAAGGGATTTACAATTTGTTGAAGTGGTTAGAAAACAACAAGTAAAACACCAATATGAAGATGGCACAACTTGCTAGGGTAGATCATTTTAAGCTCCTCTCTTCTGCAATCACACTCTATAGATCTATCACTTAGGTTTGAAAAGTATCCAATCTCCCATTAAGAGGACACACACACACAACATTTGCCAACACATACAAAATCTGAACTACATCGACCTTATAGACAATCACTTGGTTGAAAGCATAAACCCTAAACCTAAGTTTTACAAAGATGGTTCAATCCTGACCATCTACTTACAAGCGGTCCAACCCTAACCATTCAAACCCATTGCATACGATCTAAATTAGATCATTGAATGCTTTGCATCTGGCATTGTTTAGTCTTTTCAGGAGATGATCTAAATCAGATCATGAATCATTCTGCATCTTCAAATTAATGACCCATCCTATGCTCTTCACCTACCAAATAGGAAAAATGCGCACTCCTGAGGTAGGACATTAATCTGTTCAGTCTGACATGATATTTTATTCTTTACCTTGTAGGTCATGACACGTCTTTGGTTGCTCTGCATAAGCCAAACCGGTAACCCTAGATTATCAACTGGTAGATATACTTAGTGAACCTCGATACTGGTCCAATCCATTCTGGTTGTCCATTACCACTATTGATCACCATACATGTCAGTTCATACTGTTTCCTTTTGCTTGAACATCAATAACAACTTCTTCTGATCTTCATCCTTCTAGAGCACTTATTGACATCAATGACAACATACATGAACATCACTTCATCATATGCCAACACAAACATTTTCATATTACCAGAGAGCATGCTACATGGGGAGATTATGTGGGTCCATTCGTGGTGTGGTTTATCTAGATAGGGGCATCTATGGTTCCATGGGATGAGTGGTTAGTAGTAGGAGATGACCCAAGGTATGGTGGGAGGCACATAGGCCAGTTCACCTTACTATTGCAGGAGTACTAGAGGAGGATGAGATCATGCCCTTAGTTGATAAGAGTCAATGGAGAGGGGGATGGTCTAGGAGAGCGGGAGGCTACCAGAGGAGCTAGGCCATAGGTACAGGTAGGGAGGGGAGGACAGAGGATGAGGGGAGGCTAGAGGAGGAGAAGAGGTCAGAGAGGAGCATTACTAGCAGTAGTAGTACCATTACAAGTAAAGGTACCTATTGATGTATTTTTTATGCACATGTGAACATGGAATAAAATGCCCAAAAGTATCTTATCCTCTCTTGAGCAAAGATTCTTAAATGATAAAGATTAGCTTAAGGATCACTTGAGACAAATCCAAGGTTTTGGTATGTCCAGTCACAATGTGTGCATAAGCTTGTTGGTTGATGTGATTATTGGTATCACAAGGGGACTTACATTGAATTGTCGAATGCTTGAATCACTAGAACTTGATCATTTAATGTTTCAATCTGGTGATGTTTTTTATCCTAAACTAACTTAAGTTTTAAAAAAAGAGAGCAAAAGATAAAGAGGGTGAGAGAGTATATTCTAATACCTAGAATGCAACAAGATAGGTGAATGATCAAATGGAATCCTACTTGGCGAGGACAATCTTAGTGTAACCTTCTAAGGACATTTCAAAGATGTTCAAATCATTACCATTAGATATTGCTCACCATTCAAGTTAATACATAAATAATAGACCCATAAAAATTTGAGGTTAAGCTCATATCTTTCCAGTTGACCACAAAAGGCACACTTACAATCAACAAGAGGCTAGTGGTATGGATAAAACATACTTCACACAAATGCATTCAACAATTTCTTCTATTAGAACTAATCAACATGAAAGTAAATTGAGAAGTGGAGACCATGCAAGTTGTTAAAGTAACAAATTCACCATAAGTTCAATTATATCAATTTCTCTTTACAACAAGGTTTGGCACAATCTTTGCCTTCTCCCAATCTAACTTATATTCTAATTCACTATTCTATTCACTAACTAGTTACTAATTCCCCTGCTACTAACTATTAACTTTTACAAATGAAATCCTTGAGCCTTTTATAGCACTCTCAATACAATTCAATGGATCAGATCAATTTGAGATCAATGTTTGAGATTTTACAATGAAAACCCTAGGGTTTGTTACAACAAACTCAATTCTAGCCAATGAAATAATTACAATATTTTGTCATTACCAATAGATAATAGGGGTAGGGTCCTCAAAGTTTGTTCCTTCATATGATGAGTTGGGTACATTGCATCTAGCCATGTTGATGTCAAACTCCTCTGATTGGTGAGTACTAACTAGGATGACACCTCAACTTTTCTCTTGTACACTTGATTTGTCATCATGAAGAGATGTTGAGAGATATCTTTTTGTTGGTATTTCCATGAAGATTTCATTAATGATATGTTATGTTGTCATTGATGTCAATTAACTGGTAATGATATTGCCGATATTGTTGTTAATGTTGATATTGTATTGTAACCGGTAGAAAGATCTTTGTGGAGGAGATTGTAAACCAATAACCGGTAAAAAGTTAAACCCTATCTATGTGATGTAACTGGTAAACCCTACTAGTTGTTTTTGTTAAACCCTAACCAATTAAGGTTGTTGAATTAGTTATGTTGGTTTATGATCTAATGATGAGAGGTAATGATGGTGACATGTATGGTCATTGTATGAAGACAAGTTCAAAATGTTTTGGCGTGTTTTTATCTAGGGAATGAGCAAAGTATATTGCATCTAATGCAAAGCACGTGATGAGTTATTGAGTTCAATGAAGCGGTGATCAAGGAGTGGTTGAGGTTTTCTTGATTAATGTGTACAAATTGCTATGTAATCTAATGGTTATACTTGAACCGACTTGTTTGTAATCTCTTTGAGAGAATTAGGTTTTTGTTGTGTTACCGACCTAACTGATTTTTTATAAGGTTGATGAAGTTGTTTTGTTGAAGGTACTGGTAGAAATCAGTTGAGTGTGTGGTTGCCGAACTGGATGATGAGTCTATAGTTTGAGTAAAGGCAAATAGGAGCTTAAAAGGATCTGATCAAGCAAGTATAGTGTTATTCAGATAGATCATGCAAATTCCTGTTGTTTTCTAACAATTATAGCAGAACTGAAATCCCCTAACTAGGTAATCTCTAACAAGCTTGGTTACTTCTCAAATCCTCTACCGATGTTACTCCTAATAGGGTACTTGCTTCTAACATGGCATTTGTAGTTAATCCCTTAACCAGATGATTCTTAACAGGATCAGATCTTAACAGGACTTTTGTAAGGCTTTAATAGGCTTTGCTCCTAACAAGGCAAACTTTAGAAGAGTTCAAATAGTTATCTTGTGAGTCTCATCTCACTATGGTTTTTCCCATTTGGGTTTCCACGTCAAAAATACTTGTGTCATGTGGTGAATTTTTTTGTGGTTATGATCTTATGGTTGATTTGATTAACTACTTAACTATTCTGATAAGTAATGATAACCAGAAGCATTGGGAAATGAATTTTGTTGACATATGATAAAGCATTTGGATGTTTACAAGCTTAATGTTATTTACTTTTAAGTTGTCATAATAGTCAACCGACTTTCTTATGAGTTTTTATCTTGACAAAGATATTTCATCTATAAGTTTATTTTGTGTGATTGATATTGAGATTGGGAAATTTTGTATCAGTTTTTCTATTTACTGATTCACCCCCCTCCCCTCTTAGTAATCTACCGGATACTTATTCTTTTATCATACCATCAATTAGTATTAGAGCATCTCAGGTCCTCTAAGATCTAAGCCTAACAGCTTGAGGTAAAGATCTTGTAGATCATGATGAAGAAGGAAGGTCCGAAGTTTAACAGAGGGAACTATAGGATATGGAACGACATAATGAAAATTTACATCAATAGTCTCGGAAGTCAGTATTGGGAACATGTCAATACTAAATATGTTGCACCCATAGGGATTATGAATGATGATCAGAAGAAAGAACAACAAGAAAATCATCAAGTATTAGAGGCCATTATCAGTTCTATGTCTGATGTTGAATATGTAGATGTTCATAGTCTAGAGACCGCACATGAGGTATGGCAAAAACTTGAAGAGATTTATAGTGGTGATGAACATGTTAAGATTGCTAAAGAGTAGAGTCTAAGAGGAAAGTTTAACAAAATGAGGATGGTTGAAGGTGAGAATATCCAACAGTATAGTCAAAGGATAAAAGAGATAGTCCATGAAATTAAGAGTGTAGGAGGGAAAGTGGAAGATGCCACAGTGATCAGTAAGGTACTGAGAACCCTTCTACTAGTCTACGCTATTCGATTTAAAGCTATTCAGGAGATAAACTCCATAAACAAAACTAAGGTAACTCTTGACTCCATCATTGGAAAAGTTACTACTTTTAAATTAAACAATTATGATGGTAGTGTACAGAAATCTGAGTCTGCATTTAGAGCTTCTGTCTCTAACCCATTTGTGAGAAAAAGTAGAGATACTAGTCATGGTTATGAATCCAGATCCAATAGAGATGGTGATGATAAAGATATTTTAGTGGAGCTTGAAGCATTATTGGCAAAGCGGTTGCCTATAGGCACTGGTAAATATAGAGATAAATTATCTTTAAAATGTTTTGCATGCAACAAGAATCTGATGGTGATGCTAGTGAAGATATTGTGTTTGTAGCTATTAAGGAAGAGATATCAAACCAAAAAGTGTTAGTGTCCAGGATGGATAACTCTGATGATTGGATCATTGATAGTGGTTGTTCACATCATATGACTGGTGATCGGAGAAAATTTCTTTCCTTGAAGGAATTTGATGCCGGTGTTGTAAGAGTTGGCAATGACTCATCCTTCATGGTTAAAGGTACGGGAGTTATTTCTCTTAATGGGAAGAGCAGTGCTAATGATGTCTACTGGGTTGAAGGTCTAAAGCACAATCTTTGAGTGTAGCACAACTCAATGACAGAGGATACCCACTAGACTTTAAAAATATTATGTGCAAAATATTTGACAACAAAGGTGAATTGATTGCAACTGGGAAGCAAACTAAAGGTAACCTGTTTCACCTTAATCCTAAAGTTAGTAACTATTTAATTGCAAAAATAGATGATAGTTGGATTTGGCATAGGAAATTTTGTCATATAAACTCTGATAACATTGTTAAAGTAAGTAAGTCCAAGACAATGAGAGGTTTTCCTTAGTTAGACAAACCGGTTAATGCTCTTTGCAAAGAATGTCAGTTAGGAAAGACAACCTCTTCAACTTTCAAGAGAAAATCCTTTTCAGCAGAGCATTTGTTAGATTTGGTTCATACAAATATTTGTGGACCAATAAGAACAAAAAACATTCAAGGTGACAGATATTTCATGATCCTCACTGATCATTTCTCAAAGATGATATGGGTCACATTCTTGAAGGATAAGACTAAAGCTTTTGGTAAGTTCAAGGCATTTAGGGCCTTAGCAAAGAAAGAGAGTGGCAAGAAGATAAAATGTCTGAGAACTGATCAAGGCGATGAATTTACTTCTAAGGAATTCACTAGGTACTGTGATGAGAATGACATCAAATGACAACTTTTTGCACCAAGGACACCACAACATAATGGTATCATAGAGAGGAACAACCGGTCAGTTGTTGAAGCTACTAGGACAATGTTGATACAAGGAGGTGTAGCAAAACCTTTTTCAGAGAAGTTGTCAACACAACTGTCTACACTATGAACCGAGTTCTGGTGAAAAGAAGTAAGGACAAGACTCCTTATGAATACTTGTATGGAAGATCACCTGATGTTATCTATTTTAAGATATTTGGAAGAAAATGTTTTATTAAGAGAGGTGATTACATTAGCAAAATTGAGGATAAGAGTGATGAAGGTATATTTCTTGGCTATTCCACCAAGAGTAAGGCATACAAGTGCTTTAACAACTAGACACAGAGAATTGTTGAGAGTTTTGATGTTCGAGTGGATGAATATCCTAAAGTTTAAAAGGAAACCAGTTTCAAGAAGAAGGATGAAGATCCTTGCATTTTATTTTTGGAACCATAAACTATGAAATCTGAAACTGAAAAAGAAAATTTTGATGCACTTGTTCAACCAGAACAGATAAATTCAAAAGATTATGATAATGATGAAGCTGAACCTAAAGATAATGATCATGTTATTCCTAGATATGTGAGACTGAATCACAATCCTGAATAGAATATTGGGGATAAGGATGCTGGAGTACTAAACAAAAAGGAGAATAAGAGAAAACTCTTACATGATCTCCACCATTGAACCAAGAACTACTAAGGAGGCATTTAGTGATGATCATTGGGTTAAATCTATGGAGGAGGAATTGGATCAAATTGAGAAGAACAACACTTGGAGCCTAGTACCTCGACTGATAAATAAGAATGTTATAGGTACTAAATGGGTATTGAGGAACAAGTTGAATGAAGATGGTGTTGTAGTTCACAATAAGCCTAGGTTCATTTGCAAGGGTTATGCACAAGAAGAAGGAGAATATTATGGCAAAAATTTTGTACTAGTAGCAAGACTGGGAGGTGTCAGAACTTTACTTGCATTTGTAGCCCATAAAAAGTTCAAGGTATACCATATGGTTGTTAAGTCTGCATTTTTGAATGGGATATTTGGAAGAAGAAGTATACATTGAGTAGCTAGATGATTATGCTTTGACTGATGAGAAAGACATGGTATGCAGATTGTGATGGTATGATGAAAGAATAAGTATCTGTTAGATTAGTGAGAGGGGGGGTGAATCAATAAACTGAAAAACTAATACAACTTTCCAAACTCAAACATAATCACACAAAGAAAACTTATCAATAAAATATCACTGTTAAGATCAATACTCATAATAATATAGGCTGACTATTATAGAAACTTAATAGTAAACAACTTCAATCTAGTAAATATCCAAATGCTTAATCATATGTCAACACACTCCATCTCTCAATGCTTCCAGTTATCATGCCTTATCAGAATAGTTAAGTAGTTAATCAAATCAACAAATAAGATCATAACCACAAAATCATTCACCACATGAAACAAATATTTATACGTGGAAAACCCAAATAGGTGAAAACCACAGAGAGATGAGACTCACAAGATAGCTATCTAAACTCTTTTGAAGTTCGCCCTATTAGGAGCCAAGCCTGTTAAAGGTTTTACAATAAGTCCTATTAAGAACTAATCCTGTTAGGAATCACCCGATTAAGGGATTTACAAATGGCTTGATAAAAAGCAAGGACCCTATTAGGAGTAACCTCGATAGAGGATTTGAGAATCCAAGCTAATGGATCACCTTGTTAGAGAATTTAGGAAGTAACCAAGCTTGTTAGAGCTTACCTGGCTAGGGGATTTCTATTATGTTATAATTGTTATAAGACACTGTAGGTTTTTCTTGATCTGTCTAAATAGCACTGCATTTGCTTGATCAAGTCCTTTTAAGCTTCAATCTTCCTTCACACAAACTGCAGATTCATTCTCTGGTTAGGCCACCACACAATCAACTGATTTCTACCAACACCTTTTACAAAACAACTTCAGTGACCTTAAATACAAATCAATTAGGTTGGTAAAACAACAAAAAACTAATTCTCTAATAGAGATTATAAATAAATTAGTTCAAGTGTGACCATTGGATTTACATAGCAATCTGTACACATTCTCCAAGAAAATTCCAACCCCTCCTTGATCATCGCTTCATCGGTCTTTGTAACTCATAACACACTTTTCATTAGATGCAATCCACTTTGCTCATTCCCTAGACAATTAAATAAACAAATGCGCAAAAAAAATTTGAACTTGTCTTCATACAATGATCACACTTGTCACCATCATTACCACTTAACATCAAATCATAAACCAACATAACCATTTCAACAAACTTAATCCATTAGGGTTTAACAAAAATAACTAGTAGGGTTTACCAGTTAGATAGGGTTTATCCTCATACACCGGTTACCAGTTCAACTCATAAACTTACATACTAGTTTACAAAATCTTCCACAAAGCTCTTCCTACCAGTTATAAGATAATAACAATAACAACAACAATATCAACAATATCTAAATACCATTACCGGTTCAATTGACATCAATGATGACATATCATATCATTAATACAATCTTCATGCAAATGCCAATAGACTGCATAAGGATTATATGGATTAAAGTAGGCACCCAGAGCATGGTATGAAAGGCTTCATACACATCTAATGAAGATAGGCTTTCTGAGAACCAGTGATGATAGTAACATATATCTCAAGTCTGAAGGAGATGAAATACTAGTCAATGAAGTATTTGTTGATGATATCATATTTGGAGGTAATGATGTCATGAGTAATAGTTTTGTAGATGAAATGAAAAATGAGTTTGAAATGTCTTTAGTAGGGGAAATAAAAAGTTTCATAGGCATGCAGATACAACAAATGAAGAATGCTATTTTCATTACATAGTCTAAGTATGTAAAAGAGGTCTTGACGATATTTGGCATGAGTGACTATAAACTAGTTGGGACACCAATGGGAGATGAATCTAAGTCTATTAATGAGAAGGAATACATGTCAATGATTGGCAAATTTCACTATGTTGTTCACAGCAGACTGGATATAGCTCATGTGGATGGCATAGTTGCCAGATTCCAAAAGAATCCTAAGGAAACACATCTGATAACAACCAAGAAAATTTTTAGATACCTGAAAGGTACTGTTGACTATGTATTATGGTATCCATATGGAGGAAACTTTGATTTGAAGGTGTACATAGATGCTGATTGGGCAGGAAATGTTGATGACCGAAAAATCACAACTGGTGGAGCAATCTTTCTTGGAGGAAGACTTGTTTCATGGAGTAGTAAGAAGCAGAGTTGTACTTCACAATATACTACTGAAGTTGGATATGTTGCAGCTTATATGAATTGTACATAGGCTATTTGGATGAGGCACATTTTGGAAGGTTTTAAGATGAAGATTACAGAACCGATAAAGATTTTATGTGATAATACAAGTGCCATAAATATTTCCAAGAATCTTGTTTTGCACGCATGAACCAAGCACATTGAATTGAAGTATCATTTCTTGAGGGAAAAAGTACAGAGCAAATATGTTCTCTTAGAGCATGTTTCTATGAAGGAGCAACTTGCAGATATTTTTACCAAACCTCTACCTAAGACTACATTTGAGTATCTTAGAAGTCAACTAGGGGTTGTACCCCTTCATGAGGTTAGTTGAGCATGATGTTGATTGCATCAGTCCTTGAACCACTTGCAAAATTTTACACAAGGATTGGTGTAGTAGTGGAAGATATTCCACAAGGGGAGCATTAAGTTGCAGATTATTGTTGTTGTATAGTGAAATTTGAAATTACATGTTTTACTTTCAATTTGGCATTGTTGTCAAAGGGGGAGAAGAATTATGTGATTATGAGGAGAACCAGTGACAAGCTGAAGACATGGAGAGCATGGTGAATACTTGGTAATGTAAACCAGGATTCCTATTCACAATCACAACAACAATCAATGGTGTTGATATTTGTATTGACATCAATGCCAAAGGGGGAGATTGTTGGCATTTGCACTAAGATTGCATTAATGATATGTTATGTTGTCATTGATGTCAATTAACCGGTAATGATATTGTAGATATTGTTGTTATTATTGATATTGTCTTGTAACTGGTAGGAAGAGCTTTGTGGAGGACATTGTAAACCGATAAGTAAGTTTGTGAGTTAAACTTGTAACCGTTAAAAGTTTAAACCCTATCTATGTGATGTAACTCGTAAACCTTACCAGTTGTTTTTGTTAAACCCTAACTGATTAAGGTTGTTGAATTAGTTATATTGGTTTATGATCTAATGATGAGCGGTAATGATGGTGACACATATGGTCATTGTATGAAGACAAGTTCAAATTGTTTTAGCACATTTTTGTCTAGGGAATGAGTAAAGTATATTGCATCTAACACAATACGCATGATGAGTTACTAAGTTCGATGAAGGGTTGATCGAGGAGTGGTTGAGGTTTTCTTGATTGATTTGTAGAGATTTCCATGTAATCTAATGGTCATACTTGAACCGACTTGTTTGTAATCTCTATGAGAGAATTAGGTTTTTGTTGTGTTACTGACCTAATTGATTTGTTATAAGGTCGATGAAGTTGTTTTGTTGAAGGTGTTGGCAGAAATTAGTTGATTATGTGGTTTCTGAACCAGATGATGAGTCTGTAGTTTGAGTAAAGGTAGACAGGAGCTTAAAAGGATAGGATCAAGCAAGTGTAGTTCTATTCAAACAGATTAAGCAAACTCCTATTGTTTTCTAACAATTACAACAGAATTGAAATCCCCTAACCGGGTAAGCTCTAACAAGCTTGTTTACTTCTCAAATCCTCTAACAAGGTGATCCATTAGCTTGGATTCTCAAATCCTCTACTGAGGTTACTACTAATAGGGTACTTGCTTCTAACAAGGCATTTGTAGTCAATCCCTTAACCAGGTGATTCTTAAGGACTGGTTCTTAACATGACTTTTGTAAAGATTTAACAGGCTTGGCTCCTAACAAGGTGAACTTTAGAAGAGTTCAGATAGTTATCTTGTGACTCTCATCTCACCATGGTTTTTCCCATTTGGGTTTCCACGTCAATAATACTTGTGTCATTTGGTGAATATTTTTGTGGTTATGATCTTATGGTTGATTTGATTAACTACTTAACTATTCTGATAAGGCATGATAACCGAAAGCATTGAGAAATGAAGTCTATTGACATATGATAAAGCATTTGGATATTTACAAGTTTAATGTTGTTTACTGTTAAGTTATTGTAATAGTCAATCAGTTTAATTATAAGTTTTTATCTTGACAAAGATGTTTCATTGATAAGTTTCCTTTGTGTGATTGATATTAAGATTGGGAAAGTTTGTATCAATTTTTCTATTTGTAATCTATTGAATACTTATTCTTTCATCATACCATAACTCTTGATACTCAACATTAGTCACTTGCTCAATATGATGATGATAGGAAGCATTGATGTAGTTGAGTCATTCCTGCATCCTCGCTTTCTTGGCTCGGAGTGCTTGTATGACTTCTCCTTCACATTCCTTTGATCTCTTCATGTCTCCATAGTGTGGTGAGAATTGAGAATCCTCTTAGGCATTTTGTCCTTGTAAATGAAGATTTCCCATTTGCATGTTGGTCTATATCTTTCTCTTGTATTAGTGAATGTTTTTTGTGTAGTCAACCTCTTGTGCTAGTTTATGAAGTTCCCTTGATGATATCTTCCTTGTATCTTAGCCATGATGTTGAAATTTTATCCTTGAGATACTTGTTTCAATCCTCCTCCAATGTGATCCCCTTGATTTCTTTCTTCATCTCTTGCAAAACTAACAAATAAGCATCAAACACACCTTCTATTATAAACTCCTACTTTGATGTATTTATGTGATTTCATGTGGTTTGTCGGTTTAATAAGAGGATTTAGAGAGAATTTTCTCTCATGAAGGAGTTATTGAAGTTGTTTCTCAATCCTAGAGACAATATCTTAAAGTTCACTCCACCCTTGATGTCTATGAAGTTACCCTTGTCTTTAATCTTGGTCTCCTTCATTTTGTTTCATTCTATGAGCTCAACTTTAAATCTTTTAGTCATTAATTTATGACAACATGGAAAACTACCTCTAGGAGAGGCCTCTATAGGAATTTAACTCTAAGAGTGGAGCACATGAAGTTTTCTCCTAAACCCTTGCTCATGAATCTCATCTTGATCTTGCTTCACATGAAGTGATCTTTGAAGTTTCACCTTCCATCTTCTCAACTCAAAATGACTCTTTTCAAACATCAAATCACTTCAAGGTAGTGGTATTGTAATCAATCTTGCAAATTCTCCTTCAGTTAGGAACACATGGAGTAGAGTTCACTCCATAATGTTTCCACTTGAAATTATCTCTTGAAGTTCAAAACATGAAGTTCGCTCATAGGTGCTTGAACATGAAGTTAGCTCATAGGTGCTTGAACATGAAGTTAGCTCATGTCCCTCCAAACATTAAGTAAAATTTCCTTTCATCATCTTAAATTCAAAATTATCCTCTCCTAAATAGGTTAAGGCATTGGTTTAGCTTAAGGAAAAGATCCATTAGTTGCTTTGTATCTCATTTTGAACAAATTCGCTCATCTCCTCCAATTTGTGAAGTTCACTCATGTACCTTCAAATATGAAGTTTTCTCATGTAGGTTTATATTTGAAGCTCGCTCATGTAGACATTCTTGAATTTCAATCATGTAGGTCAATTCTTTAAGTTCACTCATCTATGCTTATTTGTGAAGTTCTCTCATATATGTTGATTTGTGAAGTTCGCTCATCTATGTTGATTTGTGAAGTTCACTCATCTAGGCTGATTTGTGAAGTTTGCTCATGTAACTCCAAACATGAAGTTTTCTTCTTTCACCAAGATCATGAAGTTATATCCCATCATCCATCACATGAAGTGACTCTTGAACTTCACCTTTGTTCTTTTTCTTAAAACCACTCTTTCCTTAGTTTGTGAAGTTCAGTCATATTATTGCAAGCATGAAGTTCGCTCTTCTAGTTGAAAACATGAATTTCATTGTTCTAGTTGAAAACATGAATTTTTCTCATGTAGTCCAATTTGTGAAGTTTGTTCATGTATCATGAATCTTGAAGTTCGCTCATGTGGTTTGATTCTTGAAGTTTGTTCCAAATTGGATCAACTCAAAGTAAAAGCTCTCAAATCTCCTTTGTTCCTCGACTTCCAATATGAATTTCACTCTTCTCCTTTAGATCATGAAGTTCGCTCATATGCCCTCAAACATGAAGTTCTCTCATCTTCCTTCAAACATTAAGTTCACTCATCTTCTTGAGTTCATGAAGTTCGCTCATCTCCCTTCAATCATGAAGTTTTCTCATGTAGGATTGAAGGCGATGTTCGTTACTCTGGCTCAATTGTTGAAGTTCACCCTTGAGGCTGAGAACATGAAGTGGAGTCCCTTTCTCTCTTTCGCTCACTCTCTCAACCTTGATGCATCATGTAATATTCATCATGTAGTCTTAGGATGATTTTTATCTTGGTGGGAGAAGTGCATGAATTTATCTATATATGAAGTGAAGCTCACTTCTGAAGAGGAGCACTTGAAGTGGCCCTCTAACTAGGAATCCTTCCTCACCCATGATTAACTTTCTTGGTATCTAGGCTTTAGAAACTCACTCACTTCACACTCATACAAGGCTATCCAATTTACTCCTAGCTTTTGACCACCTATACCCCTCTAATGTAAATGTTAATAGCTAAGGATTCTAACACTACCTAGAAAGTACGAAAAAAGTGGAGGTCCCCATTTGCAATGGGGATATGTGTGAATACCTCACAACATCTAGCGCCACCTCGAATAAATGGTCTTGAACATTTCAAAGATAAAGAATAAATCCATACCTAGAACCTCTGGAAAATTCAACCCAGCCTATCAAGAGACTAGAAAGTGCACTGAAAGTGAAAGAAGAATCTTGAATCAGATTAAGGCACCTTGTCTTTGATTACCCATTTTTTGGCAAGTATATTCATTCCCCTCAACAAGAACATTATGAATTCCAAGTTCCGTCATGATTAGATACATAGTTTGTCTAAACTTCATAAGCATCCTAGATAGAGTCTCACTGCTAGTCGGACATCTATAGCCCCAATGAGCTTATCATTGTAATCTCATGAATATTACTCCATTGTCTGTCAGGTGTCCATAGCCTTGATGGAATTACTTTCATGATCCCATAGCCCATTTTGATATCTCATTTCATTCGACTTTTCTTTTTTTTTCTCTTGATTTTTCTTCTTTTTTTATCTCATCTTCTCACTTTTGATATTGTTTTATTTTCTTTTATTCCATGAATTCCTTTGGCTCGTAAGCAATGAATCTTACTTGGGTTTGATGATTATAGTGGCGCTAAAGCTAGACTTTGATTTTTTCACTAATCACGGCTGCACCTAAAAACCATAATAACTTGGAGTTTATTTAATGCGTAAAGATATAGTAATCAAAAGATGTTGGTATCAAGACATAGAGAGTGATTCTCTTCCAAGTCAAGTACAAGTCCTAACCAAATGATAAAGCTAGAGATGAATAACCTCTGATTCAAAGCATTTCATGAATAGATACCTAGTATGTTTTGGGCTCAGATGAAAACTCTTGCATGTTTTTCAATTTCACATCATAAGAAGAGGGATGATATACCGCTTAAGGAGGCCACCATTGGTGATTTACCATTTCATGAGCATCCACAACATGTTGATCCTTGCTTGCAAGCTCTTCCTAAAATAAACTTAGTGCCCCTTCGAATAGCTCAACTTTATTTACTTTCATCATGACATCTTACTTATCTTTGTGTATAAACCACACATCCTCATGAAACTTGTAAGCATGTCTTTAAAAATTAAGGACTCTTTGATATATTGCACTTCAAAATTTTTTTCTAGTGGTTGCTCAAATATCGACATTGACGGAAACGCCAACTCAAAGTCATGTCTTTCACTTTTTAGCTCCATTTGTTCATCTTCAGGAAATCCTTAAAGTTATTCCTTTAGGATGGGTTGACATTATTTATTTGAGTCTCCTTCATGTCATAAGGATGGATTCTTAGAGTGAGTTCCATCATATTGAATAGTATAGCACTCAATTATTTCTTCTTGGGATGGTGAAACATCAAATGTGTGATAGTCCCCCAAGTCATCTATGCCTCTATGGCTCTTTTATTATTTTCTTTCTAAATATATTTATGATCCTCATTAGTATCCATACTTTGTAGAGTTTTATTCCTTTGTGTCTTCAAGCTTTCACCTTCACCTACTAGCATCTTGGTGGATTGGATGTCCTCCACTATATCTTCATCTTCTTTGGTCACAAAGTAATCTTCAATTGTGATGCCTTGACTACTTGTCTCATTTGTATTGTCCTCTTGCAATTCATCCCATAATGCTTCAAGAGGTCGCATTTAATGATGAATCATGCCTATTGTAGCAACTTCCTTGTTTGGAAAAAACTTTGGCAATAATTCCATTCATGTTTCCAATATGAGGTCTTTCAACGCCCTCTCAAATAGTATGATTATGATGGTGTCTTGGAGCGCTCCCTCAAATTTTTATTCATACTTGGGCTCACTTATGATGATTTGTAGCTCTTCATTCAACATCTCTATATAATTATCTTCTTCAAGGGTGCTACCTAAAATCTCATGTAATTCTCTTTCAAGGATCTCCTTTTGTATAACAAATGAAAATTATTTAAGGAATTCCTCTTCTTCTTGGTTGATTGTTTTCTCAACACTTTGATAATCTCTTGCCACTACTTGAACATTCTTAATTGTTTCTTCAACTTGCATTAAATTGTATTCTCCTTTAGGTGCAAGGTATGGTGCACTATTCATTGCAATACATTGATCTTTAGATGAACTTACGACATCAATGTGCAACTGCCTTCCTTCACTATCTGGTGGTGTAGCATCGTCTTATTCATATATTATTCTAAATTTGGTTGTAAGGTGTGCACTCCAAGATCTATTTTCAATACACTCTTCCTCAGATAAGGCTGGGATTTCAAACTAATATATGACTTTATTGATAACCATTTCACACAATAAGTAAATTCAGAGTGGGGTTTGTTATGAATCCTACACCACAATGGTAGAAATATGCCTTCTAAATGCATTTCGCCATTCAAGATAAGTTGACTTTCCATCATCCATAGGAAGCTTGAAAGATGCTCTTTTCTCTCTAGGATGCAGATGTTGCCTTCTTCCACTTCTGGTTTTGGAACATCCCAAAAGAAGATCTTCCCTTGCACTACATATTCCATCCTTGATAGATTTGTCAAGAAAAGAATCTCATCATGTTCGTTCATTTCATTGATTCTACACTACCTTGGCATTAGAAACTTAGACAAATGACATGGGTATAGTTGTATATTCAATCTCCACCAAATTTGAGGAGTGTTATCTTGTTTCCCATCATGAAACTATTGTTTCTCCATCGATAAATCTTTTTTTTTTTTTTTCTAAGTTTTTGATTTTTTTTTCTAGTTTTTCACTTTTCTTGGATTTTTTGGAATAAAAAGAGATCTTGTAAATCTCAAATTTAACTTGGAATCTCAACTAGTTATAGCTACATGAATTAGTTCCTTTTGTAAGTCCAACGATCTTTTATACAAATTTTGGTTGCGACTGCTTCAAAGTATGACTTGATAAACTCCAACATCAACTGCTTTACTCATGTATCCACAATCATGCCTTCCTTGTGCTTCAATTCTATTTGATAAGTTCTAATTCTGAATGTAAAGTACAAGTGCCAAGAAAACCAAGATGAGAGGGGGGGGGGTGAATCATACAAACTTAAACTTCCATAAAAACAACAGATTCAACCTCGGTAACCTTATCAGAAAAACATTAAAGCATGCTCACAAAACATGGAAACCCAAAACATATAAGACCAGATTTAACACATATAAGATCACAAAACATATAACACCAGATTTAACATGGAAACCCAAATAGGGAAAAACCACTATGCGATTTTGGACCCACTAAGAAATATACTCTTCTAGAGTATGCTCGGTTAAAAGAAAATCCTGTTAAAGATTACAAACACATTGCTAGATGTGACCCGGTTAAGGGATTTCCCTCAGATCTGTTAGGATCTTCACCTTGTTAGAAGTGACCTTGTTAAAGGATTTCAAACACTCAATTAGAATGTCACCTTGCTAGAGGATTTTACAAATAAGACTATTAAGTCCACTTGGTTAAGAGATTTTCTGTTACTTCACAAAATAACAGTAATAAAAATCTATCTGCAACTTCACATCTAAAAATGCTAAAGCAGATTCTTATTTGCTCAATACAATCTAGACATAAAATTTATCTAGTCCTCTACTGGGTACTATACTCTATTATTCAAATAGGTCTTCAAGCTTCTATGTTCAGTAATCACTATGTAGCATCCATGTGCTTACATCTACCTGCATACATTGTTTATCAACAATTCCTTATTTATAAACAATTTGCTAACTGCTTAATCTCCTTGATCACATTTCCCATGATCAATCATAGCCATCAGATCTTCAAACTTTATTGGGTTCAATGTATCCTTTGATCTAAAAAATGTTTTACCTCACCTTGGAACTTGCATACATTTCTTGAAACTTGTGCTAAGGTATTGCAGTTGAATCTGAGCTATAGATCTTCTTGTCGATTTTCCCTTGCGATAGATCTTTAACAAACTTCATACACATTATATCAATCATTTAATCAACTCCAGCTCATCAACTTCCATCTTTAATTAATGCTTGTATTTCAATGCATTCTGTTATTACTCGGTTGCAACTCGATGAATACTAAACTTTACTCGGTAGACATTCCTCCTTCATTAACCGATAGTGATAGCCTTAGGGTTTTCTGAGTAGGTTCTTTGCTCGGTAACATAGTATAGTATTAACCTTGCAATTAACAACATATTTAGGATATCAAAAACAATCTTAACATCATGATCTCATCATTATCTAACTTGGTAATAGTTGCCTATTGAATAACTTATTCATCCCCTTATTCATCATATTCTTTCTGTGTCTTTTACCGACATCTTAATTATCTTGAGAACATACTTCTTAAGATATGGCAACATCATACTGAATTAGAAAATCAATTTCTTGACATCAATGACAAAATAATAATATTAAGACAGTAAAACATCCTTCTCAATATCCTCATTGAAATGCCAACAATCTCCCATTGTAATTGGAATGCCAACAATCTCCCTTTCTCTGTTATAATGCCAACAATCTCCCCCTTTGGCATTGATGGCAAAACCAATTGATTTGACCTAATTGATTTCAGATTGCTTTGAAATTCTGAATGCAAATACTCTCCCCCATACATTAGTCTTCTCCTCCATTCTACAGTATTCTCCTCCTTTGACAACAATGCCAAAAAGTAAAAGAACTGAAACATGATTTCTTCCTCTGAGAAGTAATTCCTTTGCTGTTCGGTATCAACTCAGTCTCGGTCAGAGCATTTTTGTCTTTAATTCTTGTTTATTTCCTATACACCTTTAGAAAAACTCCTAAATTGTGTATATCAGCATCAACTCCTAAAAGATATTCTTTAGAGTCATCAAATTGATGCTTTCACTGAACTCAGTCAGTGAGTGGAAGATAGGGGTAGGACCCCTAACTTGCTTCTGAGATACTCAAAAGTGTCCTTTGGTAGTGGCTTGGTGAAGATATCTACTATTTGTTCCGTTGTGCTAACATACTCTAGCACCACTTTCTTCTCTTGAACTTCTTCTCTAAGATAATGATATTTGATAGAGATGTGCTTTGTCTTAGAGTGCATAACAGGATTCTTTGAAATGTTAATGGCACTAGTGTTATCACAAAATATAGTTACTAGCTCAGTAACTTTCTCATTTATACCTTCCAACAATTGTTTGATCCATGCCATAGTGGTGCAATTCAATGCTGCAGTAGCATACTCAGCTTCTGTTATTGACTGTGAAACACATCCTTGTTTCTTACTAAGCCAACTTACTAGTCTTTCTCCTAAAAATTAAGCTCCTCCACTTGTTCTTTTCCTGTCATCTATGTTGCCTTCCCAATCAGGATTAGTATAGACTCTTAAATCAAAATCATTTTTCTTGTGATATACTAAGCCATAATCCTCAGTGCCTCTCAGGTATCTAAAAATTCTTTTGATTTTTGTCATGTGTGTTTCTTTTGAATTTGTAGAAAATCTTGCAACTATACCTACTGCATGTGCTATATCTGGCCTGTTGTGAACAACATATTGCAACTTTCCAATCATAGAATGGTAAAGTGTCTCATCAATAGATGTAGATTCATCATTCTTTGATAATTTACAATTGGTAGTCATAGGAGTGCTTACATGTTTCGAATCCTCCATTCCAAATTTTTTCAACATTTCCTTTATGTACTTGGATTGGGTAATGAAGATCTCATCTTTCATTTGCAGTATCTGTAAACCTATAAAATACTTGATTTCACTGATCGGTGACATCTCAAATTCTTTTCTCATTTCATTTCCAAAGTTCTTGCATAGAGAGTCATTCCTATGAAATATTATGTCATCAACAAATATGGTTGAAATCAGTATTCCATTTTCATCATTCTTCATGTAGATATTGTTGTTTTCACTTGTTCTTATAAAACCAATCTTGATCAAATAAGAGTGTAATCTTTCATACCATGCTCTAGGTGCTTGTTTCAAACCATATAATGCATTGTTTGATTTACACACCAGATCTTTATTCTTGTCTTCAACAAATCCTTCAGGTTGTTCAATAAAAACTTCTTCTTCTAATATACCATTCAGAAATGCAGATTTGACATCCATTTGATATACTTTGAAATTCTTGAAAGTAGCATAAGCCAACAATGTTCTTACTCCTTCAAGTCTTGCCATAGGTGCAAAAGTCTCACCATAATCAATTCCTTCTTCTTGAGGATATCCTTTGCAAACTAGTCTTGCTTTATTTCGAATGACCTCACCTTTTTCATTAAGCTTGTTTCTAAAAATCCACTTTGTACCGATTACATTTTTGTCCTTCGGTCTTGGGACCAGTGTCCATGTGTCATTCTTCTTGATTTGACTAATCTCTTCTGTCATAGCATTTATCCAATCTTCACTATTAAATGCCTCTTTCACTATTCTCGATTCAAATTTAGATATCAGACATGTGTTATGTCTCAGTTTATTCCTTGTCATCACTAGATCATCCTTATTTCCTATAATCTGACTTGATGCATGATTTCTTCTGACATACTTGGCTAATACAGGCTTGGTAGGCTCTATATGATCTTCTTCATCACTCGGTAACTGGATATTCTCTTCATTTCCTTCAGCAGTCTTCTCAGTAGGACTTCTCAGTTGAACATAGACAAATTCATCATAATCTTCTAGTTCTTTGGAATTTCCTTCATCATTTCTTTCTGCAAATTCATCAATTTTCACATGTACACTTTCTACTATTTTGTTAGATGATTTGATCAGACATTTAAATGCTTTGCTTCTAGAAGAATAACCTAGAAATGTTCCTTCTTCACTTTTCTGATCAAACTTTCCATTTCTGTCATCTTTGTGAACATAGCATCTACTTCCAAAGAATTTAAAATAACTTACATTAGGTTTCTTATCATACCAGATCTCATAAGGTGTCTTCAATGTTCCTTTCTTTAGTTGTACACGGTTCAGGGTGTAAACTGATGTGCTTATTGCTTCTCTCCAAAATGTTTGTGGCACTTTCTTTTGAATCATCAGGGTTCTTGCACAATCCACAATAGATCTATTTCTTCTCTCAGCTAATCCATTTTGTTGTGGAGTTCTCAGTGCAGAGACTTGTCTTTTAATACCATGATCATTGCAGTATAAGTTAAACTCATCAGATGTGAACTCTCCTCCTCTATCTGATCTAAGACATTTCAGTTGTCTTCCTATTTCATTTTCAACTCTTGCCTTGTACCATTTAAACATTTGAAAAGCTTCTGATTTTTCTTTTAAAAACATAACTGACATCATCCTTGAATAGTCATCCACAAATAATATGAAATACTTGTCACCATAATAACTTTGAACTTTCATAGGACCACAAAAATCAGTATGCACACGATCTAAAATTCCCTTAGAAGTGTAAGACTTACTTGTAAAGCTTGATCTTGTCATCTTTCCCACCTGGCATCCTCGACACATAGCATTCTCAGGTTTCTCAAGACTCAGTAGACCTCTTACTCGATGCTTCTTACTTATTTTGATCATATTATCAAAATTTACATGACAAAACCTTTTATGCCTTAACTAGGTATCATCTATCTTTGCATAGAGACAATTATTCTGAGTTGATTCAAGATGAAATGTGTTACCTTTTATTTGTGTCCTGGTAGTAGCTAACTTTCCATGTTTGTCATGAACTTTGACAATTCCTTTCTGCAATTCTATTCGGTAACCTATGTTGTTTAGCTGTGCTACACTCAACAAATTATATTTCAAACCTTCAACCCAATAAACATCATCACATTGAGCATTGTCAAGAAGTGTTATGGATCCTTTACCTTTTACCAGACATGGTGCATCATTACCAAATCTTACATATCCTCCATCATAATCTTCTAATAAAACAAACTTGTGTTTATCACCTATCATGTGATGTGAGCATCCACTATCTATGATCCAAGAATCATTTTTACTTATGTGAGATACTAGGGATTTTTCTTCATACCTTTCTTCATCTGATCCATCTTTGATAGCCACATAAACTACTTCCTTTGTATCAGTTTCATCTGATTTATCATCATTAGATTCTGATGCGGAGCATCATGAAAAACCCATCAAGAACCCCAAATCAACATGGAGTTCCAATCTCAACACAACATCTTCACTTGCATTAGAGGCATAATCTAATCATAATCATCATTATACAGTCCAAAACAATATTAATATCAACCAACCAATCCAATATCAAATCCATCATATCATTTTATAACCCCTTGAACATTAATCAAGACCAAAAATGCATTATGTTGTCCCGGTTAATGACAGTTTGATATACCCGTACTCAGTTATTAATAACTTTAAAACCTGAGCATATTTGGAAGATCACTTCGGTGAGGCTGTAGAAATCTAGGTTTCTAAAACCATATCCAAAATTGTGAATGATCCAATGGTTCATTTGAAAGTTATTCTCTCTGTACCGAGACCTTTTTGACTGTTACAGAAAAAACAAGAAATGTGCATACCCAGTCCGCCTAGGGCATCAAATATCTCATTAAATACTTAACCAATCACATTAAAACTAAATTAATTTGAAATATAGTTCAAAACTCTATCAAACGCCAAATTTACAACAATTTCCATTGGTGAAATCAAAAGATTTTAGTGAAACTCTCCACAAACCCCAATTTGGAGGGTTTTTTGATAGTTTTCACCAAATCTTGCATAACTTGCTTCAAAATGATTGAAATTGAATGAAACCAAAGGGAAAACAAAGTTAACTCATGCCATTATCATATCCAATACATTTCCAATGGATACCAATGATTTTTCATAAAAAAAAAACATGAATGATCAGACTGCAATACCCAGAAAACAATGTGGAGTGTGTAAAAACTTCAAATATTATTCATTTCCTTCCTCCAATATTACACACACCCATTGGATTCGACCAAATGATTGTTTTTATAACCTCCACACATCCATATGGTAGTTACAACTACCCAAGACCAATTACATTCTTGGTTTGCAAATTTATAATGCAATTTGTGCTTGACAACATTTTTGACACAATTGACAATTTTGACATTTTGATAAATATGACCCCTAATCTTTGCTTGTGCACTTGAAATATATTTAGATGGACTCAAAACAAAATTTTACATCCTATTTACCCTTCCATGGGCATATTTTCACAATGTGACCTCCTAGACCATATTAGGACTCAAATACACATCTTGAACAAATGTCTTACAATGCTTCACAAAATGACTCAAAATACATTAAAATGACCATATAAACTCAAATATGAGTGAAATGATTCATGACATGATCTTTAACCTCCTGGTGTATGTTTGGGTTAGGTGCTCCTGCACCAGATTCCTCATCAACTATTAGGCATGTCTTCTTATCTCTTCTCCTGAAGTCTCGGGTCCTCTGTAATGATTATCTTTCTGTCTGTCATCTCGGTAATCTCTCTTTTCACTAGATTCTTTGTTAGGATAGTTAGAAGCCATATGTCCAATTCTATCACAATTAAAACATTTCAAAGGTAGTTTTCCTTTATACTTACCTTTTCCTCTTGGTAATCTTCTGGCTAATAGTGCTTCAAACTCTTCTTGCTTTCTGATTTCCTCATACAGTTTGTGTACTTTTTCCATGTTCTTGCAAAATCTTTTACTTGCTCCACTGTGATCTCCTTCAGAGTACTTACTCATTCTATCATTGTAATCATTAGATTCATCAAGATAAAAAGAACTGAATGCAGATTCAACTTTATTTATCGAAGACCCACTGTTATCAAAGTTACTTAACTCAAATGCACGTAGCTTACCGATAGTAGCATCTAAAGAAACTGGCGTATTAGATATAGACCTCAATTCATTGATTACTGATACTCAGATTGCATAAGCTGGTAAAAGGTTTCTCAACAACTTGTTATATCTTTTTCTTCAATAGTTCCACCTGCTCCTTTGATTTGATTGACAATCTCCTTTAGTCTTGTATTGTACTGGGTTATGTTCTCACCTTCATTCATCCTCATAGATTCAATTTTTCCTCTTAAACTATCTACTTTTTCTCTTTGAACATGTTCATCACCACCATACACAGATATGAGCTTGTCCCACATTGCCTTTGCATCATTGTAGCCTTCTAGATCATTAAACTCTGAGTCGGTCAATGCAGATGTTATTTCAATTATAGCTTGAATATGTTCTTGTTTTGCCTTTATCTCTTCCATTGTCAATGGATAGGTGCTCGGTGTAATAAAATCATTCTCTAGATAATATACAACATATTATCCAACTCCTGATAAGTGCAACTTCATCCTTTTCTTCCATGTAGAGAAACTTGATTTATTCAGCTTCGGTGCATCCCTCTTATACATCTTTGGATCTTTGTCTCAAGTGCCTTTAAACTTTTCTTTCCAGAGTCCAAAGCTCTGATACCAATTGATAAGTTCTAATACTGAATGTAAAGTACAAATGCCAAGAAAACCAAGATGAGAGGGGGGGGTGAATCATACAAACTTAAACTTCCATAAAAACAACAGATTCAACCTCGATAACCTTATCAAAAAAATATTAAAGCATGCAGACCCATAAATAGCTAAGATCACGAAGCATATAACACCAGATTTAACATGGAAACCCAAATAGGGAAAAACCACTGTGAGATTTCAGACCCACTAAGAAATATACTCTTCTAGAGTATGCTCGGTTAAAAGCAAATCCTGTTAAAGATTACAAACACATTGCTAGATGTGACCTGGTTAAGGGATTTCCCTCAGATCTGTTAGGATCTTCACCTTGTTAGAAGTGACCTTATTAAAGGATTTCAAACACTCAATTAGAATGTCACCTTGCTAGAGGAGTTTACAAATAAGACTATTAAGTCCACTCGGTTAAGAGATTTTCTGTTACTTCACAAAATAACAATAATAAAAATCTATCTGCAACTTCACATCTAAAAATGCTAAAGCAGATTCTTATTCGCTCAATACAATCCAGACATAAGATTTATCTAGTCCTCTGCTGGGCACTATACTCTATTATTCAAACAGGTCTTCAAGCTTCTGTGCTCGGTAATCACTATGTAGCATCCCTGTGCTTACATCTGCCCGCATACATTGTTTATCAACAATTCCTTATTTATAAACAATTTGCTAACTACTTAATCTCCTTGATTACATTTCCTAGGATCAATCATAGCCATCAGATCTTCAAACTTGACTGGGTTCAATGTATCCTTTGATCTGAAAAATGTTTTACCT
Organism: Cryptomeria japonica; assembly: GCF_030272615.1. Classification (NCBI taxonomy): domain Eukaryota; kingdom Viridiplantae; phylum Streptophyta; class Pinopsida; order Cupressales; family Cupressaceae; genus Cryptomeria; species Cryptomeria japonica. The sequence goes on from NC_081415.1 coordinate 147,949,224, forward strand.
CACCTTGGAACTTGCATACATTTCTTGAAACTTGTGCTAAGGTATTGCGGTTCAATCTGAGTTGTAGATCTTCTTACTGATTTTCCTTCGCCATAGATCTTTAACAAACTTCATACATGTTGTATCAATCATTTATTCAACTCAGCTCATCGGCTTCCATAATTAAATAACACTTGTATTCATTCAACGCATTCTTTTATTACTTGGTTGCAACTCGGTGAATACTAAACTTTACTCGGTAGACATTCCTCCTTCATTAACCAATAGTGATAACCTTAGGGTTTACTAACTAGGTTCTTTAGGGTTTATCGACTAGGTTCTTTGCTCGGTAACATAGTATAGTATTAACCTTGCAATTAACAACATATGTAGGATATCAAAAACAATCTAAACATCATGATCTCATCATTATCTAACTCGGTAATAGTTGCCCATTGAATAACTTATCCATCCCCTTATTCATCATATTCTTTTTCTGTCTTTTACCGACATCTTAATTCTATTCAAAACGTACTTCTTAAGATATGGCAACATCATACTGAATTAGAAAATCAATTTCTTCACATCAATGACAAAATAATAATATTAAGATAGTAAAACATACTTCTCAATATCCTCATTGAAATGCCAACAATCTCCCATTGTAATTGGAATGCCAACAATCTCCCTTTCTTTGTTATAATGCCAACGCTATTGAGTGTGGAGAGGGGAGGTGAAAAACTATGGATAGCTCCTCTAAATATGACTTGATAAGTTCCATTGATTACAAATTGACAATGATCAGCCCTCTTTTCTTATAAAAATTTTGTTGAGTATTGAGGGTGAGTTTCCACTTATCTTCCTTGGATTCACCTATTCAAGAGTTTGCATTCAGTGTAAATGCCTCTTTCTAGCTCCAATTTTGTTGAGCACATGAGGAGGGTGAAAATATATGGATAACTCCTCTAAATATGACTTGATAAGTTCCAAGTTGATCATGTATTGACAATGATCATGCCTCCTTCTAGCACCAATTTTGTTGATGTGTTTTTTATGCACATGTGAACAAAGAATAAAATACCCAAAAGTATGTTATCCTCCCTAGAACAAAGCTTATCAAATTCTAAATATTTTCTTAAGGATCACTTGAGAAAACTCCAAGGTGTTTTTATGTCGGGGTCATGATGTGTGGATAAGCTCGTTAGTTGGTGTGATTGCTAGTATCACAAGAGGACTTATATTGAATTGTCGAATGCTTGAATCATTGATTGAACTTGATCCTTTAATGTTGCAATCTGGTGATTCTTTTTGTCCTAAACTAATGTAAGTTTGGAAAAAAAGAGCAAAAGATAAATGGGGTGAGAGAGTCTATTCTAAGACCTAGAATGCAAGAAGATAGGTGAATGATCAGATGAAATCCTTCTAGGCGAGGTCTCGCCATCAACTTGAACAATTTGACATAAGCTCAGTGCAGTCTTCTAAGGACATTTCAAAGATGTTAAAATCATTACCGTCAGACATTTCTGACCATTCAAGTTAATGCATAAACAATAGATTCATAACAATTTGAGGTTAAGCTCATATCATTCTAGTTAACCATACAAGGCACACTTAAAAATAACAAGAGGCTAGTGGTATGGACAAAATAGATTCCGCATAAATGTAATCAACAATTTCTTCCATTCAATCTAATCAACATGAAAGTAAATTAAGAAGTAGAGACCATGCGAGTTGTTAAAGTAACAAATCAAATTCACCATAACTTCAATGAAATCGATTGCTCTTTACAACAAGGTTTGGCACAATCTTTGCCTTCTCATAATCTAACTTCTATTCTAATTCACTATTCTATTAACTAACTCTTCACTAATTCCCCTGCTACTAACTATTCACTAACTATTAACTTTTACAAATGAAAGACTTGAGCCTTTTATAGTGCTCTCAATAAAATTCAATGACTCAGATCGATTTGAGATCAATGGTCGAGATTTTACAATGAAAACCTTTATTAGGGTTTGTTACAACGTACTCAATTCTGGCCAATGAAATAATTACAACATTTTGTCATGACCAATAGATAATAGGGGTAGGTTCCTCGAAGTTTCTGCCTTCATATGATGAGTCGGGTACATTGCATCAAGCCATGTTGATGTTGAACTCCTTTGATTGACAAGTAGGAAATAGGATGAAACTTTGAATTTTCTCTTGCGGACTTGATTTGTCATCATGAAGAGATGATGAGAGATATCTCTTGATACTCAACATTAGTTACTTTCTCAATATGACGATGATAGGTAGTATTGATTTAGTTGAGCCAGTCCTCCATCCTCACTTTCTTTCCTTGAAGTGATTGTATGACTTCTCCTCTGCACTCCTTCAATCTCTTCATGTTTCCATGGTGTGGTGAGAATTTATATTCCTCTTAGGCATTTTGTGCATCTTGTAAATGAAGCTTTCCCCTTTGCATGTTGGCATAGATCTTTCTCTTGTATTAGTGAATATTTCTTGTGTAGTAACCTTCTTGTGCTAGTCTATGAAGTTCCCTTGAGGATATCTTCCTTTTATCTTAGCCATGATGTTGAAATTTGATCATAGAGCGACTTATTTCAATCGTCCTCCAATGTGATCCCCTTCATTTCTTTCTTTATCTCCTGCAAAACAAACAAATGAGAATCAAACACACCATCTATTATAACCTCCTAGTTTGATGTAATTATGTGATTTAATGTGGTTTTCAGGTTTAATAAGAGGATTTAGAGAGAATTCACTCTCATGAAGGAGTTATTGAAGTTGTTTCTTGCTCCTAGAGATGAGCTCTTGAAGTTCACTCCACCCTTGATGCTTATGAAGTTACCCTTGTCTTTGAACTTGCTCTCCTTCATTTTGTTTCATTCTATGAGCTCAAATTTAAATCTCTTAGTCATTAATTAATGACAACATGGAAAACTACCTCTAGGAGAGGCCTCTATAGGAATTTCACTCTAAGAGTGGAGCACATTAAGTTCGCTAGTAAACCCTTGCTTATGAAGCTTGCCTTGACCTTGCTTCACATGAAGTTATCTTTGAAATTTTACCTTCCATCTAATCAACTCAAAATGACCCTTTCCAAACATAATACCAGTTCAAGGTAATGGTCTTGTAATCAATCTTGCAAATTCTTCTTCAATTAGGAACACATGGATTAGATTTCACTCCATAACTTTTACACTTGAAATTCACTCTTGAAGTTCAAAACATGAAGTTTTCTCCCCTCTATCCATTCACGAAGTTATCTCCCTTCTACCTGAACATGAAGTTCTCTCATGTCCCTCCAAACATGAAGTAAACTTTCCTTTCATCATCTTGAATTCAAAATTTTCCTTTCCTAAAAATGTTAAGGCATTAATTTAGCTTAAGGAAATGATCCATTAGCTAATTTTTATCTTGTTTTGAAACAAATTCGCTCATCTCCTCCAATTTGTGAAGTTCACTCATGCAACTTCAAATATAAAGTTATCTCATGTAGGATGATTCTTTAAGTTTGCTCATGTAGGCTTATTCTTGAAGTTCTCTCATCCATGTTGATTTTTGAAGTTCACTCATTTATGCTGATTTGTGAAGTTCGCTCATATAGGCTAATTTGTGAAGTTGGCTCATGTAACTCCAAACATGAAGTTTGCTAAAGCACATGAAGTTAGATCCTATCATCCATCACATGAAGTGACTCTTGAACTTCACCTTTTCTCTTTCTGTTAAAACCACTCTTTCCTTAGTCTGTGAAGTTCGTTCATATTCCTCCAAACATGAAGTTTTGCCTTCTACTTGTAAACATGAAGTTCTCTCATGTATCATGAATCTTGTAGCTCGCTTATGTGGGTTGATTCTTGAAATCTGTTCCAAATTGGATCAGCTGAAGGTAAAATCTCTAAAATCTCCTTTATTCCTCTACTTCCAATATGAATTTTGCTCTTCTCCTTTAGATCATGATGTTCGCTCATATGACCTCAAACATGAAGTTCGCTCATATTCCTTCAAAAATGAAGTTCACTCATCTTGTTGAGTTCATGAAGTTCCCTTATCTCCCTTCAATCATGAAGTTTTCTCATGTAGGATTGAAGGTGATGTTCGTTGCTCTCAATTCCTTAAGTTCTCTTTCGTTCACAATCTCAACTTTGATGCATCATGCAATATTCATCATGTAGTCTTAGGATTAGTTTTCTCTCTATTGGGGAAGTGCAAGAAGTTCTCTATATATGAAGTGAATCTCACTCTAGAAGAGGAGCATTGGAAGTGACCCTCTAACTAGCAATCCTTCCTCACCCATGATTAAATTTCTTGGTATCTAGGATTTACAAAATCACTCACTTCACACTAAAAAAAGGTTATCCACCTAACTCCTATCTTTTGACCACCAATAACCCTCTAATTCAAAGGCTAATAGCTAAGGATTCTAACACTAACTAGAAAGCAGGAAAAAAAGTGGGGGTCCCCATTTGCAATAGGATGATGTGTGAATACCTCAAAATAGTATTGGTAGTGGAGATAGGGGTTCCTTAGTAGGAGGAGGGAGGAGGAGGAGTCAAGCCTATGGATATACCAGTTGGGGAGGGTAGTTAGGTAGAAGGATAGGCAAGATAGGTATTGCAGGCATCTTTTGACCAAGTCATTTTGGAGTGGGACATAGAGAGGGATAGACACGGAGAGGGATAGGGCACATAGCTTGAAGGATTAGCTTTCTGTGGAGAGGAATAGAGAAAACAAGGAGATGGATAGAGCTGATAGTCTGACCGAGGAGTTGGCCAGGGTTAGGGAGGAGGGTGATGCGCTACAGGGAGATCTAGAGGTGGCGATCTTAAAGAAGGATAGTGTGAGGGTAGAGGCCGATATGACCTCAAAGCTATTAGATTCTTCTAGGAGTGAAGAGGCTATTAGGAAGCTGAGAAGATACAGTGGATTGATGTCGAGCTTGAGACCCTCCAAGCTAGAGTGAGTAGGGCCAAGATAGAGGTACTTAGGTTGAGAGGGGAGAGTGATGTAGCTCGATAAGCACTAGACCTAGGGCAATAGATGATAGTGTTTACAAAGGCCCTAAATGCACAATGAGTGATAGAGAGAGAATTGCAAGAAGTTTAGTATTACAGGAGCCTCTACAAGAGATCAGTACCACAGAATCAGTAGGCTCCCTCCTTTGCAGAGCACATGTAGTCAAGACAGACTTGGATATGGACTTAGACATCAAGAGAGTCTATGGGGATAAGAGATCCCTAGCCACCACCAACAGGGCCCTCGATAAGTGCAGGAGATAGGGAGAGTGTAGGATAGCACTCTGCTATATGTGTGACATTTTGACCCTTCGAGGTGTATTCATTGTACTATAGTTGGACACATTATTTTTTATATTTATGTGAGATGGGATGTATTTTTGGCGGTGATATGCATCAGTGTATTTTTATTATGGACTCTTTATGATGGACTCTTTATGATGAACTCTTTATGATTGTATTAATTTTATTATTATGATGATGTATGTGTTCTGACATATTTGTGATGCAAGATGTGTGTGTATCCTATATGATATGTGTTACCCCCTTTTTATTTTTTGTTTATAGCTTATCAAAAAAAAAAAGGTGTAATTATTTTTCAAGGACTTAAGTCTTCATTAAACGAGCTTCGTACTCATTCGTCGAACCTTTAATAAAGTTCACAATTTGAGTTCAAGAGAAATGCGTTCCATAAATTTTTAAGTTGTCATTAGCATAGACATTGAACTTGAACTTTGAACCTCTTTGGTTCAAGGTTCAAGGTTCAATTGGTCTTTTGTGTTATGTTTTGCGGCTATCTCTTAGGTACTAGTCTGCTGGTTGCTTTAAACTTGAACCATTGAACTTTTGTTTTGAAATGGTTCAAGGTTCAAGGTTCATTCCTGTGTTTTTTAACGTTACCTTTGTCTCTTTTTGCTTGTTCGCAAATGTGACTTGTTGTCATTGAACTTTGAACCAATGAACTTCTTTAAAAATGAGTTCAAGGTTCAAAGCGGTGTTTTCAAGTCAGCCCGATGGTGTCTTGGAAGAAAAGGCGGTGCAATCAAAACAGAATTTTCCTTGGTTTTTGTGTTTTCAAATTGTAATTATGGAAACAATCATGAGAAGGCATGTCAATTGTGTGGAGTTGATTTCTAATTAATAAGCATGTCAGAATTATATTAAATCACAAGTGACCTTCCATGGATGAATGAGTTGAGCCGAAGCGTGTGTTGGATCATTTCAGTCTTTTCCGTATTTAAATATGGGGCATCTCAGGTAAGGTAATTATTGTTGCCATTGTCGAAGAGTGGAGACGCAGAAGGTAATTTAGCTCAGTTCTTCCGAGGGTTTCACAGTTTGATGTTGAAGACAGGTGAGTTCAATTGCTTATTTTCCCCTGCTCTATTTAGTTCTGAAAATTGGAAAGTGTAATTCTTTGCTTCGGAGTTGAATGCTATCTGATTGACATAATTTAAAGCAAAAATGAGACCGATTCTACCCAAATTGGGTCAAACATCATGCTTGGTTAGCACCCTTCCAAAGTTAGATGATACAGCCTTCATTTAGGATGAGCTAGATAACTTTTTAGAGAGGGCCAAGAACCCGATAGCTAATTCCACGATGGAAAAGATAGTTCACAGTGGTCTTGTTGAGGCCGCTGCATTCCCAATTCCTGCTCCTTGCCCAGAATTAGTATATGCATGCATGAACCGATATGATGCTGGTAATAGGTGTATTAGAGCCAATAATGGGGACATGCTAATGCGAATTGATAGAGAAACTGTAATGGCTACAATTGGAATTCCTCAAAAAGAGCCATATGAAAATTGGTCCATAGGAACCTCATACGCATTCTTCTATGAGAAGAGAAGTGTTTATCGGAGCGTCATAGCTAGGAACTGGCTCCTTAAAATACAAAAAGAAGGTTCTAGGTTGCCCAAACCCTTAATAAGAGAGCATTTCATCATAGAGGTCAGGGACATCGTGATCCTTTTGAACAGGCTTAAGGGGAATTCACATGCCTTCTATTGGGAGGACTAGATGTATTCTTACATTCAGTTATTATTAGCTAGTGAAAAATACCTAGACTGGGTGCAAGTAATTGCTGAGAGATTGCATGAAGGGTTGAGTAATTTTGTTGGAACAACTAATTTTCACATGACTTCATACTTGTTCTATATTTTAGCTTGTATCAGAGAATGGCCACGATTACATCAAGAACCTTGGGTTAATGGAATGAAGGTCTACGAGTGCTATCCACATTTGCAAATACAAAGATACACAAAAAATTTCTTGAGATGGAATGATGTCTTTGTGAGAAGATTAACTTTTGAACTACAAGGAAATTTGAATAATAGGATGTCACCTGAGGCATTAAAGTTGGTCACCACATATGGGCGTTCTGATTCACTTATTTCAAAATTGGAGGCTTTGAAGATGAACCTTTTAGATTACCCAGATATGCTCTCGATAGTTATGTACTTTTAGAGGTTAGCAGACAGCTGGCTCATGTGGATAAGAGATTTGGGATGAAAAGTGAATCTGAAGCAATTTTCCTTGTTGAACTCAGAAATTATAGTTTTCAAACTATTTCTGATGCATTGAACTTAGAATTGGAACTCAAGAAGATGAATTTGCTGCCATATGTTGCTCGGCAGGGGCTCGACAACAAAGAATATGTAGTGAAGCACCTGAATGTTGATGTGAACTTTTCACATATACCCCAATTAGAAGACTATTGGGAGGATTGTTGTGATGAATTTGAAGTCCGCAAAAGGTTATGGTCAAGGTTCACTTTACAGCAAATCATTACTTTGAAATTGCCCATGACCATTGTAGGAATACAAGAAGTGGAAGATGAAGATGTATTGGACACAGAGTTCAATAAAAGAGTTCATGTACAACCTATTCCCGAAATTGATTGGGATAGGAAAGAAGAGGAAAATATTCAGTCAAGAACCTTTAATGTAATAAGGAGAATGGAGAAATGGTTAAGAGATCATAGGCCTGGAATAAAATTTACTGCCGGCTCAGTTGAGAAATTAGTTGAGCAATCTCATGCTACTGTACCAATTTCTTCTTCTAACATTGTTGTTGATATTACAGGTGTCACTGCTACTCAAAGTGAAAAGGTTCAAACCAGAAGACTTAAGGAACCACTATTTGGCCCCTTGACGGTTCGAGTCACCCGTTCTAGAAGTAAAAGGAAAGGTGCACACATCACAAGAGAAGAAACCATCATAGTTCTTGATACTGAGGAGGCGCAAGTGATTATGGGTGAACCACAAACAAACATTCCTGCAGCTCAAAATGTAGGTAAAGAAAAGGAGCCATCTGGGGAAGGCCCTGATCAAGTGACTACTTTGGTGACCATGGATTGATCTGAATGTCAAATGCCACCAGCTAAGATATCCTCAAATGTTTCAGGGTGGTTAGGAGCATCAATAAGTAAGAAGCACAACTTATTCCCTATCAGTGTACCCAAGGAAGATACGGTGAGCAAATGCCTCGAAAAAACACCTAAGTCTAAAAAGATTAAAGCAAAAACTATGTTGGAGGTGGACGAAATATAGGGCACTGGGTAGCTGAAGTGGCTAGGCCTATTTCAGACAAAGATCTAGAAAACGCAACGAAGCAGGATTTTGTTGTTGAAAAGCTTGATTTAGGAACTGCTTCAAGGGTTGCTGATGCAAAACACCTAGAGTCCTCTGCTAAACGAATGCTATCTAGAACATGGAAGGATGAGAAAGATAAATGAGAGTTGAAATAGACCATGAAGTAGATGGTGGAGTATATTAATGTCATTCATCATTCCAGCCCACAACCCCTATCACATATTCCTCAGAATTTGTTAGATAAGGTTCAGAGAAATCATGTGCTAGTAGAAACCTTCGAAGAGTGGCTTGAGTTCATAATTCAGCAAGGAATAGAGTATATTGCTAATCTAGTAAAGGTGTACGAGGATGTTGTGACTGTAACTCAAGAGCTAGAAATAGAAGTGTCGGGGTGGGAAAAGGAGAGGAAAAAATGGGCTGCAGTACTGGTTCAAATGAGAGATGTACAGAAGTATGGTGTCATGAACTCCCTTACAGAAAAGGTAGTAAATGATTTGGATGACAAGGTACTGCATGTGGCCAAGGAAAACATTGAATGGAGTAATTCAATCATAAAACAAGGTCATGAAGAGTCCATTAATTTGCTAAAAGAATTGAAAGAACTCATTGCCATGATGCGGAAAGACTTGAAGTGCATCGATGTACAACTTCTGAAGGATGATGGATAGACCATTGAACAGGTAGTGGATATGGTGTAGAATTTCAAAGGGAAAATAAATTCTATTAAAGAATCAAAATCTTTCACCTGAGATGACTTCACCAGAGTAGCTCGCATTGACTCCATGTTGGTTGTCTGTTCGGATCACTTAGAGGTGCATAAAACTAAAGTCACACAAGTGGGTATGGATAAAGAAGTTTGGAAGCAATGCATCCTGTACATTGGGCTCCCACATTATCAAGTAGTTGATAAATTCTCCACGGCTCATATGGAGTGGTGAAATATACGTGTCACCACGCACACTTCAGAGACAATTTAGGCCATTTTCTGTTCTTTTAGTTATGGCTCTATTTATGGCTTGTAACCATTTAGTTAGTTTAAGTTATAGATGGTTGTCTCTTGAATTTCATGTTTACATTTGGTTTTAAAAAAGACAATTAAGCCTAGTGGCTATATATATCTATAAGGATGTTTTTGCGCAATATATAGAATTTTTGGGTGTAAAATTGGGAGGACCAGACTAATCTCACTTGTAATTTCAGTAGAATAGCCATCTTTTAGTGGAATGAAATATATGATACAAACATGAGAAACCTGTGTGTTCTAAATGAGTAAAATTTCTGTTGGAATGATTATGTGTTCATGTATCGGTTTCTTTTCTCTAATTTTTCATTTGAAGTCTGCGAATAAATTTGGTAAATGAAACTAGCTGTAAGCTTTTGAATTTTTTGATTCCCCTTGTCCTCTGAGACATGATTGAGTGTCAATCGGAGTTCAAATATTCTTTTTATCATCCTGTGAGTTAATTTCCATTTGAGATCAAATGTCTTGTTATGAATTTCATTATCCATCATTAAGCATTCATATTGTGTTGACTAGTGAATGTTGAAGCCTTTTGTTTACTTTCTGGTTAAAAGTGAATCACATAAAAAATATATATTATTCAAAATTCATTGAATATCATATAGGGAGTTGTACCTTAATGGAGAGGGTAAAAACAATAATTATTTACCCAACTGCTGGTTATCATTGGTTTTCTATTTGGGCAACAGGAGTATTTATTTGTAAATTTTGAGAAATCCAATCCGTTAACCAACAGATTTTTGGCAACTCTGCTAGGGAGTCGAATAATAAGATTAGTTTTATAGCCATAAGTTTCTTTGAATTGGTTCATATTTTATTTTGAAGACTGTAGGGTGTGAGCACACTGGAGACCAGAAGATATACTAGATCCCAAATGCGAGAAGGATTAGTTGATTCATCTTTTGAAGAATTGCAAAACCTAAATTCCTTCCCTTCCTTTACACCTCAAAGAAGGGCAAGAAGTAGGCCCCCAAGATCTCCTTCTATTCCTTCCCAATCTTCTATTTGTCACTCCTTGACCTTACATGGTGTTGTCTTTCCCACTGTGATTAATCCTACCCCTTTGAATATTATCCTTCCTATGGCTACAAATAATCCCTAGGGTCCAGCAGTAGGACCACTTGCCCTTGGGGCAAATTTGATTCCCTTACCTAAAGGTTCTAGAGAACATTTACCTAAGTTTTAATGGTGATGGAAAATTTACATTTGATGAGCATTTTAATGCTTTTAATGTTGCATGTGGCATGTTGGCAGTTCAGCATGAAGATGTAGCAATAAGGTTGTTTATTCAGACATTGACTTGAATAGCAGCTGACTGGTTTTACCATTTGCCGAATGGTGTAGTAACAAACTGGCAGGATTTGAAAACTAGGTTCGAGGATAGGTTTAAAGTGGTGGAAGATGACCATTCTCTTTTAGCACAATTAGCTCAACTGAAAAAGGAAATACCTAAATCCATGAGAGACTTTGTGACAAGGTTTGACAAGATTGTTCATAAGATTCCAGTTAATCAGAGACCTTCTGATGACAGTTTGAAATGTTTCTTCATTAATGTAATGCTTGTAGAAATGAGTTTCTTTATTCATAGACAAAGGGTCTAGGAATTAGCCACTGCCAAAACCACTGCAGTAGAATTAGAAGATGATTTGATCAACGCAGGCAAATGTAGAAGAGAAGTTCAAGTCGCTAAGTCATAGCCATCAGCCTGCCAGAACAAGAAATAAAGCTTTACAATTGCCCCCAACTTAGCAAAGACTAGCCATTGAAGCACCCCCTCTCAGGAGAAATATGTGTGTCTTTCATTTAATAGATGACCATGATGGTAACTCTTGTCCAGAGATGGTGAGACATGCACAGATGCTTAGCACAGGACAAGTTCTAAATAAACCTAGCTCAATAGAGGAAACTCATGGACAACCTAGCGACTCTGGAATACACTTCCTTGAATATGAATCTGAAATAGATAGAGGAGGAGATATATTGGTAACCCTTGAAGATCCCTCTTGTGCCATTTTCACTAGAAACCAGCATCAATTAAAAAATACAAGCACTCCATCATCCTATGAAAATTCAACTAAGGGTAAGGAACCTATGAACCGAAATTTAGAAGTAAGTTCAAAGGTTCAAGAGGTTCAAATATTGAAGTGACCTGAGTTTGATATCCCCTTTGATATTGTTGAGTTTTGTAAAATGTCAAAAATTCAAATCTCTCCTACTGAATACCTCAGGCTGAATCCCAAAGAGCTGGAAAAATTGATTAAGTATGTGCGGGGGGAAAATTTTCAGTTGCAGCCCTTAGATGTATTGACAAACTTTGAGTCTTTACCATTCAATATTGAAGCCCAGTTAACAGAACAAACAAATGCTTTCACATCAAAAATGCCAGTTAATGAATCTATAGGACCATCACATGTGCTTGACCAGAAACCTGAGCCTTTCTATGTCTCCCTATTTATCAATGGTTATAAACTTAATAACTGTATTATTGATTCAGGAGCTTCAGATAATATAATGCCTTCCACAGTGGCCAAAGCATTAGGTCTCACACTTACTAAAACCTTTCGCAAATGATTCTCAATGGATTCTAAACAAATTCCTTTACTTGGTCAGATTAAAGATGCTCAAGTGGCTTTAGCAGTTCATCCCAATAAAAGAGTTAAGCTCACCATATTGGTTGTTAATATTCCAACAAGTTATGGAATGTTGCTAAGTAGAACTTTTTGTAAAGACTTGGGTGGAGAGATTAAAATGGATTTGTCTGAGGCAACAATTCCTATAGGAAGATAGAAGATCACTCTCATACCAGAACCAAAATCCAAATTTACAGTGTTTCCTTCAGAGGATCCAAAATCACAAATATTGTATCAGGAATGTGAATTTGGTAACTATTTGCTTTTCTCTGGTGATACTAAAAATACGTCAGAAGATGTGGATGATCACACTGCAGGGTTGTGGATAATGGAATTTGATGAGAGTTGTGCATCTACTGGATTCGGTGCTGGAGTGGTACTTATCTCTCCACAGGGTGAGAATTTTCCTTTTCCATTTAAGTTGGAGTTTGAAAATACAAATAATACTGCAGAATATGAGGCATTGTTGCTAGGAATTGAGCAAGCCAAGAAGAAAGAGATTAAACTGTTGTGTGCAAAAGGTGATGCAAAATTGATTGTTAATCAGGTACGCAATCATTATTCTATGAAAAATGAGAGGCTCAAGCATTATAGAAATAGAATTTGGGATGAAATAGAGTATTTTGATGCATTTTCAATAGAAGCTATTCCCAGAAGTCAAAATTCTCATGCAGATTCCCTAGCGGTATTGGCATCATTACTACTTCCACATCCAAATTTTGGTACAGATGTTTACAGAATTGAAGTAGTTTTTTGCCCAAATGTCCTTGATAATTCAGATTTCTGGCAAGTGTTTGAAGATGATAACCATATTGATAAGTTCTTACAAAATGCTGCTATGTTTGCTTCTTCTTATTTTGAAGGTTCAGAAAACTAATGTAATGAATTTTGTCCAGATGAGAAGGGAAGCTTTAGAGAGGGAGTAGTTCAGCTTAAGGGAAATCGAATTCCAAAAGGATTGGTGACTTTGGAGAGCCTGTTTGACTGCAATGACAAGTCTGTAAGAAGAACTAATTCCCACCATGCTTATACATCAGGTGAATATGAGAAGATTAATATTGGTGAGGAAAAGAATCCAAAAATGGTTAGTTTGGGTAAATGTTGCACTCTAAAATAAAGGCATTTTGTACATCGAACTATTGAGAAAGTTTCTTGATGTTTTTGCCTGGTCCTATGAAGATTTGAAAGATTTTAGAGATGGTCAATTTTAGCATCATATTCCCCTAAAACTAGAAGCGACTCCTTTCAGGCAGAAATTAAGGAATTATAACCCAAAAGTTGCAGATGCAATTTTCAGAGAAATAGATAAAATGCTTTAGGCAAGGATAATCAAGGATAATCTACCCAATTCATCATTCAACATGGGTGGCTAACATTGTTCTGGTTCACAAGAAAAATGGAGAGATAAGAATTTGTGTTGGTTTCCAGAACCTGAATCAGGCTAGCTTAAAAGATAATTATCCTTTACCTGCAATGGATCACATTCTCCAAACTGTCGCCAGGTCTAAAATGATGTCTATGCTGGATGGTTTCTCTGGTTATAATCAAGTAAGCATGGAAAAAGAAGATCAACACAAAACCGCCTTTACAACACCATGGGGAACTTTTGCCTATAACTGCATAACTTTCGGTCTAATAAATGTTGGAGCTACTTTCCAAAGGGCAATGAACCTTTCTTTTGGTCATCTGATTGGTAAAATTATTGTAGTGTATCTAGATGCTTTGACAGTTTTCTCCAAGAAAAGGGAAGATCATTTCAAGGATTTAGAAACTGTGTTGCAAAGGTGCTGAGATCATGGTATCTCCCTTAACCCAAAGAAATTAGTTTTTTGTGTTACTGAAGGAAAGCTTTTAGGACATATAGTTTCTCAATATGGTATCAAGATCGATCCTGATCATGTTAAAGCAATTCAATAGTTAAGTTTTCCATCAGACAGGAGTGGTGTCAAATCATTCTTTGGGCAGGTGAGTTTTCTTAGGAGATTTGTGCCAGATTTCACTGAAATCACTAAGCATATTGTAGGAATGATGAGTGAGAAACAAATCTTTAAATGGAAAGAGGATGCAAGGAAAGCTTTTGAAGAAGTTAAAAAGGCCATCGCTCATGCTCCAACATTAATTAATCCTGACTGCAAGAAATTTTTTATCATTTATTGTAATGCTTCAGAACACATAATTTCCGGTATTCTCCTGCAGAAGAATGAACTTGGTGAAGAGTTTCCTATTGCATTTATGAGCATTCTTCTTAAAAAGCATGAATTAAACTATTCATTGAATGAAAAGTAGGCTATTGCAGTTGTTAAAGCTGTTAAACATTTTAGGTATTACATATTGCATTCTCATTCAATTATTTTTTGTGCCTAATTCTGGTGTTAAAAGTATCTTTACTCAGCAAGAGGTGGGAATGAATAATAGAGCAACTTGGGTTTCAAAGGTTCAAGAATTTGACTTGGATATCAGGCCAATGAAGTTAGTTTGTGGACAGGGATTGTGTCACCTAATGGCAGAAAATAAAGAAGAAGAAGAGAGTTTGCCTTTAGCTCTTTTTGTTAGTCTTCAGGATGAATGGTTCAGTGATGTAGACTTTTTCCTGACATATGGAGAATGTCCTACACATTTGTCCCCCAAAGAAAAGAGAAACCTGAAATTAAAAGCGGCTAAATATGTTATTTTTGGTGACATATTATATAAGAAAGGACTGGATGGAACCTTCCCAAGGTGTGTGGATAAAGCACAGCATGAGTCCTTGCTGAAGTCATTTCATGATGATGCTTGTGGAGGCCATTTATCCTCTACAGTCACCGCATACAAAATATTAAGAAATTGCTATTATTGGCCCGGTATGTTTAAAGATGCTTATGTTTGGGTTGCAAAGTGTGATAAATGTAAATTCTTTATAGGGAAACCACAACTAGCTACTTTACTTCTCAAGCTATTAGTTGTGGAAGAACCTTTTAAGCAATGGGGACTAGATTTCATTGGTCCGTTGACACCTTCTTCCAGTGCTAGGCATACACATATTCTCACAGCTACAGATTACTTTACTAAGTGGGTAGAAGCAATGCCTCTTAGGAGAACAACCTCAGAAGTAATATGTGAGTTCTTAAAGGAAAATATTCTAGTTCGTTTTGGAGTACCATTGAAGATAGTGACTAACAATGCTGCAAGTTTTTCTTCTATAAAAATATCCATGTTTTGTTATGATCACGGTATTTCCTTGGTGCATTCTTCTAACTATTATCCACAAGGTAATGGTTAGGTAGAATCTAGTAACAAAAATTTGATAAACATTGAAGAAATTGGTCAATGAAAATGCTAAGGATTGGCACAAAAGGCTATATGAGGCCCTGTGGGCAGATAGGACCACCAAAATGAGCAATTGGTATGTCACCTTTTGAACTAGTGTATGGTGTTGGGGCTCAGCTCTCACTTCCTTTTGAATTGGCAGCTTCCAAGTTACAAACAGTTATTGAAGATTCACATTTTCAAAATGCACTGGAAAGGAGGATTATGCATCTGGCTATAATAGAAGAGGAAAGGGAAAAGTTGGTTGACCACATTACAAAACATCAGCAATAGGTTAAATAGATTTTTGACCAAAAAGCTAGGCCAAGGACATTTATATAGGGAGATCAAGTTCTACTTTGGGACAAAATAAGGGAGCCAAGAGGAGCACATGGAAAATTTGAGTCCTTGTGGAAAGGTCCATTTCTAATTCATGAGGTGAAGGGATCGAATTCTTTCAAGCTCGTGTATATGGATGGTACTATTCTTCCCCTGTCTTACAATGGATAGGATCTCAAGCTCTATAAATTGTAAGCGAATGTTTCTCATATTTTCTGTACATAGCTCAGTTTTGTTGTGTCAAGTCATTCCTATTTTGTATCCTCGTCCTTGTTTTAGTGCGAAACTAGAGATCCTAAGTTCCTTCCTAGTCCTTCACAATCCTGTTCCCTAGTCAAAGCCAATTGTTGCCCCCTTTTTATTTTTCGTTTATAGCTTATCAAAAAAAAGGGGGGTAATTATTTTTCTAGGACTTAAGTCTTCATTAAACGAGCTTCGTACTCATTCATCGAACCTTTAATAAAGTTCATAATTTGAGTTCAAGAGAAATGTGTTCCATAAAGTTCTAAGTTGTCATTAGCATAGTCATTGAACTTGAACTATGAACCTCTTTGGTTCAAGGTTCAAGGTTCAATCGGTCTTTTGTGTTATGTTTTGTGGCTGTCTCTTAGGTACTAGTCTGTTGGTCACTTTGAACTTGAACCATTGAACTTTTGTTTTGAAACGGTTCAAGGTTCAAGGTTCATTCTCGTGTTTTTGAACGTTCCTTTTGTTTCTTTTTGCTTGTTTGCAAATGTGACTTGTTGTCATTGAACTTTGAACCAATGAACTTCTTTAAAAATGAGTTCAAGGTTCAAAGTGGTGTTTTCAAGTCAGCCCGATGGTGTCTTGGAAGAAAAGGCGGTGCAATCAAAACAAAATTTTCCTTGGTTTTCATGTTTTCAAATTGTAATTATGGAAACAATCATGAGAAGGCATGTCGACTATGTGGAGTTGATTTCTAATTAATAAGCATGTCAGAATTATATCAAATCACAAGTGACCTTCCACGGATGAATGAGCTGAGCTGAATCATGTGTTGGTTCATTTCAGTCTTTTCCATCTTTAAATATGGGGCATCTCAGGTAATTATTGTTGCCGTCGGTGAAGAGTGGAGACGTAGAAGGTAATTTAGCTCATTCTTCCAAGGGTTTCACAGTTTGATGTTGAAGATAAGTGAGTTCAATTGCTTATTTTCCCTTTCTCTATTTAGTTTTGAAAATTGGAAAGTGTAATTCTTTGCTTCAGAGTTGAATGTTGTCTGATTGATGCAATTTAAAGCAAAAATGAGACTGATTCTGGCCAAATTGGGTTGAACATCATGCTTGGTTAGTACCCTTCCAAAGTTAGATGATACAACCTTCATTCAAGATGAGCTAGATAACTTTTTAGAGAGGGCCAAGAACCCGACAGCTAATTCCATGATGGAAAAGATAGTTCATAGTGGTCTTGTTGAGACCGTTGCATTCCCAATTGCTGCTCCTTGCCTAGAATTAGTATACGCATGCATGAACCGATATGATGTTGGTAATAGGTGTATTAGAGCCAATAATGGGGACATGCTACTGCGGATTGATAGAGAAACTATAATGGCTACAATTGGAATTCCTCACAAAGAGTTGTATGAAGATTGGTCCATAGGAACCTCATACGTATTCTTCTATGAGAAGAGAAGTGTTTATCAAAGCGTCATAGCTAGGAACTGGCTCCTTAAAATACAAAAGGGAGGTTTTAGGTTGCCCAAACCCTTAACAAGAGAGCATTTCATCATAGAGGTCAGGGACATCATGATCCTTTTGAACAGGCTTAAGGGGAATTCACATGCCTTCTATTGGGAGGACTAGATGTATTTTTACATTCAGGTATTATTAGCTGGTGAAAAATACCTAGACTGGGCACAAGTAATTGCTGAGAGATTGCATGAAGGGTTGAGTAATTTTGTTGGAACAGCTAATTTTCACATGGCTTCATACTTGTTCTATATTTTAGCTTGTATCAAAGAATGGCCAGGACTACATCAAGAACCTTGGGTTAATGGAATGAAGGTCTACGAGTGCTATCCACATTTGCAAATACAGAGATACACAAATTTTTTTTTGAGATGGAATGATGTCTTTGTGAGAAGATTAACTTTTGAACTACAAGGAAATTTGAATAATAGAATGTCACTTGAGGCATTAAAGTTGGTCACCACATATGGGAGTTGTTTCATTCAATTTCCTAGATTCACTTATATCAGAATTGGAGGCTTTGAAGATGAACCTTTTAGATTACCCAGATATGCTCTTGACATTTATGTACTTTTAGAGGTTAGCAGATAGCTGGCTCATGTGGATAAGAGATTTGGGATGAAAAGTGAATCTGAAGCAATTTTCCTAGTTAAACTCGGACATTATAGTTGTCAAATTGTTTATGATGCATTGAACTTAGAATTGGAACTCAAGAAGATGAATTTGCCACCATATGTTGCTCGAAAGGAGTTCGATAGCAAAGAATATGTAGTGAAGCACTTGAATGTTGATGTGAACTTTTCACATATACCCCAATTAGAAGATTATTGGGAGGATTGCTGTGATGAATTTGAAGTCCGGAGAAGGTTATGGTCAAGGTTCACTTTATAGCAAATCATTACTTTGAAATTGCCCATGAACATTGTAGGAATACATGAAGTGGAAGATGAAGATGTATTGGACACGGAGTTCAATAAAAGAGTTCATGTGCAATCTATTCCCAAAATTGATTGGGATAGGGAAGAAGAAGAAAATATTCAGTCAAGAACCTTTAATGTAATGAGGAGAACAGAGAAATGGTTAAGAGATCGTAGGCCTGGAATAAAATTTACTGCCGGCTCAGTTGAGAAATCAGTTGAGCAATCTCATGTTGATGTACCAATTTCTTCTTCTAACATTGTTGTTGATATTGCAGGTGTCATTGGTACTCAAAGTGAAAAGGTTCAAACCAGAAGACTTAAGGAACCACTGTTTGGCTCCTTGACGGTTTGAGTCACCTGTTCCAAAAGTAAAAGGAAAGGTGCAGACATCTTGGGAAAAGAAACCATCATTGTTCTGGAATGGGTGACTCAAGTGATTATGGGTGAACCAGAAACAAACATTCCTACAGCTCAAGATGCAGATAAAGAAAAGGAGCCGTCTGGGGAAGGCCCCGATCAAGTGACTACTTTTGTGACCATGGATTCATCGGAATGTCAAATGCTGCCAACTAAGATATCCTCAAACATTTCAAGGTTGTTAGGAGCATCAATAAGTAAGAAGCGCAATGTAGTCCCTATCAGTGTACCCATGGAAGATATGGTGAGCAAATGCCTCGAAAAAATACCTAAGTCTAAAAAGCTTAAAGCAAAAGCTATGTTGGAGGTGGATGAAAATATAGGGCACTGGGTAGATGAAGTGGCTTGGCCTATTTCAGACAAAGATCCAGAAAATGCAACGGAGCAGGATTTTGTTGTTGAAAAGCTTGATTTAGGAACTGCTTCAAGGGGTTCTGATGCAAAACACCTAGAGTCCTCTTCTAAACGAATGTTATCCAGAACATGGAAGGATGAGAAAGACAAACAAGATTTGAAATAGACCTTGAAGCAGATGGTAGAGTATATTAATGCCATTCATCATCCCAGCCCATAGCCCCTATCATAGATTCCTCAGAATTTTGATCCTAAATCTTCCATGAACCAGAATTTGTTGGATAAGGTTCAGAGAAATCATGTGCTGCCAGAAACCTTTGAAGAGTGGCTTGAGTTCATAATTCAGCAAGAAATAGAGTATATTGCTAATCTAGTAAAGGTGTACGAGGATGCTATGACTGTAACTCAAGAGCTGGAAATAGAAGTGTCAGCATGGGAAAAGGAGAGGAAAAAATAGGCTATAGTACTGGTTCAAATGAGAGATGTACAGAAGTATGGTGTCATGAACTTCCTTACAGAAAAGGTAGTAAATGATTTGGATGACAAGGTACTACATGTGGCCAAGGAAAACATTGAATGGAGGAATTCAATCAAAAAACAAGGTCATGAAGAGTCCATTAAGTTGCTAAAATAATTGAAAGAACTCATTGCCGTGATGCGGAAAGACTTGAAGTGCATCGATGTACAACTTCTGAAGGATGACAGACAGACTATTGAACAAGTAGTGGATATGGTGCAGAATTTCAAAGGGAAAATAAATTTTGTTAAAGAATCAAAATCTTTCACCCAAGATGACTTCACCAAAGTAGCTCTCATTGAGTCCATGTTGGTTGTCTATTCGGATCACTTAGAGGTGCATAAAACTAAAGGCACGCAAGTTGGTATGGATAAAGAAGTTTGGAAGCAACGCATCCTATGCATTGGGCTCCCACGTTATCTAGTGGTTCATAACTTCTCCACAACTCATATGGAGTGGTGAAATATACGTGGCACCACGCACACTTCAGAGACAATTTAGGTCATTTTCTGTTCTTTTAGTTATGGCTCTATTTACGGCTTGTAGCCGTTTAGTTAGTTTCAGTTATAGATGGTTGTCTCTTGAATTTCATGTTTACATTTGGTTTTAAAAAAGACAATTAAGCTTGGCGGCTATATATATCTATAAGGATGTTTTTGCATGATATATAGAATTTTTGGGTGTAAAATTGGGAGGACCAGACTAATCTCACTTGTAATTTTAGTAGAATACCCATGTTTGAGTGGAATGAAATATATGATACAAACTTGAGAAACCTATGTGTTCTGAATGCATAAAATTTCTATTGGAATGATTATGTGTTCATGTATCAGTTTCTTTTCTCTGATTTTTCATTTGAAGTCTACGAATCAATTTGGTAAATGAAACTAACTGTAAGCTTTTGAATTTTCTGATTCCCCTTGTCCTATGAGACATGAGTGAGTGTCAATCGGAGTTCAAATATTCTTTTTATTATCCTGTGAGTTAATTTCCATTTGAGATCAAATGTCTTGTTAGGAATTTCATTATCCATCATTAAGCATTCATATTGTGTTGACTAGTGAATGTTGAAGCCTTTTGTTTACTTTCTGGTTAAAAGTGAATCACATAAAAAAAATATATTATTTAAAATTCATTGAATATCATATAGGGAGCTGTATCTTAATGTAGAGGGTAAAAACAATAATTATTTACCCAACTGCTGGTTATCATTGGTTTTCTATTTGGGCAACAGGAGTATTTATTTGTAAATTTTGAGAAATCCAATCCGTTAACCAACAATATGTATGTTTATGATTATGATGCTTAACATGGTATGGATGTAGCATGGATGCAACCTATGTGATGTGTGTAATTGTGTCATGATTATTCCTAATGTGGTGTATGCCAAATTTATTATGAAAATATATGATTATATATAATGTGCATGGTGTTATGTATAATGCGATGCTTATAATGATATATGAAATGAAAAATATAATCCTAATGTGATGATAGAAAAGTGTGATGAATGCAATGATGAATGAACTTAATGCCATTATAATTAATGTAATGATAGTGTGCTAAAAATACAAATGTAATTAAAATGTGATGCAACTAAGATTAATGATATTGTTATAATGTAAAATGTAATAAATATAATGATGGAAATGCAACTATAGTGCAACATGTAATTGAGGAGATAATGCAACTGCATCTATAATGATTATGAGAGTACAATTATGACTAAAATAATGGTGATTATGTGATGACTTAAAATGAACATGTGGATGATGATAAACATTATTGCAAATGGATGTAATCATAAGAAAATGTGATATGTAACTAAAATGATAATGACTAAACTGATAAAAAATACAAATGTAATGAATATGAAAGCAAAATGCAACTAAAATGACAATGATAAGACAACAAAATGAAAAGTGCAATGATAATGCAAAATGTAATAAAAGTAAATGAAAATTAAATGAAAAGTGCTACTATAATGATTATGAGAAGTTATAATGAGGATGCAACTATGTTACAAATGAAACTAAAGTGATTATGCACTATTTTTGTAATGAGCTAACCATAGTACAATGATATAAGACTAGACAAAGGAATAGAAGGAGGAAGGTGAATAATTTGAGGTCTTCTTGATAAGGTGAGATGGAGTGAAAATACAAGTGGATAAATGAGAGAATGAGTGATTTGTTGTTGTTGTGTAGATGTAAAGAGCATACCTAGTTTAATATTGCCAAGGATGATCTACACCAGTGATCATAGGAATCAAGATGTTATGAGGATCTGAGGCATGGACTAGACTCTCAGATAATAGGTATCTCTATGCACATAGGTTTGTAAACATCTTGATGATGTAGATGCGAGACTATAGGATTGTACAAGAGAAACCTTCAAACCCACTATACCATGAAAATATGCCCCATTATACACCAACCTAAAACATACTAGGATATAGAATGATCCAGGTAGCCTTTTGATAGGTGTCGTAATTGGACACAAAGATGCAAATCAAAGTAAAAAGATCACACCACACACAAATGATATGCATGTGGCCAACTGACATCTCTTGCCAAGAGTAAGAATAGGAGTAGGGTGATGGTACAGGACATGGGAAGGATGTATCTCGATGGGAAAAGAGTAATTGATAAGACTGGTTAGGCAACAGGGTCAGATGACATGCAATGAAAAAAGTGGATACAAAACTAACTACTAGGATTCAATTAGGCTCATGATGATGGATGTTTGGGTGATGTGCAAGTCAAGAAGAAGCTTAGTTTGTTGGGATAAAATATTAGTGTAACAGGGGAAGCTTAGTGTGATGGGATAAAATCTCAGTATGATGAGATGATCCTTATTCATAGTTGGAAAAGAGCTCATCATCTCGTGAAGGGGAGATGAAGCAAAGTATGAGGGGAGTGGAATGAGTGATCAAGATGGGATCATCTTGCATAGATAAGGAACACAAATGTGAGTGCCAAGTGGTGGATTAATTCCTAAATCATTGATGAAATATGAATGCTATGTGTAACGATGCAGGGAGGGGGGGTGAACGATCCAAATAGGAACATCCTACACAAATTCCCATTAGCGAAGCAGACCCATCATATGACTTAAAAGGATTATGGGTGTAGAATTGAGTTGGCAGATGATGGATTGGCGATGAATTGATTCCTAACATTATTGATGAAATATGATGGCGAGGTGGGATGAGCGTTCAAAGAGATGGTGGATCTATCTTATTTACCTTGATGCGTGGAACCAAGTTTTCATCAAGGTACTTGTCCATAGTGTCATGAAGTGGTTTTCATAGTGGACGAATTGATTTTTCTTTACTTTTTTCTTTTTTTAATTTTTAATTTTTATTTTTAAATTTTTTTTTGAAAGATGGGAAAAACATCTGAAGACTATGTGTAGAATTTCTTGATATGTGCACATGATGTTCATAGTCTCATCTAGAGGATCTCCTTCAAGAGTAGTTAGTTGATTGGCTCCTAATCCATACTTTACTATGATCACATAAGGTCCAGGCCAAGTAGGCTCAAAATTGCCTTTCTTTTCTCAATCCTAGAGATTCTTTTGGATTTCCATGAGTACTGAGTTACCGATGTCAAATTTTCAAGTTCCAACTTTCTTATTGTACCTTAGCAGAAAGCAATTTTAATATACTCAAAGATGATTTAAGGCCTTAAGGTGCTTCTCATCCAACAATTCTAGCTCTTGCAATCTATCAACTTTGTATTCTATATCAAGGAGGATGTTCTACAAGGACACACAGAGTGAGGGGATATCGATCTCAAGGGGGAGGACATATTCATAACTGAAGACTATAGAGTATGGGGTGGCTCTTGTGGGAGTGTAGATGCTTGTGTGGTAGGCCCAAAGACCTATGGAGTTGCAAGTGCCAATCATGGCCAGATTCATTGACTTTTTTCTTGAGGATTTTGAAGAGAATTTTTTTCAAAGCCTCAGCCTGACCATTACCTTTTAGGTAGTATGGGTTAGAAAAGTAGTGTTGGATGGATAATTTCAAGAACAAGTATTTAACATCTTTATTTTTGAAAGGTCTGCCATTATATATGATGATAAACTTAGGGAATCCATAGTGGCGGATGAGGTAATTTAGAATGAACTTGAAAATTTGTTTGCCAGTGGTGAAAGCGAGTGGTATGGCTTCCACCCACTTGGTGAAGTACTCTATAGCACTAATTATAAATTTATGTTGATTGGATGAGGTGGGGTGAATTTTCCTTATGAGATCGAGTCCCCAATGAGAGAAGGGCCATGGTGTGATAAATGGCTACAAATCCTGAGAGGGTGCATGAATCTTGTCACCATGTTCCTAACAAGGAACACATTTCTTGACATAGTGATAGGCATATTCTTCCATTGTTGTCCAATAGTATCTTATGCACAAGAGATTATTAGCCAAGGTGAGGCCTCTTGAGTGTGCTCCACAAATACCTTTGTGAACTTCACGTAGTGCTCATTCAACCTCCTCTTGTCTAAACACTGTAGGAGGGTTTCATCAAAATGCCTTTGAAATAAGGTGTCACCAAGGATAGTATATTGAGAAGATTGATGGATGAAGGTTTTTTGCTTGCTTTTGGTGAAGTGAGGGGGGATGATATTGTCTCGAAGGTAGGAAAATTTTTCCTAGTACTAAGGAAAATTAGGACCAATAAACACACTCACCATTTCTGATTCACGGATATCATATGTCGGTACTAGAAGTTGTGTGACCAAGAACACACACTTTTGATTGTTCATCGACATCTGCAAGAGGAAGCCAATTGTATCTATAGCATCAACAACTCTATTGTTTGTCCAAGTAATCTAATCAAACAATATAACAGTGAAATGTTGTTTGAGATCTTTGACCATGCTTTGATAAGGAAGTAATGTGTCATCCTTTGTTTTTTATTATTGGAAAAGAAGGTTTTAAAGGGATCTTGAAACCCTTTACAAAAGATCTTTAAAATATAATATCATTAAGAAATACGAAGAGACAAACTGCCAAAAAACCAGCACAGTTTTGGGCAATAACCAACAAAAAAGCCCAACAAAACGAGCAACATCCAACCATAACAAAAAAAAGATAGAAGACAAATTACTTAATGTTTTTTAGGGCATTAGCCAAATTTCCACTAATCCCTTGCAAATCTTTAATATTATCCCTAAGCTTAGGGATTTCCTTGGAAGAGGCCGCAACAACTTTTTTCATACTCGCCCTTGTTCTTTTTGCCGCACCACCAGGAGCACTTTCAACAGTCCCTATCTCAATAGCATCCTCATCAATATCTAGGTCCACAATGGGTTTCAAGGTGCTGGAGCCATCAAGGAACTTAGTAATTTCCTCTAAATTCTTAGTAACAGAGGTTAGGATATCTAGAATCATTACTAAAAAGTTTTTCATAGAAATTTTTCCTTCCTCTAGATTACCAATCTGAGCTTCTAGTTTCTTCACATTTTCCTCCATATCATTATTCCACTACTCTTGGTTCCTTTCAACTTTCTTCCCTTTCTCTGCCTGTTGCTTATCAGTTATTTCCAGATACTTGATTCCTTCATAAACCCACCTGTCAAAACCCATTCTAGCCTCAGACATGTTTTTGAGTTTATCCAGAATAATCCCCTCTCCAGCTTTATCCTGATCCCTACTTGAATTCTCGTTGTCCTTCTCCTACTCAATTTCCTTGTCCTTCTCCTACTCAATCTCCATTTTCCTTTCCTCATTAATCTTATCATCCTTCTCCTCCATTGGCTGGCTATTGACATTACCTATACACACACTGTGGGTAGGACTATTCTAATCAGAAACATCCTCATCTCCTCCTTCCTCTTCCCCCACTTCCTCTTCTTTCTATCTCTCCTCTCCTCTAGACTCATCAGTTTCCATCTCGGTTCCATCTTTTCCAGTTTCCTCTGAATCAATCTTTGTCTCCTTTTGATTACCCTTGTCCTCTTGAATTTTCACCACAATAGCTTTTTTGCCCTTTTTTCTCTATGTCGACTCATCCTTACTAGGCCCACCTTCCTCCATCTTCCTCTTTCCTTTCCCTGGTGACACCGACAATCTCTTATTTTCCTGGATAGCCATAATCTTGCAATGCTCATAAATGAGAAAAATAAGGCCACAATGAAGCACAAGTATTGAAGAGTTCTTGTTGTGCTTATTTAGAGACCGCGATAGAGACCTAAAGAGGTAATATGGTAGAGAAATCCTCGTTTCATGTCTAAATTAATTTAAAAGAACAAAATGGTATGTGTGGACCCTGGTAAAATGGCCCTCCACAGTAATATATTCCATAATTGCATTAAGCAGACAACCCCAAATTTTCTTAATTTTGGAAGCATCATAATACCCTCCCATAGCTTTTCCTATTTTCACCCTCTCCTTCTCTTTACATGTAAAAAGATTAATTGCATTATTAGACACTTTCAGGTCTCTAAAGAAGTTAAGAATAGAGTGGGGCATACCTTGATGAATACTAAGAGGGGGGGTGAATTAGTATGCCAAAAATCTCTACACTAAAACACTTACATAGTCTAAAGATAAACCGGTAAAGCAGTCTAACAGTCAGACCGGTTACGACACATGCAAACCAAAATGCAAATAAAGCATTCACCCACAAAAGAAATACAACCATAACACAAGATATTTGATGTGGAAACCCAACTAGGAAAAACCACGGTGAGATGGAACTCACAAGTCACTATCTATAAAATAGAAACCAGACCGGTTAAGGTCTTACAATGTTCTTCACCAGAACAAATCCTGTTAGGAATCTCAATCTCTGTTAGGAGATGAGTCTGATTAAAGACTACCTTGTTAGAGGATTTTAGATTCACATGTGTGAACCACCTTGTTAGAGGATTTTACAAAGGCTTTGAGGCCTACCCGGTTAAGGGCTACAGACTTGTCAAAGATGTGAGCAATCAACAAGTGTTTGATCTATTTAATAGCACAAACTGCTTGGTTAGATCCAATATTGCTCACAGCTAATGCATTCTAGCATTACTTCAGTCTTCTCTATCTCTCTCATAGTTACAACTTGATCTTCTTAGATAAGATCATTCTCAACTTCCACCTTAAAACCCTAGCGTGACATTAACCCTTTCAGCAACAGCCTAAAACCCTAGACATGATGTCCTTTTAAAGGAATCTGATTTCATATCGGTCCAATAGGATTATATTACAATTTGCTAGGTTCAATGAATCTAGAGATACTCAGTAACATGACTCAAGAAGCACCGTCAATGTGTCGGCACCGTCAAACAATCGGTGGATTAGTAACTCATTACAAAATGCTGGTTGGTAACTCATCACAGAGTATTACTGGTTCATACAAAATACCGGTTGCTGATTTGACAAAAATGAAGACTGGTAAGAATGTGTTGTGCCACTTTGCTTCCTCATACTGCTTGGGATCAACAAACTGCTTGGGGTCGACATGCCACTTCAAACTGGGAAACACATTCTGCAAAATCAGCACTAGTCTAAAGACTAGTATACAACATACCAGTTGGAACAAATATTGGTTGAGCTTGAGCTCATACATATAAAAGGGATCTCAATACAAGTGTGTGTCCATCAATGACAATCACAACATAAATAAACAAAAATGCCAACAATCTCCCCCTTTGGCATTGATGGCAACACTTAGGAAAATAAAATTTTGACATCTAAGTGTTTTACAACAAAAACTTGCCATTAACAAAATTGCTCTCCCTAAGCATATACACTATCCCTTAATCAACACAGTGTATAGCAATTTTGCATACAAAGCATAATCATCAAAGCATATAGCATATATCACAACATATATCAAAATTTCAAAACTAGATACTTCTCCCCTTGTGTCAGAAGATCAAAATTTTAAAACCAAAAACTAGATATACTTCTCCCCCTTTGCCAACAATGATAAAGTACCGCTGAATAACCCTGTTTCCATATATATATATATATAAGTTTATGACAATAATGAATAATACTTGTCAAAAACTGATTTATAGTCCTGCAAAAATTGTTTCATGGATAGAGACCAGGACTCAATTAGGGAGGTTGCCACTTCCTTCTTTGTTTGCATCTGGGATACCTGTTCCTCCATGGCATCTACTATGCTTAGTTCTTGTGTGACTGTCAGGGCATCTAGGCTCAAATAACACTTTTGAAGAATTTGCAGTCGTGGAAGTAATACCAGTTGAAGCTCCTGCAAATCCCTAGACCGTGTACTGATCTCTTGCTCCATCTTGGCTGACTAGATTTGGAACTAGTGAACAGTTTGCCCATATGTTGCAAAGGAATCATAAGGTGTCTTAAATGTGCCCAAGTAGGACTGTAAGTCCGTTTGAATCTTTTGCTTCTTGGCTAGCACATCATCACAGAACAGATGAGGTTGACAAATTTTGCTGAGTAGCAAGTTTCCCTCATCCAAGGCATTCCTTATGTCCTTCTGGTCTTTCAGCAGTTCAGTCCTAAGCTCATTCATCTTTTTCACTAGAGCAACATTAAGAGCCTTTTGGTTCTCTTTCTTGACATTGGCCTCTACTGCTTCTTCTAGACTCTACACCTGATCATCCACTACAGTACATAAAAGTTTGAGCTGTGCTAGTGATGATTCAATGTCAGGAAGATTAGTACTGGGGATTAAACTAGTAAGGGTGTCTATAGCCACCTGAATTATGTCACGTTCCTTTTTCCTGTGAATGACTTCAAGGTGCTCTTGGGAAACCTTGATGCTCTACATAAGCTCAGACTCGCTTGCAGATTAGAGATCAATAGGACTTGAGATAGCAGCTGGTTTGGCTTGGCTCCTGGTTGCCTTAGGAGTCTCCATCTATGTGCTCTTCATTGCTTCAGCTGTACTACTTCTTCCTTCTTTTTCGTCTCATTCTCTTCTTTCTCTTTCTCTTTTCTCTTTTTCTTCTCTTCCTCTTCCATCTTCTTCTTTTCTTCCTCTTCTTTCTTCTTCTTCTCTGCTTCTTCCTTCTTCTTTGCTTCCTCTTCCTTCTTCTTTTGTTCTTCCTCTTCCTTCTTCTTTTGTTCTTCCTCTTCCTTCTTCTTCTTCTCTTCCTCTTCCTTTTTCTTCTTCTCTTCCTCTTCCTTCTTTCTCTTTTCTTCCTTATCCTCTTCTTCTTTCTTCTTCCTATCATATTCTTGCTTCTTCTTTTCTTCACCTTTTCATTTCTCCTCTTCCTCTTTTCTCTTCTCTTCTTCTTTCTTCTTTTTCTCATCTTCATCCCTCTTCTTCTTCTCTTCCTATTCTTTTGCCACTTCTTGTGTGTCCTTAGCCTATTCACCACCTATTTTTCTTGTTGCCCCTGTTCAGTTCCCTCAGAAGGTATGTCTTGAGTGAAATCTTCTACATCCAGGGCATCAACATCGATAGTGTCGATTGGTTCTTCCACCAGGTTTCCTTCCTCATCAAAGACCTCATCTGGTTTGGAAATAACCAGTTCTTTTTCCGCTTGGAGGTTGGCCATTTGTGCTTTGTGAGAGTTGATAGCATGAGCCATATGCTGATGAGTATCTTTTTCAACATCATCAATTCTCCCCTCCAACAACCAGAGTCTTCTTCTCCTTATGAAGAAGAGACCTTTATTTTGATCCAGGGCATCAAATAATTCTAAATTTGAGAGGTCGGGAAAGTACTGTGCAAAGACTTTCTCCCTAATCTCCTATTCTTTTTCAATGGCAATGCACCATTTATTATCTAATGCTTTAAATAATGAATCCGGTGTCTGAGATTTAATCTCTGATGGTGACCGGTCAGCACTTCAGGGTAGCCAGTTCCAATGGCTTGTACGCTTTCCTTTATCTGCTTGGTTACTAGTTGGTCAGGGGACCACTGGACATCTCCTACACTAGGAGAGCAGCCTTCGAAATAGAAGAACAACCCTACCAGTAGTTGTCCAAACTTAAACCTCATGGCATTGTCCTGTTTGATTGCCTTTAGATTCAACAAGAGTTGCCTCTGCATACCAGTGCATAAGTCAAAAGATGCATCCTCTTTTATCATCCAATAAGCAGCATTTATTGCTGCAGCAGATACAGAATTAATCCTGCTGGCTGAAAATGTTCTGTAGCCTATCACCATGCAGGCGTATTTCACCAGATCATCCTTGATAGGATTAACTGTCATACCCCATGAGTCATTGGTTGAACCGATGAGCTTGGCTATTTTGGTTTTGCTCACTTTTCTTAGGGCAAGCACTTCCCCTATGTTACAAAAGCTTGTGACTGCATGAATTGCCTGAGGTGTAATATCATGCATCCTCTCTAGGTATATCTTGTCACTGTGGACTCTACTCAAAATAATCCTGATGAGATCCTCTATAAAATCTTCCAAAAAATATACTGCGTTATGGAATTTCTTCTTCTCTAAGACCTAACTGAGTGTAAAATATTCTTTGGTTTGATCTTTTTGTCCTTGCCGCAAAATAGACCTAACTGAGTGTGAATAGCTAAAGACCCTAGGTCTTCTATTTTGCAATCAATATAATCAGAAATTCCCTCTTCAACTATGACTCTAGCCGAAAATTGTGATAAGGCATTATATTTCCACTTCCTCTGAATAAAACTTTCTGACTCTATGGATGTACTCGAACTGGTATGAGATGCGGAAGCCATTGTAGATTATTTCAAGAACACGAAAAATACCTTTCAAATGTGAATTTAGGGCTTCCTAATTCTGCTTCACTCCACTCTCCATCGGTTGCCAAATCACCACTTTGTGTTCTCCACTACTGCTTGCAAATTGGATTTGAATCTCTTTCAAGGTTTATCAATTTCTTGAAATCTTAGCTCAAATTGCCTTTTCTTCACTTTGCACTTGAAAACTTTTCTTCGCTCGAAAATAGATAATGAGAAATGATTTGAAAAATGCTTTTATACATGTCTCTCACCTACCACCATTAATGCTCCTCTATTAGGGTGTAAACCCTAATTTGCCTTTTTACCATTTCTGGTCTTCTACCAAGCGAGAGGTATCGCATACTGGTTAAGGTCTTTTACTGGTGTAAATCAGGGGTTTGAAAGCATTTCGCCGTTTGCTCCCCCTAAGCCTTTAAGGCTTTGTTTGCCGGTTCTGATATTTCCACACTAGGTGCAGAAACCAGTTCCTCTTCTGACATTGTTGGTTTCTTCCTCCATGTTTTGTTCATGTCCGTTTGAACTGTTTCAACATCTATTGTTCCTTCCTGAGTGACCGGTATATCATCAAATATACTTTTTCTGCTTCTGCAGAATCTTGCAATGTGACCCAGTTTGTTGCAGTGATAGCAAACAAGTCTAGGTGCTCTCCAAGGTCCATTTTACATGTTTCCATTCTTCCTTCTATATGTTGCAGTAGTGTGACCATGACCATGATAGATCATACAATTTTCTCTCCATCCGCTTGTCACTTGATGACCACCACTTCTCGACTGATGATTGAAGACATTAAACCGGTTGTGGTTCCGATTCACAAAAGGTTCAAGACTAGTTCCTTGGGTCCTTTGAGGAGATCTTCCAGTGTTATCCATCATAGACCTGCATTCAAATGCTTTATGCCCAAACTTGTTGCATGCATGACAATGACCATTGAACTTATTGGATCTAGGTACATTGTTGATAAAATAAGGAAAATTATTGTAGGCTTTTCTCCTACATACATTGGTAGTGTGTCCTTCTTTAAGATAGTTAAAGCAAATAGGTTTGAATTTTTGCTTACCTTTTCCTTTGAGTGTCGGTTTCTTCTTTGATGCTTCAGCATTTATTCTTGAGGATTCTCCTTCCTCATGTCCATAGAAACTGAGACCATTGGTATTCTTTGCCAGTCTAGATGACTCAAGCTTTTGCTCTAGCTTGATAGTACTTTTGCCAAAATTAGCAAGTATTTCCTTTGACTCAAAGAGTTCTTTGGAAATAGCAGTGTTTGTCTCCATTAGACTTGCATTTTCTAAGATGGCTATGTTCAGTTCTCCTTGCATGTCTTCTTTTTCAATTCTTCTCTCATGAAGGTGAGCAGTCAGTGCACTAATCTCTTGTTTCAACTTGGAGATGTTGGCATATGGACACTCCAATGAGACATTGTGTGTGGTTGAAGGTTTTGTCATTGATGGCAACCTTGCAATCCTATGGCACTGACAAAGCATTACTCAGGCAACCTTGCAATCCTATGGCACCAGCAAAGCATTACTCAGACAACCTTGCAATCCTATGGCATCGACAAGACTTTATACCAGCAAAGCATTACTCAAACAAGACAGTGCACCGACATCAGCAAGATCAATCTACACTAGCACCGGCACAAAAGATGTACACCAACACAGAAAAGAACATGTATACCGGCACTGAGGCCAACAGGATTTTTGATATGTAATATTTTGTTTAATATTGTAAGCCGACTTGGAAAATTGTAAAATGACTCTTGTATATAAAAGAGATCATTGTAAGCATTTGTAGGATATGGATAGGAAGCATAAATAAATTATAAGGCAGACCTAATGTGTGAATTGTAGGTCAAGGGTATATGTAAAGAACAAAGAAAGAACCAGTACTGAATCTGGCATTGAAGATGCTATTGTAAACCAGTACAGAATATTGGATTTGTGTAAATCCTCATTGTAAGTCAGTGTGACTTCTTATTGAGCAGTGAGCTCTAGGCAGTTGGCCTTCCTGCATGTGCAGGCCCCTATTGTAAGTAATATTCTCTTATTGTCCAGTAAATGAATATTGTGGGTCACAAATCCCATTGACGTTTTTCCCACACTGGGTTTTGATTCTGTTATTTGCATTAATTCTTGCATACCGGTATACTGTTACTTTATGTTCTGCATATTCAGTTTTAAGAAAATTACATTACCGGTCAGATACTTATTCACCTCCCCCCCTCTCAGTATCTATGGGAACCCTAACAATTGGTATCAGAGCTTGGTCCTCTATTTTTAGAAGCCTAACAACTTGAGGAAGATCTTGGCATTGGTAAAGATGGAAAATCTGATGAAGCAACTTGAAGGAGCTCTTACTGACTATGATGCAGAGAAGTTAAAAAATATCAAATTAGAAGATGATTTAAAAGTAGCTTAGGACATTACTCAGGCACTTTAAGAAAATCTTACTGTTACAAGGAATAAGAGAAGAGAACTTTGTGAAAAATTGCAAAATGAGAATGATGAAAAGGAATCACTAAATGATATGATAAGCAAATTGAAACAAGAGATCATGACAACAAAAAATGAAATGCAGTACATGACTATGAGATTTTGCAAAGAGATTGAGGACAGAAAGAAGAATGAAGAAGATTTGACCAGAAGACTAAGTGATGCAGCAAATGAGAACACAAGACTTAGCTATGAAAATAACATGTTGAAGATAGATCTGATGCATACTCAGAATGACTCAAATGAACTAATGAGACAAAAAGAAATCTTGGAAAGGGAATTGGAAACTGCAAATCAACATAAAGAAAAATTCAAAAAAAGCTCAGAAGAGCTTGATACCTTATTGAAGAATCAAAAACCCAAAGGTGACACTTCTGGAATTGGATTTGAAGTTGGAGAAAGCTCCGGTACTACAAATACCCAAGATCACAGCAAACCAGTAAGACCTTCTAATACTTACAAATTCAATGGAAAATGCTTTAACTGTAATAAATATGGTCATAGGGCGAATGAATGTAGATCTAGAAATTATCAAAACATCAATCCTCTCGCTGGTCAATGCACCAAATGCAACAAAATTGGTCATAACTCTGAAAATTGCAAAATGAATGTAAGATGTTATGTTTGTGGAAGATTTGGTCATTTATCAAATAAATGCAAAACACAAACCGGCATAGGTTATGGGAAAGCTATTCAGAAAAATAATGTAACCTGTTATGCATGTAACAAGATTGGTCATATTGCTAAATTTTGTAGAAGTAAAGGTACACCAGTAGATAACAGAAGTACTAGCTTGAAAGGTAAAGAAAAGGTTGAAGAGGTTAAGCAAGAATTTTCAAAACAATGGATTAGAAAAGGTGATCTAAATATTGGGGTTACTCCTCCACCGGTAGAACCAACAAATGCTTCACCAGCAGGACAATATGATGCTCCACCGGTAGGATAGAGCAATGCTCCTCTGGCAAGATGTTCTTCATCAAATTCAAGAAAATTATCTTGAGGGTTTGGCAATCAAATGACACATGTGCTATTATTCCCTCGGTTAGAGAAAAGAAGTTGAAAATCTTTCATTACCGGCAAATAAAGTTGAGCTAATACATTATCGACGAGCAATTAATGTGGTAGGTAACAAAAAAAACTTTATAAAATAAGGTTTTTGGCTCCATTTCATTTCACCATGAATTCAAACTTTCAGAGAGTGCAAAGATTTCCGAGCTAAGGCATTCCGAGCAAAGAGGCAAAGCACTTCAGCAATCAATCCATCCTAAGGCAGAAAAAGGTATTTATCATCATGGCATCCTCCTCTGCACCTGAATTCATAGTAATCCCTACATTAGTCGAAGTTATAAAAAGACCTAGGCCCGTGTTTTAGCTAGTTCCCGAGGTAGCTAAGAAAGATGACAACACAGGTGCTTTTTCAAAAATTCCAAAAGGTGTTGTTTATACAGAAGACCCTAGAATGTATATTCATTGCAACATAGAGGAATTAGGTGATGAGGAAATAAAAAACATGTATAAGTCTATTATATGTGACAAATCTGGGAATGTGAAACCTGAACATAAAATTATTGAAACCCTAGGATTCACTAAAATCCTTTGCATTCCTGAATTTCCCAAGGAAGTGGTTATGATAGTTCTGAGTAGGGTACATGGTTCATTCTTTTGGCTTGACTCAGTGCATAAAATTACAAAGGTAGCTGTGAAAGCAGTAACAGGGTTACCTTCCACCGGTAGCAGACCTGACAAAACCAAGAAGGTCTCCAATGACTTGGTAACAAACTTAACTAGTGCAACATCCGACAAGAGATCATTGAGGGTTAATGATGTGACCGATACAAATGTTAGATTTGTTAGCATGATTCTAGGTTACAAAGTAACTCAAGCTAATAGGCTTAACTTTGTTTCCAGTTTATGCATAAAAAGTGCTTCTGACATGGTGAAGGACAATGTAAAAATTGATATCTGTGAATGGTTAAAGGATGAGTTAATTGACAACTTAGCAAAAATCAAGAAGGATAAGAAAGGAATCTTTAGATTTAGAAATTTACTTGTATGCTTAATGTTAAATATAACCAAACACGCTCCCGGTATAGGCTACAAGGATTTTGGATTCGACATACCAGTAGGAAAACAATTGTCTGTCTTATTCAACAACATGGGTGAAAACACAAAAAAGAATATCAATGAGTATTTTCAAGCACTAAAGGTTAGAATGAATAAAAGAATCAGAATATCCCAAGAAATTGTCAACAAATACAAGGATGATATATGCTTTGTGATCAAAAAGGATGAGATCTGGATGGAAGTAGTCATCCCAAGAACAATCTGGGTTATAGAGATGGGGTATGAAACAGATGACCACATAGTGGAAACTTATGCCAAATCACTTCTGGAAGCCCCCAATGAACCAAAGGAAGAAGTATTTGGTAGTGATAAGACCATTGAAAGTCAAATTCAATCTAAAAAGAGAGTGAAAAAGGTTGAGGCATTTGTGAGGAAAGGAACCAAACAAGCAAAAGCCATAAAGGAAGATGTACTAAAGAAAACCGACATAACAGAAGATGAGTTGGCAGCCCAACAACCTGAAACTCATCTATCATCAGTAGATATGCCAACAACTTTCAAAAGAGTTGTTAAGAAAAGAGACCCCTCACCGGTATCCACTCCTTCACCTAGAAGGACAAGACAGAAGCAATAAGTTGTGAGGTCTCTGGTCAAGAAAGCCACACCTAAGAAGAAGCTAACCCCCAAAAGGAAGAAGAAGATAAACACTGACTTTGCCCCTCTTGACATACTATTGAATGAGATCACAGAGGAAGGTAAATTGAAAAACATAGGGAAAATCTATGACACCCTATCAGATGATGAGAAAGGACAAGTCGAGGAAAGTGTTATATTACACATGGACATGTATAAAAAGTTTTTGATGCAAGTCCTAAATGAAATTCTTGATGAATTATATAAAAGAATTGAGTCCAGAAGGCAAGGAATAATTGAGTTGGATAAGAAAATAAAAATAGAGAAATTACTTGTAGTATACCTGGTCAACTCACCTAAGGAAATTGATGATTTGATAGCTTAGGCCAACCGGACAATTTTTTCAACTGCACACCGGCAAATATCACTAATGGTAGGTAGAGTTACTAAAGTTTCAGAGGAAACAAAAAATGGTTGGGATACATTCTTGGTTGAAAAAGAAAAACAAGAAGAATATAGGAATCCCAAGCCCATTCTGGTATATCAAAAGGACAAAGGGAAAGGTAAAGTTGGTGGACCACCAAGTATCAAGATTAGAGACAACTTACCCCCACCTCCTTTAAATACTCCACCGGTAAAAACCAAAACTACAGAAGATCAACCGGCAGCTGAGAGCATAGACTTAGAGGATAATAATCCTAATCCTGAAGTCCTATATACTATAAATGTTGATTCTCAGAAAATCAACATAGTGGTAGACAAGGATACAATAGATAAAATAGAAAACAAAGAGCAACCAGCAATAGGAAACAAAGAGCAACCAGCAGTAGATTCAGAGAAAAAGATGGAATATGAAACACAAACAGAGAAACCAATAGAGCTAAAGGCTCCAGAACAGATGCCACCGATAAAAAATGATGCAGGAAGACCAATGCTTAAAGAGATGGAGACACAAACAGACCTACCAAAGGTCAATACTAGCATGATCACTTCCACCAGCACTCAGTTTGTTGGGTCACCATCCAATGTAACAGAGGTATTGCTCGAATCTATCAAGAAAATAACTGATTATAGCTCACAAGCCTATAAAGCATTAGATGATTCAATTCCAGCTTTGAAATCAATAGCTCCCAATTGTAATATAGCCAACAAAGATTCTTTAGGCCAGTTGGATACACTATGTAAATATATTCATGGAAATTTTGAGCAAACAAAGATAGAAACTGTAAAGGAAAGTGTAGAAAAAGAGAAACAAAAATTCTTTGAGGAAGGAATAAAGAAGTGTAACAGAGAATTTGACACACTTCTACCAGAACTGTGCAATTTATTGAAAGAGTACAAAACTCTGTACAAAGACACCTATAAGATAAACTTTTTGACCATAGATGTAGACAAAAAGATGAGCAAGGTACAGGAAGAGATCAATAACAAATTTTTGAGGAAAAGATAACAAATTTTGAGGAAGAATTGCTCAAATTAGAAAGAGAGAAAGAGAAAATAATAAACAAAGCAAAATTCTTGAGATCTAAACTAAGCCCAAGATTGGACTATTTAGCATCTCTACGAAAGGAAATCTCAGAGGCACTAACACAGGGTAGCAAAACACCAGCAGAGCACTTGTAGCATCTCACCGATATAGTATACAGAACTGAGATAGCAATAAAGGAGAGCAAGAAGTTTATGGATGGCATAAACTTAATTTTGGGAGATATTCTTTAGATAATAACCACCCAACTACAAGGTTGAGGTTATGAATTGGTACAACTACAAAATCTACTAACCTTTGTCATTGATGCCAAAGGGGGACTAGTAGATGAGAAAATTCAAAACACAGGGATCACATGCTTAGGGGGAGCTCTCACATTTTTGGTAACATTTTTGGTCTACACATTTTTGGATATCTTTTTGAAATTTCTCATGAGTGTTGCCATCAATGCCAAAGGGTGAGATTGTTGGCATATGGACACTCCAATGAGACATTGTGTGTGATTGAAGGCTTTGTCATTGATGACAACCTTGCAATCCTATGGCACCGACAAAGCATTACTCAGGAAACCTTGCAATCCTATGGCATTAGAAAAGCATTACTCAGGCAACCTTACAATCCTATGGCATCAGCAAGACATTATACCGGCAAAGCATTACTCAAACAAGACAGTGCATCGGCATCAACAAGATCAATCTACACCAGCATCAGCACAAAAGATGTACACCGACATAGAAAAGAACATGTAT
The DNA here is from genome assembly GCF_030272615.1 of Cryptomeria japonica. Taxonomy (NCBI): domain Eukaryota; kingdom Viridiplantae; phylum Streptophyta; class Pinopsida; order Cupressales; family Cupressaceae; genus Cryptomeria; species Cryptomeria japonica. Next base: position 147,987,090 of record NC_081415.1, read on the forward strand.
ACCGGCACTGAGGCCGACAGGATTTTTGATATGTAATATTTTGTTTATTATTGTAAGCTGACTTGGAAAATTGTAAAATGACTCTTGTATATAAAAGAGATCATTGTAAGCATTTGTAGGATATGGATAGGAAGCATAAATAAATTATAAGGAAGACCTAATGTGTGAAATGTAGGTCAAGGGTATATGTAAAGAATATAGCAAGAACCGGTATTGAATCTGGCATTGAAGATGCTATTGTAAACTAGTACAGAATATTGAATTTGTGTAAATCCTCATTGTAAGTTAGTGTGACTTTTTATTGAGCAGTGAGCTTTAGGAAGTTGGCCTTCCTGCATGTGCAGGCCCCTATTGTAAGTAATATTCTCTTATTGGCCAGTAAGTGAATATTGTGGGTCACAAATCCCACTAAGGTTTTTCCCACACTGATTTTCCTCTCTAAACATCTTGTGTTATGGTGTTCTTTTCATGTGGATGTTTTTGATTCTGTTATTTGCATTAATTCTTGCATACTGGTATACTATTACATTATGTTCCACATATTCAGTTTTAAGAAAATTACATTACCGGTCAGATACTGATTCACCCCCCTCTCTTAGTATCTATGGGAACCTTAACAGGAGATCTCATGATCACTATCCTTTATCTGATCTTCAGCTTTTCTCCAGTTCTCAAGCTCTTGACTAAAATGAATAGTCAGTCCTTCCAACTCCTTTCTCAGGTTGGAGTTTGTTTCATTCAACTTGTTTACTTCTGCTATCATGGCTTCCATATTAGCTTCATCTTCAGAACTACTTTCAGATAGCTCCATCAAATTTTCTGCATGTTCTCTCCTTTTTGCTTGAGATGCCTTGCATTTGACCATAAGATCATCATAGGCTTGCTTAGACTTAGTGAGCCATTGGGTAAGTTCCCTCATGGTCTATTCCCCCATATCTCTTTCTGAGTGGTTAAACTTATAGAAAGGTAGGCTCTGATGTCAATTAATGAATACTAAGAGGGAGGGGTGAATTAGTATGCCAAAAAAATTTGCACTAAAACACTTACACAGTCTAAAGATAAACTAGTAAAGCAGCCTAACAGTCAGACAGGTTACTACAAATGCAAACCAAAATGTGAATAAAGCATTCGCCCACAAAAGAAATACAACCATAACACAAGATATTTGATGTGGAAACCCAATTGGGAAAAACCACGGTGAGATGGTAGTCACAAGTCACTATCTGCAGAATAGAAACTAGACTGGTTAAGGTGAGAACGGTTAAGGTCTTACAATGTTCTTCACCATAACAGATCTTGTTAAGAATCTCAATCTCTGTTAGGAGATAAGTCCGATTAAAGACTACTTTGTTAGAGGATTTTAGATTCACATGTGTGAACCACCTTGTTAGAGGATTTTACAAAGGCTTTGAGGCCTTCTCGGTTAAGGGCTACAAACTTGTCAAAGATGTGAGTAATCAACAAGTGTTTGATCTATCTAATAGCACAAACTACTTGGTTAGATCCAATATTGCTCATAGCTAATGCATTCTAGCATTAATTCAGTCTTCTCTATCTCTCTCATAGTTACAACTTGATCTTCTCAGATAAGATCATTCTCAACTTCCACCTTAAAACCCTAGCGTGACATTAACCCTTTCAGCAACAACCTAAAACCGTAGACATGATGTCCTTTTAAAGGAATCTGATTTCATGTCTGTCCAATAGGATTACATTACAATTTCCTAGGTTTAATGAATCTAGACATACTCAGTAACATGACTCAAGAAGCACCGTCAATGTGTCAGCACCATCAAACAATCGGTGGATTAGTAACTCATCACAAAATGCCAGTTGGTAACTCATCATAGAGTATTACCGGTTCATACAAAATACCAGTTTCCAGTTTGACAAAAATGAAGACTGGTAAGAATATGTTGTGCCACTTTTCTCCCTCATACCGCTTGGGATCAATGAACCGCTTGGGGTCGACATGCCACTTCAGACCGGGAAACACATTCTGCAAAATCACCACTAGTCTAAAGACTAGTATACAACATACCGGTTGGAACAAATACTGGTTGAGCTTGAGCTCATACATATAAAGGGGATCTCAATACAAGTGTGTGTCCATCAATGACAATCACAACATAAATAAACAAAAATGCCAACATACCTATAACCATTGCAATGAGGTCTGCATCTAGCTTAAACCTAACACCATGAATTTTGAAGGATCCATTTATCCAGTTTTCAGTAACTTTGGTGACCACTAGGTTAACTCTGCCTTTATCATAGTCGACCAAATTTTCCATGAAATTTGTCATGAATCCTTTCTCTAGCTTTGTCCAAACCTTAGGAATCTCCTTCCATCTAGAAATATTATCAGGTTCCTCTCTTCTTAGATCCCCCCACATTTTCAATTTTGTTTTACAATTTCTCTTCTTCTACAACTTCAGAGCTTTTTTCCAAATGACACTCAAATTTTTGAAAATGCATACCCACAAAGTGTGTGGAAGATTAATATCTTTGATTAGGACTCTACCATTCTAACGTGTCATCATTACCTTTCTAAAGATGTGAAGATTACTCATTAAAACTTTCATGATTAATCATGTGATCCATCTTTCCCCATAAATCTATCCTTTCTGATCAGTTCTTTAATATTAAAATCAATATTAACTTCCCCATTCCATATACTTTGAGCTTTAGAAATTATGCCAAGGTTTGCTAGACCATCTACAACCACATTTTTTTCTCTGAAGGCATGTTCAATGATAATAGATTTAAAGCTAGCAATAATTTCTCTAGCTTTAAAAATAATATTGTCTATAGTCCATGAAGGCTCAATTTCTCCCTTAAGGCACTTAATAATGTTAAGTGAATCTCCCTCCAACCATAGGTTATCATGATTTAGAATTTTTGCAATGATCAAAGTATTCAAAGCCACAGAGGCTTCAACATAATTACTATTTTTTATTACCCAAAGCTAGCAACTGCCACAAGGCAACTTCTAGCAAAATTCCTGACAATGCCCCCATAACCAGCTTTCCCCGGGTTCCCCTTAGAAGCCCCATCAAAGTTGGCCTTAATCTATCCCTGAGAAGGAAAGCACCATACAAGACCATCCCTACTAATTATGCTATTGGAGAGGTTCCATCATTAAAGTCTTCTTTAGCAGCTGAACCATGATCAGTTCCATTTAAACATTCAAAAATCCCTCTATAGATTTTATCCACCACCACTTCAGGGTTAGCACTTTTATCCCTAAAAATCCTATTGTTGTGCTCTTTCCAGATGTTCCATATGACATTAGGGAGAGTAAGTTTATAAATCTCAACATTCTTAGAATTGGAACTAGGACAATACCATTGCTGCCAAAACTCTTCCAGAGAGTTTGAGAAAACCCAACTCAAATTCCACCTACTAAAAATAATATTCCAGATTTCTTGACTGAAAATGCACTGGTAGAGGATATTACAAGTACATTCCTCTTCCCTGCAACAAAGAGAACACCCGTTAGGAAAAACAAATCCATGCTTTTGGAGATTATCAAGAGTTAGCACCTTATTTTGGATAAAAATCCAAAAGAAGAAATTAATTTTGGGCGTCAACTTCTTTATCCACACTTTTGCCCACAAAGGGATCTCTTTCAGCACTTTGTTGTGGATAGACACTGCTGAAGACACATAGTATTTCCCATCCAAAGTTTCCCTCCAAATCAAACAATCCTCCACATTGTCCCTAAAAATTTTAGAAGAAATCAAAATCTCAAGAAATTTTAATCCCAGACAAAGCTGGCTAAACTCAATCCACTTCCCATTTCTCCAGTAGTCTCTAACAAATCCTCCATACCTATTTTTGAACCAGTCTTTCCATTCCTTAAGGATGGGAATATCCTCCAGTGGTTTATCCATGAGCCATTTGTCCTCTCAGAATCTAATAATTCTCCCATTCCCCAATTTCCACATTCTACCAGCTGTTGCCCAAGTTTTAGTCATTTGAACTGCATTCCAAATTGCAGAGCCTTCAACAAAAAAAGATTTTCCCAAAAATTAATCCTCAGATGGTTGCACGTAAAGGTATTTCTTTTTCCAAATTAAATTCCATTCTCTTTCCTCCCCTTTCATTCTCCAAATTTGTTTAGCTAACAAGGCATTATTCATAGTTATAATATTCTTTAATCCCAACCCCCCAAAAGCCTTAGGAGTACAAATATTATTCCAAACAATAAGGGGTATTCTATTTTTATCTTCCACTCCTGACGATAAGAATTTTTTTTGAATTCTTTCAATTACCTCCGCAAAATTTCTGGGGATTTTGATTAGACTAAGGGCATAGATAGGCAAATTTTGAAGAGTATCTTTAAGGAACATCACCTTACCTGCTTGGCTAAGGATGGCTCCTTTCCATCCAACCTGTTTGGAATTGAATCTATCAACCAGCTTCATCCATAAATTCTCCAAAGGCTTTAAGCAAAGAGGAAGACCCAAATAGGTTGAAGGAAACTCATCAATTTTGTATCCAAGGATTATTTCAATCCTTTTTTGTCTATCCATAGGGGTATTGATGAAGAAAAAAGAACTCTTATCCCAATTTATTTTTTTGGCCAGAAGCAGCTTCATAGGAATCCATAACACTCTTCATGTTTCTCACTTCCCCCATAGGAATTGAATCATCAACAAACTGCTCATGAGTACAGGTTATGTTGGAAGATGGAGGTTTAAGGCCTTTGAGTTTTCCTTCTTCCATATTTCTTATAACAAATTTGCCCAAACTTTTAGCCAAAATAGCAAACAAGATAGGAGAGATGGGATCCCCCTATCTTAGGCCTCTAGAATTTTTGAAGAAACTGGAAGGGGTTCCATTAATAATAACTATAGAGGTAGAAGTTCCAGTCAGCTGAGAACAAAGTTGAAACACCTTTTCTCCAAACCCAAAAGCTTTCATAATTCTAAAAAGGAATTGCCAATTCAGTCTATCATAGGCTTTAGACATGTCCAGCTTAAGAAAAAAGCCTTGATTTTTAGCAGCAGTTAAAGAGTGAATATTTTCATGAACAGAAATAATAGAATCTAGAATCTGTCTACCAGGGAGAAAACCATTATGCTGAGCCGAAATAGTATGGGGAAGAATATACAACATTCTAGAAGTAAGAACCTTAGATATAATCTTGTATATAGAATTACAAAGACTGATAGGTTTGAACTTACTAAGAGAGTCAGCTCCAAAAATCTTAGGAATAAGAATGATAAAGGTAGTAGCATTGAGTTCTTTTAGAAGCCTTCTTGAACCAAAGAATTATTTGACTCCATTACAAATATCAATCTCCACAATATGCCAAAAGTTTTGGAAAAAGAACATAAGGAATCCATCCGGACCAAGGAACTTATCTCCATGAAAGGAAAATATAGCCTTTTTGATTTCCTGATTCAAAGGGATCTGAGAGAGATTTTTATTGTCATCCTCATTTAAAATGGGAGGGATTGCTTGAGCAAGAAGGTCTTTATTTTTGATATCCAAAACATCCACACCTCCCAAAAAATTTCTAAAAAAATCCAAAGCTTCCTTTTTTATTTCATTTTCATTCGATAAAATCCCCCTACTGAAGGATAACTTGGAAATCCTATTGGCTGCCCTATGCTTTAGAGAAGTCAATTGGAAAAACTGGGTGTTTTTATCACCTTCCTTCAAATACAAAGCTCTTGATCTTTGTCTCCAAAAAGTTTCTTCATTAGAGATAATTTCATGTTATTTAGACAGCAACCCATTTTCAACATTTCTCAAATCCTCTGAAAGCCCTTCCTCTTAGATTTTATCTTAAACTTCCTTTATATCAGTCTTAATTTGAGCTTTACTTTTAAAGATATCTCCAAAAGTCTCTTTGTTCTATATTTTGACTTTGGCTTTAATGATGTTAAGATTTTTGGCAACTCTTAATAATGTTGTTCCCTCAATCTCTGAATTCCATCAATCAGCAACATAGACTTCCAAAGATAGGTGGGATAACCATGCTTTTTCAAATCTAAAAGGAAAATTTCTCTTTGCAAAAGTTGAATTGGCAGTGAAAGAAATAGGGTAATGATTAGAGCCAATCTTAATGATTGACACCAAAGAACAATTATACTTAGAAAGACACTCAGGAGAAATCAAGAATCTATCCAACCTTACTTGAATAAGATCAAAACCAGTTCTTCGATTGGTCCAAGTGTAATTAATCCCTTGGAGATCCAGATCCATCAAAGATTGATCATTAATAAAATCCATAAGATCTTATTTTCCCTCCAGCTACAAAGGGAGGCCTCCCATCTTTTCATCCTCTTTTAAAGGTGTATTGAGATGTCCCATGATCATCCAACTTTTATCAGCAAAATTTAGTCTATTTTCAGCTAGGCTCCTCCAAAATTTAGTTCTTCCAGCTTTAAAATTAGGCACATAGACATTAGTGATAAACCAGACAAAGTTATCCTTAATATGCTCAAGCAAGACTGAGGTCCTATTGACCCCTAAAGCAATTTCCTTACCAATAATAGTATTTTGGTTCCAAAAGATAGTTGTACCTCCAGAGGCACCCTCCGAACTCATTCCAATTACCACATTACTTTTGAATATTCTAATCCTTTCCACTTTATCCTTACACATATTAGTTTCCTAAATAAGGACTACATCCGGTTTATGATCTCTTACAATATTTCACAACACATACTACTTATGGGGGGCATTCAACCCTCTAATATTCCATGAGATTATCTGCATACTTTAACCGAGGATAAGGATGACTCAATGGAGCTTTGTGTTCCATCAGCACGATTCTTCCAACTTTCCTATTCCCTCTGATTCTTTAGAGAAGGTCTCCCCTGCCCTGCTTTTTGTTGTGACTTCCAACATTTGCCACTTTCTTATTCTTTCTTCTAGTTAAAATACCTCCATTGGATCCTCCATTATTTGACTTTCCTTCTTTAATATCGAAAATCCTAAGATTTCCCTCAAGAACCACCATTTCCAAACTTTTAGGAGGAGTTTTGCATAGGGAATTCAGGATCATATTTCCAGTCATCTTAGGACTTCCATTGGTTAATAACAACAAAGGCTCAATATCTGAAATATTACAGTCCTACACTTCATTAAAGTCTTCCTCATTTTCTTTATTATTAGATGAAGTAGAAGCATCATCATAGGAACTCTCATCAGCTTTACCCTTGATGATAAGACCAACCATCTGATCCTTTGATTCATATTTTTGAGCCTTTTCTTCTTTCCCTTTCTCTTCCTCCTTGTTACTTTCTTTTTGACTATTAGAACAGGCACAAATAGATTTTTCATTATTACTATTCATATCCTTCTTTTCCTCATTTTCCATCTCGGTCACTTCCTTCTCAGGAACAACCTCTGAAGGAGGATCATCATTCTTCCCTTCATTTTCTATTTCTTCTTTGAGTTGCTATAATTTTTGCTAATCTTACTCATCTTAAGCAGGCAAGATTTCTCCCAATGACCCAACTTTTTACAATGAAAACAAATAAATGGGAGAGATTCATATTCAATCACTTGGGTCCATTTCCCCAATTTAGATAGAATCTCAATAGATTGAGGCATATCCATCATTTGATTAACATTAACACAAATATGAGCAAAAACCAACCTTGATTTAGCTACTGTCATCGGGTCGATCGAAAGAAGTTCACCAAATGATCTTGCGATCCCTTTAAAGACCTCCTCATTCCAGAATTCCAATGGAAGGCTAGGGAGATGCATCCACATAGGCGTGGAGACAAAAAAGGACTCATCTAGATGAAGGTTAGGAGCCCATTTTTGTAAATCCGAGGTTGACTTTCCGAACATCTAGGGCTCTTCACAAAGCTATTTATTCATATCTTCTTCATTATTAAAAGCAAAGGAAAAAAACCCCTAGGAAATGCCCCCACATCCACTTGACCTTTGAGAACCCATTTCCTCTTTATAAAGTTCCTAACAACATCAATGTTAGGTCTAAAACCAGCAAACCTTCCAACCAAGGTCATAGCTAAACCAAACACAGTGAAATGAACCAGCTTATCCAGAATAGAAATAGCAAAAACCCCTGTCATCGGATTAAAGATATTTTTAACTTTTGAAATACCAGATTTCACCAGTGTCCTGACTCCAAAAAGACCAGACCATTTCTTTTCTTTACCTCTATCATGTGGGTCCCCAATTTTGGAATCTTTATCTTCCACCGATTTGACTATCGCCTTGTCCCCCTTAGTACCCTGAGAAGCCTGGGGACTAGCATGATTACCAGCTCCAACTGCAGAAAGAATGTCATCCCCATGAATCCTTCCATCCCCAAGTTTTAAATTTGAATTTCCCGCTCGCCGCTCCTCTCCACCCATTTTTATTTGATACTGGTCATTTACTTACTTAATGACAAATTGAGAGTCACTGTAGATGTGCAGCTCTATGATTTTTCATTGGATAACCAAGAAGAGTCCATTAATGACTTCTTCATACTCCTATATGTTGTTGGCATATGTAAAGGATACCTCATATGACTTAGGGGTGCATTCTCCTTGAGGTGTGATCAATAATATTCTTGCCCCCGATGCATGTTGTGTGGAAAAACCATGAAAGTATAACTACCATTTTGTGGATTTAGCGATAGTCATTGTGGAATAATCAAGAAACTTTGTTATAAGGGGGTGGTCACCTTGAAGAGGAGCATCAACCAATTGGTTTTCTATGAATTTTCCTTTGATTTCTTTCCAGTCTACATACTCAATGTCAAATTCACTCAGGAGCATGATGCATTTTTTTGTACAACCTATAATGGCTTCTTTAGACAACAAGTATTTGAGGGTATCAATCTTTTCTATTAGTTTGGTCTTATTGTTAAGCATGTCACAACTTCTTAGTGCTAAAAATAAGCACAAGGCAAGCTCTTTTTGTAGGAGTGTAATTTAGCTCATATTTGACAAGAGTGCGACTGATGCAGTAAATTGTATGTTCCTTGCCTTTGTCATATGTTTGTGCTAGTAGTTCCCCTAGTGCTATGGTGATTTCTTATATGTATAGGAGAAGAGGTTGTCCCGGGATAGGTTGCATTAGAACTGGAGGAGATCCTAAGCATTCTTTTAGTTTATCAAAGGCCTTCTGACATAAATAGTCCCATTTGAATTTAGTGTCCTCACAAAAGAGGTGTGCGAATGGGTGGCACTTATCTCCAAGCTATGTAATCAACCGACAGATGGATTGACTTTTGTAAATTGTGTAGCTATCTGAGCATCTTGGAAGGGGGAATTTTCATGATTACCTTGACCTTAGTGAGATCCATTTCCATTCCCCTACAAGAGACTATGAACCCCAAGAGTTTTCCTGATGTAACCCTAAAGACACATTTCTTAGGATTTAGACATAGATTGCATTTTTCCAATCTCTCATAGATCTTTCTTAGACTATAATGTGTTCTTCTCTTGTTTTTGATCTTCCTAGGATATCATCCACATAGTCTTCCATTATGTTGTGCAAAAGGTCATGGAAGATATTGGTCATTTCTCTTTGATAGGTGGCTCTCTTGTTCTTGTGACCAAAGGGAATAACTTGATAGAAAAAGGTGCCCCAAGGAGTTGTGAATGTCGTCTTATGTTGATCCTCTTCTGCAATTCTAATTTGGTTTTACCCAAAGAAACTATTCATTAAGGAGAGCATCTCATGTCCTGCTGTAAGATCGACTATCATATCTATATTTAGCAAAGGAAAGTTATCTTTCATACATGCTTTATTAGGATCTTAGAAATCTGTATAGATTCTAATTCCCCAAATGGGTTTTCCAATAGGTACAATATTTGAAACCCACTTAGGATAACCTATGGGTTTGATGAAACCAACATCCAACATCTTTCCAAGTTTTGTCTTGACAAAGAGAGAAACTTGGGGATGCATCTTGCATATCTTTTGTTTGACAAGTTTGGTATCTGGTCAAACTCCAAGGTTGTGTACTACTAATTTTAGATCAAGGATTGACATGTCAGCATAAGAGCAGACAAAATTCATTTGTGTCTATTGTAAGAAGCTCATGATGTTTTTTTCTTGATCAGTAAGGGACTTAGCAATAAGCACAATCTTTGGTTTGTCTTTTGTTCCCATGTTGATGGTGTCAGTCTCTTCAATAAGCAAGGGTGATTTTTCTTGATGTGGAGGAACCATGGTAGGAAATTCAAGACCCCCATATTCTAGCACCTCATCCAATTTTTCAGAAGAAGATGCATACTTTATTTTTACTTTTTCTGCATCCATAGGTACCTCAAAGAGATTTTCACTGAGGGGATTTTTGGTTTTCTTTTCATTTTTGTGATAGGGAATTGAATTGACTATAAAATTATCCCTCTAGACTAAGCTCAATCTCCATCATAGATGTGCGATCTTCAAGGTTTTCCATAGTAAGTAAAGCCAAGAAGGCACCATCATCAACACAAATATCAAGAATGGGTTGTCCTGATTGATCCCATTCGATAAGTTCAGGATGGACAAGTTGGAGCTCAAATGGAGTGGAAGGGATAATGGGGGTGATATTGTTAATGTGAACATCATCAAATATATCATCAAGGTATTCAAAAGGCATTTCATGTGATTCTTCTTTGTCAGAGTCTTTGACTTCAATAGGAGGGTCTGATAGGGCACCAAGAAAAAATGATCTTAGGTTTAGGTGAGTAACCCAAGATCCTATTATACTTATAAGAGATTGGAGAGATGAGAGCTTTTCTACCTTGTTCTTGTGGTCCAATAACATGTCCTTAGTAACCCATCTTGTCTACAATGGTGAATGCCTTAGGATATATTTCTTTAGGTATACCTGTTGGAGTTTCCGCTTCTTCTTAGTACAACTAGGAACTAACATTAGTTTATAAGATTTTTTCATCAAGTGGAACACACTGCTAAAAGATGGTTTTCTTGCATTTTATACTCAATTTTCTTTGTTTCTTGATTTTCTTTGGCTTTCCATATGACTTAGAAGAGGGTGGGAGTTGACCCACATACAGAGAATTCTGAAGGATATACTCTCTACATCCATTGTCAATGATATTGACCTTGATCTCAGATTGGAATGAGGTGGATGTGACATTGGATAGATTTGATGGAGGTAGAACTGGTGAGTTGAGTGGGCAATGGTTGGGGTGATTCCCTTCAACAAGTCTGCAATATTGGAAGGGTTTCAAGTTAGTGGGGATGGTGACTTCTCTATCATTGGAGGAGAATTTAAGGCATTGGTGATATATGGATGGAATGGCCTGAGTGGAGTGGATCCCTAGATGACCAAGGAGAATATTGTATGGGAGATCAAGGTCTAAGACCTGACATGTTGTATCCACTACTGCAGGGCCCACTTGAAGAGGCAATGTTATGGTGCCTTTGGAAACTCTTTTTGCATCATCATATGTATTTATTGTGATCATTCCTCATGTGTCCACAAAATCTTCAAATATTACTAGTTGTTTAATCAACTTGTATGTACAAAGTTTAAGCCAGATCCAACGTCTATAAGGACTCTTTTGATTTTATACTTTTTCGCAATGGCCTCAATATGGAGGGGCTTCTTGTGGGATCGGTCACTAGTAGGTGCATATTTCAATGTGACATAAGATGATGCTGAGCAATGAGGTTGCCTATGAGGGTTTGGAAATGGGTTGCATTGATTTTATTTTGAGACATGGTACTCTAGGAGTGCTTGTTCAAGGATCTCTTTATGGACAGGGGATGTAATAAGAAGCTTAAGGATGGAGATCTGTGCAGGTGTCTTACTAAGATGATCAAGGATATTCTAGTGGTGAGTCGATGGCATGGGAGGTTGTTGAGGAGGGGGAGGAGCTTCCTAGATGGTCACTCTTCCTCTTTGGGTGGTAGCATTGCAGTCATTCTAAGAATGGGAAGTGGAAGGTGTGGCATCTTGAATGATCATTTTTATTGAGAAAATTAGTTTGATGATTATGGAGGAAAGAAACCTTGAATAGTGACCTTGGTTCTATGAGGGGCGGGAGGGGGATCAACTTCTCGGATCGTGATGGTGTTGACATGGGTATAGACAAGTTCTGTACAACATACCAAGGAGTCAAAGATGGATACACAATTGGTGTAGTCATAATTAACAGCATGAGATGATGAGGTTTTGTCCTTACCATGTTTAGGAAAACATCTTGGTACATTTTAAGTTTGTCATTCAAGTTACTAGGTTTGGTAGTATCAACCTCAATGTCACCTTTGTCAATAAGGTCCTAGATGCAATTCTTCAATTGCATACACTTTCATGTATCCTGACCATTGACACGATGGTAGTACATTATTTTTTTTCATTATACCATTAGGGTTTTGGTTGATTTGGATTGAAAGGGTGTCATCGGAAAGACAATAGTGTCGGCCTTGATAAGCTTTTGGAATATGACCTCAATAGGTTTGACAATTGAGGTATACTCTTGTTGAGATTGGTTATTGAAGTGGGGAGGTCAACCTTGGATGAGAGTATTGTTGAAAGGCTGAGATTGATTTCAAGGGTTGGATTGATTATTGAAAACATTATTGGTACCAGTGGGTTTGGATGGGGCAGCCATAGTTTGGACATGCTTGGCATCAGTGACTCCATCATTGACAATATTTTGGTTCTTAGACCAATACTTTGGCTTGTTATTGTAGGAGGAGAAATTTTGATTAGATTTTTTATAATGTTTTAATATTCCTTGCTCCAAGAGGACACATTCTAAGGCTAATCCTTTTTGATATATTTCTTCAAAATTGTCCAAGCAATGACAAGTCAGAGGTTTAGATAGTTCAAGTACCAGGTTGCATTGAAATAATTCAACTTGATATGATTCTGGTATGTCCCAAGGAAACTTCTTGATGAGATGCCTCTATCTTTGAAGGAAGTTGGTGAATGTTTCTTCGGGCCTCTACTTTGTATTGCATAAGTCCATCATAGAAGCATCATTCTCAATATTGTAGGCATAATGGGACATAAAGTTTCTACTAGGTCTAGGAAGGACTTGATAGATTGATGCAATCATAATTCAGAGGGTCCTCAAATAGAATAGTCCAGATCATTCAACAAGAGTAACAAAACATAGACAAAATGTTGATTCAAACATCCGCAACATCATAGATTAACCATAAACCAACTGACATCATCCGGTGTACATTAAGGCTAATAGGCCTATAAAAGCTTAAATTATAGATTACAAACCATTCCGACCCCCAAGAGGTATCCAAATTAAATAACATGAATTCATCTTCATACCATATTTTTCTGTTCCTCTAAGGATCAATTACAATAATATAAATATCATCCGGAACATCTGGATCAGCCACAAAAGATTGTATTCTCCAAAGATAGGAAAATGAAACATGTAAGATAGGTTTAGACCCCAAGCATGAAGATCACCTCTGCCAAAGATAGTAATGAGGTGTAGAGAACCAAGGCATATTGTCCAAGGGCCTAGGAACATCGTACGTGGTGCCAATTTGATTCATGAGTCAAAAAATTGCTTTGTAAGAGAAGAAATCTCCAACCAGGGGTTAAACTCCAAAACTGCTTTGAAGCCAAGAAAAAACCAATCCAGAAGCAATAACTTGTCGAATTAGAGTCCAAATGAACTAGAAATATAGAAAAAGGAATAAGAACATGTTTAGAAGCCAATAATTTGATCAGTAATAGAAAATGAACAACTATCAGAGAATTCTAGAAGTAGCACATAAACTACAACACAACAAAACAACTGAAAAGCAAATGTATATTTTTGGTTGATGCAAGTTTTCTTAATAACCAGGGATGCTCTTGCATCATGGATCCATGGGGAAAAGCAGAAAACCAAGCATGGCATCCCTGCTAAGGCTTTTAGGAAAGAATATTCTAAGGTAGATATTACTGTAAGAGACCTCTTGCCATAGGATATAAAAGTCATGAACATGGTCTCTACAATCACCTTTTTCCTTATACTTTTCAAATTTGGGAATTTCAAAACTAGGGGGATAAGGTGAAACCTTGATTGAGGGGTCATAAGGACAAGGATATATCTCTTCAAAAGTGTAAGGCCTTTTGTTTGTCTCATTCTTGACATTTTTGATAAGGTCCTTCATGTCCTAGATTTCTTTTAGAAGGTCGAGTTGTTGGTTGTGGATATTGTTGGCATATGCACACTCTAATGAGACATTGAAGGTGATTGAAGATTTTTTCATTGATGGCAACCTTACAATCCTATGGCACCAACAAGGCATTACACTGGCATTAGTAGCTCACACTCTACATCGACACTTAGACCACTAGCACCAGCATAGAGGCCGACATGATTTTTGTTATATTATAATTTTTTTATTATTGTAAAAACTTTGTAAGCCAACTTGATATCATTGTAAAATGACTTATATATATAAGAAGTCATTGTAGGACATTTTGTAAGGAGATGGAAAAATTATTAGGCAGACCTATTATGCGAAATATAGGTTAAGGGGTTTATGTAAAGAGCAAAGCAGAGTCTAGTACTGAATCTAGCATTGAAGATGCCATTGTAAAGTAGTACAAGACATTGGATTTATATAATCCACATTGTAAGTTGGTGAGACTTCCCATTTGAGCAGTGAGCTCTAGGCACTTGGCCTTCCTGCATGTGCAGGCCCCTATTGTAAGTAATATTCTCTTATTGGCTAGTAAGTGAATATTGTGGGTCACAAATCCCACTGAGGTTTTTCCCACACTGGGTTTCCTCATTAAATCATTGTGTTATGGTGTGATTTTCATGTGGTTTCTTTCATTTCTGTTTATTGCATTATTTCTTGCATACTGGTACACTATTATAATATGTTCTGCATGTTTTAAGTTGAGAAATTCTAATAACCAGTTAGATACTGATTCACCCCCCCTCTCAGTATCTATGGGAATCCTAATAATTGGTATCAGAGCTTGGTCCTCTATTTTCATAAGCCTAATAGCTTGAGGAAGATCTTGACATCGATAAAGATGGAAAATCTGATGAAGCAACTAGAAGCAACTCTCTCAGACTATGATGTAGAAAAATTGAAAAACATCAAACTTGAAAATGATCTAAAGGCAGCTTAGGATATCATTCAGGCACTTCAAGAGAAGAGAATTATGTGAAAAGATGCAAAATGAGAATGATGAAAAGGAATCACTTAATGATGAGATAAGCAAGCTGAAACTGGAGAACATAACTACAAAGAATGAGATGTAGGATATGACTATGAGATTTTGTAAAGAAATTGGAGATAGGAAAAAGAATGAAGAAGAATTGACCAGAAGACTATGTGATGCAACAAATGAGAACACCAGACTTAGCCATCAGAATGATATGTTGAAAATTGATCTGATGCATACTCAGAATGACTCAAATGAACTGATGAGGAAGAAAGAAGTCCTACAAAGACAACTGGATATTGCAAATCAACACAAAGAAAAATTCAAGAAAAGCTCAGAGGAACTTGGTAACCAGCTGAAGAATCAAAAACCTAAAGGTGACACTTCTGGAATTGGCTATGAAGTTGGAGAAAGCTCCGGTACTGCAAACACTCAGGATCACAGTAAATCGGTAAGACAACCTAATGCTTTAACTGTAATAAGTATGGGCATAGAGCAAATCAATGTAGATCTATAAATTATCAGAACAACAATGCACCCACCAATGAATGTGGGCATAGAGAAAATCAATGTAGATCTATAAATTATCAAAACAACAATGCACCCACCAGTGAATGCTCAAAATGCAACAATGTTGGTCACAACTTTAAAAATTACAGAATGAATGTGAGATGTTATGTTTGTGGAAGATTTGGACACCTATCTAATCAATGTAGAACACAAAATGGCATAGGTTATGGAAAAGCTATTCAGAAAAATAATGTGACTTGTTATGCATGTAACAAGATTGGGCACATTGCAAAATTCTGTAGAAGCAAAGGATCACCGACAGACCACAAAAGTTCTAACTTGAAAGGAAAAGAAAAAGTTGAAGAGGTTAAGCAAGAATTCTCAAAACAATGGATTAGAAAGTTAGACATAAATAATATTGGGAATACTCCTCCACCAGTAGAACCAATCAATGCTTCACCAGCAGGACAGAGTAGTGCTTCACCGACAAGACAGAGTAGTACTCCACCAGTAGGAAGTTCTTCATCTAATTGAAGAAAATCTTCTTTGAGGGTTTGGCAATAAATGAGACATATGCTATTATTCCCTCGGTTAATAGTAAGAAATTGGAAATTACTTCATTACCGGCAGACAATGTTAAGTGACTACTTAACCGGCATGCATTAAAAGTGGTAGATGGAAAATAGACTCTATAAATTTGTGATTTTAGCTCCATTTCACTTCACCATGATTTCAAACATTCGAAGAGCGCAAAATTTGTAGAGCTAAAGCATTTCAAGCAAAGGGGCAAAGGTATTTCAGCAATCAATCCATCCAAAGGCAGAAAAAGGTATTTATCATCATGGTATCCACCTCTGCACTTGAATATATAGCAAACCCTATTGTAGTCAAGGTTATAAAATGCCCTAGGCCCGTGTTTCAATTAGTTCCCGAAGTAGCAAAGAAAGATGACTCTATAGGTGCTTTTTCTCAAATTCCAAAAGGTGTTGTTTTTGCTAAAGACCCCAGAATTTACATCCATTGCAACATAGAGGAATTAGGAGATGAAGAGATTAAAACCATGTATAAATCTGTCATATGAGATGAATCTAGAAATGTAAAACTAGAACATAAAATTGTTGAAACCCTAGGATTTACAAAGATCCTTAGCATTCGTAAATTTCCCAAGGATGTGATTAGGATAGTCTTAAGCAGGGTTCATGATGAATTTTTCTGGTTAGATGCAATTCATAAAATTACCAAGGAAGCTGTCAAAGTAATGATAGGGTTACCCTCAACCGGTAAAAGGCTAGACAAAACCAAAAAAGTCTCAAATGACCTAGTTACTAAGCTAATTGGTGCTACATTTGATAAAAGGTCCTTAAGAGTCAATGATGTAATCGACACCAATGTAAGGTTTATCAACATGATATTACAGTATAAGGCAACTCATGTAAACAAACATAATTCAGTTTCAAGTTTATGCATTAAGAGTGCTTATGACATGATCACAGATAATGTAAAGATTGATATATGTGAGTGGTTGAAGGATGAGTTAATTGAGAGCCCAGGCAAGATTAAGAAGGATAAGAAAGGAACTTTTAGGTTTGGAAATCTGCTAGTATGCTTGATGCTACATATAACCAAATAGGTTCCCGGTATAGGCTACAAAGAACTTGGATTTGATATACTAGTAGGTAAACAACTAATAGAACTATTCAACAATATGGGAGAAGATAAGGAAATCAACATCCATGATTACTTTCAAGGGCTTAAGGCCAAAATGAAGAAGAGAATCAGATTATCACAAAATATTGTTGACAAATATAAGGATAACATATTCATTGTAATTAAAAAGGATGAGATCTAGATGGAAGCAGTCATCCCTAGAACAATTTGGATGACAAAAATGAGTTATGAGACAGATGACCTTATCATTGAAACATATGCTAAACCACTTCTGGAAGCACCAAATGAACCAAAGGAAGAAGTATTTGGTAGTGCTGAGACCATAAAGAAGCAAATTCAATCTAAGAAGAGAGTGAAAAAGGTTGAAGCAGTTGTAAGAAGAGGTTCTAGACAAGCAAAGGGAGTCAAGGATAATATAATGAAACAAACTGGTATCACAGAGGATGAGTTAGCAGCTCCACAACCTGAAACTCACCTATCACCGGTAGGCACATCTTCAGAGAATGACATGCCTGCAACTTTCAAGAGAGTTGTAAGGAAAAGAGATCCCTCACTGGAAACCACACCCTCACCTAGGAGGACAAGATAGAAACAACAAGCAGTAAGATCTTCGGTTAGGAAGACTACACCGAAGAAGAAACTGACACTTAAGAAGAAGAAGAGGACAAATCAGGACATGGCCCCTCTTGACATACTGTTGAATGAAATTACAGAGGAAGGGAAACTAAAGAATATAGGAAAATTGTATGACACTCTAACTGTAGATGAAAAAGAACAAGTAGAAAACATTGTTATATTGTATATGGACATGTATAAGAAATTTTTGATGGAAGTAGTAGATGACGTACCAGATGAACTATTTAGGAGATTGGAAGCAAGGAGATAAGCAATAGTGGAACTCGACAAGAAAATCAAGATAGAAAAGCTACTTGTTGTGTACCTAGTGAACTCACCTAAAGAAATTGATGATTTAATTGCTCAAGCCAACCGATCAGTATTCTCTACAGCACACTGGCACATTGCATTAATGGTTGGAAGAGTTAATGAGGTGATTGAAGAAACAGAAAATGCATGGGATATATTCCTAGTTGAAAAAGAAAAACAGGAAGAGTACATGAGCCTCAAACCTAAAAAGGTTTATCAGAAGGACAAAAACAAGGGTAAAGGTAAAGTTGGTGGACCACCTAGTATCAAAGTTAAAGACAACTTAACCCCACCTCCTTTGATTACTCCACCGGTAACAACAACAACAACTACAGAAGATCAACCAACAGTTGAAAGTATGGATGTAGAGGATGTCAATCCTAATCCTGAAGTCTTATATATAGTGGATGTTGATACACAAAAGATCAACATTGTGGTAGACAAAGATACACCTAGTAAGATTGAAATGGCTAGTGAGCCACCGGTAGTTGAGCAAACTGATAACACTCAAGAGAAACCAACAGATGATAATAAAGAGCAACAGGTAGAAACTTAGACTGAGCAACAAACAGAGAAACAAGAAGAGCAATAGGCTCCAGAACAGGGACAGGTTCACAAGGAAACAAAGCAACCGACAATAGGAGAAGTACACAAACCATTGCTTAATGAAATGCAAACACAAACAGACCTACCAGAGGTCACAACAAGCTTGGTTACTTCCATCACCAGTGGTATTCAGAATGTTGGTTCCTCATCAGCAGGCTATAAACCAACTAATGTGACTGAAGTACTCTTAGATTCAATTAAGAGGATAATAGATTGCAGCTCACAAGCCTATAAGGTTATAGATGACACCATACCAATTTTGAAGAGGCTAGCTCCTAATTGTAACATAGACAATAAAGATTCTTTAAGTCAAATTGAAATTTTGTCAAAATACATCAATGAAAACATAGTGACAATTGAGCAAGTAAAGGAAAAGGCATTAAAGGATAAAATGGAAATTAAAAAACAAAGATTCTTTGAAGATTAGATAAAGAAGTGTACAAGAGAATTTGACACACATCTACCAGAATTATGTAGTTTACTAAAAGAGTTCAAGATTTTGTATAAAGACACATGCAAGACAAACCTACTAACAACTGATATAGATAAGCACATAAGCAAGGTACAAGATGAAATAAATAAACTTGTAGATAATTTTGTTAACTCACCAGATATACTATCAATTTTTGAACAGAAGTTAACAAATTTTGAGGATGAAATACTTAAGTTGGGAAGAGAAAAGGAGAAAATAGGAAATAAGGCAAAGAGTTTAAGGTTAAGACTGAGTCCAAAATTGGACTATCTAGCATTCATGCGGAAAGAGATATCTGAGGCACTTGTACAGGGATAGAGGACACCGGCAGAGCACATGCATCATCTCACTAATACAGTTGGATAGTGTCAGCTATCATAGATAGTAAAAAGTTTATGGAAAGTATAAACTTAAATTTGGCAGATATATTTCAAATAATGATCACACAAGTACAAGGTTGAGACTACAACTCTACTGACATCTTGACAACCTTTTTTATTGATGCCAAAGGGGGAGTAGTGGTATGAGAAAATCCAATATCACAAGGATCATATGCTCAGGGGGAGCACACACATTTTTGGTAACATTTTTGGATTACAGTTTTGGATACACTTTTGAATTTTCTCATGAGTGTTGCCATCAATGCCAAAGGGGGAGATTGTTGGCATATGCACACTCTAATGAGACATTGAAGGTGATTGAAGGTTTTGTCATTGATGGCAAACTTACAATCCTATGGCTCTAGCAAGGCATTACACCGGCATCAGCAGATCACACTCTACACTGACACTTAGACCACCGGCACCGGCACAGAGAAAGGAAGCATACCAACACAGAGGCCAACATGATTTTTGTTATATTATAATTTGTTTATTATTGTAAAAAATTTGTAAGCTGACTTGATATCATTATATAATTACTTATATATATAATAAGTCATTGTAGGACATTTTGTAAGGAGATGGAAAAATTATTAGGCAGACCTATTATGCAAAATATAGGTTAAGGGGTTTATGTAAAGAACAAAGTAGAAACCAATACTAAATCTGGCATTGAAGATGCTATTGTAAAGTAGTACAAGAAATTGGATTTATATAATCCACATTATAAGTCAGTTAGACTTCCCATTTGAGCAGTGAGCTCTAGGCACTTGGCCTTCCTGCATGTGCAGGCCCCTATTGTAAGTAATATTCTCCTATTGGCCAGTAAGTGAATATTGTGGGTCACAAATCCCATCGAGGTTTTTCCCACACTGGGCTTCCTCATTAAACCATTGTGTTATGGTGTGATTTTCATGTGGTTTCTTTCATTTCTATTTATTGCATTATTTCTTGCATACCGATACACTGTTATAATATGTTCTGCATGGTTTAAGTTGAGAAATTCCAATAACTGGTTAGATACTGATTCACCCCCCCCTCTTAGTATCTGTGGGAATCCTAATAGATATTAGGGACATAATGACCCATGCTAGACCTTGGAATTTGATTATATGGGGAGGGGGTACCACCACCATAAATGTATTCATATGAAGAATAGGGAGGTTGTGAAGCATTCAAAGTTTGTGACCCATGAATGGTGCTTATAGAGGGAAAGATAGTATTGATATAATTGGCAGAATTTTGAAGGGATATGGATGACCTTGTAGGGTTAGAAATGTTTGCAGGGATAGATATTGGAGGCAAGGTGGTTGTAGGTGTTGGTGTTGTGGGTGGAGAATGAAGAATGGGATCAAGAATGAAATTGTTTACGAGGTCACCTTCTGGTGGCTTGTCAAGGATTTGTCTATCAAAACTGGGGGGGCAAACATGCCTCTTGGAAGATAAGTTGAGCCAAAAGACCATTAGGGTCATGTTTGAAAAATCTTTCCATCATGTCTTTGTTATAGGGGTGATCGATGAAGGATTCGACACATGGAGAAAGATAAGGTTGATAAATGAGTTGTTCTTCTTCCTCTTGTTGAGGATCTTGGTTGAAAGGGTCTCTGGTTTTAGGCATATCATTTTTTACTTTGGTGGCCATCTTCACTCTTCGTGAATGAGTCAAGACCATACATGAGTAACCTTAAACATGAAAAAAGACAAAAGAGAACTCTAGAGATGATGTGAATTTGAAAAAAAGGAATGATGAGAGGACTTAGAAAGATTGATTTTGATTTGATTTGGATTGGAATGAAAAATTGATTTGGATAGTCCTTTTCTTGGGACAAGATTGATTCGATTAGGATAATACCTTAACCATTGGATTAGGACTGAGTTAGAGATTGATGATGTGGACCACAAGAAAGGTGACAACCAAGCTAGGTAAAATTTAGACCTTTGGATTAGGATTAATTGATCAAGCCTTCTTCTACTTGAGATGGACTTATGTTCCTAAGCAAAGTAAGGCAAATGGATTAGGGTTTTGATCAACCCTAGATGATTAAGCAAAGGAACATGGGAGAGATTCTTTCCCAAGCATAAAATCCTGTTAATGATTGATTAAGGATAATTTCCAAACTTAACTTTCACAAAATGTGAACCTTAGGATGAGGTTGATTGATGAATTGGATGATCTTGATTGATTAATTAAGGTTGACGATTGATTAGTTGATTGTATTTGATTATGCTAATTCCTTAGATAAGATTGATGAAACAAAATGTGAAAGGAAGGAAGGTTACCTTAGATGGATCAATGACTCAATAAGCGATTGGTGGATTAGGAAAATTGGACAAAGGAATGTGACCACTCCTATTAATGCTTTGGGATAAACATGATCTTTGATGGAAAGCATGGAACCTTAATGACTCCTTATTAAACTCATTTCCATAACCATGCAGTTAGTTGTGGAGTCAATGCAAAGAGGTCCTATATTTCAACAAAAGTTTTTAGTTGATGTATAGAAACTTTCTATGCTTTAGGAGTTTCTTATAACTAGGCTTCTTCTTCTTCTTGACTTGGCGGTATATTGACTTTTTTAGATGCTTGATGGACTTAACTTTATGGTGCATGAATAAAATTGAGTAAAAATTTAATTAGGGTGGAGACACCGAAGTAGGGTGGACACGCTAAAATAGTGGAGGCGGAGATGCTGAACATAAGAATTTGACAGGCAGAGATGTTGAAGGACAAAGTGATTGTGAAAAATAAATTTTTTGATTGGTACAGTCAAATTTAGTCAATTTTAGGGAATTTTTTATTTTTGTCTACTCTTAGAAAGAAAATATCAAACACATAAGATAGATTGGCCAAGGTTTAATTCTTTATGAAAAGTATGAATGTGATTGGGGGCCTAGATTGGCCCAATGATAAAAATGCAAAATGAATATACTTCAAGCATACATCCTAGGCTCAAATAGAAACCATTATATGGGCCTCTTGCACAAGTGATGCCTCAAAGAAGTAGACAAGTAGAGATTTTGGTAGCACTGGTTCCCCCTTGCAATGTACTCACTTGTCAAGCATACCAGATTCTCTTACACCAAAGATCTGAATGTCATATGAGGGATTCATGTCTCATCTTGAGTGGGTATATGAGAGGTACAATCTGCATCCCCTGCAACACTAATGTAGGACTTTGGTCTCACTAACATAAGATTCTTAGTATGAGACTCTCTTTCAAGTTTCCATGTATGCGCTCTCCCTTGGGAGGTGTCCTTCCTATAGAACACGGGTACTAGGGAGGTCGACATAGGTAGGCAATTAGCACCTATCATAAATATTTTCATCCCATGTGTTTTATATAACAACTGAGAGGTGACTCGACTAAGAGCCCATTATCACTTGGTTCATTCTCCCCTCACTAGCCTTATGGGTTTCTCAGGGGGACATACCTTGTACCTATTAAAAAGGAAAATCAAGCATTGCTAACAATTTTCTCATGCACCGAAGATTATGAGAATCAGGGGGAGAGGGTAGTGTGTGTTAGTGGTTTAGGTCTGCTCTACATGAGTGCAAGTGCACAAAAAAAAAACATTGGTTTATTTTGGTCCCACATGAAAAAGGTTATCTAAGATAAGTACAAAGAAAGAAGACTAAACTACTGGAAAAACAATGTCTTTGGCTAATGGGTTGCAAGAAAACAAATTAGCAGTTTATCAAAATGACTTGGACATATGAAGTGAGCATGCAAAACTTAAAATTTGATTAGTAACACAAAAATTCTAGCTACCAAGGCATAGATGTCGAAGTACATGTATAGACGCCAAACATCTGTGCAAACGCTGAATGTTTGCATAGGTATTGAAGTAAAGCCCGAATCTAGATAAAAACCATAAAGTAGGAAAACAAAAATATTAAATTTTTAAATTTTAATTCTGAGTGAGAAAGTTCACCTATGGAGACACCGAATAAAAGCACAAACACTAATTGTCTATGTAGACGTCAAAATAGATATCTGCAAACAAACGTTAACTTGCAAAAATTTGAAAACTCAAATTTGAAGTCTAAGTGGGAAAATTATTTCAGCAAAGACAATGAAATCTAGGCATCGATGCTAGTCATCTGTGCAGATGCCGAAGCACATATATCTAAAAAAGTTAGCCTAATCTACTAAAAATAAAACACAAACAAAATCCTAAAAATTGAAAAAGAAAGATTGTTAAACTAAGTGTTTTTGTGATTTTTTAATTGATTTGAAAGAAAAATAAAACATAAAATAAAAACTAATCAACTCTATGTTCAAGGTGGAGACGTCAATGCATTGAAAAACATAGACACCGATCCAGAAAATAAACAAAATAGAGAGAACAATTTTTTTAAATTAAACAAAGATGTTGAAGGACTAAAGACAAGACATTGAAATAGCAGAGCAGAGACACTAAAATCAAGACATAGATGCCATTCCGCTAGCCTACAATGAAAATGCTTTGCAAATCTAAAAATTTGCTAGTAGCTAGGGATTTAGGTTCCATCGGGTGTGCCAAAATGAAGCAAGGGAAAACAATGCAATGATGTAAAGGTTAGTTTAAATCAAAATAAGTATAAACATTCAAGAAAATACCAAATTAACCTTTATACCTTCACAATGTTACCTCTTGTTCCTCTGATTGGACCTTTGATGAAGTCAAGGATGTGCCTCTTCTCAACTTTATTGGATTGTTCCTAGATGGGTGTGTGGAATTCTCTCCACTACAAAACAAAAATGGGGATAAATTGATGGATGAGTGAATGGATGATTGAAATGGCTAAGTGTGGAAACTAATTTTACTAAAATGGTGATGCTATGGAGATGGTTCTAAGCATAAACTAACAACATAAGATTGCACAAGATTGAGATATATAAATAAGGGGAGGAGACCCCAATTTATAGATTTGAAGAGACCAAAATGGAGGACCAACATTGATTTGGAATGGAGGGTGGAGATGGAAGGAAAGTGATGAGAAGGATTGAGAGGACATGGTGTGGAGACCAAGAGATTTTTCATAAAGGCATTTCTTCTCTCCACACTCCTCAAGGTGCATAGGAAAGAGTCCCCAATGCACATTAGAAGAATAAAAGGAATTTATAATTCCTTGGGAAGGGATAAGGGAATTCAAGATTCCCAAATAGAAGATTGCATGACAATAATAATGAAAAAAAGGAATTTAAAATTCCTTAGGAAGAGAGGGCATGGGGATGTGCAAAGGATTTAAAATCCTTTGACATGACCAAAGTGGTTGCATTCAAGGTTTGGAAGGTGAGAGGAGACAAACCGTTTATGGCAAGGGGTGGACTTGTTCCTAATCATGGTGATTAGAATTGTGCAAATTATTAAGAAGAGAGATTAGGTGGGTTAATTAGAGATTAAAAATCAAGTGGATAAGCTAGGAGGATTTGACATGAGGAGAGAGAATGAGTGGAGGAATTCAAATTGAAGAATAATTATAATTAGGCTTCTAGAAGAATCGATTAGGCTAAGCGAGTATTAGGGAAAGTGATTTGTAGGAATCACTTTAGTTAGGTTAGTGAATTAAATTAATTAACCAAATGGAATTTAGAAGAATTAATGGTTTGATTGACTTTAGAAGAATAGTGAAAATAATTAATTTATTTGATAAATTAATTATTGGACTATAGAGTGACAAAATTAATTAAATTTAACTAATAATTTATTTTTTTATTGGTAAAGTGTATATTTTTTATTTAATTAAAAAGTAAGCATTACAACTTTGGAGATAACAAAACTATCAAAAGAAAAATCCAATAAAACATCCATGTCGCAGCCATCACCACCCTCCCAAAATACTATATGTCAAACCAGTTACCAAGATCCACACATCCACCCCCCAACATAAACTTACAAAAATTACATCTTGCCTGTTAAAAATTTAGGCATTTCGACTTAAAGTTTTCTGAAAATTAAACTATAATTTAACTAAAAAGAAAGCAAGGAAAAAAGGCACCTATGGGTAATGACTCTGGTGTAACTTGTTCATGGTTCCTCCTTCATGCCTCATTGAGCTGAGGTACTTGAATCTCCAGTCACCCAATTATGGTGAGTTTCTCCTCTTTCGACATGTTGTCGGCCCCTTCTACCTCTTGCCTCCTTTCTCTCTACACCTCGTCAACTCGATGAAAACACCCCCCCATCCAATCCATCTTCAGTTTCCTCTCTCACCTATTTGGCTAAATTTGTAAATAGTCTCCTTGTGATCCACCTCTCAGGACTTACAATTTCCACCTCTCTCCCACCGCCCTCATGTCTGATCACATCTTCTATATCCATAATCTGGATGAAGATTGAAATTCCTTCCCAACCTCTCTTTGCATCATCTTTGAATCTCATTTTGACTTCCTCACGACATCGAAGAAACTGAATACATGAATGACGTGCCCTCATCTCTTCATTTTCCTCTGGGATACCTTCTACAAGGTTAAATCTCCATCCTGACACCTCCCACTCCAGCAGAGATTCCAAATTGAGAAGATAGTCCCTTGGAATTAATCTCTGTAGAAATTTCTACACCTCTTCTACTATGTGTCCTAACTCTAAACCCCAAGCCATAATCAATGAGTATATATCTTCTTTGCTTCTGTAGTGGTGGCCAATGACAGCCACATCCTCTCCTAAAACTAGTTGAATTTCTTTAAGAAGCATCGGGTCCTTGACGAGGAACATTTTTTTGAGTTTCTTTGGCAGTACTAGACCATGAAATGCTAACATCATTTTGGAGGATTCCAAAGTGAAGTTAGCTTCTATTTTTGAACTTCTGTGGAATTATGGAGATTTCTAATAAAACTAGAGATGACACTAGTTTCACCAACTAACCTGGTCTATTCATTAGCATTGTGAGTATTGCAAAATTGGCATTTAATGTCTATCTCTCCACCATCACTGCCATTTCAGAGCATGTCACAGTAGCTGCTCATTGACTCACACATGCGTAGGGAAAAAAGCAATCTTTTGATAGAGGATTTGAATATAATGTCGTACCAACTTGTCCTTACGCCTTAACTCCATTTAAAGCTTTCATTTATGACATTTTGCCACCTCACTACCTCTGGCTTGAGTCTGCATGCTTCGTTTGACATCTCATCTACAAGAATGTTTCCCTCTCTTTTCACGTGTGAGATGCAATAATTATTGAACCTCTTCAATTTTTCATTTATTACATTGACATATTTATTTAATTTCTAGCATGGAGTTTGTCCTTTAACTAGGACCTAGACAACAATTTGGGAATCACCCTCTAAATTTAAATTTGACACCTTTAGTTTGGAAGCTAACTCAACTGCCAGAAGAGTCGCTTGAACTTCCGCCTCATAATTAGTGTCGTCTAGCCCCCTTGCATAGGATCTTTTCTTCATCATCACAAACCACACATTCTGCTCCTGAGATCCCTGGATTGCCTTTTGATGCTCCATCAAAATTTATTTTCACCCACCCCTTCTTTGGTTTTGACCATTTAATCTTCTCTCTATTCATACAATCACTAGCAGGATTAACCCTGGGGAACCCATGAATGAGTCAAATTTAATTAATAAATTTTGAGGGAAGTGAGGATAACATAATTAAATTAATTAATTATGTAGAAAGGATAAATTAATTAAATATTTAATTTAATTAATTTCAGGCGTCTATACATGGCTTCTATATACACAAGAGTTCTCTGTCTTATAAATGAAAGTTACCTATAGAGAAGACTATGTTATGGCATTAGAGACTTGGACACATTCAAGAAAAGAGTCTAAAGAACTTGAGATATAAAAACCTTATTGAAGGGTTATGTAATTGTAATCTTGATTTTGATTTCTATGAGCATTATATTTATGGTAAATAAAACTACGTTCATTTTTCCTTGAGTTCTCAAAAATCTTGTAGTGTGTTGCATCTTATTCATTCTAACATGGTTGGTCATGTATATTTTTATTCCATTGAAAAATATGCATATTATATTTTATTTATTGATGATTATAGTGGAAGAACATGACTATATTTTCTAAAGACTAAATATGAAATTTTTAGTCGATTTAAAGAATTAAAAGCAATTGTTGAGTTGTAGACTAGAAAGAAAATAAAATGTTTGAGGTCTAACAATGGCAGTGAATTTTTCTTATGATTTTGATAAATTATGTAAATATTGTGGCATTTTGAGACAAAGGAAAACTCTAAATACTCCACAATAGAGTGGATTTGCAAAATGAGTAAACATGACATTTATAGAGAAGGCTACAAATATGCCTAATAATGCTTGTTTAGAACAAAGCTTTAGAATTGAAGCTATTGCCACTGCTCGCTACATAATTAACAAGTCTCATATATTATATTTTGAAATAGGTGTGGTTAGGTCACAAACTTTCATTGAGACATATTAGAGTTTTTGGTTATGAGGCATATGCACATGTTGTTGGCATTATCAATAGGTTTGTTGATTGTTGGCATTATTGTTGACATTATCAATTGGGGAGATTGTTGAGATTTTCAATAGGATATTGAGAAGGTTGTTGGAGATTAATTGATAAAGGATGATTACTATCTTAATGATATTATTTTGTCATTGATGTCAAGTAATTGATTTTTTGATTCAGTATGATGTTGCCATATCTTGAAGAGTATGATTTGATGAGTATAAAGATGTTGGTAAGTGACGTAGAGAGAATGTGAAAATGAGGGGAGTAATAAGTTATTCAATGGGCAACTATTACCGAGTTAGACAATGATGAGATTATGTTGTTCTGATTGTTTTGATATTCTATATTAGAGTTATGGTTGATACTACTTAGTTTTATCGAACAGAGAGCCAGTTGGTAAACCCTGAGTTTATCAATCACCAAGTGTACTGAGCAGAAGTAACCAAGATAAGAATATCTATCGAGTAAAGTTAAGTATTTACCGAGTGTCAACCGAGCAGCAAAAGAATGCATTAAATGAATGAATACAACATTTAATGAAGGATGCTAATGAGTTAGAGTTTTATTGAAGATTGGAATGTCATGCAAGAAGTTTGCTAAAGATCTATGACAACGAAAAAATCAAGAGGAAGATCTACAGCACATATTGAACCGTAATAACCTAGCACAAATACCAAGGAAGGAATACAAGTTCCAAGGTGAGATAACATGTTTTACAGATTGAAGGATGCAATGTACCTAGTGAAGTTTGAAGATCTAATGGCTAAGATTAATCATGGGAAATGTGATTAAGGAGATTAAGTGGTTAGGTATTGTTTATAAATAAGGAATAGTTGATGAACTAAGGATGCAGGAAAATGTATGCACAGTGATGCTACATAGGTGATAACCGAGCAAAGAAGCTTGAAGATCTTATTGAAGAACAGATTGAGAAGCCCAGCAAGGAGGATAGATAAGTCTTATGACGAGACTATTTTGAGGACATAAGAATCTGCTTTAATATTTCAGATGTGGAGTTGCAGATAGTTTTATTACTGTTATTTATATCTGTAAGTGACAGGAAATCTCTTAACCGAGTGGACCTAACAGTCTTATTTGTAAATCCTAGTAAGGTGACATTCTAGTTGAGTGTTTGAAATCCTTTGACAAGGTCACTTCTAACAAAGTGCAAGATTCTAATAGATCTGAGGGAAATCCCTTAACCGGGTCACATCTAGCAATGTGTATGTAATCTTTAACATGATTTGCTTTTAACCGAGCATACTCTAGAAGAGTATATTTCTTAGTGGGTCTGAAATCCCATAGTGGTTTTTCCCTATTTGGGTTTCCACGTTAAATCTGGTGTTATATGTGTTTTGATGTTTCAAGTCTATCAATTTACAAGTTTGAATTATTTACTATCTTAGTTGCATATCAAGTGAGGGTTACCAAGGTTGAATCTGAGATTAATATTGCATAGTGGGTTTTTATGATTCACCCCCCCCACTCTCATCCTGCTAACATTTGTATTCAGAGCTATTAATAATCGGCATCAGAGCTTTGGACTCTAGAAGAAAACTTTAAAGGAACTTGAGGCAAGATCCGAAGATGTATAAAAGGGATGCACCGAAGTTGAACAAGTCAAGTTTCTCCACATAGCAGAAAAGGATGAAGCTGCACTTATCAGGAATTGGAGAATATGCAACATATTATCTGGAGAATGTTTACACTACACCTAGCACCTACCCTATGACAATGGAAGAAATAAAGGCGAAGCAAGAACATATTCAAGCAATGATTGAAATAACATCAACATTGACCGACTCAGAGTTTAATGATCTAGAAGGTTGTAATGATGCTAAATCTATGTGGGATAAGCTCATATATGTGTATGGTGGTGATGAACATGTTCAAAGAGCAAAAGTAGATAGTCTAAGAGGACAACTAGAATCTATGAGAATGAATGAAGGTGAGAACATAACCCAATACAGTACAAGGTTAAAGGAAACTGTAAATCAAATCAAAGGAGCAGGAGGAACTATTGAAGAAAAGGATGTAACAAGTAAGTTGTTGAGAACACTTCTATAGGCATACGCCATTCGAGTCTCTGCAATCAATGAATTAAGGTCTATACCCAATATGCCAGTCTCTTTGGATGCTACTATCGGTAAGCTACATGCATATGAGTTAAGTAATTCTGATAATAGTGGGTCTTTGGTAAACAAATTTGAATCTACATTCAGTTGTTTTCATCTTGGTGAATCTAACGATTACAATAATAGAATGTATAAGTATTTTGAAGGAGATCACAGTGGAGTAAGTGAGAGATTTCACAAAAACATGGAAGAAGTACACAAACTATATGAGGAAATCAAAAAGCAAGAAGAGTTTGAAGCACTATTGGCTAGAAGGTTACGAGAGGCAAAGGTAAGTATAGAGTGCAGCTACCTTTAAAATTTTTTAATTTTGATAAAATTGGACATATGGCTTCTAACTGTCCTAATTAAGAATCTGGTGAAAAGAAAGAATACCGAGATGATAGACAAAAAGACAACCAATATAGAGGACACCAAGACTTCAGAAGGAGAGATAGAAAGACATGCCTAGTAGTTGATGAGGAGTCCAATGATGATAAATTTGATGAAACTGATATAGAGGAAGTTGTTTATGTGGCTATCAAAGATGGATCAGATGAAGAGAGGTATGAAGAAAAAGCCTTAATGTCACACATAAATAATAATGATTCTTGGATCATAGATAGTGGATGCTCACATCACATGACAGGTGATAAACACAAGTTTGTTAAATTAGAAGATTATGATGGAGACTATGTAAGATTTGGTAACGATGCACCATGTCCGGTAAAAGGTAAAGGATCTATCACACTTCTTGACAATGCTAAATGTGATAATGTATACTGGGTTGAAGGTTTGAAATATAATTTGTTGAGTGTAGCACAGCTAAACAATACAAGATACCGAATAGAATTTCAGAAAGGAATTATCAAAGTTCATGGCAAGCATGGAAAGTTAGCTGCTACAGGAACTCAAACAAGAGGTAATGCATTTCATCTTGACTCAACTTGGAACAATTGTATGTATGCAAAAATAGAAGGTACTTGGTTATGGAATAAAAGGTTTTGTCATGTAAATTTTGATAATCTGATCAAAATAAGTAAGAAGCACCGAGTAAGACATCTACCAAGCTTGGAAAAACCTAAGAACGTTATGTGTCAAGGATGCCAGATGGGTAAGATGACAAGATCAAGCTTTACAAGTAAGTCTTACACTTCTAAAGGAATTTTAGATCTTGTGCACACTGATCTTTGTGGTCCTATGAAAGTTCAAAGCTATTATGGTGATAAATACTTCATATTATTTGTGGATGATTACTCAAGGATTTTGTCAGTTATATTTTTAAAAGAGAAATTAGAACCATTTCAAATTTTAAAATGGTACAAGGCAAGAGTTGAAAATGAAACAGGAAGACAGTTAAGGTGTCTTAGATCTGATAGAGGAGGAGAATTCATTTCAGATAAATTTAATTTATTCTGTAATGATCATGGTATAAAAAGACAAGTGTCTGCCCCGAGAACACCATAGCAAAATAGGATAGTTGAAAGAAGAAACAGATCTATTTTAGATTGTGCTAGAACACTGATGATAGAAAAGAGAGTACCTCAAACATTTTGGAGAGAAGCAATAAGTATTGCAGTTTACACCCTAAATCTAGTACAACTGAAGAAAGGAACTTTGAAGACACTATATGAAATCTGGTATGACAAGAAACCTAATGTAAGTTATTTTAAAATATTTGCAAGCAAATATTATGTTCACAAAGATGATAGAAATGGAAAGTTTGATCAGAAAAGTGAAGAAGGAACATTTCTTGGTTATTCTTGTAGAAGTAAAGCATTTAAATGTCTGATCAAATCATCTAACAAAATAGTGGAAAGTGCAAATGTGAAAATTGATGAGTTTGCAGAAAGAAATGATGAAGGAAATTCCAAAGAACTATAAGATTATAAAGAGTTTGTATATGTACAATCGAGAAATCTAATTAAGAAATCCAATGAAGAAAATGAAGAAAACATCTAGTTACTGAGTGATGAAGAAGATCATACTGAGCCTACTGAACCTATATTAGCAAAATATGTCAGAAGAAATCATGCATCAAGTCAGATTATAGGAGACGAGGATGATCCAGTGATGACAAGGAACAAACTAAGACAAAACACATATCTAATATCTGAGATTGAACTGAGGATAGTGAAAGAAGCATTGAGCAATGAAGATTGGATGAATGCTATGATAGAAGAGATTGATCAAATCAGGAAAAATGAAACATGGACACTGGTCCCAAGACCAGAAAAAAAGAATGTAATTGGTACAAAGTGGATTTTAAGAAATAAGATAAATGAAAAAGGTGAGGTCATTTGAAACAAAGCAAGGCTAGTTTGCAAAGGCTATGCTCAAGAAGAAGGAATAGATTATGGTGAGACTTTTTCACCTGTAGCAAGACTTGAAGGAGTAAGAACATTGTTGGCATATGCTCCTTACAAAAATTTCAAGGTATATCAAATGGATGTCAAATCTGCATTTTTGAATGGGATACTAGAAGAAGAAGTCTATATTGAACAACCTAAAGGATTTGTTGAAAATAATAATAAAGATCAGGTATTTAAGTTGAACAAAGCTTTATATGGT
The DNA here is from genome assembly GCF_030272615.1 of Cryptomeria japonica. Taxonomy (NCBI): domain Eukaryota; kingdom Viridiplantae; phylum Streptophyta; class Pinopsida; order Cupressales; family Cupressaceae; genus Cryptomeria; species Cryptomeria japonica. Next base: position 148,019,855 of record NC_081415.1, read on the forward strand.
CTAAAGCAAGAACCTAGAGCATGGTATGAAAGGTCGCACTCTTACCTAATCAAGATTGGATTTATGAGAACTAATGAGAACAACAACATGTACATTAAGAATGATAAGGACAATGGAATACTGATCTTAGCCATATTTGTTGATGATATTATTTTCTGTGGAAATGATTCTTTATGCAAGGACTTTGGAAATGAAATATGCAAAGAATTTGAGATGTCATTAATCAGTGAAATAAAGTATTTTATAGGTTTACAAATATTGCAAATGAAAAATGGGATTTTCATTACTCAATCCAAGTACATAAAGGAAATCTTGAAGAAATTTGGAATGGAGGATTCTAAACCTGTAAGTACTCCTATGACTACTAACTGTAAACTATCAAATAATGACGAATTTGCATCTGTTGATTAGACACTTTACTGATCTATGATTGGAAAGATGCAATATCTAGTTCATAGAAGGCCTGATATATCACATGTAGCTGGTATAGTTGCAAGATTTTCTGTAGATCCCAGCAATCAAGAGAATTTTTAGATACTTAAGAGGCACTGAAGATTATGGTTTACTATATGAAAAGAGGAATGATTTTGACTTAAAAGTCTACACTAATTTTCATTGGGTAGGAAAAGCACAAGCGGTGGAGCTTTCTTTTTGGGAGAAAGGCTAGTGAGTTGGCTTAGCAAGAAACAAGGATGCATTTCACAGTCAATAGCTAAAGTTGAATATGTCACTGCAGCATTGAATTGCAGAAATATAGCATGGATCAAACAACTATTGGAAGGTATAAATGAGAAAGTTACCAAGATAGTAACTATATTCTGTGATAACAGTAGTGCTATTAACATTTCAAAGAATCCTGTAATGCACTCTAAGACAAAACATATTTCTATCAAGTATCATTATCTAAGAGAAGAAGCTCAGGAAAAGAAAGTTGTTGTGGAATATGTTAGCACAAAGGAACAAATTGTAGACATCTTCACAAAGCCACTGTCAAGTAACACTTTCGAGTATCTCAGAAGCAAGTTAGGGGTCCTACCCATATCTAGTACTCACTGACAGAGTTTGGTGAAATCATCAATTCGATGACTCTATAGAATATTATTTGTGGATTGATGCTAATTTTCACACTTTAGGAGGTTTTCTAAAGTTGTGCAGGGAACAATAAATGAAGACAAGTTTCTCTGACCGAAACTAAGAAATTACTTCACAAGGGAAGAAACCATGAATTAATTTTTTCTTTACTTTTGGCATTGTTTTCAAAGCGGGAGAAGACTTAAAGACTAAATGGAGAAGATAAGGAGAAGACTAATGATAGGGGGAGAAGACTTCAGAAGAAGTTTACAACTCAAAGATAATAGGAGAAGATTCAGTTCAAATCAATTGGAAATAATCAAGTTGGCATTATCCTGATATGTTGGTATTGCCATCAATGCCAAAGGGGGAGATTGTTGGCAATATCAATAGGTTTGTTGATTGTTGGCATTATTGTTGACATTATCAATTGGGGAGATTGTTGAGATTATCAATAGGATATTGAGAACATTGTTGGAGATTAATTGATAAAGGATGATTACTGTCTTAATGATATTATTTTGTCATTGATGTCAAGTAATTGATTTTTTGATTTAGTATGATGTTCCCATATCTTGAAGAGTATGATTTGATGACTATAAAGATGTCGGTAAGTGACATAGAGAGAATGTGAAAATGAGGGGAGTAATAAGTTATTCAATGGGAAACTATTACCGAGTTAGACAATGATGAGATTATGTTGTTTTGATTGTTTTGATATTCTATATTAGAGTTATGGTTGATACTATTTAGTTTTACTGAGCAGAGACCCAGTCGGTAAACCCTGAGTTTATCAATCACCAAGTGTACTAAGCAAAAGTAACCAAGATAAGAATATCTACCAAGTAAAGTTTAGTATTTACCGAGTGTCAACTAAGCAGGAATAGAATGCATTAAATGAATGAATACAACATTTAATGAAGGATGTCGATGAGTTGGAGTTTTATTGAAGATTGGAATGTTGTGCACGAAGTTTGTTAAAGATCTATGGCATTGAAAAATCAAGAGGAAGATCTACAGCACAGATTGAACCACAATAACCTAGCACAAATACCAAGGAAGGAATACAAGATCCAAGGCGAGATAAAATGATTTACAGATCAAAGGTTGAAATGTACCTAGTCAAGTTTGAAGATCTGATGGCTAAGATTAATCATGGGAAATGTGATTAAGGAGATTAAGTGGTTAGGTATTGTTTATAAATAAGGATTAGTTGATGAACTAAGGATGTAGGCAAATGTATGCACAGTGATGCTACATAGGTGATAACTAAGCATGGAAACTTGAAGATCTGATTGAAGAACAGATTGAGAAGCCCAGCAAGGAGGATAGATAAGTCTTATGACAAGACTATTTTGAGCACATAAGAATCTGCTTTAACATTTTAGATGTGAAGTTGTAGACAGTTTTATTACCGTTATTTATTTCTGTAAGTGATAGGAAATCTCTTAACCGAGTGGACCTAACAATCTTATTTTTAAATCCTAGCAAGGTGACATTCTAGTTGAGTGTTTGAAATCCTTTGACAAGGTCACTTCTAACAAAGTGCAAGATTCTAATAGATTTGAGAGAAATCCCTTAACTGGGTCACATCTAGCAATGTCTATGTAATCTTTAACAGGATTTTCTTTTAACCAAGCATAATCTAGAAGAGTATATTTCTTAGTGGGTCCAAAATCCCACAGTGGTTTTTTCCTATTTGGGTTTCCACATTAAATCTGGTTATATATGTGTTTTGATGTTTCAAGTTTATCAGTTTATAAGTTTGAATGATTTACTATCTTAGCTACATATCAAGTGAGGGTTACCAAGGTTGAATCTAAGATTAATATTGCATAGTGAGTTTTTATGATTCACCCACCCCCCCCTCTCATCCTGCTCACATCTATATTAAGAACTATTAACACATGTGCGAAAGAAGAAGCAAACAATGTTGGAGGAAAAAGTTGTAAAATGTATTCATTATGTAAAGTTATGGTATAAAAGAATACAACATTTGGGATCTTATTTTAGAGAAAGTAATGTATATTAGAAATTTTATTTTCAGAGAAACTAAGTGTTCTTGTATTACATTGTAACCAAAACAAACTAAACAAGAAGATATGGTTCATCTTCTCTCTACACCTAAAAAAATTTAATCGATGCCCCTAAATAGACAAGAAGTTGAGGAGAACTCATTAGGCTATAAATATTTAAAAGAGGAGGAAGAACCTCTAACTCAACTAATTTGAAAGTATACAAAGAATAGACAAACACTAATGGCATCCATTAGATTCTTTAGATTCTTGCAATAGGTTGGTTGCTCTAAGGTTGAAGGAGTCGATTATGATAAGATATTTTCTCTTGTTACAAAAATGGCATCCATTAGATTCTTGCATTCTATTGCTGCTACTAATGATCTAGAGGTTGAGAAAATGGATGTTTAAATGACTTTCCTTCATGATGATTTGGAGGAGGATATTTATACGACACAACCAAAGAACTATGTGGTGAACGGTAAAACTAATTTGGTTTGCCAATTGGACAAATATTTGTATTGCCTCAAACAAATTCCTAGTGTTAGCATTTTGATGATGTTATGATTGTCATTGATGGACACACACTTTCTTTATGATGGAAACACACCTATTTAGTATGAGTTATGCTTAACCGGTATTTATTCCAAACAGTATTATGTATTATAGTCTTTAGACTATCAATGTTTTGCAGAAGATGTTTACCGGTCACAAATTGACTGAAGACCTCAAGTAGTATGAAGACCTCAAGCGGTTTGAGGGTCTCAAGCAGTGTAATGCCCGCTAAAATACCCTAGAGAAATATAGCTAAAAACACGCTAATTTAATTTTAGTTTTTTTAAACAATACAACACATAAAATCACTTAAGAAATGCAACAAGCACACAACAACATTTAAGTGTTATAAACATAGAAAAATTCACTCAAGCTATTCAAACAATTATGCAAGCGGAATACAATAAATCATTTCTACTACTCCCTAGGGTATCTCAATGTCATTACTTAATCTACCTACATAAGAAATAAGCATTTACTTTCTTCCAGTTCAATACCTCATAATTTTAATCATTATACACACATAGGTGCAACATAGAAATACCTAACACTCATGATATGTAACCTCCTTAATCTTTCATTTAATATGAGATTTTATCTTTCAATGCACCACTATTTCCTTTTTCACTTAAATTCATTTTATACACCAAGTCCAAATGTTCCTATTATCATTAACCAACCTCTAACTATAAACATCACCATACACATACCAAGATTAATCCCTTACATTGCATTAACATGATTTCCATTTACAATTAACTTCTACATAGTCATTTATAATTCTATGCTCCTAGCATACTTATTACTTCATCATGATTCCAAAAGCACATAATGCAATACTCACAAAGTCTCCTTAAAAATTTAACCCATAGCTCATTTAATAATCATAAAATCTCTTGCACTATATCAATTAACCAACAATGATCTCATTACAAATCAGGTAACTACATGAATTCATCTCAACACAAATTAAAGTACAATATCCTAATTCCATAACAACTAATAGCATCCACCAAATGTAGATATAATTCTTAAACTATAACACATGATACACTATAATCCTCCTTTCCTAAAGACAAGCATTCATTTTACCATCTACTCATACACTTACTAGTAATTTCTATTTATAAGATTAGCAATTCATTCATTAAGAACATCCATACAATATTTTCATAAGGAACATTCAACTACATCCCAAGCATTATATGATTTTCAATCCTACCATTAGATCACTAACTACGAAGTATGATGATATAATTTCAAATTCTTTAATCACAACTCATAAAAATGTCCTTAGATATCTTCCAAAATTATTCAAACTCATTCATCCTATCAAGACATAACATTTCTTCTACTTAAATCATTAGTTAAACACATCATTTCAAATCTAATACCATTATCATAACATTACCCAATTTACTTTTAACATGGCTCATCAAGAATACAAAATACATCATTTCATTTTAAACAACAATACTTATCCACATCTCATGCATCCATTTCATTTAATATAAATATGTTACAATACAACTCAAGGGTCATCATTACAATCACATACCATAACCAAAAGCTATTACAATAACGAGAACAACATAATCATTTCTCATATACATGACTTCTTTTACAATCGTTACATAAGAATTCCATTACATAAATCACATCATCATTTACATTCTTGCTACAATTATTATCCATGAACAATCTGAAGAAGCATCCTCATCCACGCAAGAAGAATCCAAAGACAAGAACATCCCAGTGGTTTAAAAGCACCAACCACCCGACCATGTGGAACCAAAGGAACCACCCCCCATGCTAGGAGATGACACAAGGTCCCAACACACACTCTACATCTAGGATGACACTCAAAACCAAAGAGACTAACCAACAAGGACTCTCAAGCAAGAACTCACATAGAGCCACAAGAATAAACTCCTAGAGGCGTAAAACTCATCAAGACATAAATGCATCCAATAAGCATAATCATAAATCATAAAGGGGGAACACATGTAGGAGTGGAGTGTCATCACATGCCATCCTCATAACATAATAACAAAAGGCACTAGCTTGATGGACATATGGAGTCATCTCAACCTATGAGAGACCAAGGGAGATTAGCTTACCGTCTTCATGGTCTTCTCATGCTTATCCTAAAACATCCTCCCTAGGACATAAGTCATGAGGCTCAAAACTATTCATTATTTTGTTTAAATGAGTTATAATTTTCCCATCCCAATTAATTCATTATCAATGTTATTACCTGTTTACAAATCATGGAAAACTCCAATGTGCCCTGGTGGTCTAGACTTCATGCATCCTTACAAGGAACCTCATGCCAATCTATCTCTCATGACCCTGGTCATCACAAGGAAGCCCACTCCTCCTAACATGGCCCAACAACACATCACAAGAGGCTCTACCAACATAAATACATTAAAATAATACTCAATGTAGTCAATAACTTCCACACATACTCTCACAACATATGCAAGGCTACAACAACATCAATATAACAAAATGAGCCTCTTGGCTAGCAATCAACAAAGGCATATCAAGCCATTAAATTTGTTGTCATTAATGAAAGTAAAACCACAGCAAGGCCAACTCACTTGCTACCCCAAAATAGCAACACTTCCAACTCACCAACCATAGCACATCAATATGGATGAAAGCACAATTCTTTCCCCAATAACATAGGAAGGTAAATATGCTTGAAACCAACAAAATACATCAAATAAAATCATATATAAGACTATAAATCATCAACACCCTCAACAATGCCTCTAGTACAAGAATTAATCCGGAAAGTGCCACACAATCAAGCAACTAGCAAATTAACCTATAGGAAAAAAACTACAAGAAAAACTAGTCCAAGCCTTTAATCCAATTTAAATCCAACCACCAGCAATCTTAAAATTAATCTCAGAAATTCATTCACCAAAGATGCCAACCCCCGTGAATGCACAGGAAGGCCTATTTATCAAAAATTAAAAAAAATTAAAAACAAAAAACAAGCAAAACCATGCTCCAATCAAAATATTTCAAAAATTTTATATTCCATACCTACCTTCCCAAAGTTCAAGAAAATAAAATATATACTCTACCTACCATAAACTTCCAACCAATCAAATCCAAGGGTAGGTAAAATAAATTAAACCATTGACCTCGGGTGAAAATGACTTTTCAATAAAAGAATACAAATTACCCCCTTTCAAATTACTTAATAGGTAAAATAATATTACCCAATAAATAAAATTCACTTCAACATTAAATAAATAATAAACACTTGAAGGCCAATATTAAATCAAAACTCTATGCACGGTATAGACAAACCCAAAAATACAAATATTTCCCACAAACTATAGAATAAAACTTTATAACAAATTTATGCCTTCATATATTTCCTTCCTCACTATACAAATTTTAGATTCATTTCCCCAAGCTCACACATTCAATTTGCAGACACAGAGCATACAAGAAAATTGTAAAATAAAATATAAAAAGGTAGAATAACATCTCCAACCTGCAACCCGTGTTATGGAAGAAGTTGAAGAAGAGATTCCACCAGCCAACCAAATCCAACCCAAGCTCCAGCCAAAATTCAAGAGAGAAGAAAACCAAAACCAAGAAGAAAACTTGCTGGAGAAAATTTTCTAGAAAGGAACCAACTCACGAAAACTTCACGGGAAAGAAAATAAAAAGACAAACATTAACCAAAAACCCTAGCCTCAATCTCAGCCAATCAAAATATTCCAATCTATAATATATTTTACCAACCCCACCATATAATATAATTTTACCTCCCTTTTTAAATTCAACCAATAAGAGAAGAGGGTAGGTAAAGTAAATATAAATCATGCTTTTTACAATTTGGTGGGAATGTTTTATCATTTTATTATTTATACAACCCACTTAATATAAAAGTCAAACTAATAAATAAAACATGAGCCACAATTAAATAAATTAAATGGAGAAATTAAATTAAATAAACCAAAGGCTCATAAATCAATTAATGAACCAAATAAACATTAAAAGAAAAATAAATATTAAACCATAGGCGATTAAATAAATAAATAAGTACCAATAAAGGTCAAATCACAAATAAATATAAAACACATCATAAGCTAAACAATAAATATTAAATAAATATTAAATCATCATTAAATAAATAAACATTTAAATATCAAATAATCAAATAACCAAAAAGAAAAGAATCCAATAAATTAAATTAAACATTAGATAACCAAATAATCAAATCGCTATTAATCAAAATAATTAAAATAAACATCATTAATTACTTAATCTTGCATCAATAATCAAATTGTCAATCTCAAAATAAAAGGAATAATCAACCAATACTAACATACTCACAACATAGAAGAAACCCAGCTTACTAACTATCATGACGACTTGTGCCAAGACACTGACAACTCACAGTGAACAACTTAGACCTAGAGTATGTGAGGGGAAATTGTGCCATCTCCAAACCACATACCATTGGGATTTAAAGACATGCTCAGACCTGTGGAGCCAGGTGGAGTCAATGTCTGGTACTTGCAAATCCTACATCCACAAAGCAACGATATGACATATGTATATATATTATAACAAACAAGGGTTAGAGAATCGCAACGACACATCCCGCTCACAATGAGTGATGTGGAATTGTCTCTATTCCGAAGACAGTCATATAACAATCAAACACACCATAAGATCAACTCATCATAGATAATCATTAAATATGGTTAGCAAATAAAAACATCATCAAGTGCATGATTAGTATAATTCACGATTATAGTAAGGCATGTAAAATTCATCAACAATTATGCTCATCAAATCACATGATCAATATAATCTTTTGATAGTCAATCACACAATAAGCATATAGTGTCTAATAAATCACACGATCATTAATGATAGTATCAACATCCTATAAATCATCTGAAATAGCTTATTCCCAGTAGTGTTTATCATGCATGAATTAAAGGTCAACTCTAGTCAAACAAGTTAAGCTAGGGGTGGACCCTACAAGCAGTATGAAGGAACAAAGCGGTAGTTAACATTTTTCCAGTCTTCATTTTTGACAACTAGTAATCGGTAAATTGTATGAATCGATATTACTCTGTGATGAGTTACCAATCGATATTTTTGTGATGAGTTATCATCCATCGACACTTTGGCAGTGATTTTGTGTCATGTTACCAAATGTGTCTAGATGTACTAAACCTAGGAACTTGTAATCTAATCCTATTGGACCGACATGAAATCAGTTTCCTTTATAAGGACATCATGTCTAGGGTTTGTAAGGATGAGAGATGTATGATGTATGAGAAGGTTATGTGCGATCATTGAAGATAAAGTTTGTTTGAAGAAATAGAGTGTGGAGATATTGAAGACTGAAGTAATTCTAAAATGCATTAACAATGACCTATCAAGGATCTAACCAAGCATACTGTGCTAGTATCTAGATCACTCACTTGTTGATTACTCACATCTTCTGCAAGTCTGAAACCCTTAACCGGGTAGGCCTAGCAAAGCCTCTTTAAATCCTCTAACAAGGTGGTTCACAATTGTGGATCTGAAATCCTCTCACAAGGTAGTCTTTAACAGGACTTATCTCCTAATAGAGATCTAGATTCCTAACAGGATATGTTCTAGTGAAGAACATTGTATGACTTTAACTGGTCTAACCTTAACCGATCTAGTTCCTATTTTGCAGATAGTTACTTGTGAGTTTCTGCTCACTTTGGTTTTTCCCATTTGGGTTTCCACGACAAACATATTGTGTAATGGTGATTGTTCTCTTGTGGGTGAATGCTTTATTTGCTATTTGGTTTGCATTTATCTTAACCAGTTTATTAGTGAATCTGTTGTATCAGTTATCTGCTAAATTGTTTAAGACTTTGTGTTCAGTATTTTTTGGTATACTAATTCACACCCCCCTCTTAGTATTCATCAATTGGTATCAAAGCCAACCTTTCTATAAGTCTAACCACTTTGAAAGAGATATGGGGGAATACACTATAAGGGAACTTGCTCATCATCTCACTCAAACTGAAAGAGGCTATAACAAACTTAAAGTCAAGTATAAAGCCTCTTTGGCCAAGATAAGAGAGCATGCTGAGAAACTGATGGAACTTACTAAAAATAACTCTTTTGATGAAGCAGACATAGATGCCCTAGTTGAAGAAGTTGAAAAACTCAATGAATCTAATGCCAACCTAAGAAGGGAGCTAGAAGGACTGACTATCAGAATGAGTCAGGATCTTGAGAACATGAGGAAAGTTGAAGATATGGTAAAAAACAAAAATCATGAGATCTCCAAGCTGAAACAAGAAATCAGTACCCTTCCTGCTCATCTTCAAGAGAGTAAAGTGGAAAAAGAGGAAATGCAAGGTGAACTAAACATGGCTATTTCTAAGAATGCAACCTTGATGGAATCTAATGCTACTATTTCCAAGGAACTTGTTGAGACAAAAGAGATGCTTGCTAAACTCAACCGGAGTACTGCCAAGTTGGAGCAAAAACTGGAATCGGCGAAGCCTACAAAGGATACCACTGAACTTGGTTTCTCTAGATATGAGGAAGGTGAGACCTCTAGAACAAAACATGAAGCATAAAAGAAGCAACCTACATCCAAGGGTAAAGGTAAGCAAAAGTTTAAACCTATTTGCTTTAACTATCACAAAGAAGGACATACTGCAAATGTGTGTAGAAGCAAGGCCTACAACAATTTTCCTTATTTTCTAAATAATATGCCTAGATCCAATGGATTCAATGGAAATTGTTATGAATGCAACAAGTCTGGGAATAGAGCATTTTAATGCAAGTCAGTTTTGCACAACAATGGGAGATATCCTCAAAGGACTCAAGGAGGTTTCCCGGAACCCTCTATGAATTGGAATCCCAACCGGTATAATACCTATGACCATCTATCATGTGGTTATCAAGAAGAAACAACTAGAGAACAACTTGTTTGATCTATCATGGTAGCAGTCACACTACTACAACATGTAGAAGGAAGAATGGTAGTATGAATAATGGACCATGGAGAACACCTGGAATGATATGCTACCATTGCAACAAACTAGGAAACACTGCCAGAACCTGCAGAATGAGAAAGAACTTATCGAATGATATTCCGATCACTCCAGAAGGAAAGATTGATGTTGAAATTGTTCAAGTGGGAATGAATAAAACTTGGAGAAAGAAATCTAAAGAAGTGTCATAGGATGAACCGGTTTCTACACCTAGTGTGGAAGTCTCTGAACCAGCAAATTGAGCTTAGAAAAGCTTAGGGGGAGCATATTGGTGAAATATTTGAACCCCCAGTTTATATTAGTAAAGACCTTAACCAGTATACATTACCTGTCAATCGACAAAAGATTTTGAAGCGGTAAAAGGCAAAATTAGGGTTTGTATCCTAGTGGTGGAGCATTTATTATGGTAGGTGAAAAATTTGTTTAAAAGGATTTTTGTCATCATTTTCACTTATCTATTTTCGAGCGAAGAATTTTTCAAGTGCAGAGCGACAAGAGCAATTCATCTAAGAGATTCAAAGTGAATTCAAAATCTTGCAGAAGAATTTAGAGATCATTTTCAATCAATTAAGTGAAGAACACCAAGTGGCAATCTAGTGACCGAAGTGGTGTGTTGTGAGCAATATTGCAAATCCCTAAATTTTGAAGTGTGAAGTTATTTCTCAAAAAAAAAATTATCATTTAATCATGGCTTCTGCATCACACTCTAGTTCTAGTGCACCTGTAGAATTAGTGGATTTTATTCAAAAGAAGATGAAATACAATGCCCTATCCCAGATACTCATCGGAGTCATAGTTGAGGAAGATATTTCAAGATATATTGATTGTAAATTAGAAGACCTAGGATCCCTAGTGATCCATTCCTAGCTAGGTCTATTCTATGGGTATGACAAGAAAATCAAACCCAAATATAGAATCCTAGAGAGAAAGAAACTACACAATGTTGTTCATTTTCTTGAAGAGTTCACTGAAGATCACATCCGCATCATCTTGAGAAGAGTACATGGTGACAAAATGTATTTCAAGAGGTTGCATGATATTACACCAGAAGCAATTCATGTAGTCACCAGTTTCTATAACACTGAAGAAGTGCCAGCTCTAAGGAAGATCATTAAAACTGAAATGACAAAGCTCACTAGGTCTTTGAGTGACCAACGGGGAATGAATGTCAACACCATCAAAGATGATTTGGTTAAGTATGCTTGCATGGTGATTGGCTATAGGGTGTTTTATGCCAGCAGAATAAACTCTGTCCCTGCTGCTACGATGAATGTTGCCTATAGAATAATTAAGGAAGATGCATCTTTTAATTTATGTACCTATTTACAGAAATAACTGCTATTGAATCTGAAGTCCATCAAATAGGACAATGCTCTAAGGTTCAGGTTTGGACAACTTTTGGTCAGCCTATATTTCTATTTTCAAGGCTCTTTCTCAGGAGTAGGTGATATTCAATGGTCTATTGACCAACCGGTCACTAAGCAAATCAAGGAAAGTCTCCAAGCGATGGGAACCAAATATCTTGAGATTCTGAATAAATATTTTGATAAATTCAAGCGAAAAATGAGCCAGAGGATAAGGATTTTTAGAGATATTGTAAAGAAATATAAAGATGACATCTACTTTATCATAAAGGTAGATGAATGCATAATGGAAGTGGTAGATCCAAGAAAGGAAGTAGTAGAAACTATTGGGTATGAAGTGATGTATGACATGTTGGATGGGTATGCCTCTACCCTACTTGCCCCACCTCTAGAGGCTGAGAAAAAATGAACCGACACCTACTTGGAGAGGGTAACACCAGTTGAATATCCTACACAAAAAAAGGGCAAGGCAATGCCATCGATATCGGCACCGATTACCTCAACAAGTCCAAAAGTGACCAAGTGGTCACCTACCAAGAAGAAATTGGAAGTTTCTCCCGCTAAAGTATTTGAAAGGAAGTGAAAGACCAAAAACAACTCATCGGAGTCAGAGGATATTGAACCAGAAGTACAGCCTAAGAAGACCACGCAAACAAGAAAGAAAGAAAAATCTACCGATAATACACCTGCAACTTCAACACCGGTAAATATAGACATCTCTTCTTCTAAGCCTTTGACACATTGTCAAAAAACTATTAAGAATATTAAAAGGAAATTACTTGATGATTTGGAGTTTTTTGATGATTTTATTGATAGTGAGAAAGAAGAAGTAGAGCGAGAAATAATTAATTATTTATGTGTTTATGACTGGTCGCCATCTAAAATTAGATCGGTGACACCTGACTCTTTATACAATTCTTTGGACAATAAATGGTGCATTGCCATTGAGAAAGAACAAGAAATAAGGGAGAAAGTCTTTGCACAATACTTTTTCGATGCCTCTAATTCATAATTATTTGAGATAATGGATAAGAACAAAGGTCTCTTCTTCATGAGAAGAAGAAGACTCAGGCTACTGGAAGGTAAAGCATCTGAAGTGGAGAAGGACACCCACTTACATGCTAAAGCTACTGTGAAGATGGACCAAGTGTATGAGGCCAATCCGAAGGCTGAACAAGCACCTGACCTATCCTCGGCCAAACTGGATGAGGTATTTGATGGTGAAGGAGAAAGAGTTACATGATAGGTTGACACTATTGATGTAGAAGCATTGGATGTTGAAGATGTCACTTTGGATACAGTAAAAGAGAAACTGGATAAGGAAAAGGTTGATAAAGAGAAAGCGGAGAAAGAGGAAGAGAAAAAGAAAGAGGAAGACAAGAGGAAACAAGAAGAGGATAAAAAGAAAGAAGAGGAGAAAAGGAAAGATGAAGAGAAAAAGGAAGAGAAGAAGAGAAAACAAGAGGAGAAGAGAAAAGAAAAGGAGAAGAGGAAAGAAGAGGAGAAAAAGAAGGTGGAAGAAAAGAAAAAGCAGGAAGAAGACAAGAAGGAAGAACTAAAGAAGAAACAACAAGAGGAGCACAAGAAGAAAGAAGAAGAAAAGACAAGAGAAACAAAGGAGAAGGAAGCAAAGAAAGCCAAACAAGCAAAGACTCCCAAGTCAACTGGTAGTCAAACCAAACCGCTTGACATCACCAGTCTTATTGATCTCCAATCTACAGATGAATCAGAGCTGCTTCAAAGCATAAATCTTGCACATGAAAGATTGGAAGCATTGAGGAGGAAGAAGGAATAGGATTTCATTCAAACTGCAATTGATACCCTTACTAGTTTGATTCCCAGTACTAACCTCCCCAGTACCGATTCCTCTCTATCTAAACTTAAACTTTTGTGTACCATTGTAGAAGACCAGGTACAATGTCTGGAATAAGTTGTTGAAGCAAATGACAAGAAAAAGCATGATAAGGCACTCAACACTACCTTAGTTAAGAAATTGAATGAGCTTTGGTCTCAACTTCTGAAATAGCAGAAGGATATCAGGGGTACTATGGATGACGGCAAATTACTGTTGAGTAAAATAAGCCAACCCCATCTATTTTGTGATGATGTGCTCACACAAAAAGATAAACCCCAATCAGAGTTGTAGGCATACATAAGTAACTTCAAGATGCCCTATGATTCATTTGCTACATATGGGAAAATGGTTCATCATTATCACCTTCAAACTGCAAGGATAGAATTAGAAATCAGCAACCGGTCAAGAGATTTGTAGGAACTTCAACTGGTCTAATTGCCAAGACTGCAGATTCTTCAGAAGTGCTTTCTCAATCTGGAAGCCTTAATGGAAACTCAAGAGATGAGCACCATTGATGCCATGGAAGAACAGGTATCTCAAATGCAGATTGAAAGTGGGGTTGCTACCTCATTACTTGAGTCATGGGCATTGGCCATGAAAACTCTTATGCAGGATTTTAAATCTATTTTTGATAAGTTTCATTCCTTATTATCATAAACATTTACTCAATTTTTAATGATAATATGAAATAGGGGTTATTCTAAATTACTTTGTCATTGTTGGCAAAGGGGGAGTAGTATTTAAAATTTTGGTGAATGTTACCTTTTCATGTACTTCCATGTTACCACTTTGAGGAGTAGTATACATTGTAATTTCTACAAAAGGGATAGTGTATATGCTTAGGGGGAGTAATTTTGATTATGACATAATTATATTGTAAAAACACTTAGATGTCAAAAAATTTCTAAGTGTTGCCATCAATGCCAAAGGGGGAGATTGTTGGCATTTTGATGATGTTGTGATTGTCATTGATGGACACACACTTTCTTTATGATGGAAACACACATTTTTAGTATGAGTTATGCTCAACCAGTATTTGTTCCAATCGGTATTATGTATTATAGTCTTTATACTATCGATGTTTTGCAAAAGATGTTTACCAGTCACAAATTGACTGAAGACCTCAAGCGGTTCGAGGGTCTCAAGCAGTATGAAGGAACAAAGCAGTAGTTAACATTTTTCTAGTCTTCATTTTTGACAACCGGTAATCGATAAATTGTATGAACCGGTATTACTATGTGATGAGTTATCATCCATGGACACTTTGGTGGTGATTTTATGTCATGTTACCAAATGTATCTAGATGCAATGAACCTAGGAACTTGTAATCTAATCCTATTAGACCGACATGAAATCAGTTTCCTTTATAAGGACATCATGTCTAGGGTTTGTAAGGATGAGAGATGTATGATGTATGAGAAGGTATGTGCGATCATTGAAGATTAAGTCTGTGTAAAGAAACAGAGTGTGGAGATATTGAAGATTGAAATAATGCTGAAATGCATTAACAATGAGCTATCAAGGATCTAACCAAGCATACTATGCTAGTATCTAGATCACTCACTTGTTGATTACTCACATCTTTAGCAAGTCTGAAACCCTTAACCAGGTAGGCCTAGCAAAGCCTCTATAAATCCTCTAAAAAGGTGGTTCAGGACTATGGATCTGAAATCCTCTCACAAGGTAGTCTTTAACAGGACTTATCTCCTAACAGAGATCTAGATTCCTAACAGGATCTATTCTGGTGAAGAACATTGTATGACCTTAACCGGTCTGGTTCCTATTCCACAGATAGTTACTTGTGAGTTTCTTCTCATCATGGTTTTTCCCATTTGGGTTTCCACGTCAAACATCTTGTGTTATGGTGATTTTTCTCTTGTGGGTGAATGCTTTGTTTTCTATTTGGCTTGCATTTATCTTAACCGGTTTATTAGTGAATCTGTTGTACCGGTTATCTGCTAAATTATGTAAGACTTTGTGTTCAGTATTTTTTGGTATACTAATTCACCCCCCTCTTACACCTAAGATGTGGTACAAGAAATTTGATATATATGTGTTGATTTTTCTATTTAAGTTTTTAAAATCAAATCACTATGTTTTTTATAAAATAGATTTTTGCATTATATGTTGTTGATATATTATTTTTCTATAAAGGGAAAGAAATGTTTTAGAACTAAAGTCTCAACTTGCAAGTAAATTTGAAATCAAACATCTTGGTGTAGCTAAACATATTCTTGGGATAAATGTAGAAGAGATAGAGTGAATAGAGAGCTATGGATCTCTAGAGTAAGTATTTTAATTCAGTTTAACATGCAAGATTATAGACTGTTTTGTGTTCCTTTTATAGTTGAAACACATTTATGTGTTTCATATCATCGAAAATCCACATCAGAGATGAAATACATTATTAGAGACCCTTACTAGAGTACAATTGGAATTTTTATGTATGCTATGATCTTTACTAGACCAAACATTTCCCAAACAATGGGAGTTATTTTCCAATATATGTCTAATCTTAGTAGAGCTCATTGGGATGTAGTTAAAAGAGTTTTCAAATATTTTTAGGATATCTCAAAGTATTTCTTGTGTTATCATGATAATTTTGTATCAGATAAGTTTTCCCTTGATATTCATGGTTATGTGGATTGAGATTGGGCAGGTGATGTTGATAGTAGATGATCCACTAGTGCTTATATTCTTACTTTATTTGGTTGTGCAATCCATTTCATGAATAAGTAATAGACCATGATTTATTTGTACACTGTTGAAGATGAGTATATATGACAACTACTCATGCTTATAAAGAAGTCATTTGGCTTAAGATATTATTTTCAAATATCAAAATAAAATAAGATATAGTTGATAGTATATTATGATAATTAGAATGCAATTAGCCTACCTAAAAACCTAACATTTAATACCAATACTAGACAAATTTATGTACAATATCATTGTTTTAGATATATGGTCGAAGATGGAAGTGTGAAGCTGGTTAAGGTAGATACTGTGATGAATATTGCATATTTTTAACTAATGTTGTTAGTACAAAAAAAATTAGTTGGTGCTCAGAGTCTATGGGTCATTTAAAAAAGAAAATAAATTAGATTCTATGTGGTTAAAATGTGGGGGATGCATGCATCTGCAAGAAAACACAAATCACACACACATGATAGATTACATTAGTGAAATCAAGAGATTGAAAATGCAAACCAATCTAATTGCTAAGCCCATCCCATGCTCCTCTATCTATAAGATTCAAGGTGGCTCTCACTTGGAAGAGAAATTGATCCTAAAGATGACAACCTAGAGAGCAAGTTATGAAAGATGATTCTAGGATCAAAATGACTACAACTAAGATCCTAGCTAAGATGAGATGGTGGATGAAGATGCAAGATGAAAGATATGAAATGAGTTCTAAATTGAAAGATTAAGTAAATTAATTATGCTAATATGAGGATGAGATATGAGAATGCTATGAAAAATTATATGAATTAAGCTATCAAGATATTCTAAACATGTAAAAACTAAGTTGTATTGCAATTAAAATGGCCTAAATACTTATTGATGGGGATTGAGTTGCTTGATAAACTGCACAACACAATTAGACTATAGATTGGATGCAATAGAAGTAAATGGATAAAAAATTGGATCTTGAGAATGAGGAAATGGTCTCTATTTATAGAGAAATGGATGGTTGAGATTGGGCAATCTCAACGAGGGATAGGATTGAAAGTTATCAATCCATGTTAGGGATTCAATCCAATCCCAAGTTGACAAATGTCATCTTGAGAGGGCTTGAGAGA
Source organism: Cryptomeria japonica (assembly GCF_030272615.1). Lineage (NCBI taxonomy): Eukaryota > Viridiplantae > Streptophyta > Pinopsida > Cupressales > Cupressaceae > Cryptomeria > Cryptomeria japonica. Next base: position 148,037,555 of record NC_081415.1, read on the forward strand.
TGATAAGAAAGGATTAGATGCTAATTGTGTTTGCCATTTAGTGGAATTGATTATGTGTTGCATTAATGTTTTGTCATTGATGCCAACACTAGTTGTTTAGATGCTTTATCGACACCCTTTTGGTCCCAGTAGGTTGAGTAGTTTCGAGTTGACTTGGATCTGACATGATCTGTTAGGCTCCAATATAGTTTGGTGATGAAATTGTCTTGTTCATGATACTCATGCTCATACTTGGACAGGTTGTTTTGGTCTGGTGATCGGATGCTATCATGCTTGCTTAGAAGCTTGGTTTCTGGTTCAGGTGAGGGTTTCATCGGCAGAGCTTTTGGTGGAGATATTTGATGAATTGCATAAGTGGCATTGGTGCAGCTTCTGGTGAATTTTTAGGATGATGTTGATGATCATGTTTGAGACTTGGTGGATAGAGATCATTACTGTAGCATCTGGACCTATACTAGGTCCTGGTTGATCTAGGTTATGGATCGGTATTAATGTAATGTGTGGATAGGACCTATTGATGTATTTATGAGATGTAAGATGTGTTGATATTATTTGTTTGGCCTAAGGCCGACATGGTTTGTAATTATCTAATGGGTTTATTGTCTGGTAGCTGACCTGATTGTTTATGGTCGAGAGTTTATATATATAGATGTAAGATCTCATTGAAGATCATCATAGCTATTGTTAGAGGCTATGGTCAAGGAATGCAATGTGTGAATAATGTAATATCATTCAAGCAGAGGAGTTGGTTGATCATTGAAGATCAAATTGGGTTTATGTAAGAGGATTTAGTCCTCCAGCTTAATTGGAACTATACTTAGGCATAGGAGATGCTATCTTTTGTAGTTCATCACTTCTCTAGATTGTAGTCTAGATTTCTATGTAGTCAGTGAGCCTCCTTTTCTGATGAGCAGTGTGCTCTAGGTTGTTGGCCTTCCTACAAGTGTAGTCCCCTAAATTGTAATTTGCATACTTACTGCAAAAGTATTATCTGGCTATGGGAAGGCTTCCCACCATGGTTTTTCCCTTTACCGAGTTTTCCACCTATAAATCTTGGTGTTATGTTGATGGTATTTATTCTATGATTATTTTTTATGCATAATTGGTTTATCTTATATTCTGGTATTAATGTTTTTGGTTTCGAAATGAAAGTTTAAATTGATAATTGTTTCAGTAATCTAGGACAACTGATTCACCATCCCCCTCTTAGTTGTCTTCCAGTTATTTGAATTGTCTAACAATTGGAATTAGAACTTTGGTCCTCTCTACAAAAAGCTTACCCACTTGAGAAAGATCCTATGGAGACTAATAGTTCAATTTCATCCAGTTCTTCTCGAGCTATCTTTTGGAAGTGATATTCTAAGGCTTGATGGAACAAATTACACATTGTGGAAGATTCAAATGGAGACTCATCTGAGATATCTTGGCAAGGAGATTTGGGAGATCACACAGAATGGTGTCACACCTTATAATCTAAGATCTGGAAATCCTCCTCTGAAAAACCTAGACAAGGAGCTTGAGAATGATTGTAGAGCAAGAGAAGCCCTCTTGTGTGCAATTTTCAATGAGCAAATAATGGGATTAACTGAAAAATAATCTAGAAAGGCTATATGGGATAAGTTGGAGACTCTTAATGAAGGTGACCCTACAGTGAAGATTGCTAAACTTGATGGTTACCGGGTGAGGTATGAAAACCTAAAGATGGAAGAATATGAAAGGATTATTGCATTCATGGAAAGGGTAAATGGGGTTGTTATGGGAATTCAATGTTGTGGTGGAACTCTAAATGAATATGAAATTGATTCTAAAGTCCTAAGAGCCCTACCACTGGCTTACAAAATGAAGGTTACTGCTATTAATGAGTTGAGAACATTGGCTAATACAACTGTCAATAGAGATACCTTGGTTGGGAAACTATATTCTTTTGAACTTGAAGAATTTGGACCCTCTAGAGGTGTGAAAACTGAACCTTCTTTTCATGCATCTACATATACAACCGGTAAGCAAGACTGGAAAGCTTTATATGCAAAGGAATTAGAAGATATGAAGAAAGAAGATGATGAGTTTTAGCAACATGAAGCAATATTTGCTAGAAGAGTACTTAAAGGACTGGTAGGAGGTAAATATGAAGGATAAGCACCTTTTAAATGTTTTGCATGTAATAAGATTGGTCATTTTACATCTCTGTCTTAAAAGAAATTGAAGATTTGAAGAAAAAGTTAGAAGATCATTTAAGCCTAACCCTGGATATCAAAACAAGTATAAATTCAACAAAAATAGAGACAAATCATGCTACATAGTGAATGATGAATGCATTACTGATTCTGATGATGAACCGATAGAAGACTCTATTAGTGGATCTGACAATGGGAAGGAATGGGTGTTCCTAGCTATCAAGGAAGATGATCCGACACTGGAAGAGAAGACACTTGTTGCTAAAATTGAAGACAAGGTTGAATGGGTAATTGACAATGGTTGTTCACATAATATGACTGGAGATAAATGGAAGTTTCTATCTTTGCAAGAATTTGATAGCGATATAGTTAGATTTGGAGATGAAAAAGCATGTATGATAAAAGGAAAAGGAACTATATCATTGGATAGTAAGAACAATACTAACAATATTTATTATGTTGAAGGTTTGAGGCATAATCTTTTGAGTGTAGGACAATTGGTAGATAAGGGATTTCAATTATAGTTCAAGGATGGAAAATGCAAAATCATTAACAAATCTTGCTTGGAGATTGGAACTAGTACATAGACAAAAGTTAATATATTTCATTTGAACTTTGGTGAGAAGACATGTTTGATTACGCAGATTGATTAGAGTTGGCTATGGCATAAAAGACTATGTCATGTGAATTTTGATTGCATCGTGAAGATTAATTCAACTAAGGTAGTTAGGGATATACCTAAGATTATGAAGCCCTATAATCTGGTATGTAAAGATTGTGAAATGGGTAAATAGGTCAAAACCTCTTTTAACAGTATAAAAGATAAATCAAATAATGTTCTTGATCTTATTCATATTGATTTGTGAGGCCCTACTAGAGTTACAAAATTTCAAGGTGATAGATATTTCATGCTAATCATTGATGATTATTCTAAAATGACATGGGTTACTTTTCTTTAAGAAAAATCTGAAGCATTTGAAAAGTTTAAAATTTTTAAGGCTAAAGTGGAAACTAAGACATGATTGAATATTAAATGTTTGAGATCAGATCATGGTGGAGAATTCATATCTAGGTAGTTTAACAACTTTTGTGACAAGCATGGTATAAGAAGACAATTTTTCGCTCCCCACACACCTCAACAAAATGGAGTTGTGGAAAGGAAGAACAAAACTACCTTGGATGTTGTTAGAACAATGATGATGGAAGCTAGTCTACCTCATATCTACTGTAGAGAAGCAATGAGTATGGAAGTTTATACATTCAACAGAGTATATATCAAAGAAGAAACCTTATGAATTATGGTTTGGCAATACCCCTATAGTCAAGTATTTCAGAATTTTTGGTAGTAAATGTTATATCAAGAGAGATGATATCATTGGGAAATTTGATCCTATATGTGATGAAGGCATATTTCTTGGTTATTCTAATGAAAGAAAGGCATATATATTTTATAACAAGAGATTGTAGAGAATTGTGGAGAGTGCTAATGTCAAAGTAGATGAGCTGAACATAAGTCAAATCAAAGTTTATGAGAAGGAACTGGTAGTGGAAATCATTGTATCTAAACTGGTAGCACCTTTACAAAATTAGAGAGTTGAACCAGTTACTTTGGCAGTATAAGATAATTCTATAATAACTGATGAATAGGGAAGAGGAACAGAAAGTCAGAGGATTCCTAGGTATGTAAGATTGAATCATTCAGGAGATCAAATCATTGGGGATAATAGAAATGGAGTGATGACAAGAAGAATACTAGCAACTAATTAGGTATGTTTAATCTCACAAGTTGAACTAGTATCATTAATTGAGGCATGTAAAGATGCATATTGGTTGAAAGCTATGGAAGAAGAATTAGATCAGATTGAAAAAAATAACACATGGACCTTGGTTGCTCGGCCTAAAAATAAAAATGTTATTTGAACTAAATGGGTCTTTAGGAATAAATTGAATGAGGATCGTCAAGTTATAAGGAATAAGGCTATATTGGTTTGTAAAGGACATTCTCAGAAGGAAGGAATTGATTATGGAGAGACTTTTGTACCTGTAGCTAGGATTGAAATTGTAAGATTATTTCTTGCCTATGTTGCTTATAAAAACTACAAGGTTTATTAGATGGATGTTAAATATGCATTTTTTATTGGGGATCTTGATGAGGAAGTTTATATTGAGCAACCTGATGGTTTTTCACTATCATATGATACAAATATGGTTTGCAGGTTAAGGAAATCTTTATATGGATTGAAACAAGCACCTAGAGCTTGGTATTCAAGGTTGGCTAAATATCTTTTGAAGTTTGGTTTTACTAAGGGCAGTGTTGACAATAATTTATATTAAAAATTCAGTGATGATGATATACTGATTAGTGAAGTATTTATTGATGACATTATTTTTGGAGGTGAAGATAAGTTATGCATAAAAATTTCTAAGAAATGGAGAAAGAATTTGAGATGTCTATGATTGGTGAGATGAAATTTTTCTTAGGTTTACAGATTACACATACTAACAAAGGTATTTTCATCTGCCAAACTAAATATGCTAAGGAATTGTTAAAGAAATTTGGTATGGGAGATTCTAAACCGGTAAGTACTCCTATGGTTACAAGTTAGAAATTGACAAGAAAAGATGTTTCAGCACTGGTAAATCCTACAAGATACAAATCTATGATTAGAGGTCTTCTTTATTTAACTCAGACTAGGCCTGACATTATGAATGTTGTTTGTATTGTTTCAAGATTTCACAGTGATCCTAGACAAAATCATGAGACTACGGTGAAAAGGATTTTTAGATACTTGCAAGGTACATCAGAATATGGCTTGTGGTACCCTAAGGATGATAACTTTAATTTATGTGCATATACAGATGCTAATTGGGTTGGAGATGTTGATGAATGAAAAATCACTTTCGGTGGAGATTTCTTTCTTGGAAAGAAGTTGGTTTCATGGATCAATAAGAAATACTCATGTACTTTTTTATGTACTGCTGAAGCTGAGTATGTTGTTGTTGCTACTAAGTGTACATAAATTTTATGGATGAAGAAAATATTGAAGGATATAAAAGTGGATTGTGATACACCGATAGTTATTCACTGTGATAACTCTGCTACTATTGATATATCAAAGAATCTAATATTTCATTCCAAAAAAAAGCGCATATCTATCAAGTATAACTTTTTGAAGAAGAAGGTAGAAGCAAATGAAGTTAGAGTGGTTTATGTGAACACTAAAGAGCTGATTGCAGATATTTTCACTAAACCTTTCCCCAAGGAACCACTTGAATACCTAAGAGACAGATTGGGAGTTTCTACCCCTCTGGTAGAGACTTGATTGATGCAGTTTGGCATTAGTCCAACATACATTATCAAAGATACTATTCATTCTGATACTGATGTGGGATGCTACTGCTTAGAGGGAGTAGCTAACTTTGTGATTTAGTGGTTTGTGTTTTTGCTTTGATATTTCTATCAGATTTCTAGCATTGATGTCAAAGGGGGAGTCATATTGATTTGAAAAAGAAAAAGAAAGAGAAAAATTAAATGTAAGGGGGAGTGATATTGTTGTTGTTTAGATCTTTACAAAGATATTATTCATAGGGAATATATTGATATTCAAAGCTGTATGTGGAAGATTGTTGGCTCTCTTCCATTGGGGGAGACTTGTTTGACATTTCTTGGTACTTAGATGTTTTTCACATCTAGTGTTTCCATCAATGCCAAAGGGGGAGATTATTGGCCATTTTGTGGAATTGATTATGTGTTGCATTGATGTTTTGTCATTGATGTCAACACTAGCTATTTGGATGCTGGTCTAGGTAGGTTGAGTAGTTTTGGGCTAAATTGGATCTGACATGATCCGATAGGCTCTGATATAGTTTGGTGATGAAATTGTCTTGTTCATGATACTCATTCTTATACTTGGACGGTTGGTTTTTCTCTGGTGACTTGATGCTATCCTTCTTGCTTAGAAGCTTGGTTTCTAGTTGTGGTGAGGGTTTCATTAGTAGATCTTTTGGTGATCTTTGATGAATTGCATAAGTGGTGTTGGTACAGCTTCTGGTGAAGTTTCAGGATGTTGTTGATGATCATGTTCAAGAATTGGCGGATGAAGATCATTACTGTAGCATGTGGACCTATAATAGGTCCTGGTTGATCTTGGTTATGGACTGATATTAATGAAACATGTGGACGTAACCTATTGATGTATTTTCAAGATTTCTTATGTGTTGATATTATTTTTTATATATAGATGTAAGATCTCATTGTAGATCATCATCGTTATTGTTAGAGGTCATGGTCAAGGAATGTAATGTACGAATAATGTAATATCATTCAAGCAAAGGAATTGGTCAATCATTGAAGATCGAATTGGGTTTATGTAAGAGGATTTAGTCCTTTGGTATTGAGCTTAACTATAACTATACTCAAGCATAGGAGATGCCATCTTTTGCAATTCATCACTTCTCCAGATTGTAGTCTGGATTTCTATGTAGTCAGTGAGTCTCCTTTTTTGATGAGAAGTGTTCTCTAGGTTGTTGGCCTTCCTGCAAGTGCAGACCCCTCAATTGTAATTCACATACTTACTATAGAAGTATTATCTACCTGTGGGTAGGCTTCCGACCATGGTTTTTCCTTTTACCAAGTTTTTCACATATAAATATTGGTATTATGTGGATGGTATTTATTTTGTGATTACTGTTTTATGCTTAATTAGTTTATTAGCTATTCCTGTATTAATGTTTTCAGTTCTGATATTTAAGTTTAAATTGCTAATGGTTTCAGTAATCCGAGACAACTGATTCACCTCCCCACCCTCTTAGTTGTCTTCTGGTTATTTGAACTGTCTAACAAATTGAGCATTAGTGAAGGCTTCAAGGGGTGACATCATTGGATAATGCTTTTATCCAAGGAAGTAGGTTGTTGTCCAAGAGGTAAATTCTTGTGCAAGGATAAAAGATAGTCAAGTGGAAAACCATCATAGGTTAGGGGCATGGGCTTGTAAGAGGCATTAAATGCCTTTTGAGGACTTTGGAGGCTAACTTGCTTCAAGAGGAAAACCACTAGTGGTCTAAGGGACAAATTTGTAAGAGCCTTACAAATTTGGGGGTATTCAACAAGTTATATTGTTGAAAGGAGAAGATATTCAATGCATTTTGAAGACTTTATCCAAAATTGGGGAAGTGAATCCCCAAATTTAGGGATTGGACATGATGAGGAGAATTAGGCTAATTAATGGAGGATTAGAGGGATTCTAGAAGAAATTAGGAGGGCAAGTGGGAAATATAGGATTTAGGAAGTGGGTGAGGGAAAATAGTGTTAGATACTTGGTTAGTCCCAAAGACACTGAGAGGGGGGGAGGGTGAATCAGTGTCTGACCAATAGATGAAAGATTTAAACTTATTTGTAACTTTACAACTGAAATTAATGTACCAGTAAGAAAATAATAATGTAGTAAATAGAAACAAAAGAATCAACATCAATGCACACAATAACATAGATATTTTGGCAAGGAAACCCGGTAAGGGAAAAAAACTCGGTGGGATTTGTGACCCATAATATTTACTCACTGGCCAATATGAATAAATATTACTCAGTACAATAGGGGCCTTCACATGCAGGAAGGTCAACTGCCTAGAGCTCACTACTTAACAACAAAATGGAGTCTCACTGACTACACAACTGGATGGTTAAATCCAATAATAATGTACTGCTTCAAAATAGCATCTACAATGCTGGATTCAGTATGGGTTTAAGCTTTGTCTGATACCACTGCCAAAAACCTTGCCGATATGCAGTCAAATGATCCTTCTTATACAAAATAGTCTTCATTCTGCTCTGCTTCTTATTCTCTCTAGAATAAACACATCAAAATGAAGAAACAACTATTCGGTATCATAACCTATGTCATATACCTCTTACATACACACATTCACATACTTCCTTACTTTTCAAATGACTTAGAAGATCTCATACATATATGAGTCTTTACAATACAACATATCAGCCATATAATTACAATTTACATTACAATTCATATAAACAATATTATTTCCAAGTCGGCTTTGGATAATGGTATAATATATTTTCAGTGTAAACTGGATGCGGGTGTGAATAAACTGTGTTGTAACTATCGGTGTTGGTAGGTGAAGTATATTTCTAGTTGAGCCTGTCGAACTTTGTTGCCATCAATGACAACATCCACCATTCTTATGTGAGTGTATAATGCCAACATTGTCCCCCTTTGGCATTGGTGGCAACACTCATGAGAAAAATCCAAAATTGAAATCCAAAACTGAAAGTGCTCCCCCTGAGAAAATGATCTCCTTTTGTTTACTTTACACCATGCCTTTCTCTGTATATTTTTCTCATTATACCACTCCCCCTTTGACATCAATTACAAAGGATGTCAAAAGATTCAAAAATTTAAAAATTACCTAGAACCTTGAAGTTGATTATGTACAATCTAAAAAATGTCTGCCAAAACTAAGTTAAGACCCTATAGGAATTTTGTACTATCTAAAATTATTGTCTCTATCTGCTTGATCATCCCGGTAAAATAATGCATTTGTTTCTTTGGTGATCTATCTCCTTGAATTGTTACCTTGGATAGTTCATTCCGGTGTGTTAATAAATTGTCCAATCTTGGACCAAGTTTAGTCTTCAACTCCTAAGTTTTCATCTTCAATCTTGCCTTCTCTCTTTCCGAAATTTCAATTTTCTCTTCATGAATAACCATCTCTTGATCCAAAAATAATGTTAGTTCCGAAGAACCAATCTTGTTATCTAAAATTTCAACAATCTCTTTCTGAGTTTTCCTTATTTGTTCATCAATGTCTTATGTTAAATGATGAGGTTTGTAGGTTTCCTAGTACAATTCCTTATATTCCAAAATAGTGGAATTCAATGCCGATAGAAATGAATCAATTTGTTTTGTACAATCCTTTGTTGTTTTATCAAAGAATTCTTCATTTTCCTTATTAACTCTTTCCTGAATAGTCTCCTCATTTATTTTATCTATAGTCTGAATGTTAGAAGAAATGAATTTGGACAATGTGTCCAATTTACCTATTAAGCCAACAATGTGATCTAACTTGCACGCCAGTGCAATAAATTGCAAAATCAGTAGAGATTCATCAATAGACTTAAACACTAAGGCATTGCATTCAGTAATCTTCTTTATTAAATCCAAAAGTACATCAGTGACAGTTGTTGGTCTGAAATCCACAGTAGAAGTACTAGGAGAAGTGCTAGGTTCTACATTAAATTTCTTCTCTTTTCCAGATACATGTTCAACTATCTTAACCACTTCCTCATTCCACTCTTATCCTCTGTTGGTTTAGATTATGTCTGTTCTTATTCATTTTCTGCCGGTATCTCAATATTCAGCTTAGTGTCAACTGTGATAGATTCTGATTTCTTTTCCTCAGCAATTTCCTTATCCATTACAATGTTGATGTCCTGGGTGCAACATTCATTGTAAAAAGAATGTTTGACTCTGGCTCATCATCATTTGCTTGTATTTCCTCTGACTTCTCTTCAAGCTTATTTTGCATTTTTGTCAATACCTCTACCACTGCTGGTGGGGTGTCCTATGCTGGTGGAGGTAAGTTATCTTTAATTGTGAGGTCAGGAACATTGTCAACCTTACTCTTCCCTTTATCTCCTTTCAGATATACCTTAGTAAAGGATTTATCAACTTTCTATCTCTGTTTCTCTTCTCTTTTCTCTTTCTCTACAAAGTAAATGTCCCATTTATCTAATGTTTCATCTGCAATCTCTTTTATTTTGTCAACCATGTGGCTTACTTGTCGGTGACCACTTGCAAAAATAGTCATGTTAGCTTCAGATATCAAATAATTAATTTCTTGTTTACATTTAACTAGATGCACAGCTAACAGTTCCTCAACCTTCAATTTCTTATCTAATTCCATAATACACATTCTTTTGGCTTCAAGTCTCAGATATAAATCATTTGGGAGAACATCTATAACTTTAATAAGAACCTTCTTATATATATCTAGATACAAAATTATACCCTCTTCAATTGTTTCCTTATCTGAATCAATGAAAGAATGATAAAACTTACTAACATTACCAAGATTGCCATCCTGGGTTATTTCATTTACTATCTCTTCCGGTGAAAGAGTATCAAATACCTTTTGTTTCGGTTTCTTCTATGTGATATTCTTTGGACCAGTAGGTTCTCTTTGAGCCTATTGTTTATTTCTAAGAGTCCTTGCTTTCTTAGGCAATGGAACAGGTGTCGGTGAGGGTTTTCTTTTCTTCCTATCCGCCCTTTTGAATTCTGCAGCTTTATCTCTATCAGAGTCGGATAAGGTAGCCATAGGAGAAATATGTGCTACTAGTTGTTGTTCTGATTTTCTTTTTTTGCAGTAACACCACTCATCTGATCTACTTTTAGCAAACCCTTTGTGATATCTTCAACAAACTTTGAAGCATATTTTATTATTTTTTCTCTTTTCTTCTTCTACTTCTACATATCAACAACTTTTTCAATAGTCTCAACATTTCCAAAGATCTTCTTAGTGGGTTCCGATGGAGTATCTAAAAGTATCTTTGCATAAGATTCCAGAATGTGTGAATCCACTTCATAACCCATCTCAATTACCTAGATAGTTCTAGGTGTAACTACCTCCATCCATACTTCATCTCTCTTAATTACAAAACATATTTGTTTGTCATATTTGTAAACAATGCTTTGAGGGATTCTTTCCCTTAGCCTCATTTTTGTTTGAATGTCTTTGAATTATTCCTTTACCTGCTTGTTACCATCTGAACCCATACTAGTAATTGCCTCCTTAATCTGTTTTCCAATAGAAATATCATAGGCAAATTCTTTGTGGCCTATACCAGGAATATCCTTTGAGAAATATAGCATTAAGCATACAATTAAATTGTGAAATTAGAAAGTTCCCTTTTTGTCACCTTGATCTTATCCAATTTTTCTAACAATTCATCTTTCAACCATTCACAAATGTCAATTTTAGCATGGTTCATTATCATCTCATAAGCACTATGAATGCATAGTCTAGAAACATAATTCAGCCTATTAGTATGTGCAACCTTATATCCAATAACCATACTTGCATATTTGACATTATTATCAGTTATATCGTTAACCCTAAGTGATCTATTATCAAATGTTGCACTGGTTAAGTTCATAACCTCTTTGTTTGTGATTTTCATTTTCTTTTCAGGCCTAGTGTCAGTAGAAGGTAAACCTGTAACAACCCTAATTGATTCCTTCATGATTTTGAAAACTAAGTCTAGCGATAAAAGTTCACTATGAACTCTGCTAAGAACATAACAAACAATCTCTTCTAAAAATTTAGGCATGTGAAGGATGTCTACGAACCCTAAATCTTTCACAATCTTATGATCTAGTTTGACTACACCTTCTTTGTTTGTAATGGCATTCAAAAACATGTTCTTAATATCCTCAGACCCTAGATCTTCAATATTACAACATATGTATACCCTAGGGTCTTTTGCAAATGCAACTCCCTTCGGGATTTTTAAAAATGCACCAATAGAATCATCCATCTTAGCTATCTTAGGGAATATCTTAAAGATTGGTCTAGGATGCTTTATATTTTCCACGACATTAGGGTTTGCAATGAATTTAGGAATAGAAGATGAAGAATCCATTTTGTAAAATAAATACCTTTTAAGTGAAAACCCTGGATGCTCTGAAAAACCTTTGTTGCTTTGCTTCTTGAATGTTGGTGCTCAACTTCTGCGCTCTTCGAATACTTGAATGCTTGGTGAGTCAAAATGAGAAATTTAAGTGCCTTATAACCAAAAGTTAACCTACAACCAAATTAAATGCTTCGTCGATTAAGTGAATTTCCATGTAACTCAACATGTGGGCCGATAAAGAAGAATTATGACTTCATACCACCATCAGAGGGTAAAATACATGATCTTCAATTAGTTGCCTTATGTGTAAGGATTATTCCCTAGTTAGATGAAGAATCTCTTGTTGGTGTAGGATTGCTCTATTCTACCAATGCAGGACCAGATTCATCATTTCTCTGATCTCTCTTCTTGATCCATTGTTTAGTGAATTCTTGTTTGATTTGATTCACCTTTTCCTTTCCTTTGTCATTATTTCCTCTATTGTTTATCAGTACATTCTTGCTTCTGCAAAATCTTATAATATGCCCAATCTTGTTACATGGAAAACAAGTTACATTGTTTCTTTGAATAGCTTTTCCATAACCTTTCCTAGTTTGAGTTCTGCATTGATTAGATAGATGTCCAAATCTACCACAAGCATAACATTTTACATTCATTCTGCAATTTTATGAGTTATGACCATGTTTATTACATTTGTAACATTGATCGGTGGATGAGTTTGTATTCTAATTATTCCTAAATCTACACTGATTTTCTCTATGACCAAATTTGTTGCAATTAAAATATTTCTCATTGAATTTATAAGCATTAGGTTGCCTTACCGGTTTGCTATGATCATGATTGTTCACAGTTCCAGAACTTTCTCCATGCTCAAATCCAAGTCCAACTATTTCTCCATCAGGTCTTTGACTTTTTAGCATAGCATCAATCTTGTCTAAACTCTTTTTGAATTTGTCTTTGTATTCATTTGCACCGACCAACTCACTTTCTAGAGTGATAACTTGTCTCATAAGCTCCTCTTTGTCATGTTGCATGTGAATCAACTCTGTTTTAAGCATATCATTGTCATAACTAAGCCTTAGAGATTCATCAGCGCTTTCATTAAATTTTCTAGCCAAATCTTCTTGATCCGTCTTTCTATCTTTAATATCCTTACATATTCTCATGGTTAAACCTTGCATCTCATTCTTCATGTCACTGTTCTTTTGTCTTAGTTTCTCTACAATATCTCTAAGAGTTTATTTTTCTTCATCATCTTTTTTCTGCATTTTCTCATGCAATTTCTTTCTCTTATTCTATGCCATGATCAGGTTTCCTTGAAGTGCTTTGATAAATTCCTAGGCAGATCTGAGTTCATCTTCCATTTTGATATTCTTCAATTTTTCTGCATTAAAATATTCAAGAGCACCTTCCAACTGTTGTCTCAAAGTTTCCATCGGTACCAGATTCAGAATCTTCCTCAAGTTGTTAGGCTTCTGCAAATAGAGGACCAGGCTTTGATACCAATTGTTAGATACTTGGTTAGTCCCAAAGACACTGAGAGTTGGGGGGGGGGGGGTGAATCAGTGTCTAACTGATAGATGAAATATTTAAACAAAAGAACCAGCATCAATGCACACCATAACATAGATATTTTGGCGAGGAAACCTGGTAAGGGAAAAACCTTGGTGGGATTTGTGACCCACAATATTTACTCACTGGCCAATATGAATAAATATTACTTAGTACAATAGGGGCCTACATGTAGGAAGGGCAACTACATAGAGCTCACTGCTCAACAACAAAAATGGAGTCTCACTAACTACAAAATTGGATGGTTAAATCCAATAATAATGTACTGCTTCAAAATAGCATCTATAATGCTGGATTCAGTACCAGTTTAAGCTTTGTCTGATACCACTACCAAAAGCCTTGCTAACATGCAGTCAAATGATTCTACTTGCACAAAATAGTCTTCTCTCTGCTCTGCTTCTCATTCGCTCTAGAATAAACACATCAAAATTCATAAACAACTATCCAGTATCATAACCTATCTCAGATACCACTTACATACACACATTCACATACTTCCTTACTTTTCAGATGACTTACAAAATCTCATACATATATGTCTTTACAATACAACATGTCTGCCATATAATTACAATTTACATTACAATTCATATAAACAATATTATTGCCAAGTCGGCTTTGGATGTCGGTATAATCTGCTACCAGTGTAAATTGGATGCCAATGTGAATAAACCTTGTTGTAACTGTCAGTGCTGATAGGTGAAGTCTATTGTTGGTTGAACATGTAAAACCTTGTTGAACCTTGTTGCCATCAATGAAGCCAACAAACAGGAATTTTAGTAAATTAAAAAGATTTAATTTATCCAAAAAAGGATGCAAATTGCATTTGTAGGATTTTGCTAGCGGGCGGAGGAGGGGGTGTTTTACAAATAAATTTTGATTTATTTAGGTGCAAAGGGGAATTCAATTAAATGTAGATTTAATTAAAATGGGAAAGGGAATAAATTGATATTTTTAATTAAATGTGAATTTAATTAAATGGCTTAGATAGAAGAAGGTTATATTAATTAAATGTGAATTTAAGTAATAGGTGATTAGAAGAATAGGGATATTAATTAAATCTTAATTTAATTAATAGGAAGAATTAATGAAGTTTAAATGAATAATTAGTTGTGATAGTTTTAGGTGTCTACATTTTTCCCCTCTTTGAGTTAATGTGTAACTACATGTTCATTCAAAGAAAACTTTTAATTTGTCGTCCAAATTTTTTTATATGATGTTGTTGACAAAGTCGATATGATGCCCCAGATATGAAGAATTGACGTGACATGAAAAGTTGATATGAAGTTGGTGTTGATATGAAACTAATATGAAATTTATGTCAATACTCCCTCAGGAGATAAATTGAGAAAATTATGATTTTTGGGGTAGTGCCACAATGTAGTAAGATTTTTGAAATTTGGATGATTTGAATTGTTAAATTTTTTGATATTTATCTGCCAATAATTTTTATTAAAAAGAATATTGTAGAAATGAGGAAGACTAGTGTGGGCATAGCACGTACATGCCCCACTACACGTCCATCGAGGTCACATTGGTATGAATCCCAATTGTCGATATGGTTAAAACTTGATATGGGTCCTGATTCAATATGGGCCTTGATTCGATATGGGTCCTGATTCGATATGGGTCTTGATTCAATATGGGTCATGAATCGACATGGGTCCTGATTCGATATGAGTCTTGATTGATTGATTTTGATATGATACTGAAATTTGATATGTTGCTTGATTTCTATATGGGAATTTGATTGATTTAGTTTTGATATGGAACTTGGTTCTTAGATTTCGATATGGAACTTTGATTGATTTCGATAGTAATATGATATCTAGGGACTTTGGACATTTATTTGTACTGACTGACGATTGGTTTGGATGTGTATCATTGATCTTCCTTTGGATCAATATGTGGTCACGCGTGTGCATGATGATATAATATGGATGCAGTGATTTTGATTTTGATGAGCTATATGATATGCTTTTAATCTATATGACTTTTGTAGATGATGATGCAGATGATGGTTGGATTTGATGAATGCAGATGTTTCTAACATATTTTGTGGTTTTGTGTGTTGTGGATAATGCAATCTAGCATTCTACATGTTGTCATTATTATATGCTCATGTATGGGGATAATGATATGATTGATTAGATTGATAAGATTGAAAAGATTGATCAAAATTATTAAGATTGAGGTCAAGTCCAGTTTCAGGAATGACATCGCCTGTATAGGACAAAGATGATCAAAGAATTTGGTTTTAGGAATGATATACTTGTATAAGACATGACCAAAACATCTATTTTCAAGAAAGATACATCTTGTATAAGACATGATAGAATGGATTAGATGAAATGAATTGATATAATTGATAAGATTGAGATCATGTTTGGTTTTAGGAATGCACCTCTTGTATAAGAAAAAGATGATCAAAGCATTTGGTTTTAGGAATGATATGTCCTGTATAAGACATGATCAAAACATCTAGTTTCAGGAAATATACATCATGTATAAGACATGATAGATGATAGTTGGAAGAATGATGAAGATATGAAAGTGAAGAAAGATTCCATGATGATGCGATAGATATGCATGTGATGGATGCAGTGATGAATGTGACCAGATGATGATGATGATATGTATCTTGAAAATGAGATGTATGATGTGAGATGTATCTTGAAAATGATATGTAAATGATAATAATAATGAAATGATACAAATTCAAGATTAAAATGATATGCAACCTAATGCAAGATTAAGATGATAATGATGTGCAGCTAATGCAAAGCTTAATATGCATTCATTCTCAATGTTGCCATATGTTGTGATCAAATTGCTAGTGCTTCCATTGTTTTCATCATTGGGCCTTGATTTGTTGAAAGTTGATACAAGCATCATGGTATAATTGAACCATAAATGACCTGAGTATAACTTACATGAGTTTTGATATTTCAAGATGACACAAGCATCGAGGTATAATTGAACCAAGATGACCTAAGTGTTGCTTGCATAAATAGACAAGGGTTAACCTTTGTCCCATAGAAATCCAAAATGTCCTTAGCAATATGCCACCTGATTGCTTCATAGGACAAATTTGCATGGTAAAAGACTTCACTCGCAGATAGAAGACAAATAAAACATCACATTCCTTCCTTTCTTCTCTAGTTGTTGAGACATCTTTGAGTCACTTAGGAGATATGATAAGAAAAAATTAAGCATAAGTAAGCATGTATGCTACTAGAAATGTACTCTTATCAAGTAAAACATCTTGTAAATAGATATGTTGGTCAATTATAATTAGTTTTATTCCATGATATTTATCCTTCTTGCACTGTCATTGTCATTTGTTGGTTTTTCTAATCCTTGTTGTCTTGCTACGTGTTTGTTCTAATGTCAAAACCCAAAGGTGAAATGCCGCTAGTGAGAACAAAAACTTGCCCCCACTCTAGATACTATTCGATATGAATATATACAATTGATCACCAAGCCATAGTGGAATATGATGCAGATAACTGATTAGATAATCAAGGACATTGACTACACTAAGTATGTCTAGGATTGATACTGCATGTATAAGCATTCTGCAATGGCTATTGGTATATATCAGATGGATCAGAGATATGATGTGAGTACCAATAGATAGAGGATTTGTTCTCTCACAAATGGTGCTTGTTGCTAGGTTTTGACAATTTGTTTTTTATTTTTTATATTTTTTGTTTCACAAGGTCTCTATTTGCCAGGTTTTCACCCTAGTGATGATTTTTGATACTTTTTTTTGTTTTTTGCCTGATCTGTGCATTCAATGACTCAAGTGTAGAATTTATTCAGATAGATGTTGTTGGTTGGTTCATCAAGCATGTCCCCTTCTGAATTTGACTATAGATATGCTCCTGATCCATAAGCTGATATAATGACAAAGTGTCCCAACTAGTTAGGTTCTGTAAAGTGGAAAATTGAACCCTACGTGTTCCCCCCACTCCAAGGAGAGAGAAAGGAGGTCACTAGGATTGGCGGTTTTCACTTAGGAGAGACTTTACATTCAAAAGAGGGGTTGAAACTCACAAGATCCAATCCCACACAATGCAAGATTGAATTCTAAATGAGTTTCAAGGGTTGAGATAGCAAGGATACCCTCTTTTGTAAAGAATGTAGATAGAAGGATTGAACTAGGAGTGCATGTAAAAGTAGGAAAGATTCACTTGTAGATGGAGATAGAGACATGCGATGAAGCTACGGACCTGAAATTAGTAGTAAAATGTTGAGACGATGCTGTCCTGCAAGTTTGAGCGAAAGTTGATGGGACAATGGTGCCCGGAGTGCACACGGTCCTCCGAAAAATCCACGAAATGAAGGGGGATCTATTCGTCTCTGCACAAGGATTCGAGATCTTCAATTACAGCCACATACCTGCAACCTACACATAGAAAAGAGAGGACGATTGGGGGGTTAGGGATTAGGGGTTTGCCTTCAGGTCAAACCCCGGTTTTGGAATTAACCAAGAAATGAGAATGTTGTAAATGTAAATGTTTGTAATGTAATCAAGTACTGATACCTTGTTGTAAGAATGTTTGTATTCTTACATGCGAAGGTGTAATGATGTTGAATGTTGTATGTTGTGTGTTGTAAGTGACCTCCTCTTCAATGGTTGAATCCTTGTCTTGAATGCAACACCTAGCCTTGAATGGAGACCTAGAATGCTCAATTGCTTGAAGGAATGCTTGAATGCTTGAATGTTTGAATGTTTGCCTATCACTTCCGCCTCTTGTACGCATATGTTTTTCCTCCCTTTTTCATGAGGGAAAATGTAGTTTATATACTTGTCAATTAGGGTTAGGAGACTAATTTTTCTGACCTTAGGCCGACCTAGGAACATTATTTTCCAAATTGCAAACTTGAAGACCCAATGCCCAATAAGAGACCGGGCCCAAAATAGGGCTAGGGACCAGGGCACTGGGCGCCATGGTCCTGAGGGACCAGGGCACTAGGCGCCATGGTCCTGAGGGACTAGGGTGCTGGGTGCCATGGTCCCACCTCCCGGGACAACAAGGTGCAAGGAGGATCAGGCCAAGGTGCAGAAAGATGCAGTTTTTGATGTCGTAAATAGATTTTGGGGTCTCCATTCAGGTTCAATGTTGCACCGCCATCGTGAAGACCCAAAACTAGTTGAAATTGCAAGTGTCACAATTTTACGACGCTACAGGTTCAAACTTTCCCTTCTTTTCTCAATCTTGCTGATTTGTAGGATTTTTTTTAGGACAAGATCACTGACTTTGAAATCCCTTGGGATGACTTTGTGATTATAGCTTCTGCACATTCATTACTGATATGCCTTGAGATGGTCATAGTCACTTTGTCATTTTTTATCAAGAAGCTCTAGTTCTTGCAGCCTGTTCACTCGATACTCCTCATCTGGTATGAGGCCCTTCAATGATACTTAGAGAGATGGGATTTCTGCCTCAAGAGGTAGAATTTCTTCTAAACCATACACCAATGAATATGGTGTAGCCCCTATAGTTGTGAGGATACTCATTCTATAGGCCCAAAGTGCTAGATTAAGTTGTACATGCCAATCTTTACCAGCATCATTTACTATTTTCTTGAGGATTTTCAAGATTGTTTTGTTTGATGCTTCTACTTGGCCATTCCCCTATGGGTAGTATGATGTTGAAAATCCATGTTAGATTTTGAATTGTGTGCATAGCTCCCGTACATATTGATTCTTGAAAGGATGTCTATTATCTGTGATGATGGAACTAAGAATGCCATATCTACAAATGAGATAGTTGAGGATGAATGATGATGTCTACTTTCCAATTATGGTTCTCATTGGGACTGCTTTGATCTACTTGGTGAAGTAATCCATGGCAATGATAATAAAATTATTCCCACTTGAAGAGGAAGGATGAATCTTTCCTATGAGATGAAGTCCCCATTGATAGAAAGGCCAAGATGTGGTGAGCGGTTACAACTCTTGTGTTGGTGCATGTATGAGATTACCATTAATTTGACATTTAGGACATTTCTTAGCAAATTGATAGGACTCCCTTTTTCATTGGCGGCCAGTAATATCCCATTATCAGAAGTTTATTCATGAGAGTAGGACCACTTGAATGCATACCAAAAATACATTCATGAAGCTCATGTAAGGCGGAGTCAGATTTGTTACAATCAAGGCATCAAAGAAGAGTATCATCTAGACCTCGATGGTAAAGTGTGTCAGTGGTTAAAGTATAGCAAGCAGCTTATCAGATGAATTTCCATTTTTTTTTGCGAGATAGGTTGGGAGGGAGAGTATTATTTTTGAGATAATCATAGATCTTCCCATAGAGAGGTGAATTCAAACTAGGTAGGGCATAGATGACTCAGGATGTAGAATTGTCATAGGCTGGGAAAGCGATTGCTCCACTAGGAATTCATAATGATTCTATTTATCTAGAATTTGTAGAAGTGTGGTGATAGTGGTCATTGCATCGATAGGTCTATTGTCCAATCTTGAAATTTTATCGAAGGTGATGTGCACAAAGTATTTTTTGAATTCATCCACCATTCTCTTGTAAGGCATTATCTTATCATATTTTGTTTGATAGTCATCATTGATCTAGTTGATAACTAACTAAGAATCCACATAGACTCTTAATTATGTGATTCTCCATTCTACAACCACTTTGATTCTGGTTACCAGGGCTTCACATTCAGCAATATTGTTGGTGCATGGAAACATTAGTCTATAAGATTTTAGAATTGTGTGCCCTTTCTGGAGTGACTAATAGGATGTCGACACCCGATCCATGTTGTGTATAGGATCCATAAAAGTATAGTGTTCATTTCTTGGGTATGATAGTGAGCACATCCATATCTAGAAATTTCACCTGTAGTGGTTGTTGGTCTGGTAGTGGTGCTTCTGCCAATTGATCTGCAATTACTTGTCCTATGATATCCTATCATTTTGTGTACTGAATATCAAACTCAATTAGAATAATGACCCATTTAGCTAATCTTCTTGTGAGAGCTTCCTTACTGAGTAGATACTTGAGAGGATCGATCTTTTCTACCAACTTGATTGTGTGGGCTAGCATATAGTGGCAGAACTTTTGAGAGGCAAACACCACTGCTAAGAAATCCTTTTTTATGAATGTATAATTTTGTTCATATCCATTCAAAGTCCTACTGATGTATTAGATAGCCCTTTCTTTTCCTATTGGATCTTCCTCTGCTAGCAGTGCCCCCAATAATACTTTTTTTATTGATATATAGATAATGAGTGGCTTGTCTGCTATGGGTGGTACCAAAACTGGTGGATTCATTAGATATTGTTTGAGCTGGTCGAATCATTCTATACATTTGTCTTCCCATTTGAAAGGTATATTCTTATGAAGCAGATGATTGAATGGAAGACATTTATCTGCTAACTGAGCAATGAATCATGTGATGGATTGTAGCCTACCCTGCAAAGATCATAGTTGGTTAATGTTTTTAGGAGGTGGCATCTCCAGGATAGCTTGAACCTTTACTAGATCTACTTCAATTCCCTTTTCTAAGACAATGTATCCCAACATTTTTCTGGATGTGACCCTGAAGACACACTTTTTAGGGTTTAATTTGACCTTTAATTGCTCCAATCGTTGAAATATATTATCTAGTATGCCCAGGTGTTCTTCTCTAGTGAATGATTTAGCTATCAAATCAGAGATATAATCCTCCATGAAAGTATGCATCATGTCATGGAATATTGTTTTCATGGCTCTTTGATAAGTTGCACGAACATTTTTCAATCCAAAAGTCATGACATTCCAACAATATGCTCCCCATGGATAGGTGAATAGAGTTTTCTCTGAATCCTTTGGGGCTATTTTGATTTGGTTATAGCAATAGAAGTCATCCAATGATAATATTATCTACCTTGTTGTTAGGTCCACAATAGTGTTGGCATAAGTTGGAGATTGTTGGTATTTTGCTTGAAGATTGCATCAATGATATGTTATGTTGTCATTGATGTCAATAAACCAGTTATGATGTTAAGATGTTAGCTTATGATATTGTAATGATGGTGTTAATATTGTATTGCAAATCGGTAGGAGGATCTAGAAAATGGTAATGCAATCAGTAGGAGGAGTTTGTATTGGAAAATGGTATTACTTATGTTATGGAGAGTTGAACCAGTAACCCTACCTGTAGAAGATGTCCGAACCCTAACAGATAGAGTTGAAGAAGATTATGATCAAATGGTGAACGACAAAGATTATGACATGTATGCATGTTGATTGATGAATGTTTTAAATGTTTAATTGGCATGTAGAGACAACGGTTTTTGTCTTGGGAATGAGAAAGCTCATTGCATCTAATGCAAACTGTGTGATGAGTTATAGAGTTTGATGAAGAGGTAATCAAGGAGAGGTCAAGAATATCTTGAGTGATGTGCATGGATTTCTATGCAATCCAATGATCATACTTAAACTAGTTTGTTCATAATCTCTATGAGATGTTTAGGTTTGTGATGTGTTACCGACCTGATGATTTGTATATAAGGTCGATGAGTTATTTTGTTTGTGTGTTGGAAAAATTGTAGTTGAGAGTGAGAGAGTGGTTGTTGAACATGATAATATATCTATAGTATGTGTAATGGTATATAGGAGCATGAAAAGGATCTAAACAAGCAAGTGTAGTTCTATTCAAATAGATCAACAAACCCCTATTATATTCTAGCAATTATAGTAGTTAAATCCCCTAACCAGGTAAGCTCTAACAAGCTTCTTTATTCAAATCCTCTAACTAGGTGATCCATTAGATTGGATTCTAAATCCTCCACTGAGGTTACTCCTAATAGGGTATTGCTTTTAATAGGACATTATAGTCAATCCCTTAACTGGGTGGTCCCTAATAGGATTTGTTGTTAACAAGACTTTTTGTAAAGCTTTAACAGGTTAAGATCCTAATAGGGCAAACTTCAAAAGAGTGCAGAGAACTTGTGGGTATTCATCCCCACCGTGGTTTTTCCCATTTGGGTTTCCACGTTAAAAATATTGTGTCAAGTGGTGAATATTTTTATGGTTATGTTTATTGTTGAATTGTTAAATTACTAAATCCACTTTGATTTTTTATGACAACTGACAACAAACTGAAACATATTTTAACTACTATCAAGTAAAGTATTTGAATGATCAAGATAAAAGGTTTTGTAAGTTTCAAGATGTTTCATTGTTAATCTATTATAACAATCAACGAGTTAATCTTGTCAGTATTATTGCATTTGAAGTTCAGTAATGAAACTAGTTAGTTTAGTATTTGTCTTGAGAGGTTGATTTTATGTTTGGTGAAAGTGTATCAAGTTTTTTATCTACTCATTCACTCCCCCTCTCATTAGTTGATTGGATCTTTATTCTTTCATCATACCATCAATTGGTATTAGAGCATTACAGGTCCTTTGAGGTCTAAGCCTTACAACTTGAGATAGAGATCTTGTAGATCATGATGAAGAAGGAAGGTCCGAAGTTTAACAGAGAGAACTATAGGATATGGAGTGATAGAATGAAAATTTATATAAAGAGTCCTAGAAGTTAATAATAGGAACATTCTTTTACTCAATATGTTTCACCTAGTGGGACTATGACTGATGATTATAAGAAAGAGCAACAAGAAAACAATCAAGCTCTAGAGGCTATTATCAATTCTTTATTTGATGCAGAATATGTTGATGTTCATGGTCTAGAGACTGCTTTTCAAGTATGGAAGAAACTTAAAGAAATCTACAGTGGTGATGATAATGTGAAGATTTCCAAAGAAGAGAGTCTAAGAGGAAATTTGATGACATGCGGATGGTTGAAGGTGAAAATATCCAACAGTATGGTCAACAGATAAAAGAGATAGTCGATCAGATCAAGAGTGTTAGTGGTAAAGTTGAAGATGCCATTAGTGATAAGCAAGGTGTTGAGAACCTTGCTATCGGTCTACACTATCCGAGTTGCAGCCATTCAGGAGATAAATTCAATTGACAAAACTAAGGTAACTCTAGATTCCATCATTGGTAAGCTTACTACTTTTGAATTAAATGGTTACGATGGTAGTTCTTATAAATCTAAGTCTGCATTTAGAGCTTCAGTTTCTAGCCCATCTATGAGAAAAAGTAGAGATGTCAGTCATAGTTATTAATCTAGATCTAGTAGAGATGTTGATGATGAAGATAGTCTTATTGAGCTGGAAGCATTGTTGGCGAAGCGGTTGCCTAGAGGTACCAGTAAGTACAAAGGTAAACTACCTTTGAAATTATTTACATGTAACAAGATTGGACACATTGAAGCTAACTGTCCTAATGGTGACAATGAGCATAAACATGACAAGTTTAAGAAGCACAAAGGTAAAGGCAAAATAGATTGTCTTATTATTGTTGATGGTGGTATCACTGATGAGGAATATGAGGGTGATGATAATGAAGAAATTGTCTTTGTTTCCATCAAAGAGAATACATCTTATTAGAAGGCATTTGTGTCTCACATGGATACTTCTAATGATTGGATCATTGATAGTGGTTGTTCACACCACATGACTGGTGACAAGAACAAATTTCTTTCCTTGAAGGAATTTGATGGAGGAGTTGTAAGATTTGGTAATGACTCGCCCTGCATGGTAAAAGGTAAGGGAACTATTTCTCTAAATGGAAAGAGCAGTGTGGATGATTTCTACTGGGTTGAAGGATTAAAACACAATCTTTTGAGTGTTGTACAACTCAATGAGAGAGGTTATCCATTGGAGTTTAATAATGGTATGTGCAAAATCTATGGGAGAAAAGGTGAACTGATTACAAATAGCAAGCAAACTAAAGGTAACCTATTTCACCTGAATCCTAAAGTCAACAATTGTTTAATTGCTAAGATAGATGATAGCTGGCTTTAGTATAGGATATTTTGTCATATAAATTTTGATAACATTGTCAAATTGAGTAAGTCCAAGTTTGTGAGATGTTTTCCACAATTGGACAAACCAGTTAACACTCTGTGCAAGGAATGTCAGTTAGGAAAGATGACAACCTCAACTTTCAAGAGAAAATCCTTCTCAGCAGAACACTTTTTAGATTTGGTTCATATAGATCTCTGTGGACCCATAAGGACTAAAAGCATTCAAGGTGATAGATATTTTATGATCTTCAATGATGATTGTTCAAGGATGATGTGGGTCACATTCCTGAAGGATAAGTTAGAATCTTTTGGTAAGTTCAAGGCATTCAGGGCCTTAGAAAAAAAGGAAAGTGGCAAGAAGATAAAGTGTCTGAGGATGGATCAAGGCAGTAAATTTACTTCTAAGGAATTCACTAGGTATTGTGAAACAAATGGCATCAAAAGGAAGCTTTCTACACTAAGGATACCACAATAGAATGGTATTGCAGAGGAACAATCAGTTAGTTGTTGAAGCTTCTAGAACAATGTTGATTCAAGGAGGTGTGGCAAAAACTTTTTGGAGAGAAGTTGTCAGTACAACTGTGTACACTATGAAGTAGATATTGGTAAAAAGAGGTAAGGAAAAGACTCCTTATGAATACTGGTATGGTAGATCACCTAATGTCAGTTACTTTAAGATATTTGGCAGTAAACTATTTATTAAGAGAGGTGACTATGCCAGCAAGTTTGAGGCTAAGAGTGATGAAGGCATATTTCTTGGCAACACCACCAAGAGCAAGGCCTATAAATGTTACAACAACCAAACTCAAAGAATCATTGAAAGTGTTGATGTTTGAGTGGATGAGAATCTTGAAGTCTCAAAGGAAGCTAGTGTGGAGAAAAAAGAAGAAGATCCTTGCATTCTATTTTTGGAACCAGAACTGATGAAATATAAAACTGGTAAAGACAATGGTGATGTGTCAGTCCAACCGGAACCAATTGAAGTAGAATCTGATGATGATAATAAAGAACTTGAAGATAATGATCATGTTATTCTAAGGTATGTGAGACTCAATAATAATCCTGGCCAGATTATTGAAGATAAAGATGTTGGAGTGCTAATTAGAAGAATAATTAGAGAAATTTTTTGCATGATCTGCACTATTGAGCCTAGAACTACCAAGGAAGCATTTGGTGATGATCATTTGATCAAATCTATGGAGGAGGAGCTAGATAAAATTGAGAAGAATAATGCATGGACCCTAGTACCCAGACTGGTGAATAAGAATGTGATAGGTACTAAGTGGGTGTTCAGGAACAAGCTAAATGAAGATGGAGTAGTAGTCTTAAACAAGCCTAGATTGGTTTGTAAAGGTTATGCATAGGAAGAAGGAGAAGACTATGGTGAGAATTTTGCACCATTTGCTAGACTTGAAGGTGTCAGAACTTTACTTTCTTTTGTAGCACATAAGGGATTCAAAGTATATCAGATGGATGTGAAAACATTTCTAAATGGAATACTGGAAGAGGAACTATACATTGAGCAACCAAATTTCTATGCTTTGACTGATGATAGAGATATGGTATGTAAACTACACAAATCACTATATGGTTTGAAGCAAGTACTGAGAACATGGTATGAGAGGCTACATTCACACCTAATGAAGATAGGTTTATAGAGAACCAGTGAAGATAGAAACATATATCTCAAATCTGAAGGAGATAAGATACTCGTGAGTGAAGTGTTTGTAGATGATATTATATTTGGAGGAAATTATGACATGAGAAATGACTTTGCAAATGAAATGAAAAATGAGTTTGAAATGTCTCTAGTGGGAGAGATAAAAAATTTCATAGGCTTGCAAATTTAGCAGATGAAAAGTGGTATTTTTATCACACAAACTAAGTATGTAAGAGAGGTATTAAAGACATTCGGTATGAGTGACTGTAAACTAGTTGGGACACAAATGGTTACAGGTTGTAAATTGTCTAAGGAAGATGAACCCAATTTTTTTGATGAAAAGGAGTATAGGTCAATGATAGGGAAGTTGCACTATTTTGTTCATAGCAAACCAACTATAGCTCATGCAGTTGGTCTAGTTGCAAGATTTCAAAAGAATCCAAAAGAAACACACCTAATAGCAACCAAGAGAATATTCAGATATTTGAAAGGTACTATTGACTATTGTTTATGGTATCCATATGCAGGTAACTTTGATTTAAAGGTATATACAAATGCAGATTGGGTAGGTAATATTGATGATAGAAAAAGCACAACCGGTGGAGATTTATTCTTGGAGGGAGGCTTGTATCTTGGAGTAGCAAGAAGCAGAGTTGCATATCTCAGTCTACTGCTAAAGCTGAGTATGTTCCAGCATATATGAACTGTACCGATGCTATCTAGATGAAACACATTTTGGAGGGATTCAAGATGAAGTTTTCTGAACCAATAAAGATCTTATGCGACAACACAAGTGCCATAAATATTTCAAAGAAACTGATGATTCATGCTAGGACATAGCATATTGAATTGAAGTATCATTTATTGAGAGAAAAAGTGCAGAGTAAAGATGTGATATTGGAGCATGTTTCTACCAAGGAGCAGCTTGCAGAAATCTTTACTAAACCTCTGCCTAAGACTACTTTTTGTTGGCATTATACACTCAGATGAGAATAGTTGATATTGTCATTGATGGCAACCAACTGGTATTATGGTTCATAGGTTACACTGGCAATATACATCATTTACTGGCACTGGCAGACACTTCACACTGACATCCAGTCTACACTGACAGCAGATCATATCGGCACTCTAGGCCAAATTGGAACAATAATGTTTTGTATTGTAAAATATATTTATATAGCCAACTTGATGTATTATAAAGATTATTATATGTATGAGATCTTGTAAGTCATTTTGTAATGTGGTAGAGATGTAATAAGGCAATGTAATGACCGATATATGAGATACTGTAGGACATTTGTTTATGCACTTTGATTTATCTATTTTGAAGAGTGAATAAGAAGCAGAGAAGAGCGAAGGTTATTCACCGACAAGGTTTTTGGTTAAGGTATTTGTTTGAGATTATACTGGTAATGAATTAGGCATTGCAGATGCTATTTTAAAGTAGTACATTGTATTTGGATTTAATTATCCATTTGTAGTCAGTGGGACTCCTTTTTGTTGTTGAGCAGTGAGCTCAAGGTTTTGGCCTTCCTGCATGTGCAGGCCCCTATTGTATAAGTAATATTTATTCATATTGGCGAGTGAGTAAATATTGTGGGTCACAAATCCCACTGATATTTTTCCTTTACCGGGTTTCCTCACCAAAAATATTTGTGTTATGGTGTGCATTGATGATTGTATTTTTTTTTCTCTTTACTACATTATTATCTGTTTACTGGTATATTAATGTAGGTTGTAAAGTTGCAAATAAGTTCAAATATTCATCCACCAGTTACACACTGATTCATCCCCCCCTCTTAGTGTCTTTTGGATTGTCATAGCATCTAACAATTGGTATCAGAGCCTAGTCCTCTATTTGTAGAAGCCTAACAACTTGAGAAATATTTTGAAATCGGTACTGACATGAAGAAAA
This sequence comes from Cryptomeria japonica, assembly GCF_030272615.1. NCBI lineage: Eukaryota > Viridiplantae > Streptophyta > Pinopsida > Cupressales > Cupressaceae > Cryptomeria > Cryptomeria japonica. The sequence goes on from NC_081415.1 coordinate 148,065,417, forward strand.
TGAAAATGAAAATGAAACTCTTAGAGATATTGTAGTAAAATTGAGACAAGAGAACACTAACATGAAGAATGAAATGCAAAATTTAACCATGAGGCTATGTAAGGATATTGAAGATAGAAAGAGAAATCAAGAAGATTTGATCATGTCATGCCCAAACTTTTGGGCAAAAATGGAACAACAAATTTTTTTTCAACTACATAAACTGTCAAAATAACCTACATATAAAGTGAAATCAAATAAGTCTTGTCTTAACTAGGATGTAAAATAGAATTGTTTCCTAAAGTTGGATTAATTAACCAACTCAAATAAGCGACATTAATTAATGGAGATTAATTAATCCCAAGAGAGTTGTCACAATTTAGCTAGTTAATTTAATTATCTTAATCAAGTTGCCACTGATTCAAGTCGAGGGATAATTAGATATCTCAAATGCATTTAAATCATTCCCGACCAAACAATGATAATGATATCTTAAATTTAAAATTAATTAATTGAATGCACGCAAATTCATTATTTAAATCTAATCGATAAGGGTTCAAATTTCACAATGTCATTAGTCAAATAAATCCCATTTATGCTATAGTCAATCTAATTTTCCCCTAAACCTTAAAATTTGATGATATAATTAATATGGCCAACATTGGTCTCAAAGGCTAAAAATTCATAAAATAATTAATAATTTTCAATTATAAATTTTTCCCAATTTAAAAATATAACTTAACGTCCATATTTAATCAAATATATCAACTAACTATATAGTTTCCCTAGTTGAATAAATTAAATCAAGTATGCGATTAATGTATCCATATAACATTAATTCTCCATTTTAAATTATATAAAATAACTATATTAAAATTAATCTTCTCCCAAATCGGATAAGGAATTTTAAATTATTAACACATATGGCTAAGATTATGTGGGGGAAATTAATATTCAAATTTTGGAAAGTATTTCCCCCTCTTCTTATTTTAAATTATTTCTTTTTTTAAATCTCAAACCCTAACTAGGGTTGAGTAATTTTCTTATATTTTACTTAAAACCACTTAATAATCCCTTTCTTTTATTTTTATATTATTAGATAATCGAAATAATTCTTTTGTCTTTTATTTGTATGCAAACCCTAATCTGGATTTGGATTAGGGTTGCATATTTTACCCAAAATAATTCTTAAACATAATGTATTTCCTTTACCCTAATATTCTTTTTTTTTTGAGTGTGTGTGTGAGTTGTGTGTTATCCAGGGCCGAACTAGGGCAAGGCGGTGGCCGAATGGAAGGGCAGAGTAGCGACTGAGTTTGGGCAGAGGTTCGGTTGCATAGCGCGGGGCTCCCCTGGATGCCACTATGTGTACACAAAGTGGTAGTGGCACCATCAACTATGTGCACCCACAATGGTGATCGGTGTCATCCACTGTGTGTAAGCACAGTGGTGGTTGGGTCGTCTACTGTGTCTACACACAGTGGCAGTGCCTCCCATGCCACCCACTGTGTAAACACAGTGGCTCGGCCCACGAGCCATCCACTGTGTTTACACACAGTGGTTCAGCCCTAAGGAAATGCCCCCCCCCCCTTTTTTTTTTTTATTATTTATTTATTTTTATTTTTTTAATATTTAAAATATATATATTTATATATATCTATATTTATATATAATCAAGTTTAAACATATTCTAATGTTTTCATTTATGTGCATTTTTAAATGTATATATATATATATATAGCTACAAATGCATATCAAGTTATTAGGGTTAGGAATCTCTTTTTTTTTTTTTGAATAAATTTATACATTAGCATGTAGTTCTTTTTTTCTTTTACAGCAATATATTCTTTTTGACAGTTATACTAACAGCAAGCTAAAGACTAAAAATAGTTTTTATTTTTATTTCTTTTGTTTAAAGGCTAATTTTCTGCTATGTATATCAGAAATAAAATAGGATTGTAAGGGCATTTCTAGCTTCAGTTAGATATCTTATAGGAAAAGTAGATTTACATAGTTCTAAAAGCTTTCTGTTTCTCCCCTCTTTTTTTTTCTAAGTAAAATAAAACGATAGTACACAATCAGCATGTAAATATTGCAGGAAAATACATAAATACACGCTGCATTTCTTTTCTACATCTTTCATTTCTTTACAAAAATCATAGAGATAAATAAAAACAGATTCCATTTTAGACAGAATTAAATAAGATTTATAGCAACATAATTTATTACTGAAATCTAATAAAAATGTTTTTCTCATTTGAATGGTATGAACTCAAGTTGTCTCTTTTTTTTTACAAATGGGGATAAATACCCAATTAGTCCCTCATCCCTAATGGATGAGGACTTAACTAAATAACACATTCCTATCCTTCAAAATAATTACAATAAATACATCTTTATTTCTTTCATTCTGCAATTAAGTAAAATCTACAACTAAGGTAGAATCTGCATCTCCTAGCTTTCTTTCCCAAGTAACCTGCATTTAAAATTTAAGGGTTGTGACCATGGGGTGATCACCTCCTAGCCTAGGCTTACTATAAGCCACCCCCAAGCTTGGAGAACCATGTCCTAGATGGGGTTACAATCAAGCAAACACAAACAAGCAAGGGGAAAACAAAACTCAACAAACACAATTCCCTTCCCAAGCTGAAACTTCATCACAAAATATGATGTTTTACTAGGGTGGAAGTGGACCAAGTACCCTAGAGGAGATCTACTAGATAGTAACTCATAGCCAACTCATGGCATCCAAGAAAACACAATAAAACTCATCTTAACCCCCATATCCTTATGACCCCCCAAAGGCATACCTGCCATATTTTCTCCCCTTATGACCCCCAATAAAATAACACAAATATATAGCAAGGGTCACATGGACATACCCTTGAGGTCACTCTCATAATGAGAGCCTCTCACTCTAACACTATCAAATGCCTTCCACCCCCAAGACCATTTTACCCTCCCAAGGGTAAGATGGCCCTGGATACTCCCAAGACAAAATAAAATGCATAACAAGGTAAAGGAAGAAACCACATAAAAAATTTCACAATACAATACAAAGAAAAATTACAATAATTTCATTCAAGCATTCTACAAATAGATTTTAACATATAAGCAAGATAATGCACTTACCTTGAATCTGCGAAGGGTATTCTAGGGAAAGCTTGGAGAAGAGCAGCCCAATCCACAATCTTTTCTGCAACATTTAGCTGAAATTCCTATTCCAAAAAATGATTTCTTTTCAAATTACCAAAAATCTCCAACAATGAAGAGTGGGTGACTAGCTCACTAAGCCTCAATCTCTAGCCTAAAAAGGCTTCTCTCACTCCTTCCAACCTCTTGGATAGAGTGAGGGACTCCCATTGGTTGGTCTTCCCTAGGTCTTACATATCCCTAATCAAGGTACCTCAAGAAGAGAAATGAAATGGGGAAGAGGAATGACACAACCCAAGAATGTTCTCTAACCAAGGATGGCACTCCTATGGATGAAATTCATCCATCTTGGGAAAACCACTTTTTTCGGTGGTTAAAAAAACCCTAGGGTAAAGACACATGGCCAAATTTTGCCTTCACCCATAGGTACCCCGTGAGGCCTAATAAAAATGCTCTAAAACTGACTCAGGAGTTGATTTAATCCTCAGAAAGTCCACCTAAAGGTAACCTACGGGTCAACTCTAAGTTGACCCTTCTTATGGCTCTTTATCCTAGATTTCTTGGTACCTTCAAGGATAATTAGGAAATAAAACAATTAAACAAAAATAAATCTCTCCAAAAAGGTGACATGACAATTGCCAACACAACATACAACATATGTGTCAAGTGACACTACAAAAATAATTCCACATTAAAATTACACACATGGAAATTGTCCCTTAAATGATTTAAACAATTTAATAAATACAATTTACACACATGCAAACATTTATGTTTACAAATAAAATACGATACATACGGGGTGTTGTCTCTCCAAATAGACAACCCTTGGTTTTACGAACATACATAGGTCTAGGCTCGGTTCTCCGAATAATTTCCATGGTCACATGGATAATTTTCCTGCACATCTCACTTGCACATTAGTAATTCCAAAAATCACATATAATATTATCCAAAAGAACACAATTCAAACATCGCATAAAATTCTAACCATATAAATCAAGTATCCAATTTTCTAATAAACATCCACATACAATCATCTACTAAATGGCATCATCTACATAAACATGGAATTAAATCATTTATAGAACATGCAACCATAATTTCTAGTATAAATGAAGTACTGCAAATCAAGGTAAATGACATAATCATATCAGTGTTATCCACCATATGAGATCATATAAAATCTATGTCCAAAATGCATCACAATATAGTATCCAAAATAGGTCCAACATGAAAATAACAAAAATGTTATGATGGGTCAAGGTAGGGCCTCAAAGACCAGAAGACTTAATGAAAGCACTGATGAAAATTTGAGGCTTGGTCATGAAAATGATATACTTAAGATAGATTTGATTCACATGCAACATGATAAAGAGGAATTTATAAGACAAGTTAGCATTCTGGAAATTGAGTTGGTCACTGCAAATGAATACAAAGACAAATTCAAGAAAAGTTTAGTGAAGCTTGATGATATGCTGAAAAGTCAAAAACCTGATGGAGATACAATTGGACTTTGATTTCAACATGGAGAAAGTTCTAGGACTATAAACAATCAAGATCACAGCTAACTGGTAAGACAACCTGATGCCATAAATTCAATGGAAAATATTTTATTTGCAACAAATTTGGTCATAGAGAAAGTAAGTGCAGATTTAGGAATAATTAGAATACAAATTTACCCACTAATCAAAGCTCCAAATGCAATAAAATTGGACATAACTCATACAATTATAGAATGAATTTAAAATGCTATGCTTGTGGTAGATTTGGACACTTATCTAATCAATGCAAAACACAAATTGGTCAAGGTTATGGAAAAGCTATTCAGAGGAACAATGTAACTTGTTATGCATATAACAAGATTGGGCATATTGTAAGATTTTGCAGAAGTAAGATTGCACTGGTGAATAATAAATAATCTAATGACAAAGGCAAGGAAAAAGTGGATGAAATCAAGCAAGAATTTTATAACAATGGATTAAGAAGAGAGATCAAAGAATTGATGAATCTGTCTCTGCACCGGTAGAACAGGGTAACCCTCCACCGGTAGGAGATTATTCATATAACTAAGAAATAATCCTTAGGGGCATGCCAACAAGTTAAAAATCATGCATTTACCCCTGGTTGATGGTAAGAAGTTCTGATTCTTCTTTACCGATAGATATGTGGCATTTTTCAATTCACTGATGAAGCATTTATTGCGGCTGTAAGTTAATTTTTGGTTATAAAGAAACCATAACTTCTCATTTCAACTCACCCAAGCATTCAAGGATTCAAGAGAGTGAAATTGAGCAAAAGAATTATAAAGGCGAAGCACCAAAGGTCTTTTCAAAGCATTCAAGGTTTTCATAGTTAAGAGGTATTTATCTTTGCAATGGCTTCCTCATCCTCTATTCCTGTATTTGTAGCAAACCCTACCATTGTGGAGAATATAAAATGACCTTGACCCATTTTCAAAATTATCCCTAAAATAGAAAAACTAGATGACTCTATTGGTGCATTTTCTAAAATCCTGAAGGAAGTCGCGTTTGCTGAAGACCCTAGGGCATACATACATTGCAACATAGAGATTTTAGGAACTAAAGATCTAAAGAACATGTATATGAATGAAATCACTGATAAGAATGGGGTAGTGAAACCAAAACATAAGATTGTTGAGGATTTAGGTTTCATAGATATCCTCCATATATCAGAATTTACAGATGAAGTCATTTGGCTATGTCCTTAGCAAGGCTCATGGTGAATTTATATGGTTGGACTTAGTATTTAAGATTACCAAAGAAGCTATAAGGGTTGTTACTGGTTTACCCTCCACTAGTTCCAGACCTGACAAGAAGAACAAAATCCCTAACAAAGAGGTTATGAGCTTAACCAGTGCTACATTTGACAACCAATCACTTAGGGTCAATGATATAAAGGATAAAAATGTTAAATTTGCTAGCATGGTCATTGGTTATAAAGTTGGTCATACTAATAGGTTGAATTTTGTATCAAGTTCTTGTATTCACAGTGCTCATGAAATGATTTTGAACAATGCTAAGATTGATATTTGTGAATGGCCAAAGGATGAACTGTTAGAAAATTTGCACAAAATCAAAGGTGATAAGAAAGGAACCTTCAAATCTAGAAATCTGATTTTATGTCTAATGTTTTACTTTTCTAAAGAGATCCCCGATATAGGACATAAGGATTTTGCCTATGATATTTATGTTGGAAAAAAAATGGAGGTAATTACCGATATGGGATCTAACAGTGATGATTTGGTGAAAGATTACTTGAAGAACTTCCAAGATAAAATGAAACAAAGGGAAAGGATTTAACAAACCATCGTAGATAAATATGATAAGAAAATATTCTTTGTAGTAAAAAGAGATTAAATTTTTGGTAATGCTGAAACAATAGAGAACGTAGTTGACATGCAAAAATAGAGGAAGAAAAGAGAAAGCTAATGAAAGATGCTTCAAAATTGGTTCAGGAAGTGATAGAAGGATTAATGAATATTAGTGGTATTACTGGTAGTGTGAAAAGTCAATCAAAGTAGAAATCGATAGCTCACATTTCCCTTGTGGCTTCTTCTTCTGATTCTGACACTGATCAGGCAATAAGATTCAAGAGAGTGGACAAGAAGAAAAGAAAACCCTCACCAACACCTGCTCCATCTCCCAAGAAGTCAAGGACACAAATAAAGAAGCAACATGTTGTAAGAGATCCCAGTGGTCAGAAGAAGAAGAAGGTCACTCCAAAGAAGAGATCAGAACCTAAGGCACTAGACACTCTTTCACCAGAAGAGTTAATAAATGAAATCAACCAAGAAGGTAACCTTTTGAATGTAAATAAATTTTATCATTCTTTCAATGATTCTGATATGGAAACCATAGAGGAAAGCATTATTTTATATCTAGATATATACAAGAGGGCACTCATTGAAGTTATAGATGTTTTGTTAAATAATTTATATTTGAGGTTAGAGGCTAAAAGAATGTTAATAATGGATTCAGATAAGAAACTAAAGGTAGAAGCTCTACTTGTTGTACATCTTGTTAACTCCCAATAGGAAATTCATGGTTTAATATCAGAGGCAAATAGAATAGGTTTTGTGAGTGGTTACCAACAAGTCAGTCTTATGGCTAGTAGAGTCAAAGAAATAGCAGATGAAACAACAGACAAATGCGACATATTTTTTGTTGAGAGAGTGAAGAAAGAAGAAAAGGACCGATAGAAGGTAGACAAATCTTTTACTAATGTATACCAAAAGGTTGATAAGGGTAAAGGGAAAATAGGTAATATATTGGATATCACAGTTAAAGATATCCTACCTCCACTGGTACATGACACCCCTCTGGTAGTAGCAGAGGCATGGACACAAAATGAAATCGATCTTGAAGAAGAGAAGGCAGAGGAAATGATGAGAGATGAAACTAATCTGGAGTCAGATATTATTTTTACTGTGAATGTGGACAATCACGACTTCAACATTGTCATGGATAAGGAAACTTATCAGCCTAACACTAAAACATCAATAGAAGCAGAAACAAAAACCGAAACTGGAAAAGAACATGAATAGAGTATATCTAAACCAGCAGATAGAAAGGTTGAAATATAGAATGAGAATAAGGAAGAGGTTAAAGATGGAAATAAGAGTGCAAAAGTGGTTAAGGATTCCATAGATGAGAAGAAACCAACTGCAGAACCTCACACTCCACCTAGCACTTCCACTATGGACTACAAACCTACTAATGTGATAGATGTACATTTAGATTCCATAAGGAAGATCACTGAATGCAACACCTTAGCATTTATGGCCATTGATGATTCTTTATCAATTTTGCAATTCATTGCACCGGATTGTAAGATACATCATATTTCTAGATCTTTGGGTAAATTGGACATATTGTCCAAATTCATTGCTTCAAATATACAAACTATAGATAAAATTAATGAAGAGACTATTAAGGAAAGGGTGAATAAGGAGAAAAATGAATTCTTTGATAAGACTATTAAGGACTTTGCAAAGAAGATTGATTCTTTATTACCAGTACTTAATTCCACTATTATGAAATATAAAGAATTGTATAAGGAAGCATGCAAGCCTCACCACCTAACAGAAGACATTGATAAGGAGATAAGGAAAACACAAAAAGAGATTGATGATAGAGTGTATAATATGATTGTTTCTTTGGAACTTACCTCAGTTTTGGATCAGGAAATGATAGTTTTTGAGGAAAAGATTCAGAAATTAGAGAAGGAGAAAGAAAGGATAAGAATGAAATCCTGGGAGTTGAAAAATAAACTTGGTCCTAGATTGGACAATCTTCTAACACACCGGATTGAGTTGTCTAAAGCAACTATTCAAGGAGAAAGATCACAGGAGCAACAGATGCATTATCTGACCAAAATGATCAGACAGACTGAAACAATTATTTCTAATAGCACCAAATTTATGCAGAATCTTAATCTAATTTTGGTGGATATGTTTCAGATTGTAAATAACCGATTACAGGCTTTAAGGTAAAATTTTGGAATTGTTTAATTCTTTTTTACATCCTTTGTCATTGATGTCAAAGGGGGAGTAGTGTATTGAGAAAAATGTACAAAAGGGATCATTTTCTCAAGGGGAGCACTCTCATTTTTGGATCAGTTTTTGGATTTTTCTCATGAGTGTTTCCATCAATGCCAAAGGGGAATATTGTTGGCATTATACACTCAGATGAGAATAGTTGATGTTGTCATTGATGGCAACCAACTGGTATTATGGTTCATGAGTTAGACCAAAAACAAACATCATTTACTAGCACTGGTAGGCACTTTACATTGGCATCCAATCTACACCAATAGTAGATCATACTGACACTCTAGGATGACTTTGAACAATAATGTTTTGTATTGTAAAATATATTTTTATTGACGACTTGATGTATTGTAAAGACTCATATATGTATGAGATCTTGTAAGTCATTTTGTAATGTGGTAGTGATGTAATAAGGCAATGTAATGAGCGATATATGAGATATTGTAGGATGGTTGTTTATACACTTTCATGTATCTATTTTGAAGAGAGAATAAGAAGCAGAGCAGAGCGATGTTTATTCACCAGAAAGGTTTTTGGTTAAGGTATTTGTTTGAGCTTAAACCAATACTGAATCAGGCATTGTAGATGATATTGTATAGAAGTATATTGTATTTGGATCTAACCATCCATTTGTAGTCAATGGGAATCCTTTCTATTGTTGAGAAATGAGCTCTAGGTTGTTGGCCTTCCTACATGTTTAGGCCCCTATTGTATAAGTAATATTTATTCATATTAGCCAATGAATAAATATTGTGGGTCACAAATCCCATCAAGATTTTTCCCTTACCAGGTTTCCTCGCCAAAAATATTTGTGTTATGGTGTGCATTGATGGTTGTATTTCTATTTCTCCTTACTGCTTTATTATTTGTTTTGGGGTATATTAATCTAGGTTGTAAAGTTGCAACTAAGTTCAAATCTTTCATCTATCGGTTAGACATTGATTCACACCCCCCCCACTCTCAGTGTCTTTGGGACTATCATAGCATTTAACAATTGGTGTCAGAGCATAGTCATATATTTGCAGAACTCTAACAGCTTGAGGAAGATTCTGAAACTGGTACCAATGGAAAGTTTGAGACAACAGTTAGAAGGAGCTCTTGAATATTTTGATGCTAAAAAATTGAAGAATATGAAACTAGAAGATGATCTCAAAACTGCCAATAAATTCATTAAAGCACTTCAAGAGAACCTAGTTATGGCACAAAATAAGAGGAAGGAACTTCATGAGCAAATGCAGAAACAAGATGATGATGAAAAGGAAACTCTTAGATATATTACATAAAAATTGAGAGAGGAGAACACTAACATGAAGAATAAAATGCAAGATTTAACCATGAGGCTATGTAAAAATAATGAAGACAAAAAGAGGGAACAAGAATATTTGACCAGAAGACTTAATGAAAGAGATGATGAAACTTTGAGGCTTGGTCATAAAAATGATATGCTAAAGATAGATTTGACTCACATGAAACATGATAAAGAGGAACTTATGAGATAAGTTAGCATTTTGGAAAATGAGTTGGTCATTGCAAATGAATACAAAGACAAATTCAAGAAAAGTTCAGAGAAGCTTGATGATATTATGAAAAGTCAAAAACCTGGTGGAGATATAATTGGACTTCAATTTGAATATGGAGAAAGTTCTGGGACTGCAAACATTCAAGATCACAAAAAACCAGAAAGAAAACATAATGTCTATAAATTCAATGGAAAATGTTTTAATTGCAACAAATATTGTCAAAGAGAAAATCAGTGCAGATTTAGGAATAATCAGAATACAAATTTACCCACTAGTCAATATTCCAAATGTAATAAAATTGGACATAACTCAGACAATTGCAGAATGAATGTAAAATGCTATGCTTGTGATAGATTTGGACACTTATCTAATCAATGCAGAACACAAACCGGTCGAGGTTATCGAAAAGATATTCTAAGGAACAATGTAACTTGTTATACATGTAACAAGATTGGGCATATTGCAAGATTTTGCAAAAGTAAGACTGCATTGGTGAATAATAAAGAATCTAATGACAAAGACAAGGAAAAAGTGGATGAAGTCAAACAAGAATTTTCTAAGCAATGGATTAAGAAGAGAGATCGAAGAATTGATGAATCTGTCTCTGCACCAGTAGAATAGGGTAACCCTCCACAGTTAAAAGATTATTCATCTAACTAGGGAATAATCCTTAGGGGTATGGAAACAAGTTGAAAATCATGCATTTACCCTTGGTTGATGGTAAGAAGTTATGATTCTTCTTTACCGATAGATATGTGGAGTTTTTCACTTCACGGGCGAAGCATTTATTGCGGCTGTAAGTTAATTTTTTGGTTATAAAGGAACTGTAACTTCTCATTTCAACTCACCAAGCATTCAAGCATTCAAGAGAGTAAAATTCCACAAAGGCATTCTAAAGGCAAAGCAGCAAAGGTCTTTTCAAAGCATTCAAGGTTTTCACAATTAAGAGGTATTTATCTTTCACAATGGCTTCCTCATCCTTTGTTCCTGAATTTGTAGAAAAACCTACCATTGTGGATAATATAAAATGACCTAGACCAATTTTCAAAATTATCCCTAAAATAGAAAAACTAGATGACTATTGGTACATTTTCTAAAATCCTAAAGTGAGTTGTGTTTGCTAAAGACCTAGGGCATACATACATTGCAACATAGAGACTTTAGCAACTGAAGATCTAAAGAACATGTACATGAATGAAATCACTGATAAGAATGGGGTAGTGAAACCAGAACATAAGATTGTTGAGGGTTTAGGTTTCATAGATATCCTCCATATACCGTAATTTTCAGATGAAGTCATCCACTGTGTCCTTAGTAGGGTTCACGATGAATTTATATGGCTGAACTTAGTATTTAAGATTACTAAAGAGGCTATAAGGGTTGTTACTGGTTTACCCTCCACCGGTTCCATGCATGACAAGAAGAAAAAAATCTGTAACAAAGAGGTTATGAGCTTAATCGGCGCTACATTTGATATCCAGTCACTTAGGGTCAATGATATAAAGGATAAAAATGTTAAATTTGCTAGCATGGTAATTAGCTATAAAGTTGGTCATATTAATAGTTTGAATTCTATGTCAATTTCTTGTATTCACAGTGCTCATGAAATGATTTTGAACAATGCTAAGATTGATATTTGTGAATAACTAAAGGATGAACTATTAGAAAATTTGCACAAAATCAAAGGTGATAAGAAAGGAACCTTCAAATTTGGAAATCTGATTGTATGTCTAATGCTTTACTTTTCTAAAGATATCCCTGGTATAGGACATAAGGATTTTGCCTATGATATTTCTATTGGAAAATAAATAATGGAGGCAATTACCGGTATGGGATCTAATAGTGATGAGTTGGTGAAAGATTACTTGAAGAACTTCCAAGATAAAATGAAACAAAGGGAAAGGATTCCAGAAAGCATCATAGATAAATATGATAAGAAAGTATGATTTGTAGTAAAAAGAGATGAAATATGGATGGAGGCAGTTAAACCCAGGATTGTCTAGATTACAGAGATGGGATATGAGATGGATTCTCACATCTTAGATTCAAGTGAAAAAAATCTATTAGATGTTCAACCAGAAACTTTAGAAGAAATTTTTGGTAATGCTGAAACAATAGAGAAGGAAGTTGAGATGCAAAAACAGAGGAAGAAAGGAGAAAATCTAATGAAAGATGCTTCAAAATTGGTTAAGGAGGTGACAAAAGGATTAATGCATATTACTGGTATTGCTGATAGTGTGAAAAGTCAATTGGAGCAGAAACTAGTAGCTTACATTTCCCCTGTGGCTACTTCTTTTGATTCAGACACTAATTAGGTAGCAGAATTCAAGAGAGTGGACAGGAAGAAAAAAAACCCTCACCGGCATGGTCTCCATCTCCCAAGAAGTCAAGGACACAAATAAAGAAGAAATAGGCTATAAGAGAGCCCAGTGGTGAGAAGAAGAAGGTCACTCCAAAGAAGCAATCAGAACCTAAGGCACCAGACACACTTTCACTAGAAGAGTTAATAAATGAAATCACCCAAGAAGGTAACCTTGGGAATGTAAATAAATTTTATCATTCTTTCAATGATTTTGATAAGGAAACCATAGAGGAAAGAATTATTTTATATCTAGATATAAACAAGAAGGTACTCATTGAAGTTATAGATGTTTTGTTGAATGATCTATATTTGAGGTTAGAGGCTAAAAGAATGTCAATAATGGAGTTAGACAAGAAACTAAAGGTAGAAGCTCTACTTGCTATACATCCTGTTAACTCCAAATAAGAAATTGATGATTTAATATCTGAGGAAAATAGAATAGTTTTTGTGAGTGGTCACCGACAAGTCAGTCTTATGGCCAATAGGGTCAAAGAAATAGTAGATAAAATGATAGACAAATGGGACATACTTTTTGTTGAGAGAGAGAAGAAAGAAGAAAAGGACCAACAGAAGGTAGACAAATATTTTACTAAGGTATACAAGAAGGTTGATAAGGGTAAAGGGAAAAGTGGCAATATACCAGATATCACAATTAAAGATATCCCACCTCCACCAGTATAGGACACCCCTCCGATAGTAGCAGAGGCACCGACACAAACTGATATTGAGCCTGAAGAGGAGAAGGCAGAGGAAATAACAAGAGATGACATTGATCCAGAGTTAGAAATTCTTTTTACTATGAATGTGGATACTCAGGACTTCAACATTGTCATGGATAAGGAAACTGCTCAACCTAACACTGAAACACCAATAGAAGCAGAAGCAGAAACCAGAACTGGAAAAGAACATGAACAAAGTGTCGTGCTCTTTGTGTGTTGTACCTATTATACCTATATCTACAACACAAAACACTCAATAAACTATTATAAGCATGGTTAGAAGATTTAATCAATGAAATGTAAAACCATGGCTAATCTACTTATTGCCTCCTAGTAAATGTGAGTATGAATTTTGCTCTCAGATCTTATTATGCAAATTCCAGTGACTTGACTACACCTAGATGGAGGATTTAAAATGATAATGATGATGCATTTAAGCTATAAATGAGATTAAGCTAGATGATTCTATGATAAATGCTAAGATTAAGCTAAAATGAACATGATAATGATGCTAAAATGATGAACTAGATGCCTATAGTAACAATGCTTATGCTGAAAATAAAATGGGATCATAAAAATGATATCAAAATTAGGACCCTTTGAGCTCCAAAATGGGGGTTATTTATAGGATTTTCCAAGGCTAGGGGTGAGTTGGCAAAGATCAATGGTCGAGATTGATTTGAAGATATCAATGGTTGAATTGGAGGAGGTTGGAGAAGAGGTTGGATGAAAGGGGACAATTGGTGGTAGGTAGGAAAAGTGGTTGGTTGGAAGGAGACACTTAGTGACAAGTGTCATGAAGCTTTGCTGATGAGAGGGAACATGGTGGTTAGGATGAATTGATTAGGTTTAAGAATGGTTAGGTTAGGTGGTTAGAAGTTAGGAGAATTTGAATTTAGAAATTCAAATAATAGGAAAATGCTAATTAATTTCAACAACTCATTATTTGATTTGTTTTAATTAATTAGGGGATTTGGAAGAAATGATTTTGATGGGGGATAATTAATTACTTTGAATTAATTAATTAAAGGGAGATTGTTGAAATGAACCTATTTAATAAATCCTTAGATTTATTAATAAGTAGAGGAATGAGTGAATTTTAATCAAATTGCTAATGAATTTAATTTAATTGGGAATATGGATTAATCAAATAATTGCTTATTCAATTAATTATCTTCATACCATTTTTGGGTGTATACATTTTGCCCCTCTTTGAAGTGAGGTGTGATGACGCATTGATTCAAATAATGATTTCTTTTTGATGATATTGGTTTGATAGGATGCCCCAGACCTTGGTTGATAAATTGTAGTACGATGATGCCCCCTTGGGAGATCAATTGAGATAATTGATTTGCCAAGTGGCTGGATGATTGCGAGATTGATGTCCCGATTAGAAAAAGTTTGATTCCACAACTTTGATTGATGAAAGTGCAAGTTATTTGATCACAATGGTGTGGGTTCCATTAATAAGATGAGATTGATAAGATCTAGATATAGTCTGGTTTCAGGAATGACACCTCCTGTATAAGACAAAGATGATCAAAAGTGTTTGGTTTCAAGAAAGATATATCATGAATAAGATGTGATCAAAATGTCTGGTTTTAGGAAGGATACATCCTATGTAAGAAATTATATGATAGATTGGATGTGATCGATTGATAGAATGGATTAAGATTGATTGGATAAAGAACTAACAGTTTGTTGATCTTAGGTTGCAGGATCAATAGATATGCTTGATAGTGATTCGGTTGAGGGGGTAACATAAGATTAGTGCTGGGTTGACAACATCAAGAGAGATGAGTCATCAATTTGATTGTGTATACACTTATGATGATGCTTTGATGATTCTTGCGATAGATTCAGCCTTGTATAAGATGATCTTGAGATTTACCCTTTGATAAGATGAGCTTGGAGATTTAGCCTTTGATAAGATGAGCTTGTAGGATCCCATGCAAGAATGAAATGCAAGCTAAATGCAAATTCAAATGCAAATGAAATGCAAAACTACGACCGCACTAGTCACTAGATTATTGCTTTTTGTCATCATTGAGCTTTCTGAAACGTGGGAAGTGAATGCAAACATCGATGGTATAATTAAACCATGATGACCTGAGCACTTCTTTCCTGATTTTGATATGGCAAGTTAACACAAGCATCGAGGTATAATTAAACAAAGATGACTTGAGTGTTATTTGCGTAAAACAGGTAGTATTAACCATTGGTATATGCAAATCAGAAATGTCTTTGATGATACTCTACTGATCATGTCCTGAGACATATTTGCACCTACTAATGATCAATTTACAGATAGTAGACAAGAAAAATATCATGTTCCCTCCTTGTTCCTACAGTCAGAGACATCCTGGATTCACTCAGAAATCATGATAGTGAAAATCAAGATAGTAAAGTTGAACCAAAGTGCTAAAAAACATTATTCAAAATATAGCATTTATTGAAAAATGTGCGATGTGCTTAGACTAATGTGCGATAGCTTGATGGTTAATAATGTGATTTCATATTTAACATTGGATGTGTCTCAGTTTTTTTGCTTGACCAGTGTTGTCTAACTGTTGTTTTACCTATTTGATTAAGCATGAAATGATCGTTTAAGTTTTGCCCCCAGCTAGGTGTAGGACTTTTCCCCAAGCTTAGAAACAATTATGATATACCTAGTGATCCAAACCATGGCGGGAGGTTAGCTGTAGTGGCTGTGTTTGCAAAAAAGCTTATGATGGATATGAATAATGCTGATGGAAATGAATGCAAGCTGAAATATACATGAACTAATAGATGGAAGAGCTAGCTAGCAGATAGTGCCTATTTGCCAGGTTTTCACCGTATGTTTTTATTGCACTTTTTCTGATATATTTATTTTATTTTATTTTATTTTATTTTATTTTTTGCTGATTTTTCATTGTTTTTGGATTTTTTGCTTATTTTTCAAACATTGAACCTCTTCAGATGCATACTATTGATGGGTTTCTCAAGCTGATCCTCATCCTATGTTGATAACTGATATGCTCCTGATCCAAATACTATTATGACAACAAATGAACCTAACCAGTTTGGTTCAAATTTGCCTTTCTTTTCTCAATCTGCTTGATTGCGTGGATTTTCCTTTAGCACTTGGTCGCCAACTTGAAACACTCTTGGTTTAACCCTATGATTGTAGTTCCAACACATTCTTTGTCGATATACCTTCAGATGATCAAAGGCATTTTGTCTTCATTCATAGATTAATTCTAGCTCTTGCAGTCTTGATACTCTTTGTTCTTCATCAGGGATGAGACCTTTTAGTGATACACATAGAGAAGGTATCTCTACTTCAATTGACAATATGGCTTCTGATCCATATACAAGAGAGAAAGGTGTGGCACCTGTTGGTGTGCCAATAATGGTACAGTAAGCCCATAGAGAAGGATTTAGTTGAACATGCCAATCTTTACCAGCACCATTCACTATTTTTTTGAGGATTTTTGGGATAGTTTTGTTTGATGCTTCGGCCTGTCCATTTCCCTATGGATAATATGGTGTGGAGAATCTATGCTAGATTTTGAACTTCTCACAAAGCTCTTGTACATCGTGGTTCTTGAATGGTCGGCCATTATCAGTGATAATGGTCATTGGTATTCCATAGCAACAAATGATGTAGTTCAAGTTAAAGACAACAATTTGTTTTCCTATGATATTGATAAGAGGTACTGCTTCGATCCATTTTGTAAAATATTCAGTAGCTACAAGGATGAATTTGTGACCATTAGAGGAAGAAGGATTTATCTTTCCTATCAAGACCCCATTGGTAGAAAGGCCGTGATGTTGCCAGAGTGTGAAGTTCTTGCACTTGTGCATGAATCAAATTCCCATGGATTTGACATTATTTGTATGTTCTAGCTATCTAAAAAGAATCTCGTTCCATAGTAGGCCAATAATAGCCCAAGCGTATGAGTTTTTTCGAAAGGGTAAGACCACTTGAATGAGTACCACAAGTGTTGTTATTGACTTCATGTAAGGCCTTCTCAAATTCTTCTTGTTCGAGACATCTTAAGAGAGTACTATCTAGAATTCATTTATAAAGGGTGTCAGCGACGAGAGTATAATGGGAGGATTGGCGAATAAAGTTTCTCTTTTGATTCTTTGATAGATCAGGAGGTAGGGTGTTATCATTTAGGTACATATAAGTTTGACCATAGCGGGAGGAATCACGTTCGACAAGGTGACAGATGGTTTGGGAATCAGGACAATTATGAGTAGGGTAAAACAACTCTTCCACCAGGAATTTGTAACGCTCTTGATTTTCCTATGTCTGTAATAGAGAAGCAAGTGTTGCCATGGCATCTATTGCTTTGTTATCATTTCTTGGAATTTGATCAAAAGTGATTTTGACAAAGTACTTGTTGAAATCATCAACCATCTTTTTGTAAGGCATTAGTTTTTCATCCTTTATTTGGTACTCATCATTGATTTGATTGATCATGAGATGAGTCTCTGAAGACTTGAATTTGTGTGATGTTCCATTCTACAACCATTTTGATACCATAGATGGTTCCATGTTGTGTTCCCTTATTGTTGCTTGCTTCTAGACTGATATTTGGGTGATGGATTGTAAGATATGGATCCAACCCTGGAATGTCTATATATGACCAAGTAAAATTGATTTGCCTCCTTTTGAAGGGTTCCTAGTATTTCTTTGCTAGTGTTGATAAAGAGATTACTGGATGTAGATCAGTTGTGCCCATGGTAATTGCCTCAATTAGTTTGATCAGAATAGATGACCTTTCTTGATAGCACATAGGTAAGGTATCGAATCTCCCATCTTTTGGTGCCTCAAGGAGGTTTTCACCATCAGGTACATCCTTTATTTTTACTTTTTCTTGGTCTAATGTTGCCAGTAAATGGTTTTCAGCATTAGACTTGATATTGTTTTCTTGATTTTCACTTTTGCGACTAGGAGATTTGTCACCCACCTGATTCAAAGATATGTTAGCAGAATCCCTGGTGGAAGTTGTTGTGGGTTTGATTTCATCAAGATATAGGGATATAGCAATGATCATTAGGTAAGATATAGATGTCAGTTTGTTACTTTCCCAATAAATAAGGTCAGGTAAAGGATCTTCATTTTTCTGGTCCATAGGTTCAGGATGGATTAGAGTTAAAGGATCTTCAGGTTCAATTGTTTCAAAGATATTAGGGGTTATAATAGAGATGTCAAACCTTTCAGTGTCTATTTCCATGTCCATAACGGTACTCCCATCAAAATAATCTTACGCAAGAAGCTCTTGATTATCCTCGATTAAGTCCAAGTCAATCGAATGTGATTCTGATTCAAGTGGGCTAGTTCCTAGCATTTGTTCTGCATATGTATGGACTATATCGACCTCTATGTCTACTTCTTCCCTTTCAGTTTTAAGTTGCTCTTGTTTATTTTTCCCTAATAGAAAATGTTTTTCTTTCTCTTGATCTTTTGACTGTATTTGTTTCTTCATTTCAGACCAAAGTGATGCAAATAATGGTTCTTTCGATTGTGAGCTTGAAGATGCTATCTCTTTGTTATTTGGAGTG
Organism: Cryptomeria japonica; assembly: GCF_030272615.1. Lineage (NCBI taxonomy): Eukaryota > Viridiplantae > Streptophyta > Pinopsida > Cupressales > Cupressaceae > Cryptomeria > Cryptomeria japonica. The sequence continues at coordinate 148,084,281 of NC_081415.1, forward strand.
ATAACCTCTTGAACTAGTTTCAGATTGCTTGAAGATGTTGTCTCTTTTTTATTTGGAGTAATAGCCTCTTGAACAAATTTTAGATTAGTAGAACATTGCAATGGATTTGATTCAACTTTGATCGTGATTTCCTCCCCATGATATGGAAATTTTATGCACTGATTACCTGTTGATAGAGTAGCCTGTATGTCTTATATCTAGGGTCTTCCCATGAGTATGTTGTAAGGTAAATCCAAGTCTAGGACTTTGCATTCTGTGTCCTTCTACAAAGGTCCCACTCTGATGGGTACTATCACCATTCCTTTAGAGGAATGTTTTTCTTCATTATCTGCTTTGAAAGTGATCTTTTTATGGGGATCAATTGCATTTTCTGAATATCTTAGAGCACGGACAAGACTTAAAGAGAAAATTTTTAAGCTAGCTCCTCCATCTATTAAGACACGTCTAAGAAGCATTTGATGGATGATGACTTTGATTTGCAATGAAGCGTTATGGGGGTTTGGCAATGAATTAATGCTTGGATATGTAGGAGTTGTACTTTGAATAGGAACCTCTGACATAGGTTTGATAGAAGTTATGGATATCCCTTGGGGAATTTCATCTTTGGGTGCATTGTTTAGCGATGATGCTAAGGCAGGTTCTCACTAGCTTTTAATAGGTGTAGGAATAGATGCTTTTGAAGAGTCAATTTTCTTATGGGGGGATGCGCCATGGCTCGATATAGGTGTGTGATTTTACTCTTCTTCATCGAAATCTTTTAGGGATCTTTTAAAGCATTGTAAAAAAGAGTTACCTATCTTGGGAGGTGTATCTGAATCCTTGTGAGGTTTTGATGTAGTTAGATTTGGACTTTGGATTTGTTTGTTTTCTCTAATTGGTTGATTTGTTACTCGCATTCTACTTTGGTATGTCATGTTGCTATGATCTGTAGTTGTTTCCAATGTTTCAATGATCTTAGGTCTTTGCATTTTGATTATAATAGGCATTATGTTTGATACCGTGTTATGATTGGATTGTCCAAAAGGTTGTTTTGATAAATGATCTATTGTCAATGTCAGAGGTATAGAGCGATATGACACAAAAAGGCAATTCAAGTGTTTAAAGTTTTAAAGTTTTCTGATCTTTGGTTTTCGGAGTGTAATGGTGATTTTGATAATAACCAAGTCCAGTAGGAAAGATATATTCTACGATATGGGATGAGGTTCTCCTAACCAAACGTTTCAGTTTCGTGATTGAGGATGATTGATCCTGCTAAGAAACTATGTTTGTGTGATTAGTTTATCAAAGAGAGTGATAATGCACTTTGGGATGGTTTAGATCTTATACATTTTGAGGGTCATGGCTTGAAAGTATCGATGTGTATATTCCTATAGTCTGATTTTGAAAGGTTGATAGTTTGATCAAGCGAACCAAGAAGATAGTCTAAGCACAGTGACAGATAACAGGTGTTTTGATTTCTGCAAATTGATTTAAGCAAACTGACAGACCTGAGAGTATCATGCAAAGAAACAGTTTTGGACTGACAAATGCAAAGTTTCACACAACAAAGAAGTTGACTCAGACCAACAAATAATTTAGAGTTATACGACAAAATAGAGTTTTTCATATAAAAGGCAGCAGCTCATACGACTTAGGATTAAGAACAGCACGACAAATAACCTAGCTCATACGACAAAGGATGGCCTCTGGCACAATAAATGATTTTGTGCAAGGTAACTTGTATGATAGAGATTTTGAATCATACTATAGAGAATTAAAGATCGTACGACAAGTTATAGAGCAGAGCTAAAAAGTGCTTGTCTTTCTGATTTTGATTTTTGAATTCTAATGTTTTTGTTGATGTTTTAGGTGTCTGATTTTTCCAATAAGGGGATGAATACATAGAAAACACATAACATGATAATGACTCCAATCAAGCTAAAACCCTAAGGAAGTTGGCTGAGAATGAAAACCTTTGCTTGATGCCTTAGGTACACACCCAATAGCTAATCAAAATACGACCGTTAAGTCTCACACAATGGATTCTCAACGCCGTATTATCCGACTCCAAATTCTAATGGGGGCACGATATGGCAAGTGTCTTGGGAGAGTTACTATCTCTCTTGCATAAAGATTATCACCCTTTTAGAGGTGAATCAGGTAGCTTCTATTTTAACCAGGATTAATAAGGGATCCATTCGGCGTGTCGAGGTATAAACTCAATTAAGAGGTCTCCCAACCTTGAAAACCAAGGTTTTCTATACCTGAAGGTACAGAGGAGAGCTATTCTCGAGCACTTTCGTTGACTTGATTTTCATCAAATCATGTTTATTTTATAGTGGGTTGGATTACTTGGAGTTTAGTCGTTCCCACTTAGGTCATTCCCCTCTCACCAGCCTTAAGGGCTAAGAGTTAATAACTCCTTGGGAGGGTAGGCCTGCTAAAGTGATGCACTAATGAAAATAAATCAATGAGTCTAGCTTTCTGATCACCTAAGAAAGGTGAGAGCATACTCACCTATCATCAAAGACATGAAATACATGGTTGTCCATTTTTAGCCCAAAATCAAGTGTGCCTAGAAATTTAAATGAATACACCAAGTTTAGTTGAATTCATAGGCAACCTGCAATAAATATGTTAGTAGTCATGATTGTGTTTTGAATTATGTCTTTGACAAGCGTATCTTCATAAATCATCCTACAGAAAAGAGTTAGGCTGCCAAAAATCTCACAGACACAACAAGATTAGCATTAGTGATCCAAACTACGAATTTTTTTTTTTTTTAAATTATATGAAATTTTATGCTAACTTCAAATAGGCATAACTTTTTGCTCGAGACTCGAAATTATGAATCATTTAACTCATTGGAAAGGTCTCCAAGAGTTGTAGTTAAGATTTTGAAAGAGCATGCCTGGACATAGGCAAGCTCTCTCAGAGCTTTCAAGGGCTCAAAATGAGAAGAAGGCCTTCAAAAATGCAAATTACTAACGTATAGACAAACTTGAAAATTCTAACTTGCAGTTTGTGAAAAAAAAAATTGCAGAGGCAGAGACTCGTATGACAAAATTTTCCACATAGTACGATAAACTTTATATTTCATACAAAGCCCAAAATGAACTTGTACGACATGCATTTATACCCCGTACGATAGAGAAAGTTAGCTCGTATGAGTCAGGATTGAGCTAGTACGATTCAGAAAATTCCAAGACAGAATCTCATACGAGAAGGATTTAGCTTTTGTATGACAAGGAAAAGGAGCTCGTACGAGCCAGGATAGAGCTAGTACGAGTTAGGATGGATTTTCATACCAGACTAAAAGGTAGTTCGTACAAGTTGGAAAATCAACTCGTATGACTTTCTGATTCCGTCCCGACAGAGATGAATGTTGATGTAGCTTTGAGAGGCCAAAAATGATGATTTCAGCCCCACGGTGGGCACCAAAATATCGTGCTCTTTGTGTGGTGTACCTATTATACCTGTATCTGCAACACAAAATACTCAATAAATCATTATAAGCATGGTTAGAAGATTTAATCAATGAAATGTAAAACCACGGCTAATCGACTTATTGCCTCCTAGTAAATGCGAGTATAAATTTTGCTCTCAGATCTTATTATGCAAATTCTAGTGACTTGACTACACCTAGATGGAGGATTTAAGATGATAATGATGATGCATTTAAGCTAGAAATAAGATTAAGCTATATGATTCTATGATAAATGCTAAGAAATAAGCTAAGATTAAGCTCAAATGAACATGATAATGATGCTAAAATGATGAACTAGATGCCTATAGTCACAATTCTTATGCTAAAAATAAAATGGGATCATCAAAATGATATCAAAATTAGGACCCTTTGAGCTCCAAGATGGGGGCTATTTATAGGATTGTCCAAGGCTAGGGGTGAGTTGGCAAAGATCAATGGTCGAGATTGATTTGAAGATATCAATGGTTGAATTGGAGGAGGTTGGAGAAGAGGTTGGATGAAAGGGGACAATTGGTGGTAGGTAGGAAAAGGGGTTGGTTGGAAGGAGACACTTAGTGACAAGTGTCATGAAGCTTTGCTGATGAGAGGGAAAAGTGTCCAATGAGAGGGAACATGGTGGTTAGGATGAATGGGTTAGGTTTAGGAATGGTTAGGTTAGGTGGTTAGAAGTTAGGAGAATTTGAATTTAGAAATTCAAATAATAGGAAAATGCTAATTAATTTCAACAACTCATTATTTGATTTATTTTAATTAATTAGAGGATTTGGAAGAAATGATTTTGATGGGGGATAATTAATTAATTTGAATTAATTAATTTGAATTAATTAATTAAAGGGAGATTATTGAAATGAACCTATTTAATAAATCCTTAGATTTATTAATAAGTAGAGGAATGAGTGGATTTTAATCAAATTGCTAATGAATTTAATTAAATTGGGAATATAGATTAATCAAATAATTTCTTATTCAATTAATTATCTTCAGACCATTTTTGGGTGAATACACAAAGTATATATGAACCGACAGATAGAAAGGTTAAAAAAAAGAATGAGAATAATGAAGAAACAGTAAATAAAGAAGAGGTTAAAGATTAAAATAAGATTGTAGAAGTGGTTAAGGAATCCATAGATGAGAAGAACCCAACTACAAAACCTCACACTCCACCTAGCACTTCCACTATGGACTACAGACCTACTAATATGACAAATGTACTTTTAGACTCCATAAGGAAGATCACTGAATGCAACACCTTAGCATTTAAGGCCATTGATGATTCTTTACCAATTTTGCAATTGATTGCACTGGATTGTAAGATAGATCATATTTATGGATCTTTAGATAAATTGGACACATTGTCCAAATTCATTGCTTTAAATATTCAAACTCTAGATAAAATTAATGAAGAGACTATTAAGGAAAGGGTGAATAAGGAGAAAAATCAATTCTTTGATAAGCCTATTAAGGATTGTTTTGGCATTTTGAGTTTGTTGGAATTTGCATAGAGATTGCATTAATGATATATTGTCATTGATGTCAAATGAACCGGTAATGGTATTCATGTTATTGCTGATATTGTTGTTTTTGATACTGGCTAGTAATAGGTAAGAAGAGCTTAGTGGAAGATGATGTAAACCGGTATGTAAAGTTTGTGAGTTGAACCGGTGTAAAGGGTTAAACCTTTCTATGTAATGTAACCAGTAAACCCTATTAGCTGTTAAACCCTAACCAATCAAGTTTGATGGTTTATTATCTGATAAGCGGTAATGATGGAGACACGTGTCATCATTGTATGAGGATATGTTCAAATTGCTTTGGCACGTTTATTTTTTTCTAGGGAAGGAGAAAAGTGGATTGCATATAATGCACAACGCATGATGAGTTACAAAGTCTGATGAAGCGGTGATCATGGAGCAGTTGGAATTTTCTTGAAGAATGTGAAGAGATTTTCATGATTTCTAATGGTCAAGATTGTACTTGCTTGTTTGTAATATCGATGATGAGAATTAGGTTTTTGCTATGTTACCAACCTAATTGATTTGTATTTAAGGTTGATGAAGTTGTTTGTAAAGGTTGTTGGCAAGATTGATGAAAACCTATTGAGTGTGTAGTTGCCTAAACAGTGAATGGATTTGCACTTTGAGTGAAGGCAGATTGAAGCTTAGAAGGATTTGATCAAGAAAATGTAGTGCTACTCATGCAGATTAAGAAAACTTGTTGTTTTCTAACAATTATAGTAGAAGTGAAATCCCTTTACTAGGTAAGCTCTAATAAGCTTGGTTACTTATTAAATCCTCTAACAAGGTGGTCTATTAGCTTGGATTTTCAAATCCTCCAGTGAGGTTACTCCTAATAGGGTATTGTGCTTTTCATCAAGGCATATTTGTAAATCCCTTAACTGGGTGATTCCTAACCGGAACTAGTTCTTAACAGGACTTATTTTAAAGTTTTAATAGGCTTGGCTCCTAACAGGGTGAACTTCAGAAGAGTTCAGATAGCTATCCTTGTGAGTCTCATCTCATCGTGGTTTTTACCTATTTGGGTTTTCCACATATAAACATTTGTGTCAAGTGGTGAATGCTTTTGTGGTTGTGATCTTATTTGTTGATTTGGTTAACTTCTGATAAGGTATGCTAAGTAGAAGAATTGAGAGTTGAATATGTTGAGTTATGATTAAGCATTGTTGATGTTTACAAGATTGAAGTTGTTTATTGTTAAAATTGTCGTAACAGTTAAATCGGTTGATATCAAGTGTTCTTATGAATATTGATCTTGACTGAGTTTGAGTTTGGGAACTTTGTATCAGTTTTTCAATATATTGATTCACCCCCCCCCCTCTTAGTATTCTACTTGATACTTATTATTTCATCATACCATCAGACTGTACAAAGAAGATTGATTCTTTATTACCAGTACTTAATTCCTCTATTCTAGAATATAAAGAATTGTATAAGGAATCATGCAAGCCTCACCACCTAACAGAAGACATTGATGATGAGATAAGGAAAACACAAAAAAAGAGATTGATGATATAGCATATAATATGATTGGTTCTTCAGAACTTACCTCGGTTTTCGATCAAGAAATGACAGTTTTTGAGGAAAAGATTGAGAAATTAGAGAAGGAGAAAGAAAGGATAAGAATGAAATCCCGAGAGTTGAAAAATAAACTTGTTCCTAGATTGGACAATCTTCTAACACACCAGATTGAGTTGTCTAAATCAACTATTCAAGGAGAAAGACCACTGGAGCAACAGATGCATTATCTGACTGGAATGATCTAACAGACTAAAACAATTATTTCTAACAACACCAAATCTATGCAGAGTCTTAATCTAATTTTGGCGGATATCTTTCAGATTGTAAATAACCGATTATAGGCTTTAAGGTAAAATTTTAGAATTATTTGATTTTTTTTATATCCTTTGTCATTGATGTCGAAGAGGGAGTAGTGTATTGAGAAAAATGTATAGAAGGGATCATTTGCTCAGGGGGAGCACTCTCATTTGTGGATCTATTTTTGGACTTCACTTTTGGATATCAGTTTTTGGATTTTTTTCATGAGTGTTGCCATCAATGCCAAAGGGGGAGATTGTTGGCATTTGATGAATAATGATGAACTACTAAGGTCCTAACCAATACTAAGAGAGGAGGGTGAATCAGTACACAAACACAAACCGCTTCAACATTTTCTTATATCAAAACACAACTGACCGATTGTTGACTGATTGTTTACCTTCACCACTAAACTTAACCAAGCTATACTAGTTAAACAAAAAATACTTCAGATAGCTATACCAGTTAAACAAAAATACTTCAGAAAACATTCAATAGATCTCAAACCTTGATAACTACTTCACTGATATAATCATGCATGAGTTGTACCAATAATACCACAACCATTTAACAATGCATGCATATCTAACTTAATCAAAACCACACAATCATCACATGAAAATATCACAACCCAGATTTTTTACGTGGAAACCCAAATGGGAAAAACCACAGTGGGAATGAATACCCACAAGTTGTTTGTGAACTCTTTTGAAGTCTGCTCTGTTAGGATCCTAGTCTAGTTAAAGACTTTGCAATAAAGGTCTTGTTAGGAACCGATCATGTTAGGGACCACCTAGTTAAGGGATGGCTATATACCCTGTTAAGAGTTACCTCACTAGAGGATTAAAGAACTCAATAACCTTGAGCCACCTAGTTAGAGGATTTACAACAAAGCCTATTAAAGATACCCGATCAAGGGATCTACCTTCTATTGAAATGGTTAGAAGATAATAGGTAAAACAACCGATCTGATAACAACACTTCTTGCTAAGGCAGATCCTTTTAAGTTCCTCTCTTCTGCAATCACACTCTGCAGAGTCCTCACTCTAGTTTGGTAAGTATCAAATCTCCAACATGCGGACACAAATACAACTTTTGCCAACAACTGCAAATCAAAACTCATTGACCTTATAGACAACAATCAGGTCGGTAGCATAAACCCTAAACCCTAAACATCTCAAGTTTACACTTACAAGTGGTCCAATATTGACTATCCAAACACATTACATAGAATGGAACGATCTAAAATAGATCTCAAGGCATTCTGCACTATCCAAACTTCACCGCATCTGAAAATCAGTAACCCATCATGTGCTCTTCATACACCGCTAAGAAAAATGCTCATTCCTGAGGTAGGCATTTAATGCATTCAATATTCATGCGCAAGAACCACAAAGAAATCCTTCATGTGCACACAGCTAATGTAGCATCTCAATCCTTATCCTTATTCATTTAACTAACCAGTCACAAAACATCATCGGTTGCACCACACAAGCCAAAATGATAACCCTAGAGCTAAACTAAGACTACCAACAGGTAATCACACTTAGTGAACCCTGACATCGGTCCACTCCATCCTGGTTGACCATAACCACTTCCAATCTTCATACCGGCTCATATTGGTCCACCTGCTTGAGCACTTATTGACATCAATGACAACATACATTATTTTTGCTTCATCATATGCCAACAGTCTCCCTCTTTGGCATTGATGGCAATACTCAGTGTATCATTGCTCAGTGTCTTGACCATTCTCAATAATATATACCGGTTCAGTAACATATACCAGTTCAACTTAAAAGATCATGACCACCACCTAGACTGGTCAGTGTGCACTTTTCTCAATCACTTCTCACACCACTTATTTTATCTCCACTTTGCATATTGACCTTCACACATATATCTTCTCCCCCTTTGACAACAATGCCAAAGTGGAGGCACAAGCTTCTGGGCTCCACTATGTTGCTCCCCCTATGGAGAAGCATCCTTCAACACATCAATCCTATAGGATCTAACATGGTAGTACCTGACTAATGTGGAGCACACATATTTAATTTACTTCATGAAGGGGAAGAACCCCTAATGCACCTCTCAAATAGGTAAATGTAGTCTTCGGTAAGGGCTTAGTGAATATGTCTACTAGTTGCTCCTTATTGGAAACATGTTCTAACACAACCTCTTGATTTTGAACCTTTTCTCTCAAGAAATGATACTTAAGCTCAATATGCTTGGTCCTAGCATGCAATACTAGATTTTGGATTTATTTATTGCATTGGTATTATCACAAAATATACTCACTGGTTTAGATATAATCACTTTGAAGTCATTCAGTACATGCTTCATCCATATTGCCTGAGTGTAGTTCAAAAATGCTACCACATACTCCTCTTTAGCTGTAGACTGGGAAATACAACTCTGCTTCTTGCTCATCCACGAGACTAGTCTTCCACCAAGGAAGAATGCTCCATCGGTTGTGCTCTTCCGATCATCCAAAATTACCTACCCAATCTACATCGATAAACACTTTGAGATCAAAGTCGCTATTATATGGATACCGCAATCCATAATCAATTGTCCCTCTCAGGTGTCTAAGAATCCTCTTTACCACTACCAAGTGGGACTCTCTTGGATTCTTCTAAAAATGAGCCACTATGTCCATTGCATGACCAAATATCTAGTGTGTTGTGCACCACATAGTGCAACTTACTGATCATTGACTGGTACTCCTTCTCATCCACCAATGTTGTATCATCCTCCTTTGTTAGTTTGTAGCTAGTCACCATTGGTGTTCCAACTAGTTTTCTCTCCTCCATGCCAAAGGTCTTCAATACCTCTTTGATATACTTGGATTGGGTAATGAAGATACCCTCTTTCATCTACTGAATTTTTAGACCAATGATAATTTTTATCTCTCCAATTAGAGACATCTCAAACTCCTTTTTCATCTCATTTGCAAATGCATGACTTATATCATCATCTCCACCAAAGATTATATCATCTATAAATACTTCACATATCAAAATCTGACCACATTCAGATTTCAGGTAGATGTTGTTGTCCTCACTTGTTCTTTGAAATCCTATCTTCACGAGATGAGAGTGTAACAGTTCGTACCATACCCTTGGTGCCTGTTTCAATCCATATAGGGCCTTGTGTAATTTGCACACCATGTCACTATCTTCTGACAAAGAAAACCCATCTGCTTGCTCAATATACACTTCTTCCTCTAGGATTCCATTCAGGAAGGCAGACTTCACATCCATCCGGTATACCTTGAATGCTACAAATGCAAGTAGCATTTAGACACCTTCCAGTCTAGCCACTAGGACAAAGGTTTCTCCATACTCTTCTCCTTCTTCCTGGGCATATCCCTTGCATACAAGCCTTTCCTTGTTCCTTACCATTGTGCCTTCTTCATTCAACTTATTCTTGAAGACCCATTTGGTACTTATGGCATTCTTGTGTTCTAGTCTGGGTACCAAGGACCATGTTGCATTCTTCTCTATCTAGTCCAACTCCTCTTCCATTGCCTTTATCCAGTCTTCATCAGTAAGTTCCTCTCTAACGGTCTTAGGTTCAAATTCTGAAATCATGCAAGAATTTTCTTTCACCTTTCTCCTTGTAAGTATTCCCACATCTTTGTCTCCTATGATCTTCTTCAGATCATGATGTAGTCTTACATACCTAGGAATGAGCATAGCAGGTTCCACTTGCTTTTCTTCTTCTATTTCTGCTTCTTCTTCTTCTTCACCCATTGAAGCTTCTACTAGTACAGAAACACTGAGGTCTTTCTAGTGTTTGTCACTTGTTTCTTTCTTATCTAGTTCCCAGAAGGCTACACCCAGTTTATTTTCCATTTGCTTGCTGTCGGTTTTATCCTTCTACTGCTCTGCTACTCGGTCAAGGGATTTACCTTTTGTTAAGAGTTACCTCGCTAGAGGATTTAAGAATGCAATAACCCTGAGCCACTTGGTTAGAGGATTTACAACAAAGCCTATTAAAGCTACTCGGTCAAGGGATTTACGTTCTATTGAAATTGTTAGAAGACAACAGGTAAAACAACCGATCTGATAACAACACTTCTTGCTAAGGCAAATCCTTTTCAGTTCCTCTCTTCTACAATCATACTCTGTAGATTCCTCACTTTGGTTCAACAAGTATCAAATCTCCAACATGTAGACACAAATACAACTTTTACCAATAACTGCAAATCAAAACTCATCGACCTTATAGACAATAATTAGGTCGATAGCATAAACCCTAAACCCTAAACATTTCAAGTTTACACTTACAAGTGGTCCAATCCTGACCATCCAAACACATTACATAAAATGAAACAATATAAAATAGATCGCAATACATTCTGCACCATCCAAACATCACCGCATCTAAAAATCAGTAACCCATCATGTGCTCTTCACACACCACTAAGAAAACTACTCATTCCCGAGGTAGGCATTTAATGCATTCAATCTTCATGCACAAGAACCATAAATAAATCCTTCATGTGCACAGAGTTGATGTGGCATCTTGATCTTTATCCTTATTCCTTTAACTAACTGGTCACAAAACATCATCGGTTGCACCGCACAAGCCAAACCAGTAACCCTAGAGCTAAACTGAGACTACCGACCGGTAGTCACACTTAGTGAACCCGACACCAGTCCACACCGGTCACTCCATCTCAGTTGACCATAACTGCTTCCAATCTTCATCCTTGTCCTCCTACTTGAGCAGTTATTGACATTAATGACAACATACATTATCACCGCTTCATCATATGCCAACAACAAATCATATTGGCACTCTAGGCCGACTTGGAACAATAATGTTTTATACTGTAAAATATATTTGTATAGCCGACTTGATGTATTGTAAATACTCATATATGTATGTGATCTTGTAAGTCATTTTGTAATGTGGTAGTGAAGTAATAAGGCAATGTAATGAGCGATATATGAGATATTGTAGGATAGTTGTTTATGCACTTTGATGTATCTATTTTGAAGAGAGAATAAGAAGAAGAGAAGAGCGAAGGTTATTCATCGACAAGATTTTGGGTTAAGGTATTTGTTTGAGATTAAACTGGTACTGAATCAAGCATTGCAAATGTTATTTTAAAGAAGTACATTGTATTTGGATTTAACTATCCATTTATAGTCAGTGGGACTCCTTTCTATTGTTGATGAGCTCAAGACTGTTGGCCTTCCTGCATGTGCAGGCTCCTATTGTATAAGTAATATTTATTCATATTGGCCAGTGAGTAAATATTGTGGGTCACAAATCCCACTGAGGTTCTTCCCTTACCTGTTTTCCTCACCAAAAATATTTGTGTTATGGTGTGCATTGATGGTTGTATTTATAATTCTCTTTACTACATTATTATTTGTTTACCGGTATATTAATATAGGTTGTAAAGTTACAAATAAGTTCAAATCTATCATCCATCATTTAGACATTGATTTACCCTCCCCCCCCTCAGTGTCTTTGGGACTATCATAGCATCTAACACCTTTGAGTATCTTAGAGGTCAGCTAGGTTTGTATCCCTTCATGAGGTCAATTGAGAATGATGTAGGAATACATCAATCCTAGAGCTACTTACAGAATTTTATAGCTGGATTGGTGTAGAGTGAAGTTATTCCATAGGGGGGGCATCAGGTTGTAGGTTGATGATGCTAAACAATGAATTTTGGCATTGCATGTTTTACTTTCACTTTGGCATTGTTGTCAAAGGTGGAGAAGAATTATAAGAATAAGAGGAGTGTTGTATGATTGTGGTAAAATGTAAACCAGGATTCCTATACACATCATGACAATCAAGAGTATTGATATTTGTATTCCCATCAATGAAAAAGGGGGAGATTGTTAGTATTTTGCTTGAAGGTTGCATTAATGATATGTTATGTTGTCATTGATGTCAATAAACCATTTATGATGTTAAGACGTTAGCTTATGATATTGTAATGATGGTGTTAATATTGTATTGCAAACTAGTAGGAGGAGCTAGCAAAGGGTAATGCAACTAGTAGGAGGAGTTTGTATTGGAAACCGGTATTATTTTGTTAGGATTCCCATAGATACTAAGAGGGGGGGGGGGGGGTGAATCAGTATCTGACCAGTGAGTGGAATTTCTCAACTTAAAACATGCAGAACATATTATAACAGTGTACCAGTATGTAAGAAATAATGCAATAAATAGAAATAAAAGAAACCACGTGAAAATCACATAATAACACAATGATTTAATGAGGAAAACCCAGTGTGGGAAAAACCTCGGTGGGATTTGTGACCCACAATATTCACTTACTAGCCAATAAGAGAATATTACTTACAATAGGGGCTTGCACATGCAGGAAGGCCAAGTGCCTAGAGCTCACTGCTCAATGGGAAGTCTCACTAACTTACAATGTGGATTATACAAATCCAATGTCTTGTACTACTTTACAATAGCATCTATAATTCTAGATTTAGTACCGGTTTCTACTTTGCTTCTTACATAAACCCTTTAACCTATATTTCGCATAATAGGCCTGCCTAATAATTTTTCCTTATACATTCTTTTTTTTTATGTCTACAATGATCTCCCTTATATATAAGAGTCATTTTACAACTTGCCAAGTCATCTTACGAAGGTTTTACAATAATAAGCAAAATATAATATATCAAAAATCCTGTCCGCCTCAGTGCCGGTATACTTTCTTTCTCTGTCGGTGTAGAGTGTGATCTGCTAATGCTGGTGTAATGCCTTGCCGATGCCATAGGATTGTAAGGTTACCATCAATGACAAAAACTTCAATCACCTTCAATGTCTCATTAGATTGTGTATATGCCAACAATCTCCCCCTTTGGCATTGATGGCAACACTCATGAGAAAATTCAAAAGTGTATCCAAAACCGTAATCCAAAAATGTTACCAAAAATATGTGTGCTCCCCTTGAGTATATGATCCTTGTGATATTGGATTTTCTCTTACCACTACTCCCCCTTTGACATCAATGACAAAGGTTATCAAGATGTCAGTAGAGTTTGTAGTTTCAACCTTGTACCTGTGTGATCATCATTTGAAATATATCCACCAAAATTAAGTTTATACTTTCCATAAAATTTTTACTGTCTCTGATAGATGTCACTGTCCTTTGAACTGTATCGGTGAGATGTTGCATGTGCTTTGCTGGTGTCCTCTATCCCTGTACAAGTGCCTCAAATATCTCTTTCTGCATGAATGCTAGATAGTCCAATTTTGGACTCAGTCTTAACCTTAAACTTTTTCCTTATTCTCTATTTTCTCCTTTTCTCTTCCCAACTTAAGTAATTCATCCTCAAAATTTGTTATCAGCTGTTCAAAAACTGATAGTGTATCTGGTGAGTTAACAAAATTATCTGCAAGTTTATTTATTTCATCTTGTACCTTGCTTATTTTCTTATCTATATTAGCTGTTAGTAGGTTTGTCTTGCATATGTCTTAATACAAAGTCTTGGATTCTTTTAGTAAATTACATAGTTCTAGTAGAAGTGTGTCAAATTCTCTTATACACTTCTTTATCTGATCTTCAAAGAATCTTTGTTTTTCAATTTCCATTTTATCCTTCAATGCCTCTTCCTTTACTTGCTCAATTGTCACTATGTTTTCATTGATGTATTTTGACAAAATTTCTATTTGACTTAAAGAATCTTTATTGTCTATGTTACAATTAGGAGCTATCCTCTTCAAAATTGTTATGGTGTCATCTATAGCCTTATAGGCTTGTGAGCTGCAATTTGTTATCCTCTTAATTGAATCTAAGAGTACTTCAGTCACATTAGTTAGTTTATAGCCTATTGATGAGGAACCAACATTTTGAATACCGTCGGTGGTAGAAGTAACCAAGCTTGGTGTGACCTTTGGTAGGTCTATTTGTGTTTGTATTTCATTAAGTAATGGTTTTTGTACTTCTCCTATTGCCGGTTGCTTTGTTTCCTTGTGAACCTGTCCCTATTCCACAGCCTGTTGCTCTTCTTGTTTCTCTATTTGTTGCTCTATCTCAGTCTGAGTCTAAGTTTCTATCTGTTGCTCTTTGTTATCATCTGTCGGTTTCTCTTGAGTGTTATCAGTTTGCTCAGCTACCAGTGGCTCACTAGCCATTTCAGTCTTACCAACTGTATCTTTGTCTACCACAATGTTGATCTTTTGTGTATCAACATCCACTGTATATAAGACTTCAGGATTAGGATTGACATCCTCTACATCCATAATTTCAACTGTCGGTTGATCTTCTATAGTAGTTGTTGTTACTGGTGGAGTAATCAAAGGAGGTGGGGTTAAGTTGTCTTTAACTTTGATACTAGGTGGTCCACCAACTTTACCTTTACCCTTGTCCTTGTCCTTCTGATAACCCTTTATAGGTTTGTGGCTCATGTACTCTTCCTGTTTTTCTTTTTCAACTAGGAATATATCCCATGCATTTGTTGTTTCTTCAGTCACCTCATTAACTCTCCCAACCATTAATGCAATGTGTTGGTGTGCAATAGAGAATACTGACCAGTTGGCTTCAGCAATTAGATCATCAATTTTTTTAGGTGAGTTCACTGGGTACACAGCAAGTAGCTTTTCTATGTTTATTTTCTTGTCGAGTTCTACTACTGCTTGTCTCCTTGCTTCCAATCTCCTAAATAATTCATCTGGTACTTCATCTACCACTTCCATCAAAAATTACTTATACATGTCCATATGCAATATAACACTATTTTCTACTTGTTCTTTTTCATCTATAGTCAAAGTGTCATACAATTTTTCTATATTCTTTAGTTTCCCTTCCTTTGTAATTTCATTCAATAGTATGTCAAGAGGGGCCATTTCCTGATTTGTCCTCTTCATCTTCTTTGGTGTAGTCTTCCTAACCTGAGATCTTACTGCTTGTTGTTTCTATCTTGTCCTCCTAGGTGAGGGTGTGGTTGCCGGTGAGGGATCTCTTTTCCTTACAACTCTCTTGAATGTTACAGGCATGTCATTCTTCAAAGATGTGCCTACTGGTGATAGGTGAGTTTCAAGTTATGGAGCTGCTAACTCATCCTCTATAATACCGGTTTGTTTCATTACATTATCCTTGATTCCCTTTGCTTGTCTAGAACCTCTTCTTACAACTGCTTCAACCTTTTTCACTCTCTTCTTAGATTGAATTTGCTTTTCTATGGTCTTAACACTACCAAATACTTCTTCCTTTGGTTCATTTGGTGCTTCTAGAAGTGCTTTAGCATATGTTTCAATGATAAGGTAATTTGTCTCATAACCCATTTCTATTACCCAAATTGTTCTAGGGATGACTGGTTTCATCCAAATCTCATCGTTTTTTATTACAAAGCATATGTTATCCTTATACTTGTCAACAATTTTCTTTGACAATCTGATTCTCTTCTTCATTTTGGCCTTTAATGCTTGAAAGTGTTCATGGATATTCTTTTCCTTATCTTCTCCCATATTGTTGAATAGTTTTGTTAGTTGTTTACCTACCGATATATCAAATCCAAGTTCTTTGTAGCCTATACTGGGAACCTGTTTGGTTATATGTAGCATCAAACATACTAGAAGATTTCCAAACCTAAAAGTTCCTTTCTTATCCTTCTTAATCTTGCCTAGGTTGTCAATTAACTCATCCTTCAACCACTCACATATATCAATCTTTACATTATCTGTGATCATGTCATAAGCACTCTTAATGCATAAACTTGAAATTGAATTAAGTTTGTTTGCATGAGTTGCCTTATACCCTAATATCATGTTGATAAACCTTACATTGGTGTCGATTACGTCATTGACTCTTAAGGACCTTTTTATCAGATGTAGCACCAATTAGCTTAGTAACTAGGTCATTTGAGACCTTCTTGGTTTTGTTTGGCCTTTTACCGGTTGAGGGTAACCCTATCACTACTTTGATAGCTTCCTTGGTAATTTTATGAATTGCATCTAACCAGAAAAATTCACCATGAACCCTGCTTAAGACTATCCTAATCACATCCTTGGGAAATTTGGGAATGTAGAGGACTTCAGTAAATCCTAGGGTTTCAATGATTTTATGTTCTGGTTTTACATTTCTGGATTCATCACATATGATAGATTTATACATTGTTTTGATCTCTTCATCTCCTAATTCCTCTATGTTGCAATGGATGTAAATTCTGGGGTCTTCAGCAAAAACAACACCTTTTGGAATTTGAGAAAAAGCACCTACAGAGTCATCTTTCTTTGCTACATTGGGAACTAATTGAAACACAAGCCTAGGGCATTTTATAACCTTGACTATAGTAGGGTTTGCTATATATTGAAGTGTAGAGGTGGATGCCATGATGATAAATACCTTTTTCTACCTTTGGATGGATTGATTTCTAAAATGCCTTTGCCTCTTTGCTCGAAATACTTTAGCTCTACAAATTTCATGCTCTTTGAATGTTTGAAATCATGGTGAAGTGAAATGGAGCTAAAATCATAAATTTATAAAGCCTATTTTCCATCTACCATATTTAATGCATGCCGGTTAAGTAGTCACTTAACATTGTCTATCAATAATGAAGTAATTTCCAACTTCTTACCATTTACCGAGGGAATAATAGCATATGTCTCATTTATTGCCAAACCCTCAAGGAAACTTTCTTCAATTAGATGAAGAACTTCCTATCGGTGGAGTATTACTCTGTTCTGCCAGTGGAGTGTTGATTGGTTCTACCGGTGGAAAAGTATTATCAACATTATTTATGTCTGACTTTCTAATCCATTGTTTTGAGAATTCTTTCTTAACCTCTTCAACTTTTTCTTTTCCTTTCAAGCTAGAACTTTTGTTGTTTGCCAGTGACCCTTTGCTTCTACAGAATTTTGCAATGTGCCCAATCTTGTTACATGCATAACAAGTCACATTGTTTTTCTAAATAGCTTTGCCATAACCTATGCCAATTTGTGTTCTACATTGATTAGATAGGTGTCCAAATCTTCCACAAACATAACATCTCACATTCATTATGCAATTTTTAGAGTTGTGACCAACTTTGTTGCATTTTGAACATAGATCGGTGGGTGTGTTGTTGTTCTGTTAATTTCTAGATCTACATTAATTTTCTCTATGCCCATACTTATTACAGTTAAAGCATTTTGCATTGAATTTATAAGCATTAGGTTGTCTTACCGGTTTGCTGTGATCCTAAGTGTTTGCAGTACTGAAGCTTTCTCCAACTTCAAAGCCAATTCCAGAAGTATCACCTTTAGGTTTTTGATTCTTCAGTAGGTTACCAAGTTCCTCTAAGCTTTTCTTGAATTTTTCTTTGTGTTGATTTGTAATATCTAGTTCTCTTTGTAACATCTCTTTCTCTCTCATCAGTTCATTTGAGTCATTGTGAGTATGCATTAGATCTATTTTCAACATATCATTCTCATGGCTAAGTCTGGTGTTCTCATTTGTTGTATCACATAGTCTTCTGGTCAATTCTTCTTCATTCTTTTTCCTATCTTCAATTTCTTTACAAAATCTCATAGTCATGTCCTACATTTCATTCTTTGTAGTCATGTTCTCTAGTTTTAGCTTGCTTATCTCATTATTAAGTGATTCCTTTTCATTATTCTCATTTTGCATCTTTTCACATAATTCTCTTCTCTTATTTCTTGCAATTGTAAAATTCTCTTGAAGTGCCTGAATGATATCTTGAGCTGCCTTTAGATCATCTTCAAGTTTGATGTTTTTCAATTTTTCTGCATCATAGTCCAAGAGAGCTGCTTCTAGTTGCTTCATCAGATTTTCCATTTTTACCGGTGTCAAGATCTTCCTCAAGCTATTAGGCTTTTGAAAATAGAGGACCAAGCTCTGATACCAATTGTTAGGATTCCCACAGATATTGAGAGGGGGGGGGTGAATCAATATCTGACCGGTGAGTGGAATTTCTCAACTTAAAACATGCAGAACATATTATAATAGTGTACCGGTATGCAAGAAATAATGCAATAAATAGAAATAAAAGAAACCACATGAAAATCACACCATAACACAATGATTTAATGAGGAAAACCTGAAGTGGGAAAAACCTCAGTGGGATTTGTCACCCACAATATTCACTTACTGGCCAATAAGAGAATATTACTTACAATAGGGGCCTGCACATGCAAGAAGGCCAAGTGCCTAGAGCTCACTGCTCAATGGGAAGTCTCACTAACTTGCAATGTGGATTATATAAATCCAATGTCTTGTACTGCTTTACAATAGCATCTATAATACCAGATTTAGTACTGGTTTCTACTCTACTTCTTACATAAACCCTTTAACCTATATTTCGCATAATAGGTCTGCCTAATAATTTTTCCTTATACATTCTTTTTTTTTATGTCTACAATGATCTCCCTTATATATAAGAGTCATTTTACAACTTGCCAAGTTGGCTTACAAATTTTTTACAATAATAAACAAAATATAATATATCAAAAATGCTATCGGCCTCAGTGCCGGTATACTTCCTTTCTCTGCAGGTGTAGAGTGTGATCTGTTGATGTCAGTGTAATGCCTTGCCGGTGCAATAGGATTGTAAGGTTGCCATCAATGATAAAACCTTCAATCACCTTCAATGTCTCATTAGAGTTTGCATATGCCAACATACTTATGTTATAGAGAGTTGAATAGATAACGCTACCTTTCAAAGATGTCCAAACCCTAACTGATGGAGTTGAAGCAGATTGTGATGAAATGGTGAACAACAAAGATTATGACATGTATGCATGTTGATTAATGAATATTTTTAAAAAAATCTGGCACGTAGAGACAACAGTTTTTGTATTGGGAATGAGAAAGTTCATTGCATCTAATGCAAACTGTGTGATAAGTTACATAGTTTGATGAATAAATAATCAAGGAGTAGTCAAGAATATCTTGAGTGATGTGCATTGATTTCTATGTAATCCAACAATCATACTTAAACCGACTTGTTTGTAATCTATATGAGATGTTTAGGTTTGTGATGTGTTACTAACCTAATGATTTTTTTATAAGGTCGATGAGTTATTTTTTTTGAGTGTTGGCAAACTTGTAGTTGAGAGTGAGAGAGTGGCTGTCGAAGCTAATAATATATCTATAGTATGTATAATGGCAGATAGGATCATGAAAAGGATCTAAACAAGCAAGTGTAGTTATATTCAAACAGATCAACAAACTCATGTTGTTTTCTAACAATTATGGTAGTTAAATCCCCTAACCGGGTAAGCTCTGACAAGCTTCTTTATTCAAATCCTCTAACCAGGTGATCCATTATCTTGGATTCTAAATCCTCCATTGAGGTTACTCCTAATAGGGTATTGCTTTTAATAGGGCATTATATGATGGTATGATGAAATAATAAGTATCTGGTAGAATACTGAGAAGGGGGGGTGAATCAGTATACTGAAAAACTGATATAAAGTTCCCAAACTCAAATTCAATCACACAAAGTAAACGTATCATAGGTAAGATCAATATTCACAAGAATACTTGACATTAATCGGTTTGACTATTAAGACAAATTTAATAGTAAACAACTTCAATATTTATGAACATCAATAATGCTTAAACATATCTTCAACATATTCATCTCTCAATGCTTCTAGTTATCATGCTTTATCAAAAATTAATCTAATCAACAAATAAGATCACAACCACAAAAGCATTCACCACTTGACACAAGTATTTATACGTGGAAAACCCAAATAGGCAAAAACTATGGTGAGATGGGACTCACAAAGATAGCTATCTGAGCTCTTCTGAAGTTTGCCATGTTAGGAGCCAAGTCTGTTAAAGCTTTACAATAAGTCATGTTAAGAACTAATTCCTATTTAGGAATCACCCAATTAAGGGATTTACAAATATGCCTTGATGAAAAGCACAATACCCTATTAGGAGTAACCTCGCTAGAGGATTTAAGAATCCAAGTTAATGGACCACCTTGTTAGAGGATTTAATGAGTAACCAAGCTTGTTAGAGCTTACCCGGTTAAGGGATTTCACTTTTGCTGTAATTGTTAGAAAACAAAAAGTTTTGTTGATCTGTCTGAATAGCACTACATTTTCTTGATTAGATCCTTCTAAGCTTCAATCTGCCTTTACTCAAAGCATAGATCCATTCACTAGTTAGGCAATTGCACACACACAGGTTTCTGCCAATCTTGCCAACTTTGCTAACTTCTTGTACAAACAACTTCATCAACCTTAAATACAAAAACAACTAGGTCGGTAATACAACAAAAACCTAATTCTCATTATTGAGATTACAAACAAGTCAGTAAATCCTTGACCATTAGAAATCGTAACAATCTCTTCACATTCTTCAAGAAAATTCCAACCGCTCCATGATCACCGCTTCATCGGATTGTGTAACTCATCACGCACTATGCATTAGATGCAATCCACTTTTCTCCTTCCCAAGAAATCAAACAAACACACCAAATCAATCTGTTCTTATCCTCATACAATGATCACACATGTCTCCATCATTTTCGCTCACCAGATAATAAACAAACAAACTTGATTGGTTAGGGTTTATCAACAAGTAGGGTTTACCAGTTACATAACATAGAAATGTTTAATCCTTTAAACCAATTTACTAGTTCAACTCACAAACTTAACATACATCTTCCATAAAGTTTAACACACTGGTTACTGATGGACTTGAAAATCACTGAGAGGGGGGGTTAATCTGTGACACCAAATAAAACATTACTTCAAACATTAACTGGTAGATGAACTTAATCAAGCATTTAAACAAAATACATGCTATCCAAAATGATATAACAACATCCACAATAAGTAAAATATCAAACATAACATGTATTTATATGTAGAAAACCCAAATAGGTAAAAACCACTATGAGATGGAACTCACAAGTTAACTATCTGTAGTAATAGATAATTGACCGGTTAAGGTCTTACAAAGTGCTCTGCTAGGAGTGAATCTTGTTAGAGATCCCAAGCTTGATTAGAAGCTTATACCCTGTTAAGAGTACTACCCTGTTAGGAGTAACCTCGCTGGAGGATTTGAGAATTAAAAGTAATGGATCACCTTGTTAGAGGATTTGTATAATGAAGCTTGTTAGAGCTTACCCGGTTAGGGGATTTTATTTTGTTGTAATGATTAGAAAACAACAAGAATGGTTTGATCTATTCTAAGTAGCACAATACTTTCTTGATCAGATCATTCTAAGTACATTCAACACTACTCTTCATTATAACACTTATCACTCTTCAACAAAATCTTTCACAATTTATGCATATCAGTATTTGCATAATCTCCTCTCTATCACTATATATTTCAAATTTCACTAAGATGTCTTAATATATACATTCAAATCTTATGTCAGCCTAAGGAAATAAAAACACAATTTCCTAGGTGCACTATATCTAGACAAGTAATCATAACTCATCACAAAAATGACCATCAAGAAGTCGGTGCTGGTAACTCATCACAAAATCAGATATCGGTTAGAACAATCAATACCGATTGGAGCAGAACATGTGATCCATTGTCCTGTAATCCTCCTCTTGATCTGCATCTTTATCTTCATGTTCATTTGATGCCGACTTAGTGTAGCCACGGGTTATCTCTTAAGCACATACCGGTTGACATAGAGTACCGGTTAGAGATAGACCTTAAACATATGTGTGTGAGAGAGTGTTTCATCAATGACAACAAGTGATGAATACATTACAAGACAAAAACAATAACAATAATAACATTGGCAATATCATGAATACCATTGTACCAATACAATTGACATCAATGACAACATATCATTAATTCAATCTATATGCAAAATGCCAACAATCTCCCCCTTTGGCATTGATGGCAATACAAATATCAATGCCTCTGATTGATGTTGTGATT
Source organism: Cryptomeria japonica (assembly GCF_030272615.1). Taxonomy (NCBI): domain Eukaryota; kingdom Viridiplantae; phylum Streptophyta; class Pinopsida; order Cupressales; family Cupressaceae; genus Cryptomeria; species Cryptomeria japonica. The sequence continues at coordinate 148,106,935 of NC_081415.1, forward strand.
GATGAATACGAATCCTGGTTTACATTACCAAGTATTCACCTTGCTCTGTCTGTCTTCATCCTACCACTAGTTTCCCTAATTAGACACATAATTCTTCTCTTAATCACATAATTCTTCTCCTCAATCACATAATTCTTCTCCCCCTTTGATAGCAATGCCAAAGTGAAAGTAAAACATGTAATTATTCTCTCATTGTGCATCAACAACATACTGCAACTTGATTCTCCCCTTGTGGAATATATCCACTTCTTCATCAATCCATGTAAGATTCTACAAGTAATTCAAGGACTGATGCAATTAGCATCATGCTCAACTAACTTCATGAAGATGGATAACCCCCAATTGACTTCTAAGATACTCAAAAGTGGTCTTAGGTAGAGGTTTGGTAAAGATATCTGCAAGCTACTCCTTGGTAGAAACATGCTCCAAGATAACATCTTTACATTGAACTTTTTCCCTCAAGAAGTGATACTTCAACTCAATGTTCTTAGTTCTCGAGTGCAAAATAGGATATTTAGAAACATTTATTGCACATGTATTATCACACAAAATCTTTATAGGTTATGAGATTTTCATCTTAAAACCTTCCAAAATATTCCTCATCCAAATAGCTTGTGTTCAATCCATCTAAGTTTCTACATACTTTGCTTCAGCAATAGATTGTGAAGTACAACTCTACTTTTTACTATTCCATGAAACTATCCTTCCTCCTTGAAAGAATTCTCCACTAGTAGTACTCTTTCAGTCATCAACATTTCCTTCCCTATCAGCATCTATGTGCACCTTCAAATCAAAATTTCCACCATATGGATACCATAACTCATAGTTTACAGTACCTTTTAGATATCTAAAAATTCTCTTGTTTGCCATTAGATGTGCTTCCTTTGGATTCTTCTGAAATCTAGCAACAATACCAACTACATGGGCAATATCTGGTCGACTGTGAACAACAGTGTAATTTTCCAATCATTGACCAATATCCCTTTTCATCTACAGACTTAGATGCATCATCCTTGGACAACTTACAACCTGTAACCATAGGGGTTCCAATTGGTTTACAGTCACCCATAACAAAAAATTTCAAAACCTCTTTCACATACTTGGATTGAGTAATGAAAATACCATTCTTCATTTGTTGTATCTGCAAGCTTATGAAATTTTTTATTTCCCCTACTAATGACATCTCAAACTCATTCTTCATTTCATCTACAAAACTATTGCTCATGTCATCATTTCCTCCAAATATAATGTCATTAGCAAATACTTCATTGACCAGTATTTCATCTCCTTCAGACTTGAGATAAATGTTGCTATCATCACTTTTTCTAGCAAATTCTATCTTCATCAGATGTGTATGAAGTCATTCATACCATGCTCTGGGTGCCTTCTTTAATCCATATAAAGCTTTATGCAATTTTCATACCATGTCTTCCTTATTTGTCAATGCATAACCATTAGGCTGCTCTATATAAACCTCTTCTTCCAATATCCCATTCAAAAATGCAGACTTAACATCCATCTAATATACCTTGAACTTCTTATGAGCTACAAATGCAAGTAATGTTTTGGCACATTCCATCTTGCTACTGGTGCAAAAGTTTCTCCATAATCTTCTCCTTATTGATGTGCATAGCCTTTGCAGAATAATCTTGTCTTGTTGTGAACTACAACACCATCTTTATTTAACTTGTTTATGAACACCCATTTAGTACCTATAACATTCTTGTTTACTGGTTGGGGTACCAGGGTCCAAGTGTTGTTCTTCTCAATTTGATCCAATTCCTCCTCCATATCTTTAACCCAATGATCATCACCAAATGCTTCCTTAGCACTTCTAGGTTCAAAGGTGGAGATCATGCAAGAGTTCTCTCTTATTCTCCTTCTAGTTAGTCCTCTAGCATCCTTATCCACAATAATTTGTTCAGGACTATGATTCAGTCTCACATACCTAGGTATAACATGATCATTCTCTTCAGGTTTAGCTTCTTCAATGTCATCTTCTTCTGAATTTATTTATTCTGGTTGAACAAGTACATTAGGATTTTCTTTACTATTTTCTCTTTTAACAGTTTCAGGTTCCAAAATCAAAATGCAAGGATCTTCATCCTTTTTGTCTAAACCGGTTCCTTCTGAGAATTCAAGACATTCATCTACATGAACATCAATGCTCTCAACAATTCTTTGTGTCCGGTTGTTGAAGCATTTATAGGCCTTAGTCTTGGTGGAATAGCCAAAAAATATGTCTTCATCACTCTTAGCTTCAAACTTACTTATGTAATCACCTCTATTAATAAAACGTTTGCTACAAAAGATCTTAAAATAGCTAACATCAGGTGATCTCCCATACCAGTATTCATAAGGGGTTTTAATAGGGCATTATAGTCAATCCCTTTTTTCATAGTTAGCCAATATTTATTGATTGAGTTGGCTCAATCAATATTGATGACCTCTCCTGCTAATGTTCAGGAAGAGTGTCAAGTCTCCCATCTTTAGGTGCTTTAAAAAGGTTTTCACCTTCAATACATCCTTTATTTTTACCTTTTTGTTATCTATTACTACAAGTAACTAGTTTTCACCATTAGATCCATTTTTATTTTATTTTTGCGACTAAGAGACTTGGAACTCTCTTGATTGCAGATATCATTACATTTTTCACTAGTGGAGCATGTGTTTAGGTTGACTAAGAAAAGGTATTGGACAATGGCCTCATCGGATTGGAATATTGGTATATCGTGATGTTCAGTTTCTTCCCAGTATTTGAGATTAGGATATATGAGTGGTAAGGAGACATTTGGTGGGTTAAGATTAGTTGTTGTAAGTGTCATGATGGAGTCATCATTATAGTCATTAATGTTATTGATGAGGTTTATGATATTTTCAAGGTCTTCGATGATACTTTCCTCAATATTGCCTTGTTTGTATTACCGTTGCTCATTCTCACTAGCCTCGTAGATATGTTGTGGTATGAATTCAAACAATTGAGATCTTGAGCCTTGTCCCTTGTGAGAAATGGGTATGTATGCATTGATTGTATCCACCTCAATATCTTCAGTAACATCAAAATAACTATCCCACTCATACTCATTGGAATTGGTTTCAGAATCAGTGTCCCAAGTTACCTTGCTGAATCTAATAGGTATATTGTATGGTGAGAAAAGATCATTGATAATTGACACAAGTTTAGTAGATTGCTCTGATTTGGGATCGGTGCTTGCTTGTACTCTTTGAACTTATTTGTACACTATTTCCTTTTTGTGAGTAGCAATTTCTTTAGGTTGTTGCTCCACCTTGGTTTGATTTGGTTCTTGTGCATGATTTATTTTCATATAAGAAGCTTCCTTCTTTTGAATAGCGAGTTCTTCTTGTCATTTCTCATCTTCTTGATGTTTTTGCTCCCTCCTTGTCTTTTCTGCTACTTTGTTTAGTGATTCTTGCCATGAGTCTTCACTATACCTTTTCTTTTCTTTCCATTGAGGTTTTTGATGATGATTTTTCTTTTGCACAGGCAGAACATGTTGACCATACCCAAGTCCTATTTTATCTTTTGCAAATTGTGAAGTGGGTTGTATGGGTTTTGTGATGCCTTCTTGATGCTTAGCAATAGGTCCTTTTCCTTTGTATCCTATTTTTTGCATGATCTGGAACCCATTGCCATACTATTCTATTGGTACGACCACTTCTATGGTAGCAGATCTGATTTCTTCTTCATCCTTGTATAGCCAGCTAAGGATGTCTTTATCTTCTGATTCTTTAGCCAATGTACCCATTTGGATAAATTTACCATTGAGATTTGTGAGGGGTTGTGTTTCCTGATGTCTTGATGTGGAAGGTTGTCCATAAGACCTTGGTGAAGTTGGCAATTTATATAGACATAAGGGTTCAAAAGAGTACTCCCCCATGCCTTGGTCCTTTATTTTCATCTTTTGCTTGAAGTTCATGGATAGAGACTTGAGTTCTTCTTGATGGTTGGATGTAAAGGAAGCTTGGGCCTCCCTATTGTGTAGAATCAAGCTATCTTGAGCTTCCCCCATAGCATTGGAATACTGAAAAGGGTTATTATCTATAGATATTGAAATTTCCAGTCCATTGTAGGGGAACTTTATACATTGATGGTACGTGGAAGGCATCGCCTACATTTCATGGATCCATGAACGACCCAATAGTATATTCTATGTCAAGTCTATGTCCAAGACATGGCACCTGGTGTCTCTCTATATAGGACCTACCTGAATGGGTAGTATTACAGTTCCTTTGGATGACCTTTCTTCATCATCATAGGCTTTGATAGTGATTTTGTTTTTTGGATCAATAGACTACTCAGAGAAGCCCAATGCATAGATAAGATTTAGAGTATATATATTGAGCCGAGCTCCTCCATCTATTAAAACTCTTTTTACCTGATGTTTATAGACTAAGACCTCGATATGTAGTGGGGTATTATGCAGATGAATCAAGGGGACATCATCATGTCTAAAAAAAGATATATTATGTGGCACCGTCATATGGGCCACCATGGCTTGGAATCAATTAATATCTATATTATTTAGAACGGTTGTTTCGATAACAGATTTCTCCAAGATATCCTTGTGTTTTGGTGAAAGTTTGAACAACTCAAGTATAGATATCTGAGTGGTTGTTTTGCGTAGTTGGTCGACCAAGTTATATTGAGTCTTGGGGAGAGTTGTTGATGGTGATGTGTTCCCTTTCAAGAAATATTTCTGTACTCTTGTTGTCACATTTATTGATGCATGTTCTTGTTTCTCTTTGATTTTTATGACATTCACTTGATTATCATATGTCGATATGTGATTGATGGTGTTTTTGTATATGTGATGATATGAGCCCCTTTGGTATTGTTGGACATTGACGCTCCTCCCTTGTTGTAATTGGGAAGAGGATTTTTTAAAGCTTCATGGTCACTATTGGTTTTATGACTATCGACCATTAAGTCACCCTTTTCTATCATGTCTTGAACTATCTTCTTAAACCTCAGGCAATCATTTGTATTAGGCCTCTTTTTTCGATGATAATCACAATAATGTGAGTCATTCCACCATGGTGGTTTGATTTGGGGTTCAAAGTTTCTTGTGGCTAGAAATGTGATGATCTTATTTTCCAATAGCTCTCGATGGGGGAAAGCATTAGTGTTGCCTCTTTGGTTTGTGTTGTTCCCTTTGTTGTTGTTGTTGTTGTTACCTTGGTAATTCTTGTTGCTATTTGACATTGAAGCTCCTTGGTTGATATTTAGCCACTAAGTGTTAGTTATTTGATTGGCACTTTTTTTGTATCATTATTGGATGGTGGGTTGCCTGATAAAGTCAACACTGGTTGTTTAGACTTTACATTGTTCGAATCGATTACCCCATCATTAACAACATTTTTGTGCCTTCTCCAAAATATGGAATTGTATAAATTGTTGTTATTGTTTTTATTGTTAAAGGTGTTATTGTTTGATGAATTAACACCTTCTTTAAATAACTTTGATAGACATAAAGCACTGAGAGGGAGAGGGGTGAATCAGTGATAGTAAAAATAATACCACTTTAAACACAGACCGGTAAAGACAGTTAACCAAGTTACTAAATAATATGCATGCAATCCAAAGTGATATTGAAGCATCCACAATAAGTAAAACAATCACCATAACACAAGTTTTTATACGTGGAAAACCCAACTAGGAAAAACCATGGTGAGACGGGACTCACAAGTTAATTATTTGCAATAATAGGTAAATGGCCAGTTAAGGTCTACAAAGTGCTCTGCTAGGAGTGAATCCTGTTAAAGATCACAATGCCCTATTAGGAGTTTTACCCTATTAAAGGTAGTATCCTATTAGGAGTAACCTCGATAGAGGATTTTAAAACCCAAACTAATGGATCGCTTGGTTAGAGGATTTGTACAAAAATCTTGTTAGAGCTTACCCTACTAGGGGATTTGACTATTGTAGTGATTAGAAAATAATAGGTAGGGATGATGTAATAATAGCACATCTTGCTTGTATAGATCCTCTTTAGCTCACTCAATACTACATCACCGACTTACTCTACAATTTGCAACAACATGAACTTACAACATCAACTATATCTCGCATCATACAAAATAGTTCATCACAATGTCATTATATAGAGATTAGATTTCATGTCAGCTCAAGAACTCCATCACAATTTCCTAGGTTCAATGTATCTAGACAATCTTGCATAACACATCACAAATTGTCGCCAAATCTGTTGATTAGGGATAACTCATCATGGCTGATGATAAATCATCACACAATCAGTGAAACCGATTGGAACACCAATATCGGTTAAGAGTTAACCACATCAATCACATAAACTGATTGTCCTCCATTTGCTTCCTTGATGATCTCCTCAGTATCTCCATAACTGGTGTTAATGACAACGACCAAAACCAATGTCATTATTGTATTCGGTTGTCTACACATACTGGTTACACTCCTTCAAACTTGTTGAACTCCACTATACAAATGATAGTACTAGTTTGCAAACTTAAGACTTAGGAATAGTACTGGTTTGTCATGACTAAGATGACCATTATAATGTGAAAATATGTGTATGTGTGTGCCATCAAATGACAACACATAAAGTCATCCATTACAAAAATCATCATCAAGCCAATAGTCTCCCCTTTGGCATTGATGGCAACACTTAGAAAATTTTACAACTTTTCAACTAAGTGTGCTTACAAAAATTGTACATACAAATTTCTATATCTAATCCCCATTAACAATAAATTTCTACTACCCAAATACAAACAAAATTTTCACATCACATACATATTTCTACTCCCCCTTTGACAACAATGCCAAATTGAAAAATAAAATACATATATATTAGATCAAAATTTGCATCAAAAACTACATATATATAAATATAAGAGTTTTTCTTGAGTTATTTTAGAGATATCAAGCGCTTAACCTGTTCACCATCATAAACAGCTAATTGATGTTGCATAACATCAACTGACTTGCCAAATGCTAAGGCTGAATCATGTAAAGGTATGTAAGAAGTACATATCCTCTCTAGTTCATGTTCTGTCTCTTCTCGTTTCTTCTTCAAATCATAAAAGAAAAATGAAATGTTAGAGGTATAGGCCAGTATCCTTCCTCCAGTCTCAACAACACTTCTTAAAATATATTTGTTGACAGATAGAGCAATCTTCCCTTTGTCAATATCTAACACAAGTTGCTCTCCCATCTTCTTTATATAACTCTTCTCAACTAAGGTTTGGGCTACATCTTCAAGTGTTTTTAGTTGGTCATTAGTAGTAGAAATCAATTATCCAAGCTTTCCGATAGGGGTATTCACATTGCCAGTGTCAGTCTTAGGTAGGAGACTTGACAAAATGTCAATAGCTATTTGTATTGTTTCAACTTCTTTCTTCTGTTATTTTAGCCTTTTCTTTTGATCCCGAGATTGCATGTAAAAATAAATCTCCATGAGTTCAAACACACTCATATCATCTACATTTAGAGACCCTTTAATACTTATAGTGTCATCCTCATCCTCAGCTTGTGTTTTCATTTTCCTTTTCATTTGTTTTATCTGCTATCTTCTCCTCTATTTTCTCTTTCTCTTCATCCTTTTTCCTTTTAGGTTCCATCACTTCAACCTCTTTCTCAGGTTTCTCTTTCTCTACCTCTATTTGTTTCTCCTATGAAACTGTAGTAACCTATGGCAGTTGAATATCAACTTGTTGTTCTTTCTCTGGTGGCGATGGAACAACCACACTAGGTTTATTAACCAGTGTATCATTTGTTTTCTGTGTTTCATAAATGACCAGTTGCAATACAGATTTCTTAACTGGTTCAATGATATTTCCATTTGTATCAATGGTGTCCTGAATTTCATCAATATCATCAACAAAGAAAATAGCCGGTGGGGAATTGTATCATCCTTATTCTTAACAACATTTGGTGCAATATTCTCTTCAACATTTAGCTCCAATAGAGATCCAGTCTTTGTTTGTGATTTCAATTGCTCATTCATCCTGTGAATTTCTTTAGCAATTATGTGGGTATCATCTTCAATAGATTGTATCTTTCCATCCAATAGCTTCAATCTTCTTGCCTTATAATTAAATTGTCCTTTCAATTTATCAAGCAATTCTAATAATTCATCTCTAGGTAATTTAGGAAAATATTGAATGAAAATTTTGTCTATGATTTCTTGATCTTGATCAACAACCACTTTCCACAAATTTATAAGAATAGAATACAAAGAATTAGAGACATCATTTTCAATATCCTAAGGTAACAAATCGAATTGGCATAAATGATTGATTACCTCTTGAATAACTTATTGTTTCTGTCCATCATCAAAAGAATCAAAATACACTTTCAAAATTAGTCATAGGCTTGAATGATATAACATTAATAGGAGTACTTTTCTTTGATATTTCTCCTACTAATTTTTTGTTTCTTACCAGTTGCTTTCATCTTCTTGGGCTTCTCTTCAGTGTCAGTATCTTCAGAGTCTTCTTGAAGAATAAGTTGTCTACCTCTCTTCTTCATTGTAGGTTGTTTCATTACATATACTTTGGGTTTCAGTTCCTTCCCAACTTGTAAACTTCTTGTCACTCTTGTACTAGTTGAAACTAAAGGTGCTTGCTCAACTTTCTTCTTCTTACCTTTAGCACTACTAGGTTGAGCATTACTGGTACAATTTTCTCCTGGTATGTTCCCAGTCTTTTCTTCTTCTTATCCACTAGAGATGCCAAAAAGGTTATTAGCATATCCAATTAACAAGTCATAATTGAATTCGCAACTCATTTCTTCCATTTCATCTTCCTTGGGTTCAATGACCTCCATAAGACAAAAATTTGTGTTAACTGTGAAAAAGATGTCTTTTGCAAAGTGTTTCACCACATCTTTAGGTAGCCTCAACCTCATGCTAATCTTCTTTTGGAACTCATTAAAATATTTGTTCATAGCAATAAGAAATGTGTTCTTTACAGCCTTAATGTTGTTCTTGATTTGAGTTCTTACCAATATGTCCTTCGACCATTGAATGTCACCAATTCTTGGTAGGAAATTATGAAAATAGAAGAATAGACCAATAGAAAGTTGACCAAACTTGAACTTTTGACTATTGTCTTTTTTAATTGATTGCAGGTTCAACATCAATTGGCTCTTTATTTCTTCACATAGGTCATAATCTGCTTTCTCAGCAATCAACCTATAGGTTGTATGCACAACAGCAGATGGCACATTGTTCATCATGCTAGAATAAAATATCCTGCAACCAATTACCATAGTTGCAAGTTTGACTGTTGGGTCTTTAATGTTAGTGACTGAAAACACACGACTGCCAAAGGTGGTCTAAGTCAGTGTAATCATAGTCTCTTTTAAAAATTTCCTCAGCTTTGGAACTTCGTTGGTTTGCCAAAAACTAGTCATTGCATGAATTGCTTCCTTCATGATTATGTATGTTCCTCCTCAAAATCTTCAAGAAAGTATGTTGCATTATGAAAACCTTTTTCAACAACCCTAATGTATGCGGGGTTGATTTTTCCATTCTTATCACACAAGGATTTGGGTTGACAATAAATTGATAGTGATCCTAAATATTCAATTTTATAGTCAATGTAACTAGATAAATCACCTTTAATCATAACACCATTAGGAACTTGAGAGAATGCAATGTATGATACTATTTTATCAAATTCCATAGACTCCATAGGTTCAGTAGTAATCATAAGTCTCTCAGATTGCTTAGACAATGATGCCATGATAGATAAACTTGATTTGAGAGAGATTAACAAAAGAATACATTAATCCCTTTGTTCTAGTAGGGTTTCCGGTTGCTCTCTCAAATGCATGCCCATTTCGCCTTCTTCAATCTTCGAATCCAGTTCAACTTTAGATTCTTCTTTTCTTTGCTCTGCAGGTGCTCAAAAATTCTTCTTCAAATGAAATTAGGGTAAAAATAACTTGGTAAAACTCACTTTTATAAACTTACCCACTGCATTAAATGCACAACCGATAGGGTAACAAACCCTAATATACCACTTAACAAACTCACTTGCTTACACCGATAGGTATATAGCCAATTGCTAGTCATATAGAAAACCAATAGACAATGATATCAAGAATTCCCACAAAATAATTCAAAATTCAAAAATTTCTTACCATACACTCTTCAGGGGTGCGGAAGTAGATTTATCACTATGCTCCCCTTAGGCATGGTGAAAGGCTTAATTCACCAATTCAGGATTCTTCACACTACATGAAGGGTTAGATTCTTTTGCAGGATTGTCCTCACTCTTCTTCTTCCAGATTCCGTTCATCTCCTCTTTGGTTTCCTCAATATTTACCTCCTTCTTACCTTTCAGATCTACATAATGGTTAACCAGTTTGTTCTTCCAAATTCAACAAAATGTCACCATGTGTCCTGGTTTGTGAAAATGATAGCAGCCCATCCCAGATGCTCTCCATGGTCCCGCATTCAATGAAAATTTTAGTGGCTAATATTTGCCAATTGGCTATTTTTTGAAATTTGGGAATCATGATTTGGCTAATAAGTTCATCTTTTGAGGTGACTTGAATCGCCATATTTTTATAATTTTTATTTTAGTGTTATTTAATTCACCTAAGAATTTTTTTTAGGGTTTTTTTTCACTCAAAGATTCAACACAATATTCAATACATGATTGCACCATATTCGCCAACATTTTCTTTTATTGTAAAAATCTAAATTAATTCACCAATAATATATCATAATTATTAGTACTATAGGGTTAATCAACAATATTTCGTTGCCACCATTGATTTAAAATATAATCTAATAACCTTCATTGTATTCTATGAGGTAAATTGTACCTACAAGTTGTAATGGCCTCAATGAAAATTAATTGTCTAAAAGCAATTTTTGGCCCCATGAGTATTACAAATTGTTGGTACATTTTATCTCACAAAATACAAAAAGGGATATTAGATTATTTTAAGTTTATGGTAGAAACTAAATAAAGTAGATTCTACCCCTTAAACTCATTAATGATTTCCACCTTCAAGCCTTTACTTTTCTATGAAAAACTATTTTTTAAATGAAAGGATTTACTGTAGTAATTAATGCATACTCTTATTATTTTCCAAGATTCGCCAATATTTTCTATCAAAAAAATTGATATAAAAAAATTTGCCAATAAAATTAATATATTTATTTTAAGAAAGGAAAGATTCGTCAATTAAAATAATAATTATTTTTTTAAAAACTTAAATATTCGCCAAGATTTTATATAATTTTTTGAGAGGGGGTTTCTTAAAGTTATCATTGCCTGCATTGCCTCTTCTAGTTCTCCTTCTATAGTTCATAGACACATGGCCATAATTATTATAAATGGTGCAAATCACATTAGTTATCTTTTCCATTTCATATGGACTAAACTGGTTGACTTTGGGTTTCTACCAGTTCATGTTTCCCCAGTTGTCATAGGTTCTTCTCCAGTCACCATTAGGTCTTGGATTCATGTGAGGTGCCATATTGTTTTCTCCATATCTACATTCAACTGATATATGTCCATACATGTTGCATGTAAAACAATAACCTTCAAATCTTACATACCTAGCATTTGCATTATATCCTTTGTTCTCATTAGGTTTGCTTGTACACACATTAGCAATATGTCTAGGTTTGTGACAGATAAAGCAAACGGGTTTAAAAGCTTTCTTGTTGGCAGGCTTGTTATCCTTAGGATAATTTTTACCTTTGTGCATGTTGCTCTTGTTACCAGAAGATTCTCCTTTGTCAAATGTATTGGAACCTAGTCCAGATGTGTCATCTTTCATCTTCTAAGATTGGATCTGCTTATCCAGCATAGAAGAAATCTTATTGAACTTTTCAAGCTTTTCATTAGCCTTAGTGAGCTCTCTAGTAAGATCTTCATTTTGTTTTGTCAAAGTCTCTCTTAGAGATGTTTCCATTTCAAGATCTAGCTGCAAAGCCTCCTTCTCTTCCTTCTCCTCATGCCAATGTTCATGCAAAGTTGCATTCTCATGCTTGATTTTGAAAATATCATGGTCTCTCTCTTTGATTAGGTCTTCAGTTGCCCTTCTTTCTTCAAGCTCTTGGCTCATGCAGATGGTTAGGTCTTCTAACTCTCTCCTCAGATTTAGCTTTTCACCATTCAATTTTTCAACTTCTTCAACTAGTGATCGATATTAGCCTCATCTGAAGAACTATTGTCATATATCTCCAATAGTTGCTCAGTTAGCTCTCTCCTTTTAACTTGTGAAGCTTAATATCTTAGGGTTTCAATCTCTTCCTTGGTAGCATCAAGAACTTAGCCATCTCTAAATAACTCATATCCCCCATGGTGGCTTTAGGGTTTCCTTCCAATTGATTAAGCCTTAAGGAAGTTAGGCTCTGATACCAATTGGTAGACTTATAAAGCACTAAGAGGGGGGGTGAAGTAGTGATAGTAAAAACAATACCACTTTAAACAAAGACTGATAAAGATAGTTAACCAGCTTACTAAATACAATGCAAGCGATCCAAAGTGATATTAAAGCATCCACAACATGTAAAGAATCCACCATAACATATGCAGAAAACCCAACTGGGAAAAACCATGGTGAGATGAGACTCACAAGTTAACTATCTGTAGTAATAGGTAATTGAGCAGTTAAGGTCTACAAAGTTCTCTGCTAGGAGCAAATCCTGTTAAAGATCCCAATGCCCTGTTAGGAGTTGTATCCTGTTAAACGTAGTACCCTATTATGAGTAACCTCGATAGAGGATTTCAAAACCCAAACTAATGGATCACCTAGTTAGAGGATTTGTACAAAAAGCTTGTTAGAGCTTACCCTGCTAGGGGATTCGACTGTTGTAGGAGTAGAAAATAACAGGTAGGGATGATCTAATAATAGCACATCTTTCTGGTATAGATCCTCTTTAGCTCACTCAATACTACATCACCAACTTACTCTACAATTCACAACAACTCAAACTTACAGTATCAACTATATCTTTCATCATACAAAATAGTTCATCACAATGTCATTATATAGACATTAGATTTCATGTCAACTCAGGAACTCCATCACAATTTCATAGGTGGAGTGTATTTGGACAATCTCACATAAAACATCACAAATTGCCGCCAAATATGTCAGTTAGGGATAACTCATCATGACCGGTGATAACTCATCACACAATCAGTGAAACCAGTTGGAAAATTGATACCAATTAAGAGTTAACCACATCAAACACATAAACCAACTATCCTCCATTTGCTTCCTTGATGATATCCTCAGTATCTCCATAACTAGTGTTAATGACAATGACCAAAACCAATGTCATTTCTATATGTACTAGTTGTCTACACATACCAGTTAGACTCCTTCAAACTTGTTGAAATCTACTATACAAATGATAGTACTAGTTTGCAAACTTAAGACTTATGAATAGTATCAATTTTTCATGACTAAGATGACTATTATAATGTGAACATATGTTTGTGTATGTGTGTCATCAAATTACAACACATAAATTCATCCATTACAAAAATCATCATCAAGCGAACAAACTTTAATGTTCCTTTCTTGATGGAAGCTTCCTCTACATGGATACCATTTTCTATTAATTTTGCAAAAGATAGTATACATTATAGTTTGAGTTGATAACTCATCTCACTATTTAGATTGTCTATGAAGATTTCAATATTTTCCTTTTCAAGAACATCTCATGGATATCTTGAGACCATGCACCTCCATCATTGTAGAAACACCATGAATTTTTCATTTTTCTTTTATTTCGTGTTACACACATCCAACATGGTGATTGCATGTTAGATGTTATAGGAGTATTGTTTTGTGAATTTGTTCACCAACTCATTGAATGATCTGATTGGAGGTGTGAGTTTTAACAAGCACTCCATTATTTTCCCTCTAAAAATTCTTGGAAATAATCTCATTAAGTATATGTCATTGTGAGCAAACTCTAAGCTCATGATACAAAATTCTCGAATGTGATCATGGGGATCACTCTTACCATCATATTTTTCATACTTAGGTATATCTAAATTTGGGGGAAAAGGTACCATGTTGATGAGGAGGCAACAAACTAGAAGGGTAACCTTGAACCAAACAACCTCTAAGGCTCACAGACTCAAACAAATCCCTACTTCCAAAAGATCCTTACACAACACCACATCACTCAATGATTCAAATGATACTAATAGCACCTTGGAAGCCTCAAAGGCTCCAATATGTCCACTTACAAACAACCAACACTTTCAGGTCCTATGTGACTACACACACCCTTGCATTCATATGAGTGGGCTACTACTAGGCTTTAGGGTTTGAATGAAACACTTGAGTAATTCAATACAACGATCCTTGGAGGGGTGTTCTCACAACACCTTAATACAAATGAAACATGATTTCATGGTTTAGCCCCACCGAAACATCAATTTTGACTCACTTGCGCACAAACAAAACCAGTTGGAATTAGAACTCCATTATAAGGAATCGAGTGATAACTTTTCAAATACCCTTTTTGGAGTTCTCAAAAATATTTCAGTTTCCAGTACTGGGCCGACCTGCAGATATCCCAACTAATACTGCACTAACAGACCTAATAGGGTTATTAGACCTATTTGACTGATCATCTTCCACAAATTGGTTTGGTTCTCCAAATGGGTGACCATCACTAACCATGAAATTTTATGTCAACCTCCAAAGTGCTCTTTTACCATATTAAAACCCCTTTCTAGTGCTCTACCACTCAATTCTCGCGCACTGTAGTCATAGAACTAGTCTGTCACATAGAGATGCTAGACCTAGGGTTTAGTTATTTATCCTCGTCACCTTGTTCTATCCTCTTAATGCATTTTGGAATTGACATATGATATAGTGGCATATTATCTCCTATAATAGTAGAGTGTTCAGTTAAGGATTCACCAAAACCCATTATTATAGTCACACCCTAGGGGTTGGAGGGTTTTAGGATACCAGGTAGAGATTTGATTGTAGTATGGGGTAGAGACCACTTCAATAATTAAAACCAAATGAAAAACAAAGGTAAAAAAATCTAGTTTCAAGATATATGCCATGAGCATTCTTTCCAATCCACCTACAGTATGCAATCAACAAAAATTAGACAATTTTCCGAGTTCCCAACAGTCCTTGATGCTTCAATTTCCTTTTTGAAAACAACCAAATCAACCCAGCCTACATATTTTTATATTTGAGGCCATTAAAGGTGCCACCCAAAATGAACATAACCTCCTCCAACCATTTTTCAAACTAAACTAACCATTGAAGAATCACGACTTACAAAAGGTGCAAAATTGTCATGACAACAAATTGACAATATGACAATTTTTGCATTATTCAACCAACTTAGACTCCAGAATATCATAGTCCCCCATAATAATTACATTAGATCCTAAAACATCAAAAATGACTCAAATAATCTTTTGGTCACTTGATCCTTCAATTTAGACCATTGTGACCCTTATTGACTCAATTTACTCTACAAGACCCTAGATGATAATTGGACCCGAACATGGACAAACTTGTCACACTCCTAGGACATTGATTTACAAAAAGGACCCATAGTGTCTTATTACATTCCTTCTAGGATAAAAGAAGATCATCTTTCTCTTGGTTCATTTCTTCATAGGTAGGTGCTCCTGCACCATACTGCCCAAGTGAAATTTGTCTCAAGCCCTCTTAGAGACCAACTTCTGCAAATCACCACCCTATGTTTTTTGATATCTTCTTCCTCTACCCATGTAGATTATGAGTCAGGAAGGCCTTTCAATTTAAATAAGTGATCAAAATAATCTTGTTGTCATGTCTTCTTTTCTTTCCTACTATCCAAAATGCACTCCATCTTAGCAATCTCCTTAGGAGGTAAGTGCTTTACCTATTCTTCACTTTCTTGAATAGATTCACCTGCACTTTCTCCTACAATAGGACTCCTATACAATGTTAGATAAGAAACATTAATTATAGGTGAAATAGAAATATCATCAGGGAGTTCAATTTTATAAGCATTAGGACCATATTTATTCAAAATTTTACAAGGTCCAATCCTTCTCATCATCAGCTTGCTATGGCTTCCCTTGGGCAACCTGTCCTAGCTAGGATGAACCATGCCCATGTCACCCACTTGGTAGTTAACATATTTTCTTCTTCGATCCACTCTTTCTTTAACCTTTTGATTGTTCAGTTGTAATTATCTCTAACTTGTTGGTGTACCTCTTTCATAGTCTTTGCAAATTCATCAGCATGTCTACTCCTCTTGTCCAACCCCTAAACATATCTCAATTCAAAAACTCCCCTTGGATGACTACTATACAGAATCTCAAAAGGACTCAGACCTATACTTTTGTTTGTTAAATCATTAGGCATACTCTTCCTGAGGTATCACCATATCCCAACTACTTCCATGCTCCTTTGTCAAACATCTAAGAATATTTCCCAATGACCTATTCACAGCTTCAGTTTGGTCATCGGTCTGAGGGTGATAGGCTGAGCTAAAAGACAAATTTGTACCCAACCTTTTCCACAAGTCTCTCCAAAAATTCCCTATAAATTTTTTGTCCATGTTAGATACAATACTCAAAGGAAACCCATGGATTCTAAAAATCTCTTTGAAGAACAATCCTACAATATAGCTAGCATCATTTGTGGTTTTACAAGGAATAAAGTGAGCCATCTTGTTGAACCTGTCTACCATAACAAACACATTGTCATGACCTAACTTTTCCTTAGGTAATCCCATCACAAAGTCCATACTCAAACTTTCTCATGGTCTACTTGTTATAGGAAAAGGTTGGTACAACCTTGCATTGGTTGAGACCCCCTTTGCTCTCTAACATATAGTACAACTCTCCACAAATTTTCTGATATTAGTTTGCATCCTTGACCAAAATTAAAATCTCCTAACTAGGTCTAAGGTCTTATTTATCCCAAAATGACATCCTAAACCACCACTATGTTTCTCCTTTACTACATTATCCCTCATGGAACAAACACCTCAGCATACATAACTGACACCTCTTAAACAAAAGACCATCCTACAAGGTGTAGTAAAAAAATTCTCCATGAAAAGAATTTACAAACTCACTGCATACCTTATATCCCTCCTTGAAATCTTGGTCCTTTTCATATAGTCCTTTGAGTGCTTCAACACCTATGCTCCGCAACTGCACTTCTTGCACTGTCAACACCCTCCTACTTAGAGCATTTGCAACCTTATTAGCTACCCCTTTCTTATGCTTGATGATTAAGGTGTATGCTTGAAGAATTTCAACCCATTTCATATACCTATGAATGAGCTTCTCTTGTCCATTCAAAAAACTAAGAGCATGATTGTCAGTATAAACAATAAATTCCTTAGGAAGCAAGTAATGCCTCCACTTTTTCAGAGCTTGTACCATGGCATACAACTCTAAATCATATGATGAATATTTCCTCTTTGCTTCATTTAGTTTCCACTTAAAAAAGGTCATCAATCTCCCCACTTAGCTCAATACTACTCCTATAGCCAATCCACTTGCATCACATTCAATGGTGAAGACATTACTAAAATCAAGCAATTCTATGACTGGTACTTGGCAAATTTCTATTTTAAACACTCAAAAATCTTATCTACTTCTTTGGTCCACACAAACTTCACCTTACCACCACTCTTGATGGTTTCTAACATAGGTGCACAAATATCACTATAATTCTTAATGAATTTCTTATAAAATGTTTCCAAACCATGAAAAATTCTTACCTCTCATGTTGTCTTAGGTGTAGGACAGTTCAAAATAGCCTCTACCTTGGAAGAATCTATCTTCAAGTCACCCTTAGAGATGACAAAGCCAAAGTACACAAACTCCTGCATCATGAAGTCACACTTTTCTAAGTTTATCATCAACTTTTTCTCTTGTAGCCACTTCAAGACTACCTCCAAGTGTTTCAAGTGCTCCTCCTTGCTCTTACTGAACACCAATATGTCATCAAGGTAAACTACCAAAAACTTCCTTATAAAATCCTACAACACTTCATTCATTAGTCTCATAAATGTTCTAGGGGCATTCAAAAGACCAAAATGCATCACAAGCCACTCATACAACCCTTCATTAGTTTTAAATGCAGTATTCCATTCATCCCCCTCTCTTATCCTTATCTGATGGTACCCACTCTTGAGGTCAATCTTGGAGAAACAGGTAGCTCCACCCAAATAAACCATTAAATCCTCTATCCTAGGAATAGGAAACCTATACCTGATGGTTATCCTATTGATATCCCTAGAATCAGTACAAAGCCTCCATTTCCCATCCTTCTTTGGGGCTAAAACAATAGGTATTGTACATGGGCTAAGGCTCTTTCTCACCAACCCTTTATCTAGGAGCTCCTGAATTTGCCTAGCTATCTCTTCATTTTGTTGTGGGGTCATTTTATATGTTGCCTTGTTAGGGAGTACTGCTAATATTATGAGGTCAATCTAATGACTAATATCTTTGATAGGTGGCAGGGAATAAGGTATGTCTTCTGCAACCACTCCTTTTTATCTCTCCAGTAGTTCCCTAACCTCCTTAGGTCCTACGTCACTCACACCCTTCTTCATTTCCTCCTTGGACTTCACAATCAAAGCAAAACCTACTCCACCTTCCTCCTTTAGTGTATCTAGGAACTCTTTTTTCCCCACCATTATCACACTAGATTCTACATGTTGTGGGTCCCCTTCTACTACTCACTATATTCTGAAAGTCACACCATCCTTTTGGAAAGGGTAAGCATTATTTTCTCCATCATGATGAGCCTTTTTGTCAAACTACCATGGTCTGCCAAGAAAAATATGGCAAGTATCCATTGGAAGGATGTCACATAAAATTTTATCCTTATACCCCCCAATACTGAATTCCACCCATTCTTGTTCATTGATGAGTATGTATTGCCCTTTGTTCAACTAACTGACCCTATATGGACAACTATGTGGTATCCTTTTCCAGTTCAACTTATTTACTACTTCCAAAGATACAATGTTATCAGTAGACCCTGAATCTATGACAACTTTACAAACCTTACCTTGAATCTTACAGTTGACTCTAAACAAAGCCTTTCTCTACGGTAGCTCAGTCTTCACTGGTTCCTTGAGAAACATCCTCTTGATCATCATGTTCTCTCCCATATCTAATGTCAGATTCACTACAAGACATGTCACACTCCTTGCATCTTCTTAAGTCAAAGTTGCTCTCCTCTCACCACCATAAGAATTTGAGGCCTTCTTTGGGCACTTTTAGGTCGAGTGCCCCATCTAATTGCAGTTATAGCACCTCATACTGGAGAATTTTGTATCCTCTCCCTAAAATATTTGTCACACCTCTTTCATTAGGTCTTCTCCCATGGTAGCCTCATCTACTACTTGAGTCCCAAAATTTCTCTCCTTGGCTAGACTCACCACTAGACCTTTGGTTAGGACTTCTTCCTCCAAAACTACCTTTGCCTTTGAAACTTCTCTCTCCTTTACCTCTGTTACCCTGCTCACTTCTTCTCTTTAGTTTCTCTTCTTCCCTTAAGGCCAATTGGAAACACTTGTTCATTGTCTCTGGTACCAAGATGTTAATCTCATCTTGGATGTTCATCCTTAGGCCATTCAAGTACCTGGCCACTTTCTCTAACTCCTCTTCTTGTCTCTTTGATTTGAGACTAAGTTTATGAAACTCCTCCATATATTTATTCACATCAAGGTCTCTTTGTCTAAGGTTATGCAACTTTTTATACATCTGCACTTCAAATTCAATGGGTATGAATTGTGCCTTGGCTTTAGCTTTCATCTTTTCCTAGGAGGTTATCATACTCTTTCACTCCTTAACTCTCTCCCCTTGTACATAGTTCAACCATGTAAGAGAAGACCCCTTCAACCTTTCTTTTTCCAACTTAACTTTCTTATCTTCAGGGATTTCTTTGTACTCAAAATGACTGGTCAATGCCTCAATCTAGTCTATCACCTCTTCTGCTTCCATACTTCCAATATATATAGACAACCCATCAATGGTGTCCCAATTGACTGACCTCAAGGAATCTACAAATACCCTCTGATCTACAGGTATCTCCTCTACCCACTTAGAAGATTCCCCATCTTCTTTATCCCCTTCTTCATCAGTGTCACTTCCATCTTCCTTATCCTTAGTCTTTTTCCATTCTTCAAGCTTGGACTTCAGAATCTCTTCAATCAAATTCTTCACCACATCTTGTGACATACTCTTAGGAGGCATTTTGTCATCCCCTATTTCAATCTCTTCTTCTGACATACACTAATACCACACCACCCAAGTGATCTTCAAAATCCTGCTCTGATACCAATATGATGAGGAGGAAAAAGAATGGAAGGGTAACCTTGAACTAACCAACCTCTAAGGCTCACAAACTCAACCAAATCTCTACTTCCAAAAGATCCTTATGCAACACCACATCACTCAATGGTTCAAATGACACTAAAAACACCTTGGAAGCCTCAAAGGCTCCAATATGTCCACTTACAAACAACTAACACTCTCAAGTCTTGTGTGACTACACACATCCTTGCATTCATATGAGTGGGCTACTACTAGGCTTTAGGGTTTGAATGGCCCACCTTAACACAAATGAAATAGGATTTCATGGTTTGGAGCCACCAGAACATCAATTTTGACTCACTTGCCCAAAAATAGAACCAATCACAATTAAGCCTCCATTAGAGGGAATCGGGTGATAAATTTTGACACCCTCAGGAAATAGGAAAACAAATTATATTTTCAAATACCCTTTTCAAATTTCTCAACAATATCTCAGTTTCTGATACTGGACCGACTTGTAGATATCCCAACCAATACTACACTAATAGACCTAATAGGGCTATTAGACCCATTTGATTGAACATCTTCCACAAAATAGCTTGGTTCTCCTAATGGGTGAGCATCAATGACCATGAAGTTTTATGTCAACCTCTAAAGTTCTCTTCTACCACATTCAAACCCCTTTCCAGTGCTCTACCACTCAATTCTCATGCACTTCACTCATCAAACCGGTTTGTCACATAGAGATGCTAGACCTAGGGTTAGTTCTACATCCTCTTCGCCTTGTTGTGTCCTCTTAATGGATTTTATAACTACCATATAATATAGTTTCCTATCATCTACTATAATGACAGAGTGTTCAGTTAAGGATTGAGAGGCCAAAACCCATTATTACAATCAAACCCTAGGGGTTTGAGAGTTTTAGGCTACCCAGTAGAGATTTGCTTGTAGAATGAGGTAGCGACCACTTCAAGACTTCACACCAAATGAAAAACAAAGGTAAAAAAAATTATTTGTAGGATCTATGCCATGAGAATTATTTCCAATCCACCTGTCATATGCAATCGACATAAATTAGATGGTTTTTTGAGTTCCCAACAGTTCTTGATGCTTCAATTTCCTTTTTGAAAACAACCAAATCAACCCAACCTACATATTTTAGTGTTTGGGGTCCTTAAAGGTGTCACCCCAAATGAACACAACCTCCTCCAAGAATTTTTCAAACTGATATGACCGTTAGAGAATCACGAATTATAAAAAGTGCAAAATTATCATGACAACAAATTAACAATATGACAATTTTTGCATTATTCAACCAACTCAGACTCCAAACTATTATATTCCCCCAAAATGATTACATTGGATCCTAAAACATAAAAAATGACTCAAATAAACTTTTGGTCACTTGATCCCTCAATTTAGACCATTGTGACCCTTATTGACTCAATTTGCTCTACACGACCCTAGATGACAATTGGACCCAAACATGGACAAACTTGTCACACTCCTAGGACATTGAATTACAAAAAGGACCCATAAGGTATTATTACATTCCTTCTTGGCTAACATAATAGCATCTTATTCTTGATTTATTTCTTCATAGGTACGTGCTCTTGCACCACATGTTCAATCTCCTATCAAAAGGATAAGGACAAATTTCGTCTAAGGAGTATCATATCGTGGTCCCTTGTTGCATGTCCTACATTTTTCTTTTAAGTGTTTGGAGTTGTTGTGTAAGAGAAGTTGGGGGCACATTTTTCCTTTGATGGGGAGCTTTCCCTTGCTCATTAAGATTGTCTTGAATGTGGGCATGCTCTTGTTCATGAGTGTTGTTTTGGGTGTGATCTTGGTTGTGTATGTTTTCTTGATCATATGCCTCTTCTTCTCTCCATTATTCTTGATAAGCATAGTTTCTCGCTCTTGTTATTGAAATTTTCTCATCTATATTCCTTAATTTTTCTATGTCAAAATCCTTAGGAATATTTAATTCTTTGCTAGTTAGCAGGAGTAGATATTTTTTCTTATTCGCTTCTACAAGTCTTTTTAAGAGTTTTTGGAAAGACGCATTCTCTTGAAATTCTTGGAGAAGTTCGTCGGTGATCTTTGTTTCTCCCATATTTGCATATTCATCAAAAGGATTGGACAGTCTACGACTCATACTTGATTCTGGTTGTGATTCCTTCTTTTTATTTTTCTGAGATCGAGTGATAGTGGGCATTAATATATCTCTACCATAGTGAATTTTTCTTCTTCTATTGGGGTTCTTGGTGGAGTTGGTGGCTTAGGTCAAGCCTCATTGTAAGTGATAAGAAACTTTGGAAACAAAGTGGGGTTAATCCTTCACCCACTATTAAGGTGTTGGTTGAATGTTGCTTTCTAAATGTAAGCCCTACTTCTCAAAGGTTCTTTGTCAAATTCATTGGTTTTTCCTTGGATATACAACCACATATGATGCAAGAAAACACAATGTGATTTAACGAGATGATGGTTGATGTAGAGAAACTTATTCCTCTTTATAAGTGCCTTAAAACTAGGTTGTCTCTTCTTCAACTTAATCTTTTGATGAAGAGTTCTTCTCAAAATATGGGGAGTGGTCATACAAAACTACCAAATGTTGATGTTGATGTTAGATATGGATACTTTTTTTTGGATACTCAAGTTTACTTGTGAAGTAGAGGTTTAGTTTGATTTGCCTCTATGACAAAGTATGTCAAATGATATGAGTCAAGTTTCCTGATGTAGAAACTTAATTTGATAACTTGAGAACCTAACTAGTTATTGATGTTGATAAAATTGTTGGATGATGGAACTCTTGATCACTCTATTGGATACTCCTTAATTTTGTTGGATGAAATCTTATCTCAAGATAGTTGATGATTTGATACCTCTTTCTAAAGGTTCTTAGTTTGAGTTGGAAATTCTCTTTTCTCTAATGTTGCTCTTTGCTCTTTGTTTTGAACTGATTATTGTATTGGTTGATTTGCAAGATGTTTTAACATTTGTGACAAGAAGACATAGCAAACATGAAAACAATGATTATCCATATGCCAAACATTGAGTGTATATTTTTGTGATGAGGATGTTTTCAACTCCCCAATGTTTGCACTGGTTTGATTTACAACAGAAGACACATCAGATAGACTCTTTATTCAAAGGTCACTGACAATATCATAGCCCACTAGTTTCAATACCTCGTCAAATCAAATAGCCTTATGACCCCCTAGAGGGCGCCCATTTTTTTTCATCTTTTTTCAGAAATTAACCCAAAGTGAATTACTTCACATTTGGGTAGTTATCTTGGGAGATATATGGTGAGTAATCTTGGGGGCAGATTCTTCCCCACCCTTGCACTATGATATTGCCAATTTTTGGCAACTGACTCGGCTCAAATTCTCTATTGTTATGATTTTTAATCAGGCTTTTGTTCTATTTTTAGTGATAAACTCCCTTAGGAGGATTCCCAAACTTTAGAACAAAGTCTTTTCGTATCTGAAAGATACTGGGGGAAGGCTAATCACTGAGAAAAACCATTGCAGGGGACTTTCATTAGCCTCTACATTTGATTATAGTGGGTTGGAACACTTGACAATAAATTCATTTCCCACTTATGTTGTTCCCCTCTCACCACCCTTAATGGTGCCCTAAAGGCAACTCAAGAGGGCATGCCTTCTAAAGGATTTAATTGCTTGAAGTAAAAGAAAGCATGAAAGAGTGGTTTGTTTTTTTGAACACCCAATTAAGGGGAGAGCATATACCTACCACTTTCGAGACAAGGAAAGCAATGTTATTTTTATCCTTCCAAAGCAATGATTGGATAAGATCTATTTGGAGATGTTGCTCCAACAAGCATGGTGTTCTTTTAAGTCTTACAAAGAAATTTATTTTTTTAATCTAGGAAATGAAATCTTGGTCAACTTAAAATAATGCATGTTGATTTGAGATAGAAATCACTTTGCAAAATGAAATATGGATTGTTCTTTTTAATCTTCCAAACAAGTATTGATTGTAAATTTTAACCTTTGCAAGAAAATAAAAGATTGTTGTTGTTCATTTTATAACCCCAAAATTTGAAGAGTGAACCTAACTTGCAAGAAGGAAAATGTGAAGTTATTGTTCTTTTTAACCTTGCAAATTTGATTCTTTTTAAACCCCTAAATTGAAATGTGAGATTATTTTTAGCTTGAAAAGAAAATGAGTTAATTTTAGCCAACTTTGAAAAAGATAGAAAAATTAAATTAAAATCCTACTTTAACTCCTTCAACCCTACATCAAACTATTAGACCTGCAAGAAAACACAAGTTAGAAAAAAATAAAATCAGATGGTGGGCTTCTCCAAGCCTAATTTCAAATCTCGGTTACAAATCTCCTTTGTTAAAGAAGAAACTCATACGAGGTTTGTCACCTACTTGTACAACAATTCCTATATGCCCATATGACAAAACAGTTTACTCGTGTGGGTTCAAGTATCAGCTCGTACGAGCTTAGTCTTCACCATAAACTTGTACAAGTTTGTTCACAAGCCCATATGACAAATGGTAGGTTCCCGTATGACAAAACAAGAAATCTCATATGAACTCATGTGAATTTGCAAAAAAATTGTTAGAAAGATTGGATTTTAGGGGTCTTTCCCCATGGTGGGTGCCAATTAATGTGTGGTTAAAATGTTGGGGATGCCTACATATGCAAGAAAATACAAATCACACACACACATGAGACATTATGTTAGTGAAATAAAGAGATTGAAAAAGCAAACTAATCTAATTGTTAGTCCAAGAAATCTCAAGATTGCTAAGCTCATCCCATGATCCTCTATCTCTAAAGATCTCTAAGAATCAAGGTGGCCCTCACTTGGAAGAGCACTTGATCCTCAAGATGACAGCCTAGAGAACGAGTTATGAAAGATGATTCTAGGATCAAAATGACTACAACTAAGATCCTAGCTAAGATGAGATGATGGATGAAGATGAAAGAGCAAGATATGAAATGAGTTCCAAATTGAAAGATTAAGTGACCTAATTAGGCTAATATGAGGATGAGATATGAGAATGCTATGAAAAATGATTAGAATTAAGCTAGCAAGATATTCTAAACATGTAAAAACTAAGCTATAATGCAATTAAAATGGCCTAAAAGCTTAGTAATGGTGATTGAGTTCCTTGATAACCTAAACAACACAATTAGACTATAGATTGGATGCAATAAAAGTGAATGGATAAAAACTTGGATCCTGAGAATGAGGAAATGGGATCTATTTATAGAGAAAATAAAGAAATGGATGGTTGAGATTGAGCAATCTCAACAAGGGCTAGGATTGAAAGTTATCAATCATGTGAGGGAGTCAATCCAATCCCAAGTTGAGAAATGTCATCTTGAGAGGGCTTGAGACATAAGAAAGCATTAGATGCTAATTGAGCATTAGGGAAAACTTCAAGGGGTGACATCATTAGATAATGTTTTTATCCAAGGAAGAAGGTTGTTGTCCAAGAGGTAAACTCTTGTGGAAGGACAAAAGATAGTCAAGTGGATAACCATCATGGGTTAGGGGTGTGGGCTTGTAAGAGGCATTAAATGCCTTTTGAAGACTTTGGAGGCTAACTTTCTTCAAGAGGAAAACCACTAGGGGTCTAGCGGACAACTTTGTAAGAGCCTTACAAATTTGGGGGTATTCAACAAGTTATCTTGTTGAAAGGAGAAGGTCTTAAATGCATTTTGAAGACTTTCTCCGAATTTGGGGAAGTGACTCCCCAAATTTAGGGATTGGACATGATGAGGAGAATTAGGCTAATTAATGGAGGATTAAAGGGATTCTAGAAGAAATTAGGAGGGCAAGTGGAAAATGTAGGATTTGGCAAGTAGGTGAGGGAAAATAGGAATTTTAGTAAATTAAAAAGATTTAATTTAGCCAAAAGATGATGCAACTTGCATTTATAGGAGTTTGCAAGTGGGGGGGGGGGGATTTACAAACAAATTTTGATTTATTTAGATGCAAAGGAGATTTTAATTAAATTTAGATTTAATTAAAATGGGAAAGGGAATAAATTGATATTTTTAATTAAATTTGAATTTAATTAAAATGGCTAGATGGGGGTATTTAATTAAATGTGAGTTTAATTAAACAGCTTAGATATAAGAAGGGTATATTAATTGAATTTAATTAATAGGCGATTAGAAGAATAGGGATATTAATTAAATCTTAATTTAATTAATAGGAAAAATTAATGATGACTAAATGAATAAAATCCATTTAAATAAATGTGTCAATTTTGTCTACAGATTCTAACCTCTATGAATATTTTTTGTCACATCTTCAATATTTTTTAATTGTTATCTTCAATTTCTCATCTAGTACTAGTTTTTATCAATTTCAAAATAAAGATAACTACCTTGCTTAAAAGTAGTAATTAGATTTTATCTTGTATTTATTTTAAGAAGTTCTTACTAACAACATGAAGCAATTCAATCTGATACTTTAACATATTAAATCAAAATTTAAAAATAATAAAAGATAATAATTCATATTTCATTAAAAACATTTAAAATTAGCTAATTACATGTAACTAATTAGATGGTATTTCATTTAATATATATTTATGGTAAAATAATCCCTCAATAATAGTACAAGGAACCCAATAGTCATCAAACTAATAATTTACCATTAGAGAAAACAAAGTAAACTCAGCAAACATTAAATCAACATCAAAATAAAGCAATTGAAACAAGCACAAAAACAACGTAGAGCTGCTCATTCAACATTTTATGCCTAAAGTTTCCTAGAATTAAGGAGGAACAGATTGAGGCAATATTAGACAAGATTAGAGAAGACTCATTCATAGAAGAAACTATGTTAGTGTAAAGCGGAAAATCGCGGTCGAACCCTAGTTGGTCTCCCCTCTTCTAACTCCAAGGAGAGAGAAGGGAGGTTCGCTAGGATTCGATGGGTTTTCACTTAGGGGGAAGACTTTACATTCAAAAGAGGGGTTGAAACTCATAAGATTCAATCCCACACGATGTAAGATTGGATGCTAAATGAATTTCAAGGGTTAGGAAAGCAAGGCTACCCTCTTTTGTAAAGAATGTTGATTAAGGAAATTAAGCTAAGGATGCATAGAAAGTCATAAAGATTCGCTTATAAACTGAGTTTAGGTTATAGGATGAAGCTGCGGACCTGGAATTAGCAGTAAAATGTCGATACGGCGCTGTCCTGCAAATTTGGGCAAAAGTTGTCAGGACGATGGTGCCCGGCGCCACGGTCCTCCGAAAAATCCGCGAAACGAAGGGGGATCTGTTCGTCTCTGCACAAGGATTCCAGATCTTCAATTTCAGCCGCGTACCTGCAACCTACACACAGAAAAGTGAAGACGATTGGGGTGTTAGGGATTAGGGGTTTGCCTTTAGGTCAAACCCCGGTTTTGGAATTAACCAAGAAATGAGCAAGAGCTATAAATGTAAATGACTGTAAAACAAGTACTAATACCTTGTTCTAAGGATGTTTGTATCCTTATGTGCGAAGGTTTAGATGTTGTATGTTGTATGTTGTAGCATGTAGTATGTGATCTCCTCTTCAATGGTTGAATCCTTGTCTTGAATGCAACACTTAGCCTTGAATGGAGACTTGGAATGATCAATTGCTTGAATGCTTGAATCCTTGAGTATAATTTCCATGCTTTGTACACATATCCTCCTCATATCAAATGAGAGAGAAAAATGTAGTTTATATACTTGTCATTTAGGGCTGATAGACTGATTTTCCCGACCTTAGGCCGACCAGGGAAGTATATTTCCAAATTGCAATCAAAAAGACCCGATATCACTTAGGAAATCGGGCCCCAAAATAGGACCCAGGGACCAGGGCACTGGGCGCCCTGGTCCTGAGGGACCAGGGCACTGGGCGCTCTGGTCCCACCTCCCGGGACATCAGGGTGCAAGGAGGTTCAGGCCAGGGTGCTTGAAAAATGCAGTTTTCAATGTCGTGAGCGAGTTTTGGGGTCTCCATTCAGGTTGCGTGTTGCGTCGCCATCGTGAAGACCGAAATGCAGTCGAAATTGCAAGTGTCACAATTTTAGGACGCTACATTTAGCCCCCACTTTAGCGGGAGTATGTATGCTCATACTTCCGGTAAAGTACAAGGAAACAACGTTGAAAGACTTCCACCACGTCAAGGAGGCAAGATACACCAAGCCCCCAGTGGACTAAGGATCTTACAACTTCGATTGACAAAGTAAAAGGGAAGATCACGAGGAAGAACCATGACTGTCAGTAGTAAGGTTCCCTCACTATGAGTCATGCAAAAGAAATACCAAAAATCTTCAAGACAAAGCTAAGTTTGCCAAGAAATTTTCAAGTATCTTTGAAAGGATAGACAGGGTGTATGCCCCCCTATGTTAAAGTGATCGCACACGCCTCAACGGGGGTGATTGTTTTAACGTAGTGATACACATAAGAAATGAGAAAGGAAAAAGGAGCACGTTATTGCAAAGATTTAGCCCCCAAGTGTGAGATAAACCCAAGGATAATAGACACAAAACACAAAGCATGAGGTGACTTCGCTTTCCTCGGGGTCAGTATGCTGTATGATAAGTCATGTATATATCATATGGATGTATGCATAATTGTTCTTCATTCCCCAATCAAGGAAGGTCACCTAGAAGAAGGGAACACATGTGTCTTTTGAGTCAACATGAGAGAGATCGAGAGATCTCAATGCTTTGCATCGTCCTCAAGTAGACAACACTAAGGATGACAAATAGAAGAATGAAAATAACATATAGAAGAAGTAACAAAAGAGAGGGGGAGAGAGTTTGCTATGCTAATGTAACTAGTCTAGCATGTCATCTACCCCCCGATCTTGCTGATCAATGTTTCGGGAAGGCAGGGAACACGCTAGAGGAGGAACATCCAACACA
Source organism: Cryptomeria japonica (assembly GCF_030272615.1). NCBI lineage: Eukaryota > Viridiplantae > Streptophyta > Pinopsida > Cupressales > Cupressaceae > Cryptomeria > Cryptomeria japonica. The sequence goes on from NC_081415.1 coordinate 148,136,133, forward strand.
ACAGATGGAGCTATCACAAGATCCAAACAAGGGCTATGTTCATGTTCCAAGCCACATTGTTCTTGTCTAGGAGCTAGGATAAGTGCTTTAGAAAATTCATTAGATAAATGGTTATCAACATCAACAAGTTCATATTCACTATCTGAAGCAAGAGGAGTAATATTTTCATCTATATCATCATCAAGATTTATAAAAATAGGATCTTTAACTTGCACAGGATCAAGACCATCATGCATCTTATGTTTAGAAGATTTAGGCTCAATATCCGGCTGAGGAGAAAATGGAATAATGCTTGTTGAAGGTGTTTGTGGAGATTGCAAAGTTTGAGAAGCAGCTGCTTGAGCCCTAAGACGACGCTTTCGTCGACGTTCCCGTGCAGAACGATTACGTCTAGTCTTAGTAGGAAGTGTAGAAGATAGAGGAGGAGGAATGTTCTCATCCCTATCACTTGGGTGTTTAGGTTGTGGTCTCTTAGGCTGGATAATAGGAGAAGAAGAAGGTCTCTTCTCTCTATAGAAGGCAGGAGGAGGAACTGCTCCATATAAAGAAGGAATATTTGGTTTAAGGAGAAGACCAAGTCCATCATGATGAGGAGGTATAGGTCTACTCTTAGGAAGTTTATTAGGTATAGACATAGTCACATTCATAGGGATGGGTTGAGAATCTTCTTGAGGAAAGACATTAGTTTTGTCTTTCAAAGGAAGAATTTCCTTCTCAAGAATGATAGGAATGTCAAGTTTAGGTGCTCTAGGTTCACTTAGAGATAGGATCATATCTGTTTTCCACTTTTGATAAGATTTGAAAAGATGATCACTTCGCGGAGGAAGAGATTGGAATTGTTTAGGCCAAAAGCAATCAATAGGAACACTAGAGGTTCTTTCAGCTGGTTTAAAGAGACTATGATTGACAGTAACAACTTCATCATTATGGGGAAATTTCAAACACTTATGAATAGGAGAAGCAATAGCTTTCATGGAAGATAGCCAAGGATAGCCAAGCTTCACACGAAATTGTTCGGAAGAAGGAATAATAGCAAAGTTCACATCAAGGGATTTGTTATGGACCTCAATAGGCAATGTAATAGAACCAATTGCAGGAGAAGAAAATGCATCAAATAATTTCACAATCACATCTGTTTTGTCATAGATCACTTGATTCAATTGCAAAGTAAAAAGAAATTCTTCAGTAATAACATTAACCATGCACGAAGGATCAATAAGCACTCCACGGCAAGGCATATTCTTGACTTTTGCAACTATGTATAAAGGACCATCAGGTGCCCTAATGGTTTCACTAGAATCAAATTTGATGGAAGATTCTTTAGGGTTTTCTTGCTGCTCTACAAAGTTAATCACATTCGGAGTCATAGACACAAGACCATCAGATGAGAAAGAGGAATCATTAGCCTCAATCGCATTAGAGGTATGAGAAGGTAATGGATCAGTAAAAATCTGAAGATTTTGGTTAGGAGGAGCTACAGATGTGTTGCCTTTATCATTCACTCCAGAAACAGAAATAGTATTATTATCAATCAAATCTTGAATTTTACCCTTTAAAGAAAAACATTTTTCAGTATCATGCCCAGGCTGACGATGAAAGTGACAAAAAGCTTTGTGATCAAAATAAGGTGAAGTAATCTTTGCAGGATCAATTTGTCTTATAGGAAGAAGGGTAAGCACATTTTGTTCCAATAACTTATTCATAATATCATGCAATGATTCATTCAAAGGAGTATACTTTCTTTCTTTCCTGAAAAATTTAGAAATAGGAGGCACACCTGATGCTGCATTCACATTGTTGTTGATGATGTTTTCATTGAATTTGATAGAATCTCTATTCGGTTTAAACTTCCCAAATGGTTGTTGACTGCTATCACCCTTATCACTCGGAGCCATAGGATGTGATTGTTCCATTTGACTCACAGTCAGTTGATAATTGTGAAGAGTGGCGCACAACTGTTGGAAAGAAGTAAACTCAGAAAATAGGAGTTTGTCTCAAATATCTTTTTGCAAATTAGAAATAAAGATTCTTTGAATATCATTGTCAGGCACTGGAAAAGAAATTTGAGCATACAAATGCTTATATCTACCAATGAAATCAGTCACTTTTTCTTTAACACCTTGTTTACAATGCATTAAATCAATCAAAGTAACTTTAGGACTTATATTTTTTTGAAATTGTTGAATGAAAGCATTTGCAAGTTGTTCGAAAGAAGTAATAGAATAAGAAGGCAACGAGCAATACCATTGTAGGGCTTTGTCTCTTAATGTTCTAGTAAATAGTTTTGCAAGCAACCTTTGGTCATAAGCAAAATCAGTACATATTGTTTGAAAAGTCTTAACATGTGTTAGAGGATCTCCTTTACCATTATAAAGTTCCAAATGCGGGATTTCAAAATGCTTAGGAGGAATAGCTCGAACAATGTCAAGAGAAAGTGGGCTCGCAACATCAAATGTGGGCACACTAAACTTAGATTGATTCATAGAGGCAATTTGTTGCTCTAAAGAAGAGACAGTTTGTGCAAGATTATTAATGGTAGCTTCAGTCGAAGAGTTCATATTAGGTGTGTTAGATTGAGATGGAGGTGTGATGTTATTGAAAGATGGTAAAGAGTAAGGTGGTGGGACCCTATGATAGTCAACCATAGGGGATGATTGGATAGGAGGAACACTACAAGGAGGAATGGAATGATTAAATGAATTGCCCCCTTGTGTCATGTTCATTTGTGAAGATGTAATAGGAACACTTATTGAAGGAATGAATGAAGAAGTCAGATTAAATGAAGGAATAGGGTTAATTGAAGAAGGAGGATTGCCCCCATGACTGGTAATCACAGGAGGAATGTCTTGTATAGAGGTAGCCATGATGTTTGATGTAAAGGTAGGTATACTAGCAATAGAAGTGGTCAAAGGAATAGAATGATTGACTTGTGTAGGAGGTTGTGTATAACCTAAAGATTCAGCACAACTCTTCATAGGCATCACATTCGAATCCACAATGTGTGCGATACCACGTAAAACATCAATTCCATTCTTATCACTTTGAAGCATACATTTTAGACCCTCAATTAAAGGAAGAGCTTGACTATCGGGATACTCATGAGACATCCATTGGTGAAAATCGTCAAATTGGTTATCCAATTTGGAAAGTTGTTCAACAGAAACTTCATGGGGAGCTTCTCCATCATTAGGAGGATTAGAGGAATTACCCATGTCCTCGTTAAAAAGACTACTCAAATTAGGTTCCATCTCCTCAGTAGTTAAACCTCGGAAAGACTTAATTCTACGACTTCGTCTAACGGGAATAGTGTAAGTAGGGCTTATTGTTGTAAAACTCATGCACTAGAGAGAGAGAGAAGATTTTGATTTTAGAGGTAGCAATTTTCAGTAAAACCAGCCAATCTTCCAGATTTAAGCTGTTAAATGCAATCACAACAGTCTCCCGAAATTTCAGAAAAAATGTTCGGGACCGTGGCGCTCGGAGTGCAACACGGTCCTTGCAACTTTTTTCGAAATTTGCAGGGATGAAAGGTATGATGATTTTAGAGCTAATCTGAAAAAATTGAGGGATTTCACGATCTGTAGATAGGCCAAATTAAAGTTGCAAATTCAAAATTGAACCCTATCAAGATTGTCGAAAAATGCAAAATTTGAATTTTGAAAAAGAGAGGGAGACTGAAATTTTGAATTTTATGATTTTAGAGGGAATGTCAAGAGCAATGCAAATTTTGAAATTTAAAAATTGATTCAATTTCACGCAAAATTCAATTTTGAAAGCGGAAATCAAAGTTGTTGTAATTAGGCACTTAATTTCAAAAGTCACAAAATGCAAATATTTGAATAAAGCACTGAAATTTCGAAGGAATGCAAATACAATTTTCAGATCTAAGACAGTAAGAACACAATTTTGACACAAAATTTTAGTTTCGATAATTTTTGAATGATTAGGAATCTTAGACCAAGCAATCACAAGACCAACTTTGACTGTAATTTTGAAAGTGTTATAATTGACAAAATCAGCCAAAATTCTGGATTTTAGCAGGAAAATACAGCAAGATCTCGCTCCCGAAATTTTGGAAAAAATGTCGGGGACGATGGTGCTCGGAGTGCAACACGGTCCTCGCAACTTTTTTCCAAATTTTCAGGGATGAAAGATATTGTGATTTTATTGCAGAATCCAAAGTTACAGCTGATTTGGAGATGTTTTGATCGGTCAAATTGTCGGACAAAGGTTGAATCAAGAGGGTTTCAAAAATTAGGGTTTTGACTTTTAACCACTTAATTTTCAGAATTAAAGCACAAATATGAATTGATAATTTGTAATAGAAGGATAGATCTGAAACAAGCATTAACATTTAGACATTTCGCAAGTTTAATTACTAAAAAGAAATTTTAGGGTTTTAATGCAATCACCTCTAAAACTTTGCAAAAGATCAAACATGGAAATGTAATCAATTTTTTCAGATCTAAGCATGAAAAATCAGAAAGGATGTTCACGTCGGGTTCACCAAAATGTAAAGTGGAAAATCGCGGTCGAACCCTAGTTGGTCTCCCCTCTTCTAACTCCAAGGAGAGAGAAGGGAGGTTCACTAGGATTCGATGGGTTTTCACTTAGGGGGAAGACTTTACATTCAAAAGAGGGGTTGAAACTCATAAGATTCAATCCCACACGATGTAAGATTGGATGCTAAATGAATTTCAAGGGTTAGGAAAGCAAGGCTACCCTCTTTTGTAAAGAATGTTGATTAAGGAAATTAAGCTAAGGATGCATAGAAAGTCATAAAGATTCACTTATAAACTGAGTTTAGGTTATAGGATGAAGCTGCGGACCTGGAATTAGCAGTAAAATGTCGATACAGCACTGTCCTGCAAATTTGGGCAAAAGTTGTCAGGACGATGGTGCCCGGCGCCACGGTCCTCTGAAAAATCCGCGAAACGAAGGGGGATCTGTTCGTCTCTGCACAAGGATTCCAGATCTTCAATTTCAGCCGCGTACCTGCAACCTACACACAGAAAAGCGAAGATGATTGGGGGGTTAGGGATTAGGGGTTTGCCTTTAGGTCAAACCCCGGTTTTGGAATTAACCAAGAAATGAGCAAGAGCTGTAAATGTAAATGACTGTAAAACAAGTACTAATACCTTGTTCTAAGGATGTTTGTATCCTTATGTGTGAAGGTTTAGATGTTGTATGTTGTATGTTGTAGCATGTAGTATGTGATCTCCTCTTCAATGGTTGAATCCTTGTCTTGAATGCAACACTTAGCCTTGAATGGAGACTTGGAATGATCAATTGCTTGAATGCTTGAATGCTTGAGTATAATTTCCACGCTTTGTACACATATCCTCCTCATATCAAATGAGAGAGAAAAATGTAGTTTATATACTTGTCATTTAGGGCTGATAGACTGATTTTCCCGACCTTAGGCTGACCAGGGAAGTATATTTCCAAATTGCAGTCAAAAAGACCCGATATCACTTAGGAAACCGGGCCCAAAATAGGACCCAGGGACCAAGGCGCTGGGCGCCATGGTCCTGGAGGACCAGGGCGCTGGGCGCCCTGGTCCTGAGGGACCAGGGCGCTGGGCGCTCTGGTCCCACCTCCCGGGACATCAGGGTGCAAGGAGGTTCAGGCCAGGGTGCTTGAAAAATGCAGTTTTCAGTGTCGTGAGCGAGTTTTGGGGTTTCCATTCAGGTTGCGTGTTGCGTCACCATCGTGAAGACCTAAATGCAGTCGAAATTGCAAGTGTCACAATTTTAGGACGCTATAGTTAGAATAATGGGCTAGAGAATAAGCAAAGACAGATAAATTATAAAATCTAATGAGATCAGGCATGTGCAAAAATATTTTTTATTAGAAAAATTGATTCAACTAGAAGAACTAAGCCTCTTTATAACAAATGAACTTAATAATATTGGAGCCAATCATCCTCCCTTTCGTATTAGAATCACAACAACACACTCTAAACATTCAAACCTCAATTTCAAATTTTAAAAAAAATAAAAAAAAAGAAAAAAAAAAAGAAAAAAAGAAAAAGAAAATCGACAATGGTCCTTTAAAAGGTGAGTGAACTAGCTAGTATGACCCCTATTCAAAAAAATACCACTACTACTCACTAGATTCTCCCCCAATGAAAATAGTGGTCATATATTCTTCTACTCGATTAGTTGTTACACTCATGTGCCACTCTAAAGGGTACTCTTGTTAGGGTTTCAAGCAGATCCGAAGCAAATATGAATTAACAGTTATATGTAGATTTAAATACAAAAGATAAAGGAATAAAATAGGACACAAATAACACAGAGATTTAACGTGGTTCAACCAGAATGGGTTATGTCCACCATACACAACTGTCCAATCTTTCTTATTATCCAACAAAAATAGTACATCAACCTTGCAATGCCTTAAGCATCCCAGCCGCTTATAACATGCATTTTTAGGGCAAAAACAAAGTTGACCTTTTTAGGGTTTTTTTACAATGTCGGTTTTCATCAAAAAAATACCCAAAAACAAATTTTCTCGGGGGCTCCCGCCCCCAAACCCCTACCCGGAGCCTAGCCCGGCCCTGAACCTCGATGAGGATACATGCTAAGTGTATAGCACTTTGCTGATCAGTCACCACATTTCAACAATCTCCCACTTGGAGACTGATACTACATGATACCACTGTACATGCAACATCCGCTGGATAAAAGACTAAGACTCGACTGGTATAAATTCCACAATTATCAATCAAGAAGACCAACAGAAACTAATGAAGAAATCAACTTCTCCTATGGAACTGCCTTCGTGAACATATCGACAGGATTCTCACTTGTGTGAATCTTCTCAAGCTGTAACTTACCCTCCTCCAAAACAGTCTAAATGAAGTGGTACCTGAGCTGAATGTGCTTTGTCCTTGAATGAAAAGCAGAGCTCTTCGCAAGATGAATGGCACTTTCGCTATCAATATACAATGGGCAATCCTCCTATGTCTGACCCAATTCCTCCAGAAAATATTGTAACCAAATCATCTCCTTGCTGGCTTCTGTAGCAGCAACATACTCAGCTTCAGTGGTTGAAAGTGCAACAACCTTTTGTAGCCTAGAAATCCAACTGACTATAGTTCCCCCTATAGTAAAAACATACCTTGTAGTACTCCTCCATGAATCAATATCACCTGCCAGATCAGAGTCAACAAATCCACTCAGAGCAGCATTAGATCCTTTGAAACATAATGCCTTCGTAGTAGTTCCTTTCAAATACTAAAGAATCCATTTCACAGCATTCCAATGTTCCATACCCAAATTACTCATAAACTTGCTCACAACTCCCACTGCATGTGCAATATCTGGCCTTGTGCATACCATTGCATACATCTGACTGCCAACAGCTGATGAATATGGGATGTTAGACATTTTATTAACCTGTTCCTATGCCTTTGGGCACATCTCCTTAGTCAATTTGAAATGACTAGCCAAAGGTGTACTAACTGCTTTTGCATCCTGCATGTTAAATCTTTTCAACACCTTCTTTATATACTCACTTTGGGACAAATTCAAGGTTCTATTTTTCCTATCCCGTGTAATCCTCATATTGAGAATTTGCTTAGCTGCACCCATATCCTTCATAGCAAATGACTTGGCTAATTTCTATTTAAGATCATTTATATGTTGCATGTTAGACCCAACAACAAGCATGTCATCAACATAAAGCAATAGGATAATATAACTGCCATTATCAAATCTCTTAAAATATACACAATGATCAGAATGACATCTATGATAACCGTGTTCAGCCATGAAACTATCAAATTTTAAATACTATTGTCGGGGTGCTTGCTTTAGGCCATACAGACTTTTCTTCAACCTGCACACCAAGTTCTCCTTACCTTTGACCTCATATCCCTATGGTTGCAACATGTAAATTTCCTCCTCCAAATCTCCATGGAGAAAAGTTGTTTTCACATCTAATTGTTCAAGATGTAAATCATCTGCAGCCACAAGACTAAGTACAGTTCTAATTGAAGTCATTTTTACAACTGGAGAAAATATTTCATCATAATCTATACCCTTTTTCTATGCAAAACCTTTTACCACAAGTCTAGCCTTATATCTTTTTTGACCTCCTTCCTCCTCCTTCAGCCGATAAACCCATTTGTTAGGAAAGGCTCTTTCTTCTACAGGTAAAGGGACTAAGTCCCAAGTCTTATTTTTCATCAAGGAGTCCATCTCCTCTTTCATGCCTAGCTCCCACTGTTGTTTGGCATCCACCTGCATTGCTTCTTCATATTCTCCTGGTTCACCAGAATTCGTTAATAAAATAGAATACAAAGAAGGAGAAAATCTTTCAGGGGGTCTACTTGACCTTGTAGAACATCTAACACTTGCAAGACTTTGTGGGACATTCTATTGTTGTTGAGCATCAGGTACCTGTGGCATTTCATTTTCAGGAATCTCATCCAACACCACATATTCTTGCTTGTCCTGTTCATGCTTCTTTTCTTGCATCTGTTCTTTATACATAACCTTCTCATTGAATATAACATCTCTACTTCTAGTTATTTTCTTATTTTCAAAATCCCATAACCAATAGCCATATTCATCTATCCCATATCCAATGAAGGTACATTTCTAAGATTTAGCATCAAACTTGGTTTTGTTTTCTTTATCAACATGGACAAAAGCTTCACAACCAAAGGTTTTCAAAAAAGAATAATTTACCTTTTTACCAGTCCATGCCTCCTCTAGAATACCACCATCCAAAGGGGTTGAAGGTCCTTTATTTATCAAATAGACAGCAGTATGTAAAATATCTGCCCAAAAATGTAAGAGCAATCCAGCATGCAATCTCATGCTCCTTGCGCGTTCCATGATAGTCCTATTCATTCTCTCTGACACACCATTTTCCTGTGGAGTTCCTGAAACTGTCTTCTGCTTTCTAATCCCATTTAAGGAGCAGTAATCTTCAAATGCCTTGCTGCAATACTCACCTCCATTATCTGATCTGAGACACTTCAACCTTTTTCCTGTCTCATTCTCAACCAAAGCTTTCCATTTCTTAAAAGTTTCAAAAACATCTAATTTTTGTTTTAGGAAATATATCCATGTTTTTCTGGTTGAGTCATCAATAAAAATAACATAATAACAAGAGCCACCAAGAGATGATACCTGAGATAGTCCACATACATCTGAATGTACAAGCTCTAACTTTTCACTCTTCTTCTCTTTCCCAACCTTGAGAAATTTGACTCTTTTCTATTTACCATAAACACAATTTTCACAGAACTCTAAATCAATCTTCTTTAGTCCTGGCAGTAGATTTTTGGAGTGAAGGGTTTTCATCCCTTTCTCACTCATGTGCCCAAGCCTATGGTGCCACATTATCGAATCTGTTCTTGCAACATCTATTGTTGTTTTCCCTGCAATAACTTTATCTATAGCAGCTAGGGTAGAGTAAGTGTTACCTGTACACAGATATAATGTGCCTACCTTCGCACCTTTAGCTATTACTAATGATCCTTTATTGACCTTCCACATACTATTTGAGAAGGTAGCTACGCAACCTGCACTACCTAGTTGCCCAACAGAAATTAAATTTCTTCTTAAATTAGGAACATGTCTTACCTCCTGCAGAAACTAGTCATTTCCATTCTACAACTTGATCTTTATCTTTCCTTTTCCAACAATTTGATAGGGCTCATCATCACCCAAATATACCTGTCCAAAATCACCTTGAACATAATCTAGAAAATATTTTCTATGGGGTGTAGCATGAAATGAAGCCCCAGAATCTATTACCCAGGAATCATTAACATTATCCAAACATAACATTAAAGCATCTTGTAAAGTATTACTTGCAATATTAGCTTCCTTACTGTCATTTTCATTTTTGTCTCCTTCTTTGTTTTTCTGAGACCAACAATCTTTCTTTATATGACCAGGCTTTCCATAGTACCAGCAATCTTTCTTTCCTCTAGATTGAGAGTGTCCTTTCTTTGACTTCCCTCGTGACTTCTCATTCCCAAGGCCTTTTTGTCTTTCCTTTGATCTTCCTTTGTTCTCCACATTCAAAACACTACCCGATGATGTTGGAGTCTCACCTGTGCTTTTCCTTTGCATTTCCTCGCTTAGGATAACACCAACAATATCATCAAATACCAAAGTATTTTTACCAGAGATAGAGTTACTTACAACCATAACCAAGCTATTCCAGCTTTTTGGCAAAGAACATGAAATCAAGAGAACCCTAACCTCTTCTACAAAGGTAATTTTTACCAAAGACAATTGACTGGTAATTGTATTAAATTCATTTAAGTGCTCTGCTATAGATCCTCCCTCACTCATTTTCAAATTAAAAAAATGCTTCATAAGAAATACCTTATTCGAAGCCGAGGGTTTCTCATACAACTTAGCCAATGTTGCCATCAAATCTACAGCCATTTTTGCTTCTATTATATTGAATGCTACAGACGGTGCAAGGCACAATCATATGGATCCCAGTGCCTTTCTATCTAAAATGTCCCACTCTTCATTTGACATTGTAGTTGGTTTCTTTGCCTTTCCTTCCAATGACCACCACAAATCCTTTTGATACAGGTAATCCTCCATCTGTATTTTCCATAACTGATAATTCTGGCTGTTAAACTTTTCAACCTTGAATTTGGAATCCTCCATTGCTTCCACTCAAATCTGAATGTCCTGCCAATTTACAGAAAACCTCGCTTTGATACCAATTGCTAGAGTTTCAAGCAGATCCGAAGCAAATATGAATTAACAATTATATGCATATTTAAATACAAAAGATAAAGGAATAAAATAGGACACAGATAACACAAAGATTTAACATGGTTCACCCAGAATGGGTTACGTCCACCATACACAACCATCCAATCTTTCTTATTATCCAACAAAAATAGTACATTAACCTTGCAATGCCTTAAGCATCTCAGCCACTTATAACATTCTTTTTTAGGGCAAAAACAAAGTCGGCCTTTTTAGGGTTTTATTACAATGTCGGTTTTCATCAAAAAAATACCAAAAAAAAAAATTTCTCGGGGTCTCTCGCCCCCAAACCCCCGCTTTTCTCAAGGGCTGTCGCCCCTGAACCCCTGCCCGGGACTTGGCCTAGCCCCGACCCTGGTGAGGATACATGCTAAGTGTATAGTAGTTTGCTGATCAGTCGCCACATTTCAACAACTCTAATAATAGTTTAATACATGCCATCAACAAGGGTACACTCATGTGCCACTCTAAATACACCTCATTTATATTTGTGGTAAGCTGATTTAGATAAAGTTAAAGCACAAGTAAAGCTAGAAAATTGTGAATTAGTCCAGAGTATGTAAATTTTCCCTTATATAAGACAAATTTTATAGAAAATTGAGTGATTAAATTTTATAATACAAATTTTAAAACTTTATTCATTTGATGTTAATTAACTATTTAGCTAAATATATTTATTTTCTTTTTACATTTATATGCATGTAAAAAAATGATAATTATTTTTTAGCTTTCTAAAGTTTTAATTAATTAGTCTAGATTAATGCTTATGTGCATACATTTGATTAGATTGACCTAGATTAAACCAAATAAAACTATATTTTATTTATTTAAGAACTACAATTTAAATGTGATTTTTTAAAGATTTTAACTTAACTCTCCAATTTGAAACCCTATGCTCTTTTCATTTGAGCAAAACCCATTGAACATTTTTAAAACATTTTTCTTATTTTCATTTCTTTATTTCTTTTTAGTATTTATTTTAAACTTATAATATACTAATTCATTTTTTTTGAATAGCTATATTTCACTTGATGTTTTATTTTTAATTTCTTTTTTGACTCACTTAAAAAAAAAAGAGTTTAAACAACAAGAGAATTATAATCAACTAATGAAATTACATACAAGAAGCATATTTAAATTTATAATGTACAATTTATTTTTTTGAATAGTTATATTTCACTTAATGTTTTATTTTTAACTTTTTTTATATACTTAAAAGAGAGTTTAGATAACAAGAGCATTACAATCAATTGATGAAATAACATAAAAACAACAAAGTTACTTATATTGTATGGCTTTACACAATTTTTTTTTCTAGCATTCAATATTATTGTAAGGTTGTAATGATAATATAATTGAAAAATTTTATCACCATAATTATAATACTTTATCAAATACAAGCAAGATTGAAATATGAAGCTGCCATGGGCTTTTCATATTAATCTCTAATTATTTTTCTATATTTTAATATTTATCTAAAAAGAAAAAAGGGCATATGTATTAGAAATCCACTCAAATTTTGAAGTCTTATAATAGAAATAAGTTGTATTTTTAAGGAAAAGGCATTAAAAAACACTGATGAGTCAATAAGTAATTACAACTCATGAATGTGCAACATTGAGAGTTGAAATTTTAGAAATATTTGAGCTTGTTAAATCTCATACTTTTACATGAATTCAATAAGTATTATTTTTAAATAAATCATTTCTTCATTAAAATACAAGAGCTTTATATTGTATGTAGGTCCTTCCCATAAGAAAATTGCAAAATAACAAACAATAAACCCATATAATATAATATGAGTTCTTGACCACCTATGATGTCTTCAATAAGGTAGATACATCAAGAAACCATCCTAAGCAAGAATAGATTCATGTACACAAAATTATATTTTAATAACCATAATAATACAATTTTGTTATTCAATTTAAAGCATTGTAAAGAATCTGCATTTGTTAAATATAATAATTAATGAGAATTTTACAAAAAAAAAAAAAAACATTTTCTTCTAAATCTTAATATCTTAATATCTTAATATATTAAATACAATAAATATTTATGTATGTATGTATATGTATGTATGTTTATGTATGTATACATGCATGTATGTATATGTATATGTATATGTATGTGTATGTGTATGTGTATATGTATGTGTGTATGTGTATATGTGTATATGTATATGTATATATGTGTATATGTGTATATGTATATACATATATATACATATGTATGTATGTATGTATATGCATGTACACATATACATATATATGCATATATGTACATGTGCGCACGCGCACACACACACATTTCAAATGTATTTAAAAGATAGTTTCTTAGCTCTAATAATACCCTTGGTGTTATTGAAAATAATATTGCATCCACATTTAAGGTAATAATTAGTATATAATCGTCAATAAATCTAATATAAATATAATGAAACTCTTTGGTTCTTAAAAATCTTGACTTCAACACAAATGAGTGAAACTTTTAATACTAAATTTTGGATGATTTTTTTAAACCATAAATAAATCATTACTTGCAAACCAAAACCTTTAGGTTGTATAGAAATTTCTTGTTCTAGATTCTCATGAAAAATGTAGTTTTACCATCCACTTCAATTTCAAAATTAAGTTCCAAATATAAATAAAATAAATCTAATTGAGGACAATTTAGCAATAAGAGAGTATTTACCAAAAGTAAATCCCTCTCTTTAGGAGTAGCCCATAGCCAATAGTTTGGCCATGTAGTACCCCTACTCGTTTGAACTCATTGGACTCATATTTTATTATTGGTTGTTTTCAGCGGATACATTACCATGATTTGTTATTCAGACTTATATGACATTATTTCATGCTTTATCTAGATATGAGATCCATAATTTAATTGTAGTATTTCAGTACTTGTGATTTATTGCATTTTATGGATTATTGCTATGTACTGACACTTTACTTTATCTATGCAATGTGGAATTATATGTTGTGTGTTTGCGAGTGTATTGGATGCAAGGGGATGATTTTCCTTCACTCATTTCGGTGAGATAGGGAACGTTGCGATTCTCCTTCATCGGTGTGTATGTTGTGTTTTCTATATTGTATATATGCATGTGTGGTTCGGTGATGCAAGATATTGTAGGTACAAGTACCAGGTAGGTACGGGGTATCGTCTCCACCTGGCTTCACAGGTTTGAGTGTGCCTTATATTTTTCGATGGAAGTGGAGGAGATAGTAGTTGACCCTATTTTATTTAGTTGCACTCATGTGGGTGTCGTCAGTTGGTTGTCCTGTCAGTTTGTTCAGCCTTCGTATTTTGTTGTTTGATCTTTTATGAGTATTTGCTTGAGGCTTGCTTTGTTTGTGCATTTAGTGGTTTTAATTAATTAATTAAATTTATGAAGTTATCTCATTATTGGTATGTTTAGGGAATTATGTATTTTATGAATTGAGATTATAAATTTAATTAATTAAGAGAAATTATTAAATTAATGTTTGGTTTTTGAAATTAAACAATATTTGTACGTATTTTATGTATATAGTAGGTAAATATGGCTCATGTTTAATTATATTGATTATTTTTAATATGATTATTTATAAGTTGAATGATTGAATTTTAATGATCGTTTTGTTTTTATATTGATGCAAGTTAAATATACATGGTAGTTAATAACTTTGATTTTATCAAACACACATAAATACGTATATGTTTTGAGGAGAATAATTAAATTAAGTTTATGCGATCATCGTCTTTTGCTACAAACATGATTATTCATAAAATGTATTTATGAATATTCGCATTATATAAATTATGAATATTGTTTTAATGAAAAGCCAAAATAAATATATATATATTTAATTATAGAAAATGGTTATTAAAGAATTTGTTGACAAGTTTAATGTTTAATATATATATTAATGAAAAGACATTAATTATATATATAAATATAAATAAATTAAAAAATAAAATTTAAATTAATAATAACAAATGATTTTTTTTAGTGGCAGGTTAGTTTTTTAAAATAAAAAATAAAACTTAATGATTGTGGCTGATAGTAATATCGACCACTCCCCTTATATAAAGGGAGGGGTCGGTATTACCACCGACCACTCCTCCCTTTTATTTAAACACCGACCACTCATTTTAATTTGCATAAAGGAGCATCCACGTTGCAAGCTGCCAAAACATGTGGCATGTGTTAATGATAACATGGTTTACCAGCCCACATAAACCCACCGATATCAACCATGATTGACATGTATAAGATAGTTATTTAACTTGCATGTTTTTAGGAAGTGATTTTTAGTAAAGTCGACTTAGTCTTGGAGTTAAAAGCCACATGGATAATCTATAAATATGGACTTAACCACTTTAGTGGTGTGGTGTCACATAAGAAGTTAATGGATAACTTTACATGGTAAACACATAGGTGTTCAAATATGATTAGGACTCTTATGATGCAATTAAATCATGACTGATGTCATTTAGAATCAATTCACCACTAGGAGAGATAGCCCGAAAGTAGGAAAGTGGGTAGATGACAACACTATATATATACACCATTTGGGGAGGATAGTAAGATAAATAGTGGTATGAGCTCGAGAGAAGGGGGAACAAGAATAGTAGAGGGAATAGAGAAGATACTCTTATAGTATCGAAGAAAGAGAGAAGAGAATTGTTTTAAGAATAGAGTGATAGGATAGATTGGTTTGAGATTTGCAAGCAAGGCATAGTTCTATTTGGCGGTAGAGCATCAGAAGTCTCACAAACCAGTTCAAGCTTGCAAAGAGGTCAAAATTTCTTTTTGATTTTGGTTATTATTTAAGGATGTGTGAAATTGGATGTTTTAGATATAGGTTACGATTATTTATATGATTTTGCTTATATCGTTTGTTTATTGAAAATGTAATTATTAATTGTTTGAAATAGAGGAATGGAAATCATAGTGAAATAGATGTTAACTAATTTAATTGCTATAGTAGTGAATAGGGGTATTTAATCTCTTAGTTATATTATAAGGTTAGTTGATAGGGAGCATGATAGAAGTTACGAAAGACGTAACATAGCAAATATGTTTCTTTTTTGCTAAGAAATATCAACATTTCTTATGGATTAAAATTCTAAGTTTATATCACCTAAGCTCTCTATATTCCCATGTGTCCTAATTCATTTACCTCTTTTCTCAACAAAATGACAACATTTATTTATTTGTATTAATATAGTTGTAATTCTTGTTTTCTGGAAATCTTAAATTGCAAGCTATTTATGCATTTCGTTGTTTTAAGAAAAGATTGCCTGTATTAGGATCTTGTGTAAATGGTGTTTTTAGTCAAGTTGAGATTCTATTGCAATTTTGGTTGAGTTGTCATTGTGTCCTATGTTGTTATATCTCCTTGGTCAAGTGTTGTTGTATAACCTTATTGATGTGAGCCATTGTGTGTTTTGTCCAAATGGTCAATCTTGGGTTAGTGATTGTGTATCCTTCACCTGTTTTTTGTCAGGATTAGGTATGGCTGTCTATTTTGCCATAGAGTTCTCATAGAGAGACCTTTACTGTAGTGTCTTGTGAGAGAGAGTGGCTTTTGAGTGGGGGCCCTGCCCGTAGTGGATGACAGGATAACCCATCGAAAGTCAATTAAAAAGTGATAACCTAATAATTGATTTGGGATGGGTGAGATAAATGTTAATTAAGACAATGTACCTCGTGCACAGGTGAGTGCTAGGACAGGGCTCATAATGTTATGAAAAGGCCTAGAATGGCAAACTTAACACCTTGTCTTCATGAAAGGATTGCTAGGGTCCGCATGAGATTTAGTTGGAACCGGAGGTTCGGGAGAGGTTACCAGGATAACCCAAGATGGGGGCTAGGACCTATGGAGGCTATACCATGGTATCCATCTTAAGCTATGAGATGACACTCTCTCCTTAGAGTCACTAGTGTTTGTGAGTTGAGTCACATGAGTGTTTGCGGAGTCTTGTAGTTCTTTTGTACTTGTCTTACTTTTCTTGCTTGAGGGTTTTCTACTATCTCCTAGCACGGTGGGGTGGTTCCATTTCGGGATCACATGGTTGGGTGGCAGTGCCACTTCCCATTGGATGATCTAGAATGTATCTTTAGGTGAGGAAGGGCTTTGCTGGTATTTCTTGGTTCGTGGTTCATGTACTAGCTCATGTTCATGATCATTGTTCAGTTGAGACCTTGTGGTCATTGTATCAAAATTTTATGTAACCTTGATCTTGTAACTTTAGATTTTGGGGTATTATTGGAAACCATGTATTTATGGATGTAGTAATATTACATCAGTGGAATGTATGTTAATTCAGTTGCTTTAATCTTTTGTATATATGATCTATGAGAAATGAGTACTTTGGAGTACTTTGATTTTTTTCATTATGGAATTTAGATTTATGTGTAGATTTTATCTTAAGCATTTAATTTTCCTTATTAGCTGAACAATAGGATTAACAATGGTGTTAATATAGTCTACGAACTAATTTTCATTGGTAACCCTTAGGAAATCTTGTGTTAGACTTCCACTATGTTATTAGACATGCTATTGTATGATTATGCACTTAATCTTAGAAAAAAAAATATTACGCCCTTTTAGTTACCTAGTTGTATTATTTTTCTTTAGGGTTTTTGATGGGGCATTACATTTGGTATCAGAGCTTAAGTTTCAACACTGGGTACTCTGGGTTTATAGCATGCCTATTCAACTTGACCTTTTTGCTTAGGTCTTAATGTTTGCGTTTCCCTTGTTTATCCTTGCCATAGATCTGAACTAGTACTAGGTCATGGCTAGGAGAGCTAGGACAGGTGGTCGTATGGTTGGTTACAATAGAGGCAAAGGTGGAGGGAGAGGTGGAGGACGGAGCCATGGTTATGATCATCACAGTCCTTCACCACCACCTACTCATGTGAGTGTTGAGCCAGAATAGTCTGTTCATTAGGATTTACAGCATGCAGAAGAATAGGTTCTTGAAAGGGAAGAGCTAAGATAGATGTTTCAGGAGGTTCTTGCTAGGTTAGGCCATAGGCCTAAGATTGATCAACCAGTTCCAGAGGAGAGAGAGAGAGAGAGGAGGAGGGAGATTGAAGTTAACAGAGATCTAGCTTCCTTGGGTCACATAAAGGACTTGATGAGGTCCAACCCTCCTTTCTTTGATGGTATGGGTGTCGGTCTCAAGGCAGAGACTTGTCTTATTGGTCTGGATCGGTGTTTCGCTATGTTCCCATACAGTAGCAACACCAAGGCAAGATGTGCTATTATGCGTCTCAAAAAATTTTGCTTCGATCTGGTGGGGACTAGAAGAGGAGAAGATCGGTGTGTGAATTAACACTGTGACATGGGAGCTATTTCTGGAGAGATTCAGGGCATGGTTTCTCTCACCCCAGTGGAGGAAGACTCGGGCAAATGAGTTCCACACTCTGCATCAGTATGGTATGACAGTAGACTAGTATGAGCATAGGTTCTATGAGCTCAAGCAGTATGCTGGGATTGGTAATGATGAGGCTATGCTTGTACATCACTTCCTGAGGGGTTTGAATGACCACATCAGTGGAGGTGTTAGGGTGTTTGAGCCAACTTCAGTGGAGATAGCTGTGGCAAAAGCCAGATTAGTTGAGTTGAACCTTAGTCATGCACTTGGTGGTCATCCAGGTGTGCAGATAGGGAGTGCACCTTCCAATGGGAATAGAGCTCATGGGAATCAGTCCCAGTCAGCTGCACCATTTAGGACTCCTTAGGCACCCGCTAAGGGTGGACAACAACAGCAACAACTATTGAAACTGAAACAATTTTGGGGCCTACAGGGTAGTCCTCGCAAAATACAACCCACGCCCCTAGTCAGGGAAGTTTCCAACAGTCTAGTGGGCCGACAGGTAATAGAGGAGCTTGCTTCTCTTGTAGACAGTTTGGTCATAGAGCTGCGCAATGCCCTCAGTGTTTCCACAATACAGGTAGTCAAAGGCTAGCAAGATCAAAGCCTATAGTGGGAGATGTAGGGAGATCCCATAGAGTGTTTTCAGTGGTGGATGACTACCAAGTTGATCCTCAGGGGTCACACCATCGACCAGGTAAGGGTCCTATGGGACACAAATGATGAGACCTCAACAAATTGGGAGGATGCAGTGAAGATGAGAGAGCTGTATTCTTATTTGTTTTAGGCTTCCAGGAGTAAGCCTAGTTTTGGGGGGGAGAATGTACTATCCCTACTTGTTTGAACTCATTGGACTCATATTTTGTAATTGGTTGTTTTTAGTGGATACATTACCATGATTTTTTATTCAGACTTATATGACATTATTTCATGCTTTATTTGGATATGAGATGTATAATTTAATTGTAGTATTTCAGTACTTATGATTTATGGAATTTTATGGATTATTGCTATGTATTGACACTTTACTTTATCTATGCAATGTGGAATTATATGTTGTGTGTCTACGAGTGTATTGGATGCAAGGGGACTATTTTCCTTCACTCATTTCGATGAGACAGGGAACATCGTGATTCTCCTTCATCGGTGTGTATGTCATGTTTTCTATATTGTATATATGGATGTGTGGTTCGGTGATGCAGGACATTGTAGGTACAAGTACCAGGTAGGTATGGGGTATCATCTCCACCTAGCTTCACAGGTCTAAGCGTGCCTTATATTTTCCAATGGAAGTGGAGGAGATAGTAGTTGACCCTATTTTATTCAGTTACACTCGTGTGAGTCTCATCAATTGGTCATCCTGTCAGTTTGTTTGGTCTTCGTATTTTGTTGTTTGATCTTTTATGAGTATTTGCTTGAGGTTAGCTTTGATTGTGTGTTTAGTGGTTTTAATTAATTAATTAAATTTATGAAGTTATCTCATTATTGGTATGTTTAGGGAGTTATGTATTTTGTGCATTGAGATTATTAATTTAATTAATTAAGAGAAATTATTAAATTAATATTTGGTTTTCGAAATTAAACAATATTTGTACGTATTTTATGTATATAGTAGGTAAATATGGGTCAAGTTTAATTATATTGATTATTTCTAATATGATTATTTATAAGTTGAATGATTGGATTTTAATGATCGTTTTGTTTTTATATTGATGCAAGTTAAATATACATGGTAGTTAATAACTTTGATTTTATCAAACACACATAAATACGTATATGTTTTGAGGAGAATAATTAAATTAAGTTTATGCGATCGTCGTCTTTTGCTACAAACATGATTATTCATAGAATGTATTTATGAATATTCGCATTGTATAAATTATGAATATTGTTTTAATGAAAAGCCAATATATATATATATATATTTAATTATAGAAAATGGTTATTAAAGAATTTGTTGACAAGTTTAATGTTTAATATATATATATTAATGAAAAGTCATTAATTATATATATAAATATAAATAAATTAAAAACTAAAAATTTAAATTAATAATAACAAATGATTTTTTTTAGTGGCGGGTTAGTTTTTTTTTTTTAAATAAAACTTAATGAGGGTGACCGATAGTAATATCCACCACTCCCCTTATATAAAGGGAGGGGTCGGTATTACCACCGACCACTCATTTTAATTTGCATAAAGGAGCATCCACGTTGCAAGCTGCCAAAACATGCGGCATGCATTAATGATAACGTGGTTTACTAGCCCACGTAAACCCACCGATATCCACCATGATCAACATGTATAAGATAGTTATTTAACTTGCATGTTTTTAGGAAGTGATTTTTAGTAAAGTCGACTTAGTATTGGAGTTAAAATCCACATGGATAATCTATAAATATGGACTTAACCACTTTAGTGGTGTGGTGTCACATAAGAAGTTAATGGATAACTTTACATGGTGAACACATAGGTGTTCAAATAAGATTAGGACTATTATGATGCAATTAGATCATGAGTGGTGTCATTTAGAATCAATTCACCACTAGGAGAGATAGCCCAAAAGTAGGAAAGTGGGTAGATGACAACACTATATATATATATATATATATATATACCATTTGGGGAGGATAGAAGGTTAGATGATAGTAAGATAAATAGTGGTATGAGCTCAAGAGAAGGGGGAACAAGAATAGTAGAGGGAATAGAGAAGATACTCTTATAGTATTGAAGAAAGAGAGAAGAGAATTGTTTTAAGAATAGAGTGATAGGATAGATTGGTTTGAGATTTGCAAGCAAGGCA
The DNA here is from genome assembly GCF_030272615.1 of Cryptomeria japonica. Lineage (NCBI taxonomy): Eukaryota > Viridiplantae > Streptophyta > Pinopsida > Cupressales > Cupressaceae > Cryptomeria > Cryptomeria japonica. The sequence goes on from NC_081415.1 coordinate 148,157,070, forward strand.
TAGTTCTATTTGGTGGAAGAGCGTCAGAAGTCTCACAAACCAGTTCAAGCTTGCAAACAAGTCAGAATTTCTTTTGATTTTGGTTATTATTTAAGGATGTGTGAAATTGGAAGTTTTAGATATAGGTTATGATTATTTATATGATTTTGGTTATATCATTTGTTTATTGAAAATGTAATTATTAATCATTTGAAATAGAGAAATGGAAATCATAGTGAAATAGATGTTAACTAATTTAATTGCTATACTAGTGAATAGGGGTATTTAATCTTTTAGTTATATTATAAGGTTAGTTGATAGGGAGCATGATAGAAGTTACGAAAGATGTAACATTGTAAATATGTTTCTTTTTCGCTAAGAAATATCGACATTTCTTATGGATTAAAATTCTAAGTTTATATCGCCTAAGCTCTCTATATTCCCATGTGTCCTTATTCATTTGCCTCTTTCCTCAACAAAATGACAACATTGATTTATTTGTATTAATATAGTTGTAATTCTTATTTTTTGGAAATCTTAAATTGCAAGCTATTTATGTATTTCGTTGTTTTAAGAAAAGATTGCCTGTATTAGGTTCTTGTGTAAATGGTGTTTTCAGTCAAGTTGAGATTCTGTTGCAATTCTGGTTGAGATGTCATTGTGTCCTATGTTACTATATCTCCTTGGTCAGGTGTTGTTGTATAACCTTATTGATGTGAGCCATTGTGTGTTTTGTCCAAATGGTCAATCTTGGGTTAGTGATTATGTATCCTTCACCTATATTTTGTCAAGATTAGGTATGGTTGTCTATTTTGCTATAGAGTTCTCATAGAGAGACCTTTCCTATAGTTTCCTATGATAGAGAGTGGCTTCGAGCAGGGGTCATGCCCGAAGTGGATGACAGGATAACCCGTCGAAAGTCAATTAAAAAGTGATAACTAATAATTGATTTGGGATGGGTGAGATAAATGTTAATTAAGATAATGTACCTCGTGCATAGGTGAGTGCTAGTACAGGGCTCATAATGTTACGAGAAGGCCTAGAATGGCAAACTTACCACCTTGTCTTCACGAAAGGATTGGTAGGGTCCGCATGAGACTTAGTTGGAACTGGAGGTTCGGGAGATGTTACCAGGATAACCCAGGATGGGAGTCAGGACCTATGGAGGTTGTACTATGGTATCCCTTTTAAGCTATGCGATGACACTCTCTCCTTAGAGTCACTAGTGTTTGTGAGTTGAGTCACATGAATGTTTGCGGAGTCTTGTAGTTCTTTCGTACTTGTCTTACTTTGCTTGCTTGAGGGTTTTCTACTATCTCCTAGCACGGTGAGGTGGTTCCATTTTGGGATCACATGGTCAGGTGGTAGTGCCACTTCCCATCAGATGTTCTAGAATGTATCTTCAAGTGAGGAAGGGCTTCGCTGGTATTTCTTGGTTCTTGGTTCATGTACCAACTCATGTTCGTGATCATTGTTCAATTGAGACCTTGTGGTCATTGTATCAAACTTTTATGTAACCTTGATCTTGTAACTTTAGATTTTAGAGTATAATTGGAAACCATGTATTTATGGATGTAGCAATATTACGTCAATGGAATGTATATTAATTCAGTTGCTTTAATCTTTTGTATATATGATCTATTGGAAATGAGTACTTTGGAGTACTTTGATTTTTTTCATTATGGAAATTAGATGTATGTGTAGATTTTATCTTAAGCATTTTATTTTCTTTATTAGTTGAACATTAGGATTAACAGTGGTGTTAATATAGTCTATGAACTAATCTTCATTGGTAACCCTTAGGAAATCTTGTGTTAGACTTCTGATGTGCTATTAGACGTGCTATTGTATGATTATGCACTTAATATTTAAAAAAAAAAAATTATTACGCCCTTTTAGTTCCCTAGTTGTATTGTTTTTCTTTGGGGTTTCTGGGGGGGCATTACAGGTCATTTACCTTTCAATAAACTATATATTCTAAATTTATTCTTATAGACCCATTTACAATCGTTGGATTTTCTTCCTTTCGAAATATGAGTAAGATCTCAAGTGTCACATGAGTTTGAGATTATTATATTCTCCTACACATCTTGTTTACAAGACTTCTACAAATCTTATTTGTTATAGACCTTAATTCATTGATTGCAAAGACTCGAATGGCATAAGCAGGTAGAAGTGTTCTCAGCAACTTACTTGTTACATCATTTTCTCCAATACTTCCTCATGCTCCTTTGATTTGATTTACAATTTCCTTTAACTTTGTACTGTATTGGGTTATGTTTTCACCTTCATTCATTCTCATAGATTCCAGGTGTCCTCTTAGACTATCTACTTTTTCTCTTTGAACATGTTCATCACCACCATACTTAGATGTGAGCTTATCCCACATAGCTTTAGCATCATTATAGCCTTCTAGATCATTGAACTCTGAGTCCGTCAATGCTAATGTTATTTCAATCATTGCTTGAATATGTTCTTGCTTCACATTTATTTCTTCCATTGTCATAGGGTAGGTGCTAGGTGCAATGTAAACATTCTCTAGATAATATGTTGCATATTCTCCAATTCCTGATAAGTGCAGCTTCATCCTTTTCTGCCATGTGGAGAAACTTGACTTGTTTAGCTTCGATGCATCCCTTTTATACATCTTTGGATCCTACCTCAAGTACCTTTAAACTTTTCTTTCGGAGGTCAAGCTCTGATACCAATTGTTAATAGCTCTATTTACAGGTGTTAGCAGGATGAGAGGGGGGAGGGTGAATCATAAAAACTCACTATGCAATATTAATCTCATATTCAACCTCGATAGCCCTCACTTGATATACAACTAAGATAGTGAATCATTCAAACTCATAAACTGATAAAATTGAAATATCAAAACACATATAACACTAGATTTAACGTGGAAACCCAAATAGGGAAAAACCACTATGGATTTCAGACCCACAAAGAAAATATACTCTTCTAGAGTATGCTTAGTTAAAAGCAAATCCTATTAAAGATTACATACACATTCCTAGATGTGACCCGGTTAAGGGATTTCCCTTAGATCTATTAGAATCTTGCACTTTTTTAGAAGTGACCTTCTCAAAGGATTTCAAACACTCAATAAGAATGTTACCTTACTAGGATTTACAAGTAAGACTGTTAGGTCCACTCGGTTAAGAGATTTCCTATCACTTACAGAAATAAATAACAGTAATAAAACTATCTGCAACTTCAAATCTGAAATGTTAAAGTAGATTCTATGTACTCAAAATAATCTTGTCATAAGACTTATCTATCCTCCTTGCTGGGCTTCTCAATCTATTCTTCAATTAGATCTTCAAGCTTCTGTGCTCAGTAATCACCTTTGTAGCATCATCGTGCATACATTTACCCGCATGCTTAGTTTATCAACTAAACCTTATTTATAAGAAATACCTAACTGCTTAATCTCCTTAATCACATTTCCCATGATTAATCTTAGCCATCAGATCTTCAAAAATGACTAGGTACATTGCATCCTTCGATCTGTAAAATGTTTTATCTTGCCTTGGAACTTGTATTCCTTCCTTTGTACTTGTGCTAGGTTATTACCATTCAATCTATGTTGTAGATCTTCCGCTTGATTTTTCATTGCCGTAGATCCTTAACAAACTTCTTGCATGACATTCCAATCTTCAATAAAACTCCATCTCATCGACATCCTTCATTTAATGTTGTATTCATTCATTCAATGCATTCTATTACTGCTCGGTTGACACTCGGTTAATACTGAACTTTACTCGGTAGATATTCTCATCTCGGTTACTTCTACTTAGTTCACTCAATGACTGATAAACTCGGGGTTTACCGATTGGCTCTCTGCTCGGTAAAACTGAATAGTATCAACCTTAACTCAAATATAGGATATCAAATCAATCAAAACAACATGACCTCATCATTGTCTAACTCAGTAATATTTGCCCATTGAATAACTTATTACTCCCCTCATTTTCACATTCCCTCTATGTCAGTCATCGACATCTTTATGCTCATCAAATCATTCTCTTTAAGATATGGCAACATCATACTGAATCAGAAAATCAATTGCTTGACATCAATGACAAAATAATATCATTAAGACAATAATCATCCTTTATCAATTAATCTCCAACAACCTTCTCAATATCCTATTGATAATGCCAACAATCAACAAACCTATTGATAATGCCAACAATCTCCCCCTTTAGCATTGATGGCAATACCCACATATCATGGCAATACCAACTTGATTGATTCCAATTGATTCAAACTAAAATTCTTCTCCTGTTATCCTTGAGCTGTAAACTTCTTCTGAAGTCTTCTCCCCCTGTCATTAGTCTTCTCCCCCTTTGACAACAATGCCAAAAGTAAAACTAATGCATGATTACTTCCCTAGTGAAGTAATTTCCTTGTTAAAACATAAACAAATGTATTAGCTTAGTCTCAGTCAGATCATCTTATCTTCATTTATTGTTTCTTGCACAACTTTAGAAAACCTCCTAAAGTGTGTAAATCAGCATCAATCCACAAATAATATTTTGTAGTCATCGAATTGATGCTTTCATTGAACTCTATCAGTGAGTACTAGATACTCAAAAGTGTCCCTTGGCAGTGGCTTTGTGAAGATGTTTGCTATTTGTTCCTTTGTGCTAACATATTCCAACACAACTTTCTTTTCCTAAGCTTCTTCTCTTAGATAATGATACTTGATAGAAATATGTTTTGTCTTAGAGTGCATTACAGGATTCTTTGAAATGTTAATAGCACTAGTGTTATCAAAAAATATAGTTACCGGCTCAATAACTGTCTCATTCATACCTTCCAATAGTTGTTTGATCCATGCTATATTAGTACAATTTAATGCTGCAACGACATATTCAGCTTCAGTTGTTGACTGTGAAATGCATCCTTGTTTCTTGCTTAGCCAACTCACTAGTCTTTCTCTCAAAAATAAAGCTCCACCACTTGTGCTTTTCCTGTCATCAATATTTCCTGCTGAATTAGCATCAGTGTAGACTTTTAAGTCAAAATCATTCTTCTTATCATATAGTAAACCATAATCTTCAGTGCCTCTTAAGTATCTGAAAATTCTCTTGATTTTTGTCATATGGGTTTCTCTGGGATCTGCAGAAAATCTTGCAACTATACCAACTGCATGTGCTATATCAAGCCTGCTGAGAACTACATATTGCAGCTTCCTAATCATAGATCGGTAAAGTGTCTCATCAATAGATGTAGATTCATCATTCTTTGATAGTTTAAAGTTAGTAGTCATAGGAGTACTTACAGGTTTAGAATCCTCCATTCCAAATTTCTTCAAGATTTCCTTTATGTACTTGGATTGAGTAATGAAAATCCCATTTTTCATTTGCAGTATTTGTAAACCTATAAAATACTTCATTTCACTGATTAATGACATCTCAAATTCTTTGCACATTTCATTTCCAAAGTTTTTGCATAAAGAATCATTTCCATAGAAAATAATATCATCAACAAATATGGCTAAAATCAGTATTCCATTATCCTTATCATTCTTCATATACATGTTGTTGTTCTCACTAGTCCTCATAAATCCAATGTTTATTAAGTAAGAGTGTAACCTTTCATACCATGCTCTAGGTGCTTGCTTTAGACCATATAAAGCTTTGTTCAACTTACATACCTGATCTTTATTCTTCTCTTCAACAAATCCTTTAGGTTGTTCAATATAGACTTCTTCTTCTAATATACCATTCAAAAATGCAGATTTAACATCCATTTGATACACCTTGAAATTTTTGTAAGCAGCATATGCCAACAATGTTCTTACTCCTTCAAGTCTTGCTACAGGTGCAAAAGTCTCACCATAGTCTATTCCTTCTTCTTAAGCATAATCTTTGCAAACTATCCTTGCTTTATTTTGAATGACCTCACCTTTTTCATCTAGCTTATTTCTGAAAATCCACTTTTTACTGATTACATTCTTCTCTTTTGGTCTTGGGACCAGTGTCCATGTTTCATTTTTCCTGATTTGATCAATCTCTTTTGTCATAGCATTCATCCAATCTTCATTGCTCAATGCCTCTTTTACTATCCTCGGTTCAATCTCGGATATTAGACATGTGTTCTGTCTTAGTTTTTTCCTTATCATCACTGGATCATCCTTATCTCCTATAATCTGACATGATGCATGATTTCTTCTGACATATTTTGCTAATATAGGCTCGATAGGCTCTGTATGATCTTCTTCATCACTCGGTAAATGAGTATTTTCTTCATTTTCTTCATTGGCTTTCTCAGTAAGACTTCTCGATTGTACATATACAAACTCATCATATTCTTCTGGTTCTTTGGAATTTCCTTCATCATTTCTTTATGTAAATTCATCAATTTTCACATTTGCACTTTCCACTATTTTGTTAGATGATTTGATCAGATATTTAAATGCTTTACTCCTAGAGGAATAACCAAGAAATGTTCCTTCCTCACTCTTCTGATCAAATTTTCCATTTTTGTCATCTTTGTGAACATAACATTTACTTCCAAATATTTTAAAATAACTTACATTTGGTTTCTTGTCATACTAGATTTCATACGCTGTCTTCATAGTTCCTGTCTTCAGTTGTACTCGGTTCAGGGTGTAAACTACAATACTTATTGCTTCTCTCCAAAATGTTTGAGGTACTCTTTTTTCTATCATCAATGTTCTAACACACTCTACAATTGATCAGTTTCTTCTTTCAGCTATCCCATTTTGTTGTGGTGTTCTTGGTGCAGACACTTGTCTCTTTATACCATGATCATTGCAGAATAAGTTAAATTCATCTGAAATGAATTCTCCTCCTCTATCAGATCTTAGACATTTTAATTGTCTTCTGGTTTCATTTTCAACTCTTGCCTTATACCATTTGAACATTTGAAATGCTTCTGATTTCTCTTTTAAAAACATAACTGACATCATCCTTGAGTAGTCATCCACAAATATTATGAAGTATTTATCACCATAATAGCTTTGAACTTTCATAGGACCACAAAGATCAGTGTGCACAAGATCTAAAATTCCTTTAGAAGTGTAAGATTTACTTGTAAAGCTTGATCTTGTCATCTTACCCATCTGGCATCCTCGGCATATAGCATTCTCAGGTTTTTCCAAGCTCGGTAGACCTCTTACTCAGTGCTTCTTGCTTATTTTGATCAGGTTATCAAAATTTACATGACAAAATATTTTATGCCATAACCAAGTATCTTCTATTTTTGCATATAGACAATTGTTCTGAGTTGAGTCAAGATGAATTGTATTACCTCTTGTTTGAGTCCCGGTAGTAGCCAACTTTTCATGTTTGTCATGAATTTGACAATTCCTTTCTGAAATTCTATTCGGCATCCTGTATTGTTTAGCTATGCTACACTCAACAAATTGTATTTCAAGCCTTCAACCCAACATACACCATCACATTTTTCATTATCAAGAAGTGTGATAGAGCCTTTACCTTTCACCAGACATGGTGCATCATTACCAAATCTTACATAGCCTCCATCATAGTCTTCTAATTTAACAAACTTGTGTTTATCACCTGTCATGTGATGTGAGCATCCACTATCTATAATCCAAGAATCATTATTAATCATGTGTGATATTAAGTCTTTTTCCTCATACCTTTCTTCATCTGATCCATCTTTAATAGCCACATAAACAACTTCCTCTATATCAATCCCATCAGATTTGTCATCATTGGATTCCTCATCAGCTACTAGGCATGTCTTTCTAACTCTACTTCTGAAGTCTCGATGTCCTCTGTATTGGTTGTCTTTTTGTATGTCATCATGGTATTCTTTCTTTTCACTAGATTCTTTGTCAGGATAGTTAGAAGCCATATGTCCAATTTTATCACAGTTAAAACATTTTAAAGGTAGCTTCCCTCTATACTTACCTTTGCCTCTCAGTAACCTTCTGGCCAATAGTGCTTCAAACTCTTCTTGCTTTATGATTTCCTCATATAGTTTGTGTACTTCTTCCATGTTTTTGCAAAATATCTCACTTGCTCCACTGTGATCTCCTTCAGAATACTTATACATTCTATTATTGTAATCAATTAATTCACCAAGATGAAAAGAACTAAATGCAGATTGAACTTTGTCTACCGAAGACCCACTATTATCAAAGTTACTTAACTCAAAAGAATGTAGCTTACTGATAGTAGCATCCAAAGAGACTAGCATATTTGGTACAGACCTTAATTCATTGATTGCAGAGACTTGAATGGCATAAGCAGGTAGAAGTGTTCTTAGCAACTTACTTGTTACATCCTTTTCTTCAATAGTTCCTCCTACTCCTTTGATTTGATTTACAGTTTCCTTTAACCTTGTACTGTATTGGGTTATGTTCTCAGCTTCATTCATTCTCATAGATTCCAGTTGTCCTCTTAGACTATCTACTTTTTCTCTTTGAACATGTTCATCACCACCATACACAGACGTGAGCTTATCCCACATAGCTTTAGCATCATTATAGCCTTCCAAATCATTGAACTCTGAGTCAATCAATGCTGATTTTATTTCAATTATTGCTTGAATATGTTCTTGCTTCACCTTTATTTCTTCCATTGTCATAGGGTAGGTGCAAGGTGCAGTGTAAACATTCTCTAGATAATATGTTGCATATTCTCCAATTCTTGATAAGTGCAGCTTCATCCTTTTCTGCCATGTGGAGAAACTTGACTTGTTCAGCTTCGGTGCATCCCTTTTATACATCTTCCGATCTTGCCTCAAGTTCCTCTAAACTTTTCTTTCAGAGGTCAAGCTCTGATACCAGTTGTTAATAGCTCTATTTACAGGTGTTAGTAGGATGAGAGGTGGGGTGAATCATAAAAAACTCACTATGCAATATTAATCTCAAATTCAATCTCGGTAGCCCTCACTTGATATACAACTAAGATAGTAAATCATTCAAACTCATAAACTGATAAACTTGAAATATCAAAACACATATAACACTAGATTTAATGTGGAAACCCAAATAGGGGAAAACCATTGTGGGATTTCAGACCCAGAAAGAAAATATACTCTTCTAGAGTATGCTCGGTTAAAAGAAAATCCTATTAAAGATTACATACACATTCCTAGATGTGCCCCGGTTAAGGGATTTCCCTCAGATTTGTTAGAATCTTGCACTTTGTTAGAAGTGACCTTGTCAAAGGATTTCAAACACTCAATAAGAATATTACCTTACTAGGATTTACAAATAAGATTGTTAGGTGCACTCAGTTAAGAGATTTCCTGTCACTTACATAAATAAATAACAGTAATAAAACTATCTGCAACTTCACATTTGAAATGTTAAAGAAGATTCTATGTGCTCAAAATAATCTTGTCATAAGACTTATCTATCCTCCTTGTTGGGATTCTCAATCTATTATTCAATTAGATCTTCAAGCTTCTATGCTCGATAATCACCTTTGTAGCATCACTGTGCATACATTTGCCCGCATACTTAGTTCATCGACTAAACCTTATTTATAAGCAATACCTAACCACTTAATGTCCTTAATCACATTTCCAATGATTATTCTTAGCCATCAGATCTTCAAAAATGACTAGGTACATTGCATCCTTCGATCTATAAAATGTTTTATCTCGCCTTGGAACTTGAATTCCTTCCTTGGTACTTGTGCTAGGTTATTACCATTCAATCTGTGTTGCAGATCTTCCTCTTGATTTTTCATTGATGTAGATCCTTAACAAACTTCTTGCATGAAATTCCAATCTTCAATAAAACTCCAGCTCATCAACATCCTTCATTTAATGTTGTATTCATTCATTCAATGCATTCTGTTACTGCTCGGTTGAGGCTCGGTTAATACTAAACTTTACTCAATAGATATTCTCATCTCAATTACTTCTACTCAGTTCACTCAGTGACTGATAAACTCGAGGTTTACCGGCTAGCTCTCTGCTCGGTAAAACTGAATAGTATCGACCTTAACTCAAATATAGGATATCAAATCAATCAAAACAACACGGTCTCATCATTGTCTAACTCGGTAATTATTTCCCATTTAATAACTTATTACTCCCCTCATTTTCACATTCCCTCTATGTCACTCACTGACATCTTTATGCTCATCAAATCATTCTCTTTAAGATATGGCAACATCATATTGATTCAGAAAATTAATTGCTTGACATCAATGACAAAATAATATCATTAAGATAGTAATCATCCTTTATCAATTAATCTCCAACAACCTTCTCAATATCCTATTGATAATACCGACAAGCAACAAACCTATTGATAATGCCAATAGTCTATGTGTTTGGTTCTTGATTTTGTATGGTAGACAATTTTGGTGTTTCCTCTGTTAGTCTCTTTGTGTTGCATTGGTTCAACTAAAAATGTTATTTTTTATCAGCTTATTTTTATATTGTAACTTCAAGTGTGGGACCCTTTTCCCACCTTATCTAATCAAAAGCATACTTCTGGCTCTTTCCATGAAGGTTTTTTTTACCAATTTTTTCACTCCATTTCATTGAGGTATCATATTATTTTTTTCCCAATACTAATTGCATGCTTACAAAATTCATCAAATTCCTTAGAACAATATTCTCCTCCATTATTAAATCTCAAAATTTATTTAGCATAAGATGGCATTAACCTTGCAATCCTAAGTCATTTCCATGTGTCTCCATTATCCTTGGTAGGTGTAGTTAGATCTCTTAATTGCACATTTAAAATCATAGTCAACTCCCCTCGGAATTTAAAAATTTAACTATGTTCAATCATGTACTAAAGTGACTTTGTGTAAACCTACCTTTTATAACCAATGTAAGTAAATATAAGTAGATTTTTGCTTTAGAAAAAAATTATCTATGTCTTCCTTCTATTGTCCCTTGAATGTTCATCATGTGTCAAAGTCCACAAAAAGTCTAAAAAATTTCAAGTGTTAGAGTTTTGTTGGTTAATTCCTTAATTTTGTAAGCTACTAGAGTTGTATAATTTCATAGTTGTCTAGCCCAATATGCTATCCCAATAATCTCAATTTTGTTTTGTCTATCGAGTTGTTGGACCTCATCCTCCCAACATAACTTTCCACTCAATCCCAATAATCTAGTCTAAAACTTCATAAAATTTGCCTATATAGAACTTATCAACCTATCATACCTACCAAGGTTGTCATGCCACTTATCTTAACTCCAAAATGTATATTTATTCCTTACATAAATTTTCCTCGGCAAGGTGTCAATTTTGTCCCTCCATTGGTACCATTTTCATGGCATCCTTAGACCTCAGAAACCAAAAGTCCTTGTCAAACATGCATTCTACTCTTACTATAATGTTGGAATTACTCATCATTCCATTTTGTTTGCAAATTCTCATTAATATATTAAATGTTTCCTTCCATAAGTGCCCTTCACGTATCATCCTTGACTCCTAACTCTCCTTCAATATTTTTTCACTAAGTCTGTCAGAGTCATAGTTGCAACCATCCTTCTATGTGGGTACTTATTTCTTTCTATCCATGACAACTCAATTCACTACACTTCAAATGTTTCTTATGTATAGTTTTTAAACTTGGTTACTCATCTCATCCCCAAGCTTAGCCAACTTTTAGTGCATTTTTTTAGAGTTTTCAAACTTCCCTCCCATTTGATACTAGTTCCATAGTATTCCCAACCCTTTAACCTAGATAGCTTAATGACTTCAATACCTTAAGAGGTGTGATTTATCCCTTACCCTTGATTCTGACACACCAGTCTATAATATGAGATATGGATTTCCTCCAACCTCCAATGCTAACATTTTCTTTCAACTTTTTACCAACTTTCCACCAACTCATTGTAATAGTTAGAAAAGAGCCACATATACACTGGAAAAGATTCAAGTACAATGAAAAAGTATTGATAGCTACTAGAACTATCTTTTCACTACATGAGGAAGATTTTTTATGTCATTTTGGAATGATTTTCAATGGTAAAAAGTGAAAACTAGTTAGGTTTTTCATTTATTAGTCTATTTGGCCTTTTACCTACTAGAGAACACCCAAATATGATTATTTAAGCCATAAAAGAATGCATTCAATGAAAAGATGTTATTTCAACAAAGTTAATGTCTACAATCATGCAAACTTTATAAGGATATAATTTCCATGCCATTTTGAGTGATTTTCTTAACCAACTTGTGAATTTTCCAACTCTTCCATGCATGAATTTTAGAGTGAATTTTTGATGAATATTGACATGTTCTTTGACCCTAAGATGACACATTTTTTAGGGTGAAGGATGAAGTTCATGACATTTATAGCATGTTTGTTAGTTGTATTCTTCATGCCCTAATTGTAGATCTATGTAAGTTAATCTTTATTGTAAAGCATTCTAGGTATTTCATATTTGTATAAAAACTTCATCCTAGTTGAGCTGCATTTCATGTTTAACCATTGCATATGATTGCAACTTATATTTTTGGGTTTATATATTTGTAATGGTAATACAAACATTTTTCTTAAAAAAAATAATATAAGACATTACTTTTAGTTCATTTTGCACTTTGTATCCATGATTCTTTTACATTTTTAGGGTATACAAGAAAACCCTAAATGCATTTTTTTGTATCAAAACTTTTTTATTTGCATCCAAGGGATGTAAGTAAAATATTTTTAGTTTGTGCATGTATATGCCATGTGAAAGCATTTCAAACTAGTACATGAAACTTTGAATTAATTTATGGATTATCAAGTAGAGACTACATTATTAACGATAAATTGCATTTGAGGGTTTGAGCTCTGTAGGGTAGAGTCAAGTATATCAACCATAATTAACAGTTCAGTTCTATAGCACTTGTAGTCACATAAATCTGTCCAGTTTAATTAAATGAATATTTTCTATTTATTTGATTAAAAACCCACTAGCCAATAGTTAATTAAATTAACATTTAATTAATTCTTCTTCAAACAAATCTCTTATTAATTAAATAAATTATTCAATTTATTTTAATTCATTCATTAAACTAAATTCACAATCAATTAAATGAATAAATCTTATTTATTTCATTTAAATCGCCTTTCCTCTTTTAAATAAATTAAATAAAACATTTATTTATATCATTAAATCCCCCCCACTTGCATTCTCCTAAAAATGCAACTTGCACCTATTTGTTGAAATAAATGAATTTTATTTTAATAAAAATTCTCTTTTCCCTCACCCACCAAACCCACTCGCAATCCTAATCCCCTTCTAGACTCTTCTAACCCCTTCCTAATTTGTCTAATCCATCCCCTAAATATTGTCACATTCCTAAGCAACTTGGAGTCACTTCTCAAAGACTCCAAAGTCTTTGAAAAACATTTAATGCTTTATGTGTCCAAAAAGCTAACCTCTAAAGCCTTCCAAACTACTAATGGCTCTTACATGACCATTTATGGTTAAATCCACTTGCACCCATGGTTAGGAACTTTGACCCCTAACTCAACCCTCATGTAACCCATGTGTCTCCTCAAGCATTTATTGCTTTGACCATGGTTATCCTCACTAACTCTTGCACAAGAGTTTATCCATTGGATAAAGGCATTATTCTTTGAATAATGAACTTATTCACTCAACCTAACCTTAATCTTACCTCCCAGGTTAACCCTCAGGTCATGTCAAGCATTTAATGCTTCTTCCCTCTCCTCTCAACCCATCTCATGTTGACACTTTTCATCATAGGGTTGGGTTGAAATTCCTCACATAGATCATAAACCATTCAATCATGACCCTTGTTGAGATTACTCAATCTCAACCATCCATTGCTGCATTTTTCCTATAAATAGAGCCCATTTCTTCATAATCTAGATCCTAAAAAATTGTATGCATTTAACTTATAGCCAATTTTAGAGAAGAGCATTTAGCATAAATCAAATATATTGTTATTTTGGACTAAAATAAATCATTTTCATTTCATAGCATCTAATATTAGTTTGTTTTACACTTGCATTTGCATAGTTAAATCATTTTCAATCTTGAACCTCCATAAGGCATCCATAGTGCAAAAAGCTGCTGAGAGCTACACTAATTTGGAACTTGGAGAGGAGAGGAACAAGGGAGGAGGAGCTAAAAGCATGGTGGAAGGCATTTGGAGATGCCTTATTGTATTTTCTTTCATGTTCAAATGTTTTATTATGTTTTTAGTGTCTCTCTTGGTATGCCTGCTTAGACTAGTCTCTGGTTGATTAACACTAACATTTCTTTCTTGTGTGCTTGTGTGTGTTGCCTTACCATAGATTTTCTAATCCATTTTGTAGAGCATCATTTGGTGAACCCGACATGAATCAACAACTATTTTTAAAATACTAACTTTTTTTTACTGTTTTACTTGACACGCAAGTTGCACTTTGACCCTTTTGTTCACGCTTTAGTGCTATCATAATTTGGTCTTTTAGCGCTATTTTTTCCCCAATAGCGTTGTTGTCCCAAAATTAGCACTTTTTCTTATAGTATAGCGCTATTGACCCTTGAGTAGCGCTTATGTTCCAATATTAGCGCTTTTGGCTCTCTGTGTAATAATTTAGTTTAGCGGTTTTGTACTTGTTGTTGGACTTTTATGTTAAATAGCACTTATGTTCTTACACAGAGTAACACTATTGTAACAGAGCGTTGTAAAAAATGCCTTGTAACTGAAAAATCAAAACTTTTTAGGCTTGTAGAGGCCCACCATGTATGCGGATTTTACTGACTTTTTGTTTCTTGTGCAAGTTTGAACTAACCCATTTTATTTCTTAAAGATTTTAGAAATTCACTTCTCTTTTTTTATTGCAAGTTAAAATCATTTTGAAACACTTCATTTTGGTGGTTTAAAACTCATAAAAAACTTTGATTTTATTGCAAGTTTAAATCAACTCAAATTTCATTTGGTGCTCTAAAACGCACAACAAACTTTGATTTTCTTGCAAGTTAGGGAACTCAAAATTTTATTTTGGTGTTTAAATCTCAACAAAACAAATTTTGATTTTCTTGCATCGACTCAAGCTAAAATTCAAAATCCACACTTTGTTTTGGGAAAATAAAAAGAACAATCAACTTGTTTTGTTTTTCAAAGCGATTTACTTCAAGCAAACGTTCTTTTCATTCAGTTGACCAGGATTTCATTTTCCTATTTTACTCAACATATTGCCTTTGAAAGTTAAAAATAACACCATGACTATTGGAGCAACATCTCCAAATAGTTAGATAACATTGTGATGATGAGTTAAAAAGAGCAAGTGTCTTTTGTGTTTGGCACACTTGTGCAAAGAGTTTGTCGAGTGGTACTACTTCTAACACACACTATCCTCTCCCTTGGCTTTCGTGGTCCTAGGTGCAAGAGAAAAGTGCTAGTAACACTCAAATTTTATCTTTTTAAGAGAGGCTTGCCAAGAGACACATCACTCTTGGGAATGACCTCGCGCGGTAAATCCTTCGAGCCGCTATAGAAATCAAGTGTGAGTGAAAGCTATAGCCTTGGGTATAGTTGTTCCTATAGTGTAACTTGCCAAAAGGATAAATGGGCCCCACCACAAGTTACAAGGCTCTTAAGTGAGTCACTGTAGAATGAACTTATGTCCAAAAACATTGAAAATTACTAGACAACATTTTTATGTAGAAACCCACCCGTTCTATTGATTGAAAATATTTGTGATAAATTTAGTGCAAGAGCATAGAATTTTTTGCTCCCAAGATACTCACCATACATATTTCCTTGAGTAGAAACATAGCTTTTTGAAAGTTTACTTGTATCCTAATAAAAGTGGTGACTCCCCCATCATAGGGATCATCTATTTGTTATGCTCGTGCAAGAATTAGTATATCACATCCTTACCTACCATGGGGGGATTCATAAGGTATGTAGTACCAAAGTTGAAAAAATATCAAGATGTAGGCTGAAATTATCGTAACTGGCCATTTGACCTTAGGAATAAAAAGTGTTTGAAGTGTCTTCGTTTTGTGTCAAGACTAGTGATAAACTGAGCCGACTTCAAGATTTTTGGAAAAACATACTCAAAAAAAATTTCGAAGGAAAAGGTCATAAAATTCCAAAGATTGGGTTGATCTAGACCCACACTTACTTGTGCCTTTTAAGGCAACATTCTTGTGTTTGTGTGCTTGCTTTGTTTTCTTGTCAAAGAAAAATAAAAAATCCAATTCCAAAAACAAGTATTCATCCAACACAAAATGTTCACACATTTTCAAAAACCAAAGATCAAAAAAAGAACAATAAAACCAAGTATCAAACTATATGACCATTCTTCACATTTTGAGAAGGAAGAATCTTCATCAACATATCAACTTGAAGAAAAGATCATTGAGCTCAAAGGATTTCATCAAAAGAAGGAAATTCTTCTATCTTAATAGACAAATCTTTATCTCACATAGAACCTTCTTACGTCACATGTGTCTATATCTTCAAGGAAAATCAAACACGTTTGATCAACAATCATTAAACCGCGGAGATTTTACTCAATATAGAGCTTTGAGTTATCATCAAAACAAGGGAGGCAAGATCAATCCTTCCTTCTTTCTAGACATTTGTATCACATATAACTCAGCTAGGGAAGAACCACAAACCCCTAAAAGAGAAGAGGAAGAGTTTGTTCCTTTTGTAACACAAAGTTTTTATTGAAGTTTACATTTCATCCATTATCACATTCACACATCATCAACCCATTCCAACTCTTAAAATATCAAGACATTTTTGTCCTAAGTTATCTTTCGATATTTCTTGAATCAAACACAACATATCACTTTTTTGAGTGTCTCTGCATCTAGGATAAGCTCATCCTAAGAGGCATTTTCTATGCAGGTTAAAACTAGTCCATGAGTGAATCCTCTCATTACGAGGTAGTTGGGTTTGTAACACATCTCAGATCTCTCTAAACCTTATCATATCAAACATTGTCAACCAAACACAATAAGCAATTCAAGAAAGGACTTTTGGTAACATCTACCTTTACTGCTAGAGATTCATATGCAAAACACTCCACCAAACATTAATCTCTCATTTCATCACCAACTCATCATCATTTTCACCAAACTTCAACAAAAACTTGTAAACCAAATGGCTCACACTAGATCAAGGTCTAGATAAATAGAAATTGAAGAGGAAGAGGAGGAAAATCTCAATGAATTCCAAGAAGCTCTTGGAGGAAACACAAAGGATGAATCCAAGTACTCCTACTCCTGCAACAATAGAAAGGGCACAACACAACCCTCTCTTTAATCAAATTTTTGATGAAATACTCAGGAGCAATACTGATGCTCACTTTTTAAGACTTGCCCAAGAGGGAGACAAACTACCCTCTGATTTTGATACTGCACAACTAAGGCAAGCATCAGAATGCCAAAGTCATAATGAGGATGAAAGAGGTCGAGATCACATCACATACAACATTCCTCAAGGAAATCCCCCACCTCCTCCTCCTCCAAATGACATAGACATGTTGAGGCAACAAATCGAGAGTTTAGCTCAACATATCCATAGTGGTGTGAAAACAAACCAGTTTTCACTTGAAGATATTTGTCCCTGTCCCTTTGATAGGAATCTACATATGACACCTTTTCCATGAGGGTTTGAAGCACCTAAGTTTGAAAAGTATCAAGGAAAAGGAGACCCTTGCGATCATGTTAGAGAATTTCATTCAACATGCCTAGAAGTGGCATATGAGGACACATACCTAATGCGACTCTTTCCCCAAAGTTTGGGAGGGACAACTACATCATGGTTTTCCTAACTAGTAGGTGGTATTAGGACATTCGAAGAACTGGTCCAGAAATTCCTAGCACATTACTCACATAACATTGAACATGATATCACCATGGCTGATCTATGTAACACCAAGCAAAAACCAGGGGAGCTATTTTTCAGCTTTCCTGCAATGATGGCGACAAATGTCTAGCAAACATTCCCTTCAGCTACCTGAAAGAGAGCTAGTGGAACTATTTATTTCCAACTTAAATGAAGAAATGGAATTTCATTTAGACATGAAAGGCACAGAATCCTTCAATGACATGATCACACAGGGTTTAAAATGTGAATGGGCCCTCATCAAAAAGGGACTTATCAAAATATAAAATGAACCCAAAGATGCGCCTCGCCCATGATTCAACAGTGATAAACCTAACTTCTGGAATAAAAACAAAAACATCATCAATGACAGAGTTGTAGATGCAAGGACTACCAAAAATGCACAACCTGTAGTCTGATTTGTGGGAAAAAATCCCCCTCCTAAGAACAACACGGTTGCTCCCCTGCCAAATCAAGGACACAATGTATTGCAAGAAGAACCAAGACACCGCCAGCAAAATTATAAACAAAAATGACTGTACACTCCCTTAGGGGAACCTATTGAAACAGTGTTACGTCAGTTGGTCTCTTCAAATCTAGTGACTTTACCAAAAACATCCAATTACTAACCTCAGGTCAAACCTTCATGCTGGAGGGACAATGAACATTGTGAATTCCATCAAGGGAAAGGGCATAAAACAAGCAATTGTCATAGATTGAAAGATCTTATTCAGGATCGTATTGACCAAGGAGAGATTGAAATTGAAGGACATGACCCAAAAACAACGAACAATGATCATCTTATGTTTAAAAATCCACTTCCATCACAAGATCAAAGGGGTCCTTCCACTTCAGGGTGAAACACAGATACCACTGATTATATGCCAGCCGCCTATAATTACACTGTAAATCACCTATATGATGCCAATGAACAAATTGCAACCATTACCATCAAAAATCCAAACTCTACTTGTAATGTTATTATGGGTCGCAACAAGATCACCATTAAAGCAACTCCAAAAGGCATTCCGTCCATCCCAAAGTAGTATAACCTTGTGGAACAGTTAGATAAGACGCCTGCACTTATCTCCATCCTAGAGCTTTTGCACCTATCCCCATCTCATAAAACAATATTGGATCAATCTCTCCAAGAGGCATCAATCCTAGCAAATCTAAATACAGATCAATTCCAAGCTATGGTTGGAAATCTGAGGTCATCACCATGTCTTACTTTCTCTGAAAGTGACAGTACATCCTTCCAACAACCTCATAATGCCTCACTCCATATTGAAGGATTTATCAATCAACATAGGATCAAGTGAGTCTTGATTGACAATGGAGTAGGTCTAAATATCTGTACACTACAATTGGTCATAGCATTGGGGTATGTTGTTGAATCAATGGATCCCCACAAAAAGATAACTATAAAAGCTTATGATGATGCAGAGCGTTCATCCAAAGGAGCTATTGTGTTACTAATCCGAGTGGGCCTAGTGGTGAAGCACATCATATGTCAAGTTCTAGACCTTCCTCTACCACATAACTTGTTGTTAGGAAGACCTTGGATACATGCCATGCAAGTTGTTCCATCAACCTACCACCAATATCTAAAGTTTCCTCATAATGGTGTAGAAATTACAATTCTGGGTGATGCAAATCCTTTTGTATATTGTCACAATATCAGCCATCAACCAGAGATTACCATTCCCAAAAACAAAGAAGCCATCTCATCCACCACATATATAAGTCTAGCCTCTCTTTCTAGTTCAAACACCACTATACCCAAGCAAGAGAAGCTCAAAATGAAAATTGCAGAGGAAGGTCCTGGAGAGTACAATCTAAGCCAACTCTTTTGTGTTGGACAAATGCCCACATCTCCTAGAACTCATGGTAAACCTCAATGGTTACTTCAAACACCACTAGTCAAGCCAGCATGCACTTTGATGCCTTTCATCCTTGGAAAGAGTCAAGAAGAAGAGACCAAAGATGAGGACTTAGCAGAATGGATCTATAAAGATCCTATCACCATGGACATCCCACAAGCTAAGATTCCAACAGATCAATATGGAAAAGGCCTTCTCATTATGCAAAGAATGGGTTATGATGGTCAGAGTTCTTTGGGACCTTGCAAGCAAGGATGACATGAACCCCTACAACTGGAATTAAAGCCTATAGATAACACTAGATTAGGCTTTCAAAAGGAGATCCTTCCTAAGCTCAGATTCAAAGGGAAACCCAGTAAACCTCTATATCAGCCTGCTATAAACATAAAGAGGTCACCCTTGATTATATCAGAAACACCACAAATCACACCAATTGCTCCAATACGGTTGAAAATCCTAGCAATAACATCCACAACACCAATCATCCCACCAATCAAACCAGCAACCCCGTCAATAGCAACAATTGCATCAATAACACCATTAGTATTATCAAAACCCCCAGTAGTATCAACAACACTAGCAATTCCAATAGAAGCAACAGATTCAACAACATCGATACTCCTTGTATCAGATAAATTGATCCCCATAATCATTCCTATAGCACTGATCATTTCCTCTACAATGGTACATCAGCCGATCACACCTATAGTATTTAACTCAAATGATATCCCAGTATGGTATAGTAATTGGATGCTAGAAAGTGACTCAGAGACTGACTCACATGAGTGGGAATTTGATTTCGTCTAGCTTAATACATCAGATGAGGAAGACACATCACTACCTCCACCTCGCAAAGACATCCCTGTTTACGGAGAAGCATAGATAAAAACTTCTTGGGTTCCTAAACTGGAAACATCTTCCACAGACCCTATGTCACATTCTACTCCCAATTCTGATAGGGAGAGTACCATCAATGACCTTCACCACAACATCTTAACCCTCACTAACACATCTTATGAACTTAACTTGATCGATGAGGTAATGCCTATTAAACATCCTGAACTCATCGAATGGAACCAATCTAATCCCCCATGTCTTGACCAATTCCAAAACGATGAGGCGATCATTGAATTTTTGGAACTAAGAGATAACATACCAAGGGGATCACAAAGATGGATTTGCCATTGAACTTAATAGCACAACATACTTTGGGGTAGATGCCAAACCTTTCAGCTACAAAAATATAACAATAAAACATGGATCTTCCAGTGAAAACCACACAGTGGCACTGTTTGATCCCATGAAAGTAAAAATAAAGAGTGTTTCCAATGGTGAAAACCTCTCTGAGGCACCTAAGGATGAAAGGTTTGACATTCTCCCCTCTAGTACACAGCAGGAACGATCAACAATTCTCACTGAGAAAAAAAAAACTACAATGTTGGGACTCCTGAAACTCCTCACCACATACATCTGGCATCTCTTTTAACTCTAGAGGAATAGCCTAAGTTTGTCAAATTCTTCAAAAAATGCTAGATCAACTTTGCATGGTCATATGCAGACATGCCTAGTCTTGATCCTGATTTAGTCATGCATCATATCGCCATAGCAGAAGAAGCCAAGCCTATCAAGTAGAAGCTTCGCAAGATGCATCCCTAGATTGTGGTACTAGTCAAAGCAGAACTTAACAAACTCCTGGATGTTGGTTTTATTAGACCAATTGATTGTGCAAATTAGATATCCAACATCATATATATTGGAAAACCAAATGGGGGCATCCGTATCTGTATAGACTTCAAAGACCTAAACAAAGCATGTCCTAAAGATGACTCCCCCTACCAAATATCAACATAATAGTGGACCTAGCAGTAGGACATGCCATGCTTTCTCTCATGGATGGCTTTTCTGAGTACAACCAGATAAAGATCACACCAGAGGATCAACATAAGATGACCTTCATATGTCCATGGGGAACATACTGCTGGAATGTAATGCCTTTCGATCTAAAGAATGCATGAGTGACCTATCAAAGAGCAATGAACACCATCTTTCATGATATGATGCATACCATAATGGAAGATTATGTTAATGACTTACTGTCAAAATTATTAACAAGAGAAAGTCATCTACAAATATTAGAGAAAATCTTTGACAGACTCGAACAATATCATGTTCGACTCAACCCAAATAAATGTGTCTTTGGAGTAACCTTAGGGAAGCTGTTAGGATACATTGTCTCAAGCAAAGGTATTGAGGTCGATCCTACAAAGGTCAGAGCAATCATGGACATGCCTCCTCCAAGGAACATCAGTCAGGTAAGGACATTACAAGGGTGGCTACAATCCATCCGAAGATTCATTGCACAACTGGCAGATAAGTGTCACCCCTTTACACACCTGCTACACAAAAACATCTACTTTCAATGGGATACTAGATGCCAGCAAGCATTGCAGATGCTTAAAGACTATCTCATGAATACACCATTTCTAATCCCACTAGATCCAAGTAGACCTCTATTACTCTATATTTCAGCAACAAATACAACATTGGGAGTGCTACTAGCTCAACATAATGCAGAAGGGAAAGAGTGTGTTGTTTACTACATCTCTCGCACATTGGTTGGCTATGAACTCAATTACACACCTATTGAGTGAGCTTGCCTAGTAGTAATCTTGGCATCCACTAAACTGAGGCACCACCTGTTAACACATAAAGTATAACTCATTGCAAAGATCGATCCACTAAAGTACTTACTCAGCAAAGCAACATTGACTGGCTGCTTGGCCAAATGGGTAATGATTCTAAGTGAATTTGAAATTGAGTATGTGGACCATCAGGATATCAAAGGGCAAGTTATTGTAGATTAGTTGTCCAATGCACCACTCATAGGTGATCATCCTCTCATTTCCAATTTTCTAGATGAAGAGATCTTCATGATCACAGCAGCACAACCATGGAAACTTTACTTTGATGGTTCATACACTAGGCATGGCTTGGGGGTAGGCATTTTGTTTATCACACCTCAAGGTGACAACATCCTGAAGTCTTATAGACTCACATTTCCATGTATGAACAACATAGCAGAGTATGAGGCCTTGATCATAGGACTCAAACTAGCCATGCAATGGAAATTAAAAGAGTTATAGATATATGGCGACTCCCAACTGGTCATCCGACAACTAACTAATGAATATCAAACCAAGGATGATAAACTCATGTCATACAAGAAAATGGTGGATAATTTAAAGGCATCAAATACTACTATCATCTTTGAATAGATACCCAGAGATTAGAATTGAGTTGCTCACACTATGGCTACCATTGCCTCTCTCCTAGATCTTCCACAGAATTCAACATGCTACAAGTTCTTGGTAGAACAACTTTGGATTCCCACTTATGATATCCCTGAATCTGAGATTATATGTCTCCTTGTTAGTCCTAAATCCCTATGGTATGGTGAATTCTACACCTATCTACATGATTACACACTCCCTCCAAACCAATTGAATAACCAACGTAAAACCTTCATTCGCCAAACCACTTGATATACCATCATTACTGAAACCCTATACCAACGTAGTCTTGATGGTACTCTCCTTTGATGTTTGGAATAGGATGAGATAACAAAGGTCTTGGAAGAGGTACACAAAGGAATTTGTGGAACTCATGCAAGCGGTCCTTCACTAGCCAAGAAGATCATACGCGCTAGATACTATTGGCCATCCATGGAAAAAGACTCCTACTACTTTGTCAGAAAATGCAAGAAATGCCAAGTTCATGAAGGCTTGATACATGCACCAGCACAAGAATTGCAACCAATCACAAAACCATGGCCCTTTTGTCAATGGGGACTTGACCTTGTGGGTAAAATCCATCCATCTTCATCCAACGGCCATAAATTCATTATTACCGCCACCAAATACTTCACAAAGTGGATTGAAGCTGTTCCACTTACCCAAGTCACTGGCAAGAAGATCGCCTCATTCATTTTAAATTACATCATTTTCCGGTATGGTGTACCCATGTCCATCATCACAGATAACGGGCTTCCTTTCAAAAAGTAGGATGTTCGTGAACTCTATGAGAAGTTTCACATCCAACACTGCTTTTCCACTCCCTATTACCCACAAGGAAATGGTTAGGCCAAAGCATCGAACAAGAACATATTAAGAATCCTCAAGAAGACAGTCAATGATGCCAGCCGTGATTGGCATGTTCAATTAAATCCAGCACTATGGGCGTATCAAACTAGCATTCGAACCCCTATAGGTGCAACTCCCTACTCACTAGTCTATGGCGTCGAAGCCATCCTACCTATTAAGGTCAAGATACCATCTCTACAGGTTTCCTTGCATAATCTCATAGATGATGAAGCATACAAAGTATCATGTCTTCAAGACTTGGAACTACTTGATGAGAAATGACAAGCTGCATACAATCAACTCAAAGGCTATCAGCAGTGCATGAGCAGAAGCTATAATCATCGACTTAGACATCGCACATTTGAGGTAGGAAATCTTGTTCTTTGAGAGAATCCTCATAACCAACCAAACAAAGAACATCAAGGAAAGTTTGAATCAAACTGGCTAGGTCCATATGTTATCACTGTTGTATTTGGGTCTAGGGCATATCAGTTGGCTACTTAAGAAGGAGAACCGCTAGCAGATCCAATCAACATCATGCACCTCAAATGGTTTTATACATAAGCTGTACAAAGCATTAGGCTCCCATACATACCAGAAAAACACCAAAAAAAATTTAGATAAATGTCCTAAAGAAAATACAAAAAAATCAAAATAGTAAAGAAAATTCATGCATCCAAACGGTGAACAACCACTCCGATGGCACCTTGGGTAAGTGCGATGGTGAAAACCTAGCAAATAGGTGCCACTCATAAAAGCTATGGCTCCATTGCCTTTTAAACTTGTGGTGACCACATTCATTACATCCACACATCCATCCATCCAAACCATGGCTTGTTATTGATTTGCAATCAAGGATAGTCCTTCATGCGTCTTGCATCCTGCTTTTTCATAGTCATGTCTAAACTGGGGGCAATGCCCTTAACCTATTTGATGGAAGTGGATTTTACATTACTTGTGATTCATTGAGTTCTTCATTCAAAATTGTCTCACAAAATACAAAAACATTCAAAAAATTGTGTCACAAAATTCCAAAAACATTCACAAATTCCCAAAAAAAAAAAAAAACACTCACAAAATCCGAAAATCATCATAAAAACATCAAAAATGAATAAAAAAACATGGCAACACTTTTGTACATACGCTTTTCAAGCAGATACCAAACAAACATTGTGAAATACTCAAATGATGACCACTGTTCACATCAACCAAACAATCAACATGCAAACTGTCTTGACAAGGATGCATCCTTCCTTACCAAAACAAAGACATGATAACATTTTCTTTGAAAAGAAAATTTTGTTTAAGCTATAAAGTACTTGGTCAGTTTGATAAATTATTTATTCATTTATATCAAGTTCCTACGCTACTCCGGGATATCCACAAGTGATTAGAGTGGCTAGGATGGTTCCTAAGCATTGTTTGTATATCTTCTGCAAATTATTCCAATAAAGTTCTGGGGCATGTACTAATGGTGTCTACGTGGTAAGTTCACTAAGTTATGTGATCATATGCAAAATATAGTCATGGATCACTATGGCTTCCTAACTACAGCGTATACCTTGACCATATGAGCATGAACCATTATGGAGGGTCCATATTCTTTATTCTTTATTCTTTATTTATGTTGTTTTTTTGTAGGTACAATGCTTTATCCTTGGTTCCTACTGCCTCGTCCAAGATTGATACTATCATGCTCAATGATGAAAATAAAGCACTATGGATCATCATTCCATCTCATCTGTTTATATTGCATTTCGTTGCATATCACCCATCCATTTAATCATTCATTATTCATATGCATGGTTTTGTATGCAAGTATGAACAAGGATTAATATAAGAAGTTATTTGAAAAATGAATTGGTCTTGGATGCAAAAATCATGATAGAGTTCTCTGATACATCATCAGTGCATCATGTGAAGTCTAAACAACCTTGCATTCATCTATCATTAACACATCATCATTTCATTACATTTAGTTGCATTTAAATACACTTAGTTCATTACCATATGCTTACATATAGGCTTATTAACTTTATTTTTATCCATTCATTAGAGTGCATTTCATATCATTTAGTCACATTTAAATACATATAGTTCATTATCATGTACTTGCATTAGTATCATTACATCATTTCATCATTTCAAATTCATGACATTTAGATTCATTTGTATGATAAATTTCTCATCATTTACTACCATTATTAACCATTACCATGCATTCATTTATCTATCCATTAGTTAAGTGCATTCATTTATCCATCTCATATATTCTTATGCTCATTCATTTCATCTTACAAAAAATTTCATTTAGGATTCATTAACAATACATTCATTATCCTATTAATTGCATTAAGGTGCAGTTATTCATTACCCATGAGTTGCATTATCATTACATTAACATTTCAATTAGTCATATTTCATAACATTTAGATCATAACAAAACCATTTGTCTCAACATTGGTTTATACATTTTACATACATTCATTTAGATATCTTCACATAGACATTTCTACTTTACATTTGTTTATCCATATTGCATTCATTTTTAATCATCTAGATGCATTTACATAAATCATTCATACATTGCATCAAACATCATTGCATATCATCATCTCATCATCTCCTTGACATAAAGCACAAGTACTGTCTATATCATCATTAGGATCATTTCATTATGCATACATTATCATCATAGCAGTACATACATCAAACATTACACCAACAAATCATGCATATAAACCTGCATCCACATGTTAGTGCCACATTCATAAACATGCATATAGACATCATATAAATCAAACATAACATGCATATAGGACTCATCTCATCCACACCTACATATAGCAAGTACAAATGTCCATCTAAGCATACATCATAGATCATCACCCTGCATAAATCCATACATATCATCAACATGCATATCATCACAAAATATGGGATCTCCTCATATATCATATCATCTCGTAAAAACATACATGTATCAGAGTACAATGAAGTCAAAAATATCAGCTACCAAGAGCCATCCAAGACACAGTCCAAAATGACAATGAAATACAATACATAAATGCTCTCTCAAATTCCTATGGCCAGATGCTACACCACCATCACCACCTGCTCCCTCACTCCCCCCTACACCACCTGCACTACCTCACTGTGGAGGACCCATCACACCACCACTGCTTTGCATCCTCTAAGACTGCTCTGATATCTCCTGACGCATCTAGGAATAACTCAATGCCCATCAACTAGATGGCACCTCCTGCTCATATAGACCCCGCCAGTAATCAACCTCTACACCTGCTCTCCATAACTCTCTCGCCAGGGAATCAGTCAACGGACCATGTTCCTATACTCCCTCCAAGGCCCGAACTCTCTCTTGTAACTAGATCACCCTGTCAATGGTCTAATCTCTCTCCTACAACACTATAGTCAACTCTGACTCTCATGCAAATAGCTGCACATCTCTAGCTGCCACCTCCGCCTCCATATCCTCTAGCTGGCTCTGCAAAACTAATATGATATGATCCCGCAGTTCTCCACCACCTATAGCTCCCTCCCCCATATCCATAGGTGCCTCTCTAGTGGCTCCCTCTCCAGTGGCTCCCTCCCCTATATCCATAGGTACCTCTCCCTCCCCCGCATCCCTACCACCTAATCTCATGCCTCCCTACATCAAAGGTCCCTGTGATACCCGCAATGGCTACCCACCTCTCCCTCTCCACTGTAACTGTCCACCACCCACTCCAAAACCACCACCCCCTCCTCCATCACCTCCTCCTCCATCGCCACCACCTCCATCCCCTCTCCCTTGTCCACCTACTACCACTCCGTGACCTCCTCTCCTCCTCGAAAGATGGAATAGGATCTACTGGATCTGATATCTACGAAACTGGATGTGTGGTAATATACTGCATGTACTCCTTAGTAACACCTGCATCTACAATCCCCAACCTCATATGCCATGGTCTTTCCTGTAGAGTCTGAAACACTACCAAAGCCTGATCATAGTGTAATACTAGCCCCCATAGGAACCTCTCTCAGACCACCCTTGCGTACTCCCTAGATCGACTCGGTAGTCCCCGTCTCTGTCCAAACTGTCTCAAAACTCTACGAGGTACCTATCCCTCCACATTGTAGGTTGTCCTACTAATAAGGTATCGTGTCATAAAAACATACAACAAGGCCTCTGCATCATCCTCCCAAGGCTCGTACTCAATATACAACCTCCAGATCACTGTATACAAATTATCAAGCGCCCGCCGCCACCACTCCAACTTCCCCAGGTAGGGCTGACTCATCATACCGCCATACATATATACATAGGGCTGATCCATTGCCCTAAATCTCAGACTCACCGGTTGGGTCATAGGTAAGTGCTCCCATGCCCAGATATGAAGAAGAGTGATCCCCACTCCTAGTGAGCTCACCTCTTGGTATACTACCTCATGTAGCTCCCGATATAAGTGCGATAGCATGCATGGTCCCCATGCAAAGTGGGTCCTCTCAGTCATCATCAGCTCTATAACCTACCCCCAACCAACGACCAATCCATGCGATCGTCGATCTGGGCATAGCAATCCCCCAACAATCCCTAATAAAATAGCCGGTAGTGGCTCATACAGAGTAGCTATATCCTCACATGCTATCAAGCCATCGTGAATGAACACATCCTCATCAAAAAATCTCTGTACTATTTCTGTCCCCCAAGCTCGGTCATACATCACCAGCTCTACAACAGGCATTTATCATAATGGCCTAAGTCTCAACAGGGCTGCTATGGTTCAAAAAAACTCCCCTATCCATTCATCCATCATTGGCATCAGGAGATTCTTTTTCAAAACACTGGGGCATCTATTTTCCTAACAATAGCACTACTCTACACACAATAGCGCTAATATGCTGCCAACCATGCTAAACCAACTACACAATAGCACTAAAAACACAACAGCGCTATAACAACTATGCAAACACACTATATCAAAACAATTGCACTTCACACAGTGCTCAATGGCGCTAAACCTACAAATACGCTAAATCAACTATACAAAAGCACTACACTTTACAAACGTGCTAAAACCACTATGCAGAAGCGCTATAGTGGCACAATAGTGCTATTAAAATTGACAACAATGCCAAAACATAGTTTTAGCGCTATTGTTTTGACTCAACTTGGACAAGCTAAAAAACATATAAAAAATGCATGAAAAGCAAAATTTCAAATTCACATACCACTGGTCCGTAGTCGTCTGGCCGCTAGAATCGATGAACTCGCTCTAGCCGATGATCTGCTATTGGTACCGGCAACCTGAATGCTACTTGCTCTTTCGAAAAGGTCACTATCAGAGCTCAAATATCACTATGGAGACGAATGCAAATGAACCTATTTTCACCCATTTCCCCCCATATATACCCTTCATCGTAACCCTAATTTTACCCCGCTCACCGTCGTGGTCCCCGTGAACTTCCAAAGCCTCCCATTTCTCTGTTTTATCTCCAATTTCTTCTATTCTTTCACCAGTATTGCTAAATTCTTCTCTTCTAACACCCCGCCAATTTTCCTTCTTTTTCAATAGATCGCCCGATTTTTTGAAATTTTCGGCCCATCTCTTGAGGGGCCATAGCACCCATTAAATTAGCATTTTATGGGACATATTTCTTCACACCTCTTTTTCTTTCTTTGAAATGACACGATAAAACACACCATCTCAAAGAGGGGCAAATGTAGTCATGTAAATCTATCCAGTTTAATTAAATGAATATTTGCTATTTATTTGATTAAAAACCCACTAGCCAATAGTTAATTAAATTAACATTTGATTAATTCTTCTTCAAACAAATCTTCTATTAATTAAATAAATTATTCAATTTATTTTAATTAATTCATTAAACTAAATTCACAATCAATTAAATGAATAAATCTTATTTATTTCATTTAAATCCCCTTTCCTCTTTTAAATAAATTAAATAAAACATTTATTTATATCATTAAATCCCCCCACTTGCATTCTCCTAAAAATGCAACTTGCACCTATTTGTTGAAATAAATGAATTTTATTTTTAAAAAATTCTCTTTTCCCTCACCCACCAAACCCACTTGCAATCCTAATCCCCTTCTAGACTCTTCTAACCCCTTCCTAATTCGCCTAATCCATCCCCTAAATATTGTCACATTCCTAAGCAACTTGGAGTCACTTCTCAAAGACTCCAAACTCTTCGAAAAACATTTAATGCTTTATGTGTCCAAAAAGCTAACCTCTAAAGCCTTCCAAACTACTAATGACTCTTACATGACCATTTATGGTTAAATCCAATTGCACCCATGGTTAGGGACTTTGACCCCTAACTCAACCCTCATGTAACCCATGTGTCTCCTCAAGCATTTATTGCTTTGACCATGGTTATCCTCACTAACTCTTGCACAAGATTTTATCCATTGGATAAAGGTATTATTCTTTGAATAATGAATTTATTTACTGAACCTAACCTTAACCCTACCTCCCAGGTTAACCCTTGGGTCATGTCAAGCATTTAATGCTTCTTCCCTCTCCTCTCAACCCATCTCATGTTGACACTTGTCATCCTGGGATTGGGTGAAAGTCCTCACATAGATCATAAACCATTCAATCATGACCCTTGTTGAAATTACTCAATCTCAACCATCCATTGCTCCATTTTTCCTATAAATAGAGCTCATTTCTTCATAATCCAGATCCTGAAAACTTGTATGCATTTAACTAAATAGCCAATTTTAGAGAAGAGCATTTAGCATAAATCACATATATTGTTATTTTGGACTAAAATAAATCATTTTCATTTCATAGAATCTAATATTAGTTTGTTTTACACTTGCATTTGCATAGTTAAATCATTTTCAATCTTGAACCTCCATAAGGCATCCATAGTGCAAAAAGATGCTGAGAGCTACACTAATTTGGAACTTGGAGAGGAGAGGAATGAGGGTGGAGGAGCTACAAGCATGGTGGAAGGCATTTGGAGATGCCTTATTGTATTTTCTTTCATGGTCAAATGCTTTATTATGTTTTTAGTGTCTCTCTTGGTATGTCTGCTTAGACTAGTCTTTGGTTGATTAACACTAACGTTTCTTTCTTGTGTTCTTGTGTGTGTTGCCTTACCCCAAATTTTCTAATCCATTTTGCAGAGCATCAACACTTTTAGGGTTTTATTTAGGGTAGACTTTATGTTACAAGATTAGGAACCAATCTAATAGTTGAAGTCTAACCATTCATATTATTATTGTTTGAGCCTTTCTTATGGTCTCATTGAGTTCAATTCGTTGATGGTCATTACAAAATCCAAACATTTAAATTGTGACAACTTCAATCAAACTACAATAGGTAGCACCTATAGTAGTTTACAATGGATAATAATTATTATAATTTTTATGACATTTTGAAAAATTTGTAAAGGTTTGTATTTAAGAAGTAATACTATATTATTATTAATTTACTTATATTGAAGGCATTCCCTTTATGAGAGGGATCAACTCAACTTGAGTGATCAATGACACAACTTTTTCATTCATTTTTGTTTTTTTGTTGGATAGCAATTATTACAATTTTTAATATATTTTTTAAATTTGTAAAGGTTTATATTTGATAAGTAATAATAGTATATTGTTATTTTTTACTTACATTGAAGGTGTTCCCTTTATGAGAGCAAGCAACTTGACTTGAGTGATCAACTTGACTTGAGTGATCAGCTTGACTTGAGTGATCAATGACACAAAGTGATGCAAGATGATGTAATGCATTGCCATCCTACACATGGATTTAGTTTTTTCAATCATTCATTTTTATTTTTATTTACTAGGTCTTCTCAAAAGGATGAGCACAAATTTGATCAACCAGGAAAAAATAGCAATGGGATTTTGCCTATATTTTGTTTCATGCAATCTTACTGTAAGTGGCAAGGTAAGCACGAAACACCTTTGGCCTTTTGTAGTCTGTCTCTCAACGAATATGCTCCGCCAACTCCCTTTTCGCTTCAATAATTTAATTAACCAAATAACTAAAAATCCAAAACAAACAAACAAACACTTCTTCTATCTAATTATTTTCACCAAACCATGACGAATTTTATTTATAATTAATATTTAATAATTCTAATTTTAGATATAATTTTTTATTATAATTAGATCTATTAAATATTGAATTTTTCTAATCGAAGTGGACAACAAAATAAATGCATGTGTATGTTAAAAGCCCAACCTGTCCTTTCATTTTATTTTTGTTGTTGATGGAATGGTGTACCCTTGGACCTACCCCAATGTGAAATAGAGAAGTGGTGTATCGTCAAATCATCACTGCACCACTTTCTCACTGATCAAAAGAGATGAACAAATGAGAGGTACGATAGTGTGAGTATCATGCAAACCTACTATCGCTGACAAGCAAGAGAAAAGTTGTGGCAATAAATTCCACGACGACCAACATTAAAATTGAGTGGCCTCCTGGAAGTGAGATTTCTCTTTCCTAGAAGTTTCCACCTTGCTAATCCACTATGCCAAAAGCTCTTAGGGTGATTCCACAATTTTTTTGTCTTTGCTGTGAATGGTTATAATTATTTAATGGCCTACTAAAAGTAACATTAAAATTGAGTGGATGTGTTAAGAATTTAGTGGCTTCCTGGAAGTCACATTTCTCTTTCTTGGAAGTTTCCACCTTGCTATTCCTCTTGTATTTTATCCACCGTTCCAAAAGCTCTTTTAGGGTGATTACCACATTTTTTTGTCTTTGGTCTAAAGGCTATGACAACTGGCATTAAAATTGAGTGGACGTGTCGGCCTTGCATATTAGAATTTAATGGCCTCCTCTAAATGCCCTGTCTTATCTCTTTCGGAGGAGTTTCTCCACTGTCCAAGACTAGAATATTTTTCTCTCTGCTGTCAATGGTAACTATCATTTTTCAAGCTCTAATGGCTAACATTAAAATTAAGTGGACGTGTCTGCCATGCACTTTTTTGAGTCTAGGTGATGATTGCAAGACTATACACAAATAGTAAAAAGATTAAATTGATTTATTTCAAAGAAATACCATCCAAAGACTAGTCAAATCAAAACAAACAATCTTATCTTATCTCGTGTGCACTAGCAACACATATGAATGATGTAGGTGTCCACACGTCAATTGCCAACCCTCTATAATGGGGTTCAATTGACTAGACAATGTAAGGCATATGCTCATTTCAAAGGCCTTACTCATTTCAAATAACTTTTAACAATGTAGTTTATTTGGTAAGAATAATATTATATTTTTTGATCATACCATCTATCAAGATTCAAATCTTGAGACCTTTTTTTTATGGTAGTTTAGGCAAATGACAACTTTTTTTTCAAATGTATATTCTATTATATAAATGCAAGAATATTGATATCTATGTAATTTTATTGTTGAACAACTAAGAAAAAAGTCTTTAACAGATTTATTTCATGTTTCACTTAGTATATTAAGCCAATATTTTGAGTATATCAAACCTGGTATAAGTTGTAGCAAATGGTAAATGTAATTTCGCTAATAGAACATTCTTATATGATAAAGGGGATAGGGTGTGTAGAGAGAGGAAGTCATGCAGTGCTATGAGTCTTTCAAAATCAAGAATAACATTCGAAAAAGGTGATCAACTGAGAAGGATTTGTGCAAGGATAAGAAGAGTGAGGTTATGTAATGCTCCTTGGACTATTTTGGTTTCAAACTATCTTGATTCAGCTTTTTTCCTTTAATTTATTACATTTTAGCCTTCATTTTCCTTATCTCAACTCCATTTTAATTCAACCATAGTGTTATTTGTTCCATACAATTCTTTGATGTTTGTTTGAGCTTTATTATTTTACCTTTCACATTTTGTTGAAAAATGCTTAAAACCTTTTAGTAATTGATGTAATCATAGAGGGAGGTTCTAGAGATAGGACTATCAAACCATGTTAGACTTACGTATAACAAAAATATCTTAACACCCTGAAATATCATCAATTCATATAGTAGAATGATTATAGAATTTTTATTTGCTTTCTACATGTGGAATATAGATTGGCCACAGACCACCACAAGCTAATTACAAGCTTACATGCAAAAATTGAATTTGGGATAAGACTTTTGTTACTAACTCACTAACTTGTTGACTCCTAACTTGCTTAGTGACTACTATCTCTCTAGCTTCCTAATTACTTTCTCTTAAATAAAATAGATTTTTATATATCTATTATAAGCCTTAGCAATTATTTGTGTCAGTTAAAAGGTGACCCAACACTCAATGCTTCATGAAATATGTAGGTTGACTTGATCTCGATGATGAAGGTCAAAGAACTAATAAATTAGGCTAGGGTCCCATTTGGAGATTTCTTTGGTCCCAATCTATTGTATGATATGCTAGATTGCAAGGTAAACAAAGGTTTTGCATGTGTCACCTAGTAAACTATATGATATTTTATTTGTACTATGATCAGTTTTTTAGTGATCTATCTTTTTGAAAATTGACCCAAATGTCTTGAAACTTGAATATGGGGTTCAAATGGTGTCATATATGTTTGGTTTGTTGTTTCAGGCCAAATGATTGTAATACAATAGAACACATTAAAGTTTTTTGGGATGCACCTACATCAGACACCCAAGGTTATTTGATAATTAAGTCATACACTTTACCAATTATGGATAAAATCTAAGGCATTCCATCTCTGCTTGTGAAATCCATGATGAGTCTTCTACTAGTATTCCTCTATGCTTCTAGGTGTTTGATATACCATCAATTTTTCTTATTATGCTCAACTTTGTTATCTAAAATTTGTTCTATCTATTCTTGTTGGTATTGTGGTAGTTGCTCCTTGAAAGAAACTTTTATATTGCCTCTGCTTAAATGTATCTCATCATACTAATGAAGATCTACAATGTTGAATATGGGTGATATGTCAATTCCATTTGGTAGCTCAACTTCATGGGTGTTACTTGAGTCAAACTTTTTTATGAATTCTTCATGGACCAAACTTCTTTATCTTGATTTTTTTTGTATGTGCCTACTAGGAATCTCTCCTTCTTTGGACATAACTTAAATTCATCACCAACTAGGAGCTCTTAGTGTCTCCTTCTCTCATGTACCTAACCTTTGTATTTGTTATTCATTATCTCTAAGTGTTTCCCGACTTGAATATGAATTGTAACATTTCATTTAGTTTATAAATTCCTCTACTTCTACACTAGTTTTTCCTTCTATATTGGTAAATATGAGTTTCACAACTCTTGTGGGGTGCACCCCAATTAGAATCTCAAATGTTTTTCTCCTTCTACTCATTCTTATTGAGCTATTGTATGCATTTTTTTTCTTCTTGTGATAGGATCATGTCCCAATTTTCAATCTTGTCTCCTACTAGACATCTCAACAAGATGCTCAAACTTTTGTCTACTACCTCCATTTATCTAGTAGTTTGTGGGTGAAATGCAGAACTAAAATTCAAACATTTCTTCTTCTTCATCATAATATCCTCCATAAATATTAAGAAAATGGTGTCTCAAACTTATAATTATATAAGATTATTATTTATAATAAGTTTGCATTTGAGTGCAAATTGATCCTATTGGTAAACGGATTTGTCACTGAGATTGATTCTTCAAAACTGACAATGTCTTCCTGGGGAGAAGTTATGGTCATTCCAATAGTTGGAGAGATTATTGTGAAA
The DNA here is from genome assembly GCF_030272615.1 of Cryptomeria japonica. Taxonomy (NCBI): domain Eukaryota; kingdom Viridiplantae; phylum Streptophyta; class Pinopsida; order Cupressales; family Cupressaceae; genus Cryptomeria; species Cryptomeria japonica. Next base: position 148,192,534 of record NC_081415.1, read on the forward strand.
TAGGTAGCTTCCTCTATTTTTGAGAGGGGCAACTCCCTCGTATGATGGGGGTTTTTGGGGTTTTGTATACTTTTAACTTGAATGTATAAAATGAGATGAGACAAAACTAAAGGAAGATGATAAACAAAAACCCTACTAGCAAACCTTGAATACTGAATAGGATTTCACAACTAATAATAATTGCAAAGGAATTTTCATGATAAAGTATGTTTATCTATGCATGACCAACTTATTCAATCATAAATACTTATCATTTATTATTAACCAACTAAACATCAATGAAAGATGAAACAACAAAAACCAAACACATGAACACCAAAATTTAATGTGGAAAGCCCAATGTGGGAAAAACCATAGTGAGAATCACACTCATGGTATACATAATAGAATACAATATTTTAGGCACAAGGCCAAGGAAGCTCATTGCTCTTGATTTAGACTTGTAGGCTAAGGCACCAAACTTTTGGGAAAGTTACAATGAACTTTCATTATTTAGATGCATGATACCAAGGAAAGATACAAATTTTCAGAAGCCACCAAAATAATTCATTGTCTTTCAGTTGGCACAAAGAAAGGATGAATTGAATCTAAGGTGTATCTCCTGATCATAAACACATCATGATGTGATATTCACACTTTTGCTCCCACACATGTACTTATACATCATGCTCAATCAATCCTCACCACAATTCACACATATGCACATATATATATCAACTTATATATTGTCACACTCAACTAGGTCAGTCAATGGCACAGTAAACATAAATTACACAAAGTCAGGACCATGAGAACTTGCGCTAAATGGGTCCACTCTAAGAGATAAAGGGGACCCAAATAAATCACAACATGCCTTCCTAAGTTAATTCCAATGAACTGCACACACCAACACAACCTCCAAAGCCAATATCAAACATAATGTGTAGATAAACAATAAATCACATTAATGCATATATTCACACACCATAGTAACACCCATGAAAAAACTTTAACTCAACCTCCAATGCATATCTAGACCAAAAGAGTATGACCAAAATAAGATAAACCAACTGATTTAGTCAGAGAGAAATACAACAAATAGCGACAAATAAAATCTAAACTAGAACACTACATGAGCAATCTGAACATATCCTCCAAGCTATAACACTTGAACTAACACTATGGAACAAGGCTAAGCATTCTCACTAGTCCTGACAACAACCTCACTACCAACAAATTGTAATAACAAACTTCAACATCTAAACTACTAAGGACCTCAAAACATAATAGTGCAATATCCACAAAATGTAGTCTACATTAAATCTAGAACCATGAGCCATCATTTTCAAAAATGGAGGAATGTAGCTCAAATTCTCCCATAAAGACTTTAAATACTCTTTCTTGTACATTTCAACTTCTACTATTGTCACCTTTTGAAAAAACCACATACTCACTCAATATCACCACGAGACATTGTAACAACATCTGTAAACTCATTTCCAGACCATACATAGGAACCAATAATCAGATTCACAACAATTGCCATAATTATACTCAGAACTTAAGTAAGCATCTGCAACTTCCCCTTTAGCTTTGTCATCAATACACATAAGTGTGATATTAATGAAAACACCATACAAACTACAAATAATCTCCCATGATGAAAATTTTGACATCAATGACAACACAAACTCATGTTTCCAATAGTGTCCCCCTTTGTCATTAATGATAATACTTGTACTACCAAAAAAATAAAATCTCCAATTATAACTCTCTCCCCTTTGATATCAAGGACAAAGGGCACAACACTTCACACGACAACTTTATCAAACAATTCTCCCCCTTTTGAGTATATCTTTGATATCTACAATACTTCACCTGTGAGGGATATCCCTCTTCTTCACATATCTTCCTACAACTAGGAAACCACAATCTTCACCACTCCCCCTTAGAGAATCCACCACATTAACCCAAGAGACAAATGATAGACTATGAGTCCCCTTAGAAAGATGGACCACTTCTATGTGTCTAGCTCAAAGTAGGATGGGAAATAACCCTTAACTTCTCTCCAAGATACTCAAAAGTATCCTTTGACAGTGCCTTGGTGAAAATATCTACAATTTAATCCTTTGTAGGCACATATTCTAATCTAACTTCCTTCTTTGAAACTTTATTCTTTAAGAAATGATACTAGATAGAAATGTGTTTATTCCTTGAATACATTACCAGATTCTTTGAAATGTTAATTGCACTTGTATCATCACACATAATAGGAATTTCCTCATCATATATAAATTTTATATCTTTTGAGAGTTTGCTTCCTCCACATAACTTGAGTGAAATAGGATGTTTTTGTAATATATTTTTCTTTTCTTGCAAATAATGACACTAAATACTACCTCTTACCTAGCCAAGAGACCAATTTGTTTCCCAAGAAAAATGTACCACCACTTGTACTTCTTCTATCATCAACACATCCAGCCCAACATTTGTGTAAGCTTTCAAAGAGAAATCATAATTTGTTCTATACCACAAACCAAATCTAATGTCCCTTTCAAATATTTGAATATCCTTTTCACTTCTTGTTCATGAGACTCCTTTGGTTAACTTGATATTTGGCAGCCAAACAAACAAAATGCATAATATCCAGTCTTGAAGGAGTCAAATATAACAAACCACTAATTATAGATCTATAAAGATTCTGATCCACTTTCAAAGATTCATTATCCTTACTTAAATGATAACCAATAACCAGGGGGGTTCCAAGTGGCTTATGGTTCTCCATACCAAACTTATTCAACATCTATTTGATGTAATTGGCCAAAAAACTAAAAATACCATCTTCTGAATGTGTTACTTGAGGACCAAGGAAAAATGACAACTTGACAATCATTGACATCTCAAATTCTTTCCACATTTCTTCTACAAATTTCTTGGAGACATCTTCATCTCTACAAATAATGGTATCATCAACATATACAACCACTATCAATAGTTTCCTACTTTCAACTTTGAAATAAAAATTACTATCTATGATACCTTTCTTGAAGTTTTGTTGCAACCAATATCTGTCCAACCTTTCATACCAAGCTCTAGGAGGTTGCCTAAGTCCATAAATAACCTTCTTGAGCCTGTAGACCATATCCAAATCTTTTGACAACTAAAAGCCATCTAGTTGTTCAATGTAAACCTCTTCTTCAAGTCCTCCATTGAATTTTTTTGACTTAACATCCATCCGATATAACTCAAAATTCTTGTAAGCACCAAATGCAAGAAACATTCTTATATCTTTCATCCTAGCTACTAGAGAAAAAGTATCCTTAATGTCTATACCTTCAAATTGTGAATATCCTTTTATATACTAGTCTTGCCTTGATTCTTGTCACCTCTCTATCTTCATTCACCTTGTTTTGGAACACCCGCTATGACATTCTTGTCCACCGATCTAGGTACCAATTTTAATGTGTGTTTTTTTTCTATCTTATTTAGCTCTTCTTCCATTGCATTCATCCATCCATCATCTTTGCTAGACTCTGTAAAGGTATTTGGTTCTAGTTTATATAAGAAACAAAAATTCTCTTGTTCATTAGCCTTAGAAAGCCTTCTTATATTCTAAACTCCTTTATCTTTATCTCAATTGATCTAATCTTCTGAATGATTCTTCTGCACATACTTTGCACTTGTTTTAGACTTTTTCTCAAGTTCCTTTACTTCTGCATTTGATTCTTCTTTATCTTCCAAAATATTATTCTCTTCTACAATAATGGGGGTGTCTTCTATGCCAATCTTAGGTTTTGGTGTAACCTGATTCTATTATTAACATACTCTAACATTTGTACTTTCCTACTTTCCACAATCTTCTTCAGCCTCTTGTTGTAGCACGAGTATTCCTTACTTCTTGTAGACTATCCTAAAAAATATTCCTTCATCAAATATTGCATCAAACTTTCCCAAATCCTCTTCATCTCTTATGATGTAGTAGTTACTTCTAAAGATTCTAAACTATTTGACCGTACGTGATCTTCTGTGCCATAGTTCATAAGGTGCCTTTGTTTGATTCACTCTCACTTGCACCATGTTAGGAATATATATAACAATATGCATAGCTTATTTTCAATACACATTAGCTAGGTTAGCATCTTTCAACATAGAACTCTAGACATTTCAACAACAATCCTATTCCTTCTTTTAGAAAATCCATTTGTTGTGGAGTTCTACAAGCAAATAATTTTCTTCTAGTACCATGCTCTTCACAAAATCTATCAAATTTATTTGATGTAAATTCTCTACCTTTATCATACCTTAAAAATTTGACTTTATATTATATTTTATTCTCAACCATAAATTTGAACATCTTAAATCTATCTAGTGCTTCTGATTTTTCTCTTAATAAAGTAACCCATGCCATTCAAGAGTAGTCATCAATGAGAAACATAAAATACATTTTCAACATTTAGTCCTCTTGTCCTTGTAGGTCTCATAGGTCGGAATGAATCAACTCAAAAGGTCTTGTAGTAGAATACTCCTTGTTCTTGAATTTGTTCCTTGTTTTCTTTCCCATTTGACATTTCTTGCATATTGTATTCGTAGGTTTGATAATATTTTCCAAGTCTCTCACAACATGAGTAGAACTGATCTTCACCATGTTTTCAAAGTTAATGGGTCCCATCCTTTTGTGCCACAACCAACATTAACTACTATGCACCAAAAAATAATGACTTCATTTGTTTTCCTTTTCATAATAAAAATTGTCATTTGTTCTTATACCATCTACAACTAACCTTCTAACACCTCATTTTTTGATCTCACATCTAGATGCATGAAATATTATCTTGTAGCCTTTACTCCACATGGGAATCACACTCAATAGATTATGTCTCAAACCTTCAACATAATAAGCATCATTTGTCTTATGCTTAGCATCAATGGATATAGTTCCTTTGCCATAGATCAATGCAACCTCCTCAGTAGGAAAATTCACTAATCCACCATCATACTTTTTAATCTATGAACTTCTTTTTATTGCCTATCATATGATTTGAGCATCCTGAGTCCTTCACCACCTTTTATCTTTCAGTGTCCTTCTATCATGCGGAATACTAGACTTTTCATTTTCCTTTTCTTCTATGGCTAAAATAGTGATTTATCATTTGAGTCATCACATTCTTCTTCTTTAGAGGAATAGGTCTCCATTGAACAAAAACTCTTTTTAACCTTGTCTTTGTCATCTCTTCTATAATTATACTTTCTCTTGTTATCATCATTTGATCTCTTATAGTTATCTTCCTTGAAAGTACATCTAGAAGCATAATGACCAATTCTTTCACAATTAAAATATTTTAAGGACAAATTTCCTTTTGACATAGTCAAGGTAGGGAGATCTAATGAAGGACAATGCAACCTTGTAGCTAAACACATAAACCATGCAAAGCATACTGGTAACTGGTAACAAGGTGCCATAAATAATGGAAAGAACAACCGGTAACAACATAGTACACATAACCAATAAACAATGTGAATGAATCTTATTACAATTTGAAGAATTATACATGCCACATTCTGGATAGCAGTCTAGGATACAAACAATGCTCACAATACAATTACAAGATCTACAACTCATCTACACATCAATTTGGCCTCCGATAACAGTCTTTTGGTTCTATACTAATCCGAACCTCAGCCTTCCAGCCTCAGTCCTACCAGGTTAGAACCTCGCTGGTTCTACATCTTCACTCAACCTCAAAGATTTGTCTTTGATCGTCTAACTTCTCTATTTTCTTCTCAAATGATTCACAAGCTTTCATTTATACCATCTGCAAATAATTACAATTTAATCAAGTCGGCCCAAAGACCAACCAGTTCATGAAATGTGCAATGGTAACATGTCAGCTCAAATCACTAAGAACAATCTTTGAATCATAAAATTATGTACAAACCTATGGGAATACCAGTCGAGGCCCAAAGAAACACCTAAAATGATGTGCAAGTCACGGAGATCAACCACAACCCAAAATCATCTTTGGTTAACATACAACTAGGCTAATTGGTAAGAACATATCAACTGAGACAATGTCGGAATCCACATCTTATCAAAAACAAAGCCAAAAGCTATGAAACTTGAACATGACAATGACCATGAACACAAGGGAATAAACCTAGAACCATAATGCTAAATACTCAAACATGAAGAAATGCCATGCTCACAAGCAATTCCATTGAAAATTGCCTAACCAGTAAGAACTAGACTAGTGCTCTTGCATTAGACTCTTGAGGTTAATTGAAAAGTGAGTCCCATCACTCGCTCTAGTTTGGCAATCAATCAGTAGGTACTTACAACTACCTCCAGGATTCAGCAATCTAACCATAACTCTCGGTTGCCTCTCCATAGTGATCTACCAGTACAAACTGCAACCTACCTCAATCAACGATCCGTTCAAGTCTCCACCCACTAAATCCCTTAATCTCAAGCTCTAGGATCGACGGTCTACCTACAAACCTTGCTCTACCCAATGTTCGACTGTATGAACAAGTCCACAAGTTGCCTCAATCTTCTCTCCAACCAACTGGTGCACAAACAACACTCTATCCATCAACAAGTTCATGAACTAGCTCTGATACCATTTGATGCATTCAAGGTAGAGAGATCCAATGAAGGACAGCCCAACCTTGTAGCTAAACACATAAACCATGCAAAGCATATCGGTAACTGATAACAAGGTGCTAGAAACAACAAAAAGAACAACCGGTAACAACACAACACATAACCAGTAAACAATGTGAATGAATCTTATTACAATTTAAAGAATTATACATGCCACATGTTGGATCATAGTCCAGGATAAAAACAATGCTCACAATGCAATTACAAGATCCGCATATCATCTACACATCAAGTCGGCCTCCGGTAACAGACTTTCGGTTCTATCCTAATCTGGACCTTAGCCTTCTAGCCTTAGTCTTACTAGGTCAGAACCTCGCTAGTTCTACATCTTCACTCAATCTTAGAGCTCTATCTTTGATCTTCTAACCTCTATTTTCTTCTGAAATGATTCATAAGCTTCCATTTATACCATCTGCAAATAATTATAACTCAATCAAGTCAGCCCAAAGACCAACCAGTTCATGAAACGTGCAATGGTAACATGTTGACTCAAGTCACTAAGAATAATCTCTGAATCATAAAATGATGCACAAACCTCCGGGAATACTAGCCAAGGCCCAAAGAAACACCTCGAATGATCTGCAAGTCATGAAGATGAACCGCAACTGAAATCATCTTTTCTCAACATACAACTAGGCTAACCAGTAAGAGCATATCAACCGAGACAATAGCAAAATCTACATCTTAACAGAAAAAAAGCCAAAATATATGAAACTCGAACATGACAACAGCCATGAACACAAGGAAATAAACACAAAACCACAATGCTAAACACTCAAACATGAAGAAATGTCATGCTCACAAGCAATTCCACTGAAAACTGCCCAACCAGTAAGAACTAGTCCGATGCTCCTACATCACCTTTGTATTTTTTGGATGATTTCTTTAGTCTTCTCTCAAATTTTGATTCAACGTCATCTATATCATTGCTTTTTTTAGGTACTATTGGAATCAATGAACACTAAGAGGGGGGGTGAATCAGTGTTTTGCAATTCACAAATTTATTAAACTGATATCAACCACCAAACCAATCAACCACCAAACCATAACACCAAGATTTTTACATGGAAACCTAGAAAGGGGAAAACCACCATGGGATTTGAACCCACAATATTATTATACTTTGATCAGGAATATGATAATATTACAAAAAGGGGAATACACTTGCATTCAAGGACACTGCCAAGAGCTCACTTCTCAAATACAAAAAAGGGCTACAACTTAGATGACTCACTATCCTACAAATGATTACAAAATATTACAATAGTGTCTGAAGTGAAGAATAACATCTACTAATGCCAAATAGCATTTTTGGTTAAGCTCAAGATTTCTTCTACCACTGATCTATCTCTCTACTATGTTCTACTGCTCTGTCATATACCAAAGCACTATAACCTTCAATCACATTCTCTCATACAGTCTTCTCACACTCATACCATAACACAAAGTTCTCAATTGAATTGGTCTTATATATTTGCATTAACAAAATAGGTCAATCCCCATGTCGACTTCCAAAAACCGTATAACACGCAACATGAAATGTGTAACCAACAAGTTGGCTCAATTCATCCACAAATCTATATGCAAACCTAAGAAAGATGATAACAAGCTTCACCCATATCATCTCAATCTCCTTGAACTCAAAACCAATCACCAAAATCATCCCAAATATTCTGGATCACATGTTACACAAAAATAGCTTTGTTCTTCTTGAATCATTAGATACCAGACCTTCAATCTCGCTCATGAATCAACATCGAATATCAGGATTATGGAATAATCTATCTTGAACCTCGAATCATCTACCTCTATTACCACAACTAGAGATACACAACCAAAATCAAGATCTGCACATTGTACTCATATTGTGCCATACATTGTATTCCACCTTCTAGACTTATGCCTAACGATAATATAACTTCAGGTAAATTAAATCTACATGTACAAGATATGATTTCTGAACTGATTTTCCATCAATGACAACTCCTAAACATCTCTCATACATTAATATTCACTGGAACAATGTCTCTTGCCAACAGGTACATCTTCAATCTTCTTAGTAGATTAGAATACAACTTCCTTCTTGACAATGATATGATCCTCAAACCCTAATATCTCAAAGGAAGAGAGTGATCCATAGAGCTGATCCAAGGTATATGTATCCATGTTATGACCTTCTTGAATAGCATATAACTTAGGTTTATAAGATCTAGGAAATGTCCTCGTTACTTTTCTCACAACTTTAGTTTCTCCCAGTGTTCCACTAACACCTCTTCTTGCACATACTATCTCATTCACTTGGTGCAGGTAACCATCAATGATCTCATCTTTAGACATCCTCACTATCTCAAATTTATACTTTAGATATGCATCTTGACTTGCTTGTTCTTCATATCTCCTTCATAAATATTTCTCAACTTATCCCAAATTTTCTTTATAGATTTGCAACCCATGACCTTCAAGAACTCTAAGTCACTCAAACTACTAACAATTGCATTTCTTTCCTTGGCATTATTCTCATGTTCATTAATATCAATAAAAGTAGAGAGACCACCAATCAAAGTAGTATAACTAGTGCTAATAATATCCCATATTCCAAGTGATAGAGAATTCAAATAATATTTCATTTGTGTCTTCCAAAAGAAATAATTTGTACCATAAAACTTTGGTACTTTGTAACTATCCTCCTACACTATCCCAGAGATTCCTCAAGCAGTCAAGCTTTACTTAGAGGAACCTCACTTTAATACCAATTGTTTAACACACCACAAGACTAAGAGTGGGGGTAAACTAGTCTTATCCAAATCCTCTTAAACTTCTTTAGTCATAAAAACATATTAATTATTATTAACCAACTAAACATCAATGAAAGATGAAACAATAAACAATAAACATATGAACACCAAAATTTTATGTGGAAAACCTAATGTGGGAAAAAACATAGTGAGAATCACACTCACAATATAAATGATTGAATACAATGTTTTAGGAACAAAGTGATCAATTCTCAAAAATGTTATTTTAAGAGTTGTGTATTTTGTTAATCAATTTGTTTGGTGGTTGACTATATACTTGCATGCTTACTTATTTTTCTCTTGTAATTAACTAATTAGGAGATATATTAGAAATAATATTTTGTATTGAATGCACTACTTCAAAGGTTAAAATTGATGAAGAAATGACCATTTATTTAGACTCCATTGTTATATTATTGTCCTACCTTTTTGGATTTTGTTTCAAATCTCTTGGACTATTGTTTCATGAGGTGGAACTGTCAAACACATTTCTCAGTAACGTAGAACTCCTGATTGCATTTCTAATGTTTTTAGCTAGGCGATGCAATTATTTTCTTCAATTGACTTAATTGGTTGCGTATGAAACTCTCATTTTCACTAGTGATGAATTAAAGCATTACAATTAATACATCTAGTTCTCTCTAGTTTCTTTAGCAACCGTTATCCATCTAGGTGAGTAACTCTATAATTTGAAAATCAAATAAGGATATGACTATATATCCACCTATTCTTGGGTAGAAACTATTTAGTTAGTCAGTCATCAATTTGTAGAGTCTTGTCAATTCCTTCTGTAATTTCCAAACCTTGTTTTAGTCCCTCCTGGGAGCCAATTTGAATGCAAGCTAGAAGTTGATCTAAATATTGGTGTTAAAAGATCCCAACAGAGGAAAACCAAGGTCCGCTCAACCAAATGGAGGTGATCTTGAGTTATTTCTTATTGTATATGTCCATTCTCTATTTATTATTTAGCTATCTTTCTTTCAACAAGCTTCATATTTAGTATTAGAAATTAAAAAATCATTTCTAGTCAGTAGCTATCATTTACAAATTATTTCTAGTTCAATAGTGTTTAAAGTTAATTGATTCTTTCACAAATGTTTATAATTAATATTTCATCAAGCTAGTTTAGATTCTCAAAATAGTTTAATTGATAATTTCATGTTACTTTATGATTTTAACAATAAATGACAATGGTGAGGGAAGCAGAGATTAGATAGAATCTTTATTGAATTGATTCATGGGATTTAGTTTTGTACTTTGAATTTTCTTTAGAGTGGTCTTTTAATTCTTGCAAGTGTAATGTAGGTTTCATTTTCAACAAAGTAGAATAGAATTTGAAATTTATGTGTTGTAGATTAAAATTAATCTTAGTCATAGTTGTAGGATTCCATGATTCGATCTCGATCAAGTTATGCCTGGATTGAACTAAAATCGCCAAAGTCTCTTTTAGGATCAATTAAGCATTCTATTTTTAATTTATTTTTAGTATTGAATAGCACTGTTAGTTTAGGACTAAGCTTTCAGTAGTAGTTTCCAAGATTAAGCATTCTAGTTTTAATTTACGTTAGTATTGAATAACACTGTTAGCTTAGGACTTAGCTTTCAATAATAGTTTCCAAGAGATCTTGACAGAGCATGATTGAAGTGTGAGTCACTATATTTAGTGCAAAACCCCCCAAATTGGAAATATCCTTATCACATTCAACTTTAAGACACACCTAGTTCAATAATTGAAAGATCAAATGATGTGAGTTGTGACATCAACTACCTTGCCCATCACAAGACAAGGGAAGCTCACTAATCCTTATTTGGACTTGTAGGATAGGGCATGAAACCTTAGGGAAAGATACAATGGACTTGCATTACTAAGGTACATGATCCCAATGCAAGATATAGATCTACCAAGCTACCAAAAGGACTCAATACCTTATGTCAAGCACTGAGAAAAGATGAATTGAATCTGAGTAGGATTTCCTTATCATAAGTACATCACAAGTTGATATTCACACTTCTTTCTTGAACACATGTTCTTCTACATTATCCTCAACCAACCCACACCTCAATTCAAACATCTACACATCTATATAAATCAACTTATTCACCAACACACTCAATTAGGTCGACCATAGACAAACATGAATTACACAAATTCAGCCACCATGAAGTATTTCACTAAATGTGGTCCACTCTAGCAGATAAAGGGGACTACAATACATCACATGTCTTCCTAAGTTTATTATAACAAAATTCACACACCAACACCTCCTCCAAAGTCAACATCAAATATAACATGTAGATAAACAATAAAGCACATTAACCAATTAGACCACAAACACTTTCTAATGCAAATAGCTTAATATGTATCTTCACATGCCATGGTAAGACTCATATCAACACTTTAACTCAACCTCCAATCCATATCTAGACCAAAAGAGTATGATCCAAATAAGATAAACCAACTAAGTCAGCTAGAGATCAATACAATAGATAATGCCAAACAACAATACATCATATTCAATTGTAGAGAAAAATAACACTTGAATTTTGAAATATAACACTACATGAGAAATATGAACATGTCGTCCAAGACAAAAAAACTTGAACTAAAACTATAGAACAATGTATAGCATTCTATTGACTAGTCTTGACAAACAACCTCACTATCAACAAACTACCACAACCAACTCCAAAATTTTAAAAACTAAGGACCTAAAAATATAATAGTGCAACATCCATAGAATATAGTCATTAAATCCAAAAATTCAAGCCACCATCTTCAAAAGTGGAGGAATTCAGAGCATTCTCCCATAAGGACTAAAAATATTTTGTCTTACATATTTTAACTTCCTTTATTGTCACCTTTCAAAAACACCACATGCTCACTCAATATCACCACTAGACATCATAATAACATCTGAACACTCATGCACATACCATACATACCAACAAATAATTAGATCAACATTAATGACCACAACTGTACTAAGAACACAACTGAGCAACTACAATTTCCTCTTTACCTTTGTCATTAATACACACAAGTGTGACATCAATGACAACACCATGCAAACTGCAACTGTAGATGCCTATAATAATCCTTTAATTAAATAAATAAATATTATTTATTTAAATATTTTTTTCTAATATCTTGGAGGCCCCTATTTATCGTCTCTCATAAAGACAAGATTGAAAAGAACCCCTTAAAGTGTTGCACTTTTGCTTTGAAGAAGATTCCAAGTCTGGGATTGAGTTTGCTACCATTGGACATTGACCTTAGGATTAGCCTATGCTTTTGGCATGTCTTCTTTTGTGAGAAGACCAGTGTAAATTTGGACTTTGAGGATCATGGGCTATACCCTTGTTATCATTAATCACACAACAACCATTATGCCTTCTTTTTCCATTTTTTTTCTTGCCACAATGATCATCAAACAATTATATTTGGTCACATTTGATATCCAAAAAAAAATTTAGAAATGGACACACATTAGGCAAAAAAGATTCACCAGAAACATTTTTTTGAAACATCTCCTCACATTTGTGGAACTTTCAATCACATCTCTGAGACATCTTGTCATGTCTATGGCACACCCTGTTGTATTTTTTATATCTATTGTCATGTTCATTCTGTGTAAAAATATGTATTTGGACATTAGTATTATGTATTTAGATATTAAAAACACATTTGTGGCATATATGATCAATGTCCTTGGTATCTTTTCATGTATTTGATTAAAGATATTGAAAGAGCTTCCCAACTGAATCCCTAGGATTCCTAGTCAATCAATCATCAGGTCACCATTGTTGCCTTTCCATTTTCGTTCTTTCAAACCCTCATTCATCCAAAACACCAATCTTGCCAATGTTAAAAGTTTTCTTCTTGTCCTCACTATCTTGCATCAAACTTTGATATCACTAAGTGCTCTCTTGATTAGATCTATCATGTTCAACTAGGGCACCATTATAGGCTCTTGAGTTAGGATACCTTCCCTTGGAATTTTTCATCTCCGAAGAAGTCATATCTTGCTTCAGTTATTGATTCATGGATATCTATCATAATCCTAATCCTATCATCATTTGGAATCTCATTTTAGGACCTTTACAAGGCAAACTCCCAGCTTTTAGTCATTGTCATATCTTTGCCCCATCATTACCCCTTGGTCATATTTCCATTTACCCAAGTCAGACTTGTCCCTTATATGGTTGGAACTAGATCCCACATACTCAAAAGACAAGCATAGGAAGCTTAAAGATCTCAAGACATGGATACTTAAACTTATAATGAATAAGAGTTTTACAATACAAAGAATTTCAAAAACCATAGTAGTGAGAAAGACTCAGATGATGAGTCTTTAACCTCAGTAGAGCTTCAATATTATTGTCCAACTCAAAATTCAAAGTTGCTCGAGATAATTTTATGCAAGGATCCACAATATTATTTCTTAATGCTTGCTCAAGATGGTGTCAATTTACCTCCCGATTTTGATGTGTCTCAACTATTGGAGGTCAACCAAGATGGTGTCAATGCTAGTGGAAATAGACATAGAGATATCCAAGTGTCCGAGTTACCTTCATCCCTTTTACAAAAACTAGACATTCATATCAAAATGTGTACTTGGAAAAACCATAAGCAATATCATACCAATGACCTTCATATTCAAATAACTACCAATACACATATTAATGGCCAGCACTTTAAGATCAATATCAGGATACAAATCAAGGTCATACTCATGGTCATACTTACACTAAACAACCTCATGTTTCATTTGAGGAGCACCACCATGGTCATATCCAAGGTCAACATCAAGATACCAACCAAGGTCATGGTCATGGTCCCACTAGACAACCTCATATTTTTATTTAATGATCACAACCAAGGTAATGATTTTAATACCCATCATACTCATGTTCATGATGCTCAAACTCATTCAAGGCTCTATAATCAATACTAAGGTCATATCCTAAGTGGTCAATATGACAATTACATTCCTCCTCCACCACCTCCAAAAGACCCATATATTTGCATTCCTTCACCCAGGACCCAATATCCTAGTTATGTACCTCCTCTCAGTAGTCATTACAACACCTTCATTCCCCCTCCTCCTCCACCTGGTGTCTCAAGCATAGGGATAAATCAAAGGAACACAACACCTCCTAATGATGATTTAAAACAAGTGAAGGAATTACAACAACAAATGACTAGTATGCGTACTTTCTTTAAGAACTACATGCTTCAGGACATTTTTCCTTATCCTTTTGATACAGATATACCCATACCACCCTTTCCCCCTAATTTGATGTGCCTAAATTTGACAGGTACAAGGGAAAGGGTGATCCTAAGAACCATACTAGAGAGTTCTTGAGTTCTTGTATATAATTTTCTCATGAGGATTCCTACCTAATGCATCTTTTCCCTCATAGTCTAGGGGGGCAAGCTATGGAGTGGTTTTCATGATCACCTCTTGGGATTAGTTCATGGGGTGAGTTGGCTAAGAAAATCATTCAAAACTTCTCCTACAACACTTAATAGGATGTCTCAATGACAACTTTATATACCACCAAACAATGTAATTAGGAATATTTTTCATCATTTTAACAAAGATGGCAAAGTTTGGCTAGTTGATGCTCATGTCATGTTCCAAAAATAAATTGGTTGAGGTGTTCACATTAAACCCAAATTAGGAAATTGGGTATGAACTTTGCAAATTATGCTTGACCACATTTCAAGAAGTTGTTGATAAATGCTTGTCTATTGTAAAGGTCCTTCTCAAACAATTTCTCATCAATATTTTTAAGGACAACAAAGATGATTCTAATACAAAGGAAAAGCCTCACTTTTAGAACAATAATAAGAATACAATAAATGATGGGGTTATGGATGCAAGCATGGCAAAATCTCTGGTAAGTTTTCCTAAAACTAATTCATCAAGAAATTAAGTAAATACCCAAAGGGAAACAAGGCCTATGACACAAAGGAAATACACACCTTTGGGAGAACCAATTGAGTCATAATTGTAAAATTTGGTTGCTAATAAGCACATCACTTTACCAAAAATGACCTTTTGAGCCAAGGGTTAAGCCATCATGGTGGAATGACAATAAATTTTGTGAGTACCATATAATAAAAATGCACAATACTAGCAATTGTCATAAGCTTAAGAATCTCATTCAAGACCTTATTGAAAGTGGTGTGGTAGAAGTTGAGGGTCATCCATCAAATGAATAACATGTGTTGTTTAAGGATCCTTTCCCTAAATATGATAAATGAAAATATTCCAATACTATTTCTAATGCGAACACCAATTATGCCAATGTCTCTTACGAGTATAAAATTTACCATTTTCTGAGATGGACCATCATGTTTCTACTATAACTATCAAAGATGAAACCCATGAATGTAATGTAACAACTCATAAGAATAAAGTTACCCTACAAGGTACAGTGTCAAAAATTACTTCATATTCTAATCAGTATGACCTTATTGAGAATCTTTCAAAGACACTAGCACATATATCCATTTTTGAGCTTTTACGTATATCCCCTTCACATAAGGCTATCCTAGATAAAACATTGCAAGAAACTTATGTACCTATCAACCTAAATGTGGATAAATTTTAAGCCATGTCAAGACACTTATATTCACCCCATCACCTCACCTTTACTGAACAAGATGATTCATATCCCCAACATCTTCACAATTCACCCCTCCTTATTGATTTTTTTGTCCATAAACATCGAATGAAGAGAGTACTTATAGATGGAGGAGCAAGTCTAAACATTTGTACCTTGAAAGTAATTCTAGAATTGGGATTCTCTAAAGAGGCTATAGATTGAAAAAAAAAGATAATCAAATCTTATGATGATGAAGAGAACTCATCCAAAGCAATAGTCACCTTACCAATCATAATTGGGATAGTCCAATAAAAAATATGGTTTACGAAGATTTAGAGCTTAATCGAGCACCTATAACATACTCTTGGTTCATCCTTCGATCCATGCTATGCAATTAATTCATTCCATACAATGACATAGAATTTATCATTATCGCTGATCCAAATCCATATCTCTATTGCAAAAACATTTTTCATAAGTTCAAAGCTATGATTCCTATAAATCAAGAAGCCAGTCCATCTTCATCTTATATTGATCCTACATCAAAGAAACCTAATATCAAGGCTAAAGTCACATATAAAGGAATGGGATAATATATCTTACAACAATAGATGTATCTCAAACAAATTATGGACTCCACTAAGATTTATGGAAGACTACAATCATCAAAACCTAGACAATAGTTACTATTAAATGGGATCCCACAACCTTTACTAGATGAACATAAATGAAAGATGAAGAACTTTTTTAAATTTTATTTAAGGATTCCAAAGGAACAACCAAATCAAGAGAATATTAAGATACCTACTAAAAATTCTAGAAACAGCTTCAAATTCCTACAAAAAATGAGATATGATGGTAAAGGTCTTCTTGGCTTGCCAAAACAAGGAATTGTGGAACATATCCAAACTGAATTAGTACCCAAGAAACTAAGGGCCAAATGAATATGATAGAATGATGGGAGTCACAATGACTACAGTAGGATGGTTAAATCCTAGAATGATGTACTGCTTCAAAGTGCATCTGCAATGTTAGATTCAGTACCAGTTTAAGATCTGATAAACAACTTCAAACCTTCCTTGAACCTTCAAATGATGTCTGCTTGTTTGCTCTATGATATGCTCATATGATCTTCAATATTCGCTCATACCAGATTACAATACTATACAATTATATTACTTACATCTCACAACTGAGATCTTACATTTATACAAAACCTAAGACCAAATACTAAGGTCGGATCACTAAGAATATTACTTTCAAATCAATTACAAAATAAGTCTTGATACAATACAAGATGTCAGCTTCAATACAATAACCAATAATCCATAACATGTTGTACAGATTTGGAATAGATAACATGTACCGATCCATAACCTAGACCTATCTGCCGATAACAACAAATATGTCAACCTGATTAGACCAATAACCAAAACACCAAAACCAAGTATCCAAACCATGTCTTCAACATAATCAAGTGATCTCCAAATGATAACAATTAATCATCAGTGTCGGTGAACCATATAACCTACCGGTGAGCATATACCGGTGACTGTGCATAAGTCACTAACCTTAATAGTGAACACAATGTGTCGGTTCAACATAACCATAGATCTTCAGAAGGATAAGTGTTGACACCAATGATAAAACTAATGCAACACATCCATAATACCAACAATCTCCCCCTTTGGCATTGATGGCAACACTAGATGGAAAAACATCTGAGTGCCAAAGCAAAAATGCCAAAAACCAAAAACCAACAATATCCCAAGATAGAGATCAATTATCAAAATCAAAATGCAGAGAGTATATATCTCTCCCCGAATGAATAATCTCTCCCCTAGGAAAGAGTTTTTTCCATAGATATATCTCCCCCTTTAACATCAAATTCCAAAGCAATTAAGAAAATATACCAGAACATACAACCAACTACTCCCTCTGAGAAGTAGCTCTCCTCCATCAAAGCCAGAAAAAGGTTTCTCTGTTAGTTTCTATCGGTTTGATGCCAATCTTTAATCATCTAAGTCTCTATCAGTGAGGGTATTACCCCAAGCTTCTCTCTGAGATATTCAAAGGTTTCCTTAGGCAAAGGCTTTGTAAAGATATCTACAATCTGCTCTTTAGTATTCACATAAACCAATTTCAATTCATTTGCTTCAACATTCTCTTTTAGAAAATTATACTTAATAGAAACATGTTTATTCTTAGAGTGAAATACCGGATTCTTTGATATATCAATTGCTAGTGAATTGTCACAATATATGATTATTGGTTCTTTGCATTTTACCTTTATGTCTTTCAACATTTACTTAATCCATAATACCCAATACCTGAGTACAATTAGTTGCTACTACAACATATTCTGATTTTGTTGTTGATAATGATGTACAACTCTGCTTTTTGCTTATTCATGAAATCAATCGGCTTCCAAGAAAGAATGCACTGCCAGTAGTACTCTTTTTGTCATCAACATCTCCTACCCAATTTGCATCGGTGTATGCACATAAATCAAAATTTTCATCTTTAGGATACCATAAACCAAGATTTGTTGTGCCTTGTAGGTACCAGAAAATCCTTTTTACTGCTGATTCATGATTTTCTTTAGGATTACTCTGAAATCTTGAAACAATACATATTGCATTCATTATATCAGGTCTTGTTTGTGTCAAATACAGTAAACCTCCAATTGTAGATTTGTATCTTGTCAAATTAATAGGAGCTCAATCATCCTTTAATGATAATTTATCAGTTGTAGTCATAGGTTTACTTACTGGTTTAGAGTTTTCCATACCAAATTTCTTTAGTAGTCCCTTCAAGTTTTTTGTTTGATATATGAATATACCTTAATCAGTTTGTGAAATCTGCAATCCTAAGAAGAATTTTATCTCACCAATCATAGACATTTCAAATTCTTCCTGCATCTTGTTAGCAAAGTCCTTACACAATCCATCTTTACCTCCAAATATGATATCATCAACAAAAACTTCAATAACCAAGTTGTCAACATTAATCACTTTGTAATATAAGTTGTTGTCAGAATTACCTTTAGTGTAACCAAACTTCAAAATATATTTGTCCAATCTAGCATACCAAGCTCTAGGAGCTTGCTTAAATCCATAGAAAGCTTTCCTTAATCTATAAACCATATCTTTATCATTTTTCAATGAAAATCCATCAGGTTGTTCAATGTAAACTTCCTCTTCAAGTTCACCATTCAAAAATGCACAATTTACATCCATCTGATAAACTTTGTAGTTCTTACGAGTTGCAAATGCAAGAAATAATCTGACTGCCTCAATTCTAGCTACCGGTGCAAAGGTTTCATTATAATCAATTCCCTCTTTCTGTGAATATCCTTTACAAACTAATCTTTCTTTGTTCCTGATTACCTTACCATCTTCATTAATTTTATTTCTAAATACCCATTTAGTTCCAATTACATTTTTCTCTTTAGGCTGGGGAACTAATGTCCATGTATTGTTCTTTTCAATTTGTTCTAATCCATCTTCCATTGCTTTTATCCAATGTTTATCTTGACATGCTTCAATAACAGATGCTACTTTAACTTGAGAAATTAAGCATACCTCTTCATTTGATAGTCTTCCTCTTGTCATAACACCTTGATACTTATTCCCAATTATTTGATTTTCTGAGTGATTCAGTCTTACATACCTAGGTTTATTCTGATGATGTTGTTCTTCAGTCACTGTGGAATTCTCTGATGATGCTGGTGTGACTAGATCCACATTCTATGCTGGTGCAATCTGTATTGGTTCATTTATGATCATCTCAACTGCTGGTTCAGAATCTACAGACCTTGAATTTCCTCTAAAGAGTTCAATTATCTTCACATTAGCACTTTCAGTGATCTTCTACAATCTTTTATTAAAACATCTATATTCCCTACTCTTAGATGAATAACCATGAAATATTCCTTCATCACTTCTAGGATCAAATTTACCAACATACTCATCTCTCCTAATATAACATTTTCTTCCAAATATTCTGAAGTACTTAAGAGTGGGAGTATTACCAAACAATAGTTCATAAGGGGTCTTACCGGTTTCACCTTTGATGTGAACTCTGTTGAAAGTGTAAACTGTTGTATTTACTACTTCTCTCCAGTACATGTGAGGTAGATTAGCTTCCAATATCATGCTTCTAGCTACTTCCAAAATTGTTCTATTCTTCCTTTCCACAATTCCATTTTGTTGAGGTGTCTGGGGTGCTGATAGTTGTCTTTTGATTCTATTCAATTCATAGAATGTATTAAATTCCTTAGATGTAAATTCACCTCCTTGATCAGATCTCAAACATTTGATTTTCTTACTGGTTTCATTCTCTACCATTTCCTTGAATAACTTGAATTTTCCAAAAGCTTATGATTTCTCCCTGAGAAAAGTAACCCAACACATTATAGAATAATCATCAATAATTAGCATAAAATATCTATCTCTCTATATACTTCTTGTTCTTTCCAGACCACACAAGTCAATATGAATTAAATCAAGAACATTATTGGATTTCTCATAGATACTCTTAAAAGTTGTTCTAACTTGCTTTCCCATTTGACATTCCTTACATACCAGATTATGAGGTTTCACAATCTTAGGTAAATCCCTTACTACCTTAGTTGAACTAATCTTTACAATGCAATCAAAATTTACATGACAGAGTTTCTTATGCCATAACCAACTTTCATCAATATGTGCAATCAAGCATGTCTTATCACTATTATTCAAATGAAAGATATTACCTTTAGTCTGATTACTAGTTGCAATCTCCAATTCAGTTCTATTTTTGATTTTGTATTTTCCATTCTTGAATTGTAACTAAAATCCCTTTTCAACTAATTGACCAACACTCAAAAGATTATGTTTCAATCCTTCAACATAATAAACATTGCCAGTATTGTGCTTACCATCGAAGGATATAGTGCCTTTTCCTTTGATCAAACAAGCATTATCATCACCAAATCTTACTAGACCTCCATTGTATTCCTAAAAAGATAATAATTTACTTTTATCACCAGTCATATGATGTGAACATCCGTCATCAATGATCCATTCATCTTTCTCTTCAATTTTAGCTGCTAGGGCCTGCTCTATCGATGGAACAGTAGGTGTCAGTTGATCTTCTATTATTGCAACAAAAGCCCATCCATTGTCTATCGATTCTTCATCAAAATCATCTGTAACTCCTTCATCAGCATAGTAACATGATTTATCTCTATTCTTCTTAAATCTGTATATCTGATATTCAGGGTTAGGCTTATATGTTCTTTTAGCTTCCTCTCTCAATCTTGCATGTCTATCAGGACATATAGATGCTATGTGACCAAATTTATTGTAATTAAAATATTTAAATGGTTCTTTACCTTCATACTTACTTCCAACTGGACCTTTAGGCATCTTCCTTGCAAATAGTGCTTCAAGTTCTTCTAGTTCTTCATTTTCCCTTCTGATATCTTCAAGTTCTCTTGCATAAAGTGATTTCCAATTAGATGATGATGATGATGATGATGTTGTAGATGATGATGCTTTCAAGTCTAAATCAGTTTTGATTGTAGCAAAAAGACCAGATTCCTCAAGCTCAAATGATGAAAGTTTTCCAACCAAGGTATCTCTAGAAACTGATGTATTAGGCATTGTACTCAATTCATTAATAGTAGTTACTTTCATTTTGTAAGCCGGTGGAAAAGCTCTTAAAACTTTAGAAACAATTTCATCTTCACTTAAGGAACCTCCACAACATTGTATTCCCAAAATAATTTCATTAACTATTTTCATAAAAGAATAAATTCTTTCATCTTCTTCCATTTTTAAATTTTCATACCTGACCCGGTAACATTCCAGTTTTGTAATTTTGACAGTGGTATCTCCTTCATTCAAAGTCTCCAATTTATCCCAAATAGCTTTAGTAGTAGATCGGTCTGACAATATCATGATTTGCTAATCTAATAATGCGCTCAAAAGTGCTTCTCTTGCTTTGCAATCATTCTCTTGATCCTTGGTCAAATTTGGTGGATTAGGTTGACTTTAAGTAGGACCAACATAGCCATTCTTAGTAACTTCCCATATATCTCTTCCAATGCAATTTAGATGTGTCTCCATTCTAATCTTCTATATACCATAGTTAGTTCCATCAAGTTTCGGACTGTCCTTCCTAAAAATGTTAGTTTCCATAGGATCTCCTCAAGCTGTTAGGCTTCTGCAAAAAGAGGACAGAGCTCTAATACCAATTGTTAGGAACCGAAAGGACAACTGAAAGGGGGGGGATGAATCAGCTGTCAATAAATTTCAACCCAATTATAAATTACTTCAACTTAATACTTAATACCGGTAAACCAATCTTAATGCCGATTAAACATTTTAACAGTGAATATCAATTCTGGTGAAACTTAATGCATGAAACAGAAAGAGAAACAACATCCACAACACATAACACATAGATTTTTGACGTGGAAACCCTATAAAGGGAAAAACCATGGTGGCAAACCTTACCCACAATCAGATGATACTACTGTAGATAGTATGTGTATACAAATGGGGTTTGCACATGCAGAAAGGCCAACTGCCTAGAGCACACTACTCAAATGGGAGTCACAATGACTACAATAGGATGGTTAAATCCTAGAAAATGTACTACTTCAAAGTGCATCTGCAATCCTGGATTCAATACCGGTTTAAGCTCAGATAAACACCTTCAAACCTTCCTTGAACCATTTGAAGAGGGCAAAAACCAACAAGGTGGATTCAGGTGGTTAGTGCACAAATAAAACACTAAAAGATATTAAAACATGAAACATGAATAAAACCACATAAAAACATGAAGACAAATATTATACCTTTTTATTTTTACCTCTCCCTTGGATTGAGCTTGATGAAGTGAATGATGAGGATGCACCCTTGATGCTCCACTTGATGTGCTTGCTTGATTTGGATGTGGATTGATCTCCTTTTCTCAAGAAGAATTGATCGATTTGATAGGATTGGATTTGAGTGATGGATTAAAGATGGATGGATTTGGTAGAGGATTATGAAGAGAGAGGAGAAAAGAGTAGCATGACAATGCATGAGAAGTGGATTGTTTGTGAGGAGAATAAGCTCCATTTTATAGATTTGATGAGGCCAATGGAGGGCCAAGATTGATTTAATCACGAAGGGTTGAGATTGATTTAAGATAGAAGGCATGGATCAAGGGTACCTTGGGAAAATAAACAGGAATATAAAATCCCTTGGGAAAAGGGGGAGAAATTTGAATTTCAAATATGAGGAATTAAAAATTCCAAAATAAGTATGCATTGAGGGATTCAAAGAAATTTGAATTTCTTTGAGAGACTCAATGTTGATGTGACATGAGTGGGAATTAAAAATGGAGGGATAATGATAAGCATGATTATGAGAGATTCAAGAAGGATTAATTAGGTTGAGTGGGATTAGGAAAAGTGATTTGTAGGAATCACATGACTAGGTTAATTAATTAGAATTAATTAACTGAGTGGGTTTAGAGGAAATAATTATTGGAGGGGACTTTAGAAGAATAGGGGAATAATTAATTTATTTGATAAATTAATTATTGGACAATAGTGACAGGATTAATTAAATTAGATTTAATTGATTCTGAGAGGAATAAGGATAACATAATTAAGTCAATTAATTATGTTGATAGGCTTAAATTAATTAAATATTAATTATAGGTGTCTATATTTTGCCCCTCTTTGATATAGTGTTATGAAATGATGTTATATCAAAGAAGAATAAAACATAGTGGAGGAAAAGGATAAGGACTAGTAGCATGATGCCCCAGTCATGAGATGAAGAAAAAGGATAAGGACTAGTAGCATGATGCCCCAGTCATGGGATGATGAAGAATGATAATGAGGAAGAATGATAAGGAGGAAGGATGATGAGGAAGCAGTGGTATGCCCCCTCAAGAGGACATGTGGGTTTGAATAACATGGGTGTTCTCTCAAAAGGAATTAGAAGAATAAGTGATGAAAGGATGAAGATAATGAAAGAGGGAACTAGGATGGGCTGGAATGTTGTGAATGAAATGAGACAAAGAAATGATAAATAGATTGGATTTCTTGTTGAGCAAGTATAGAGAGAAAACCTAGATTTGATATTGCCATGGATACTCTACACCACTGATTATAAGAACCAGGATGATATGAAGATCCGAGGCATGGAATGATGCTCAATCAAATAGGAATGCCTTGCACACAATCATGCAAGTGTTGATAAACACTAATGTAGGGTTGTCAGTTCGTACAAGGAAGACCTTCAAACACACCATGCCATGAAAACTATGCCCCATTATACACCAACCAAGACATACCAAGATATAGGATGATCAACGCAGACCTGAACAAGTATAGTCCTGGGACACAAGATGAAAACAAAGTGAAAAGATCAAGCATACAAACATTATGCACATGACCAACCGACATCTCTTTCCAAGAGTAGGACATGGATTTGGATAAACTGTCGGACTAGGGAAGGAGGCATCCTAATGGGTAGGCAATGGATTGACTAATGGATGAAAAAAGACAAGTTGGATGCATGAGGTCTACAAATGAGAGGATTGCCACTTGCATTTTACTAGCGTAGTATGGATGGGTGCTTGGATTAGGCACAAGTCACTGCGAGCTCAGATAGATGGGGAAAGCTCAGTTTGATGGATTGGATAGGATTGGAAGAAGGATAAATGATTAGATAGGATGAAAAAGGGGGATGGATGATTGAGTAGGATTGGATAGGGGATGGGATTAATGATTGAATTGGAAGAGATGGAGAATATGATTGGATAAGATAGGATTGGATTTGAAATTGGATAGGATGGGGTAGATAGGATTTGATTGACTGGAACCAATGACAAGGGAAAACCGAGGATTGGTAAAAGGATGGATGGATGACTAGATGAAGATATTGTTTGGATAGATGGATAAAGTGGATGGATATGGATAGGAAATGGATGAATAAAGAATGGAGGGTAGGGTGATGGAGACCCAAGGACTATGTTGCAAAGGAGTGCAATGCCCCACACTAGAGGTAGTGGAATTAAGGATGCAATGAATGGTGGATAAAGATGTATGAGGTGGGAGGATAATGTGTAATGAATATGGATGGTAGAGGATTAAGGCTTGTGTTTTTCAAAACATGCATGCATATACATTATTTTGCCTCTTATATGATCAAGACAAAAGATAGGAATGAAGGATTCATTTTGATAGGATGAGGGCTATGAGATGGAGGATATGGATAGGATAGTCAAGATCAAAGATAGGAAAGGAGAATGGATCTAGACATGATGTAGATGGATGGGAGGATTGCATGGATGAAGCTTGCCCCCAAGTGTAGAGTGCAAGGGGATGAGGGGATTACACATGATGCTTGTTTTCCAAGTTTTAATCATCGTACTTACCCTAGGAACCACAAGAAGTGGTTTCACCATTGGATGAAATGATTTTTCTTTACTTTTTTTTGAATTTTTTTTTGTTTGAATTTTTTTTCTTGATTTTTTTTATTTTTTTTATTTTTGAATTTTTGAATAGTTTGGATAGATAAAGATGAGGATGAGTGGATATGGAATATAGTGGATGTATGAAGGAGGAAGGGAGGACTCAAGAATCTAGTTCCATAGATGGTATCCCTTAGCATTTCTTTGAACTAGAGGTATGCTCATAGATGTTGGTAACAATAATTGGGGAGATGAAATGGATAAGGGATGGAAGATAGGGATTTGGAAAGGATTGGACTAATGGAATGGGATTGTGAAAAGTGGATGATGGATAATGGATGGTGTTTTGAAGAATGTGTGGAAGATCAATATTGGAAGACACCTTGAAGAGTGGTGGAGTAGTAGAGGAGAGTGTTTTGAATTAGATGGGGGATAGAGTGTGGATTTTGGGAAATGTGGACCCAAAATAGAAGAGGGGGATGATGGAGTTACGATGTTAGGACATAAGGACCCAAAATTGATTTTGAAGATGGATAAGTATCTAATGGAGGATTGGAGGATTTATGAATGGAGGGAGCTTTTGGATTAGCCAGTTTGGATGTCGATTTTGAGTTTTCTTTGGGATACATTGGTTCTTTGGGAATCCACATAGTTTTTGATTTTTTCTTTTGGGGCCTTTGTGGCCTTTTTTATTTTTCTTTCTTTTGGATCATATTTTTGTTTTGAGCATGTTTTTTGGAGGGGACATGTTGATCCTTTGATTTTTATGGATTTTGAGCTTTATGCTTTTTAGATTGGGCATCCAAATTGCTTCCAATAGCAATGAGATGGGTGCATGAGGATGAAGGATTGATGGATTTTATGGATGGGATGGTGGAAAGAGAGTGTTGGGAGGAATTCAAGGATGTGTGCCTTTGTTGTTCTTGCTTAGGGTTTATTTGAGGTGATGGGGTGGTGGATGGAGGGATGTAAGGACCCAATATTGATGGAATGGATGGAGGATTGAGCATCAGAACATAGGGGCCCAAAATGGATGAAAGGAATGAAGGGTTTAACTTTTGAACGTAAGGTCTGAAAATGGATGGAGAAGATGAGGGATAACGGGATTTTGATTTGTATGAGGGAAATTTGGATTTAGGAGGAATAAAGGATGTACCAACATCTTGAGCATTATCTTGAGGAACCTTATTATTTTGGAAACAAGATTTGAGTCCATTTTGAGCTGGAAGGAAGATTAGGATCTTTAGATGGATTGCGATCATGACATGGAGATGAAGGGATACTTTGATCTTGACTAGGGAGGGCATCATGAGATGGAAGAGGATCATGCGATGATAGAGGAATCATATGATCATGAGAGGAAGTGGAGGGGATGAGATCATTAGATGGAGTGGAGGGAAATGCATTGTGAGATGGAGAGTATTCTGTGATAGCATGCTTTGGAACAAGATTTTGGCATGTTGGGATTTGTGGGGATTGTGTGATGGAGGAAGATATGGAAGATTTGATGTGAGTAGATGGGGAAATGGGGGTATCATTAAGGGTGGGGGATTGGGATTTGTTTTGAGGTGGAGGTGATTGGGGTGGATGGAGGACTTGAGGAGACATGGCCACTTTGCTTTGAGGTGAGGATTTTGTCTCCTTTGCTAGCATGTCTTGGATAAGATTATGGAAGATGGATTTGGAGGATGTGGATAATATGGATTTAGAAGGATTAGGATTAGATGGAGAATTGGGATTAGATGGAGGATTGGGATTGGATGGAGGATTAGGATAAGGAATTGGGGAATTAGGATTAATGATTGTAGGACTATGGAGTAAAGGATTTAGATGGGGAGTAGAGGTAATGAATGCATTGTGGTAGGATAGGGAATGAGATATGGATGGGGGGGAGATGAAGGTATATATGCAGATGAGGGATAATATGGAGACAAGGATGTGGAATAAGATGGATTTCCCTTATTGAAGGTAGAGGAAGGATAGGAGATATGGTATAGATTGGGATTAGGTGCAATGTGTTGAGGTGAGATGGATGAAGGTATGATTGGTGGGTGGGAGATTACAGGATTAACTTGATAGGCAGATTCATGAACTTCCATGTGAATCTTCGCATACCAAGCTTTGAAATTCTGGGTAGTGATGTTGAGAGTGAAGGATTAGATTGGAATTGGATGAATATATTTTGGAGGAGAAAGATTATGAAGATGATATTAAATGAAGATGAGGATTAGGACATATGATGGATTAGATTTGATTGGATTAGTCCTTAGATTAGGATTTGATTTGATTGGATGATTGATTGATTGGATTGGTTTGAATTGGATTAGATTGGATTGGATTGTATTGGATTAGTCCTTGGATTAGGACTTGGTTTGATTGAATTTGGATTGGATTTGATTTGGAATTGAATTGGTTTGAGTGGATTTGATTTGGATCAGGACTTGATTTGATTGGATTGGTCCTTGGATTAGGACTTGATTGGATTGGATTAGATTGAATTGGACTAGATTAGATTTTATTTGATTTGATTGGATGATTGATTGATGACAGAATGGATAACTGGATTAGAAAGATGGATTAATTTGATTGATTGGAATTTTGGAGATTTGATTGTGTAGTCACATAAATCTGTCCACTTAATTAAATGAATATTTAGTATTTATTTAATTATTTAACCATCAATCAATAATTACCTTAACCCTCTTCTCCTATTAATTAAATAAATTATTCAATTTATTTGATTTAATTCACTTAACCAAATTCAGACCATTAATTAAATAAATAAATCATATTTGTTTAATTAAATCTTCTCTCACATTTAAATAAATTAATATTTATTTAAACCCCCAAAATCCCATCTCTCACATTTATTTAAATCACCTTTATCCTCCACCCACTTGTATTTTCCTACAAATGCAAGTTGCTAAATAAATGAATTATTTATTTAAAATCCTATTTATCCTCACCCACTTGAAACCTTTAATGGTTTCCCTGAAAGTCTTCAAACTCAATTGCTTCCTTCTAGAGTGTTCTTAAGCCTTTAATGGTTTCCCTTAAAGTCTCCAAACTTAATGGTTTCCATCTAAAGTTTTCTCAAGCCTTTAATGGTTTCCCTTAAAGTCTCCAAACTCGATGACTTCCTTCTAAAGTCTTCTTAAGCCTTTAATGGTTTCCCTTAAAGTCTTCAAATTTAATGGCTTCTTTCTAGAGTCTTCATAAGCCTTTAAAGGTTTCCCTCAAAGTCTTCAAGCATTTAATGCTTTATCTTCCTTTTTCTCATGTAAATAAATCAAGATTTATTTAAATAAATCCAAAATTCACATTCACATTTAAATAAATTAATATTTATTTAAATATCTACCCAAATGCAAATTACACCATTTAATTGAAATAAATGATTTTATTTCAATTGAAAATCCCAAAATTCCTCCCACTTGCATTCTCCTACAAAATCCACTTGCATGCCTAAATCCCTTCTAGATTCTTCTAACTCCTTCTAATTAGCCTATTCCTATCCTAATCATTGTCACATTCCTAAATAAAAGGAAGTCACTTCTCAAAATCCTCCAAAGTCTTCAATAACCATTAAAGGCTTTATGTCTTCAAATGGTTAACCTCTAAAGTCTTCCAAACCATTAAAGGCTCTTTCATAACCATTTATGGTTAACTCACCTTTTACCTTTGGTTAGAGACTTTCCTCTAAATTAACCATCCTTTTGACTCATGGGTCTCTTCAAAGCATTTATTTATTTGACTAAGGTAACCATTTAACCCTTGGATAAAAGGAATATCCATTAACCGAACCCTAACCCAACCCCCTAGGGTAACCATCATGTCCCATCAAGCATTTAATGCTCCTTATCTTTCCTCTCAAGCCTCCTCATGGTGACACTTGTCAACATGGTATTGGGTTGAAAGTCTCACATGGATTGAATATCTTTTAATCCTAACCCTTGTTAAGATTGTTCAATCTTAACCCTTCATTTCCCCATTTCTTCTATAAATAGAACCCTTCTCCTCAAGCAAAGAAGAAAGTGTTGGCATTTTTTATGATGATGTTGTGATTGTCATTGATGGAAACACACTTCCTTTGAGATCACTCTCTTTATGTATGAGTTATGCTCAATCGGTATTTGTTCCAACCGGTATTATGTATTATAGTCTTTAGACTATCAGTGTTTTGCAGAAAGTGTTTACTGATCTCAAGCGGTATGAAGACCACAAGCAGTATGAAGACCACAAGTGGGATGAAGGCCTCAAGCGGTTCAAGGATCTCAAGCAGTACAAAGGAACAAAGCGGTAGTTAACACTTTTCCATTCTTCATTTTGACAAACCGGTAATCGGTAAAATGTATGAACCGATATTACTCTATGATGAGTTACCAATCGGTATTTCTATGATGAGTTACCATCCACGGACACTTTGATGGTGATTTTGTACCATGTTACCAAATGTGTCTAGATGCACTAAACCTAGGAACTTGTAATGTAATCCAATTGGACCGACATGAAATCAGACTCCTTTATAAGGACATCATGTCTAGGGTTTTAGGTGTGGAAGTTGATAAGGTTTTTGTATGTGCAATCGTAGAAGAGAAGATTAGGTCTTTGAGAAGAAACAGAGTGTGGAGGTATTGAAGACTGAATTAATGTTAAATGTGCATTAACAATGAGCTACCAAGGATCTAACCAAGTATACTGTGCTAGTATCTAGATCATCTACTTGTTGATTACTCATATCTTTGACAAGTCTGAAAACCTTTACCGAGTAGGCCTAGAAAAGCCTTTATAAATCCTCTAACAAGGTGGTTCACAACTGTGGATCTGAAATCCTCTCACAAGGTAGTCTTTAACAGGACTTATCTCCTAACAAAGATCTAGATTCCTAACAGGATCTATTCTAGTGAAGAACAATTGTATGACCTTAACCTGTCTGGTTTCTATTCTACAGATAGTTACTTGTGGGTTTCTGCTCACTATGGTTTTTCCCATTTGGGTTTCCACATCAAAACATCTTGTGTTATGGTGATTCTTCTCTTGTGGGTGAATGATTTATTTTCTATTTGGTTTGCATTTGTCTTAATCGGTTTGTTAGTGAATCAATTATATTGGTTAACTACTAAACTATTTAAGAGTTTGAGTTCTATATTTTTTGGTATACTAATTCACTCCCCCCTCTTAGTATTAATCAATTGGTATCAGAGCCAACATTTCTATAAGTCTAACAACTTGGAAGGAGATATGGGGGAATACACTATGAGGGAACTTACTCATCATCTCACTCAGACTGAGAAAGCCTATGATGAACTCAAAGTCAAATATAAAGCCTCTCTAGCAAAAAGAAGAGAGCATGCTGAGAAACTAATGGAGCTTACTGAAAATAGTTCTTCTGATGAAGCAGACATGGATGCCCTAGTTGAAGAAGTTAAAAAACTGAATGAATCCAATGCAAGCCTAAGAAGGGAACTGGAAGGACTGACTATCAGAATGTGCCAAGAGCTTGAGAACCGAAAGAAAGCTGAAGATCTGGTAAAAGACAAAGATCATGAGATCTCCAAGCTGAAGCAAGAAATCAGTGCCCTTACCGCTCATCTCCAAGAGAGTAAAGTTGAAAAAGAAGACATGCAAGGTGAACTAAACATGGCTATTTCTAAGAATGCAACCTTGAAGGAATCCAATGCTGCTATTTCCAAAGAACTCACTTAGTCAAAGGAAATACTTGCCAAATTCAATTAGAGTACTGCTAAGCTGGAACAAAAGCTTGAATCAACTAAACCGGTAAAGAATACCACTGGACTTGGTTTCTCTAGTTATGAGGAAGGTGAAACCTCTGGAACAAAGCATGTAGCATCAAAGAAGCAACCAACATCAAAGGATAAAGCTAAGCAAAAGTTTAAACATGTTTGCTTTAATTATCTCAAAGAAGGACATACTACTAATGTGTGTAAAAATAAGGCCTACAATAATTTTCCTTATTTTCTGAACAATAAGCCTAGAACCAATAGGTTCAATGGAAATTGTAGTGTGTGTAAAAAAGTGAACCTCTAGCTGCAAGCACAACACTTCAATTAAGTCATTATATGCATGGTTAGTAATCAATAATCAATAAATAATAAACCATAGCAAAGTGACCAATTGCCTTCTAAAAGATGCGAGTATAAGATTGCTCTCGGATTTTTATAAGCAATACCAGTGACTAGACTACACCAAGATGAAGGATTTAATCTATATGATATTAACTATATGGATGCAAGATGGATGAATAATTCAAGCAAATAATCAATTTCAAGAAACAATGGATGCAAGCAATAATGGATGTAAAATGGATGCAAATAATCTAAAAAGCACAATAATCTTCAATGACTCCAGAGCAAAATTAGCATGATAATAATCTCCAAGTGTGTTCTCAAAAATCTCTGGGGTGAATTGGAATGAGAGCTGAAGCCTGAATTTATAGAGAATCACAAGAGAAAAAGCTCAATTTAGGATTAATTGAAAATAATTGAGAAATCATGTTCAATTAACCTTGAGGTAGATTCCAATTATAGTTTAATTGAAATGCATTCAAATTAGAAGTCCAAGTTGCATTGGAAAGTAATAATAAATTAATTTCATGCATATATGATGAAAATAGATAATTCTTTAATTTATTCAAGAAAAAGGTCTTTTCAATGCAATTGAACTTCTTTTTCTAAAAATCTTTGAGTTCTAATTTTAGAGAATAATTCAATAATTCAATTAAACTGCTTTTCTGATTTCAAGTTCTAAATTTAGAAAAAGAAATAATATCTCAAGTTTGATTTCTCTTTCAATTCAATTCTTTTTGTTTTATTTTCAATTCAACTCTTTGTAATAAATTAATCCTTTTTGCATGATTGAATGGCAAATTTATTAATTAATTAAATATGCAAGGATATTTAATAAATTAACATGGGATAATTGATCAAAATGATATTATTGGAAATGATTTGATTAATTAAATAAATATTTAATTAATATTGAGTAGTTGATTTGCCATGTGATATTTGATGATTAAAGAATTAATAATGTGCTCAAGATTGATTTAATTGCCTTTGGTTAGGACCTTAGTGATATTGTCGAGATTAGGGGCCCATGGTTTAGATGACCATTTTTAGGGTATTACATTTGCCCCTCTTTGAATTAATGTGTGAGCAGTGCTTTGGTTCAAAGAATGTGTGATGTCTAGGAGATGCCAGTTCTGAACTTGATTGATCATGAACTAGATGAAAAGCAAGGTGTTTAGCTTGATTCGAAGTGACAAAGCTGAATGAAATCCGATTAAAGTGATACCAATCCCGAACTTGATTGAACTGAGGAATGATAGAAAAGAAAGATACCGAACTTGAACTTGATTGCTCAAGAAGTGGATCTTACTAATCTAGAACTTGATTGAACTTAGATGCAGTGAGTGATGATAAAAATTGATCTTGAACTTGATTGATCAAGACACAATGAGCGAAGATTAAACCATTCAGCTTGATCAAGAAATGAATACTGAACACTTGCTTAGATTTAGTGTGATCAAAGATACTCTTGAAACTTTTGATTGAGTTTAAACGAATAATCAACTTGATTTGGAGAGATGAAACTGATTAATGTTAAGAGATTAATTCAAATGAAAGACAAATATCAACTTGATTTGAAGCGATGAAACTGATATGCCCCTAGTGATTGATTCAATTCAGATGATTGAGAGATCTCAACTTGATGTGAAGCGATGAAGCTGAGATGCCCCTTAGCAATAAGGATTGATTTTCTTTAATTAAAAAGATTTTGCTCGACTTTTGATGAAGATTTGAAAAATTTTCTTGACTTGTGAGATGTGAAGTCATAAGGTCATGAGTATGCCCCCTCGGGAGCAAAATCGAAAGATAGCGAGGGATTGATTATAGGCAATTGTTTGGCAAAAATAAGTAATTTGAGCACAAATTGATTCTGAGGATTTTTTGAAAATTTCGGCATTGATTGATGAGAAATTGAGCGTAGAGTTGATCGAAATGTTGATGTGTAGAACGAAATTGAAGTAAGATTTAGATTTGAAATTTGAGTGCAATTTGAAGAAAGAATGAGCATTTGATGAAAAAAGAGCTAAGTGGTCAAAATTGTGAAATTGGCTAGCAAAATGATCTCAAATTTTGATTTTGATCCCAAAAATGGAATCAGAGTAGGCAAATTAGCTAAGGGTACAATTTTCATAACCATCGGAGCAAGTTGAAAAATTAGGTTTTAGGCTATATATGGGACGAAAGTGTCATTTTCAAATAATTTTAACCCTCCAAGTTTGAAAATTCAAAAAGCCTTCAGCGAAGAAAAATGGTGGTCCCTACTCATCAGCATCGATTTGAGTGCTAGAGACGTCACAATCAACCCCAAAACTACGAGCCAGCGGTAAGTGATCGATCTTAAGCCTCTTTATGTTTCCAATTTTGAATTTTTTTATGCTTTTTCAAAGCTTTTCATGGGTTTTGGGTTGGGTGTCTTGGTTTATCATGCGAGACAGGATCCTGTCTCATACGAGAAACTGGTAAAAAATCTTTTTTCATTTGAGCCTACTAGTTTTGTCGTACGGGGTCCACCCTTATGTCATATGACAGGTCTATTAAAAGACCATTTTGTCATGCTAAGTTTGTTAAATTGTCATTTGAGGCTGTTTTCTCGTACAAGAGCCATTCCTGACTCATACGAGATGCTACTTGACTGTGTTTTGTCATTCGAAAGACAGTTATCATTTTTGAAAGTGTAAACACAAAATTTTGGTTTTGGATTTGACTTATTTGAATTTGCGTGTTGTTTAACTTCTCTTGTAGGCTCATTTGGAATGTTTTATGATGATCGTTGTTGGGTTTTTGTAGGTTTGATTACCTCTTGTGCTCTTGAAATGTGTATATCCACCTACGATGGTATTAGTTCATCATCTATCTGAGGTTGAGCAGGCTCATGTTGATTTCTGCGGCTTGACTCATCTATTGCAATTACCTTATATCTATGTGAACCATAGAATGCTCACGGCATTGGTTGAGCATTTTCATTCGGAGTAGAATACATTTCATTTGCCAGTTGGGAAGTTGGCTATCACTCCTGAGGATGTGTACAAGATCCTTTGTATCCCTTTTGCTGGGGATAAGGTGGATTATGATATTGTGTTGTTACCTGGACTACAGGCCCTTAGGAACGTATTCAAGGATCCTAACATTTTGACTCGTTCCATGAGTTGGGACATTCTTATGAGCACGCATAGTGAAGAGTATCCCCTGGCATGTGTTCTAGCAGGGTTCATTGGTTGCTTCTTGATGTCAGACAGAGGGTAGTAGGGTTTCTAGAGCAGATGGGGCCAAATGCTAGAGAGGTTGATAGAGACCCCTCTGAGACTTGGTTGGGGCTCTTGTTTATTGGCCCACATGTATCGAGAGATGCATGAGATTGTTTATAGAGATGGGCGGAGCATGGCCATGGGTGTATACATTTTACAGGTGTGGGCTTGGGAGCACCTTCCCATTTGTCGATCGATTATTGATGATAGCAGAGAGCCACAACAACTGATTATTTATAGGTATGTTGAATATATTACGTGGCCCCATCTGGGCAAGATAGATTTTTGGCAATGACAACTTGATGACCTTATAGCAGTTGTTTGGAGATCATACAGAGGATTGGAGCTGTGGGATGACTGGCAGAGGGTTCACAGGGACCTTTTTGTGACACACCCACTGATCGAGAGATCATAGACTATTGTGGAGTGATTCATCATTTCATAAGTGATGAGGCAGTACAATCGGCCTCAAGGGATCTCGCAGGAGTATATAGTGTATGCTCGTTATGCTAATGAGGAGAGGTAGGGATGGTCTCCATGTTTGTCGTATGCTTTGAATATGCAGGAGCTGACAGGTTTACATCGCCTGAGATGGGATTACTTGGAGGATGTAGCAGATGCAGGGGTATTCCCCTAGTATAGGGATTAATTTTAGTAGCATCCATTCCCTTGATTTATAGATCCAAGAGAGCAGGCTCCTCATATTGAGGATGTGGAGGATGATGCCCCCGCACTGGCATAGGGATAGGGCTAGAGGTAGGGACAGGTACAGATATCAGAGGCTCCATGATGGACTGGTGGTGATCCTGGTGCTAGCAGCAGTAGCGTGCCAGCTGATGTTGGACAGTAGAGGGGTGAGGGTGGATCCCTTAGGAGAGTAGGCATGAGGTTGGGTGGCGGAGAGGAGGAGCGAGTAGCTCTGAGGTAGGTCTGGCAGTGGCGGGATGAGCAGGGTGGAGCCACAGGTGGAGATGGTGGTGGAGATGGTGGCGGAGAGCCTGCAAGAGAGCAAGGGGCTGACACGGGATAGTGTTTGCATTTTTTTTGTTTATGTTGTGATTGTCATTGATGGACACACACTTGTATTGAGATCCCCTTTATATGTATGAGCTTGTGCTCAACTGGTATTTGTTCCAACTAGTATGTTGTATACTAGTCTTTAGACTAGTGGTGATTTTGTAGAACGTGTTTTCCAGTCTGAAGTGGCATGTCGACCCCAAGCAGTTTGTAGAGACCAAGCGGCACGAGGGAGAAAAGCAGCACAACACATTCTTACCAGTCTTCATTTTTGTCAAACTAGCAACCGGTATTCTGTATGAACCGGTAATACTCTATGATGAGTTACCAACTGGCATTTTGTGATGAGTTACCAATCCACTGATTGTTTGACGGTGCCAACACATTGACGGTGCTTTTTGTGTCATGTTATTGAGTATGTCTAGATTCATTGAACCTAGGAAATTGTAATGAAATCCTATTGGACCGACATGAAATCAGATTCCTTTAAAAGGACATCATGTCTAGGGTTTTAAGTTGTTGCTGAAAGGGTTAATGTCATGCTAGGGTTTAAGGTGGAAGTTGAGAACGATCTTATCTGAGAAGATCAAGTTGTAATTGTGAGAGAGATAGAGAAGAATGAAGTAATGTTGGAATGCATTAACTATGAGAAATACTAGATCTAACCAAGCAGTTTATGCTATTAGATAGATCAAACACTTGTTGATTACTCACATCTTTTACAAGTCTGTAGCCCTTAACTGAGTAGGCCTCAAAGCCTTTGTAAAACCCTCTAACAAGGTGGTTCACACATGTGAATCTAAAATCCTCTAACAAGGTAGTCTTTAATCAGACTTATCTCCTAACAAAGATTGAGATTCCTAACAGGATCTGTTCTAGTGAAGAACATTGTAAGACCTTAACTGGTCTGACCTTAACTGGTCTGGTTTCTATTACGTAGATAGTGACTTGTGAGTTCCATCTCACCATGGTTTTTCCCAGTTGGGTTTCCATATCAAATATCTTGTGTTATGGTTGTATTGCTTTTGTGGGTGAATGCTTTATTCGCATTTTGGTTTGCATGTGTGGTAACCAGTTTGACTGTTAGACTTCTTTACCAGTTTATCTTTAGATTGTGTAACTATTTTAGTGCAGAGATTTTTGGCATACTAATTCACCCCCCCCTCTTAGTATTCATTAGACAGTCAATGAGAACACGTCTTGCAAAGCTGCAGTCATAGTTGACAGTGGCTCAGACTCAGCTGGTGGAGCAAGACCGATAGCTGGTCGAGGTTAGGGTCGAGCGTGATCACTAGATCATAGCATTGAGAGAAGAGTCGAGAGTAGAGATAGAGTCTCTACGACAGGAGGTGCTTCTCCAGAGTAGTAGGGCAGCTTATTATGTGGCGGCATATAGTGTCACAGTTCCTATTGCATAGTATATGGCTAGATCAGAGGGAGCACAAGCACCTCAATAGGATCTTGGGCATCAGGCTCCTACTACTCCACCAGGCGATGAGGGAGAGGGTGCCAGCTAGATGATTCATTTTTTTGTAGCTCGGATATATATTTTTTTGTAGACACACCCATTTTTTGTAGCCTATACGATTCTTGCTCCGATGGGAGTTTGTATATGTTATTGGACATCATTTTGTACTCTTATACTTGACATTATATATATACAAGATTTGATTTGACTTCATCGTACTTGTGTTGATTCACTTATGAGATGTCTCTTATATGCTTTATTCTATATGTATGCATTTCTTTTCCATATAAATGTATGTAATGCAAATGCTTATGAATGTATATTTTTGTTTCTTTGATATGCAAATAAATGATAATGCAAATAAGTAATAATGAAATGTTATGTATGCAACTAAACATCTCAAAACACAAGTACTCGATCGGAGAAATGATGATAAAAAGACCACTTAGCGTAATAAATGATGATGCTTTCAGCTCTCTTTCAGAAGATAAATAGATTATGACCATACCGAAATCACTCTAGATTCACAAAAATGCAAAATGATATGCAAAATGATATGCGAAATGCAACCTAAACCTAGTCACTGGATTTAAAATACTTAAGATTCATCATTGAGCATAACGAACACAATAGGCAAGTTAGAGTTCTTTTCTTTTTCAATGTGCACTATTAATTATCTTGTCCGCAATGACCCTTTTTTCATTCATATCCTTGGACAGATTTCGCAGGGACTGAATTGCATCATAAAGAAATTCCCTCAAAACAAATAAAGAAATGATATGGACCTCCTTGTAGCATACAAATAAGCAGAGTCGAGGTATGTGAGGTGATTTCACCTTGATGTGAAGGCTCTTATCATAGACACCCAGCTAATTTATATGTTTCCAGATCATCAAGATCATTCCTACAAGCAGAAAATAAAGAAAATATTATGCCCCCAATCCTGGCTCCTCTTAGTCACAATAGACTTCCTCGAGTTACTCAGAGGGACAATAATTGAAAATCAATATAAAAGACAACATACAAAGAAAATTTTTATTCATAGCTCAAACTGTTTAGTGATTTTTTTTCATTATGTTGTTTTTCTTGTGAACTCAGTGATAAAACTCTTTGGTAATTAGGAGACAGGTGATCGACTTGGAGTGGACGACTAGGTTTCACTGACGGAAAAATGACTTGGTCGAGAGTGCTTAGGATATGTAATGTGCTCTGTCGAGTAACCTAAGACTAAGACGTTGATCAGTTTCAAGTCATGAGGGTTCCAACAAACTAGGATGTCATGAAAGTGACTGAAAATATGTACAAGCAAAAGCAAAAGATGCATGAAAGCAGGAAATGCCAATGTTGTGTTGATAGATGAAGCGCTTGAGTACAAGAGGCGCCTGTTTGCTAGGTTTTCAACTGCTTGGTAGAGATTCATTTTTATTTTTTACCAAGGTGCCTGTTTACCAAGTTTTCACCAGGGCAAGTTCTCTCTTTATATATATATATATATATTTTTATTTTTATTTTTTGTTTGGATTTCTTCAAGACTTTTTTTGATTTTTAGGATTTTTTTCAGGACTTTTTTCAGCTGTACATGTTTGCTGGAGTAGAGAATGCTAAGCAAAGAATTTCTTCAAGTGGATGGTGTTAATCAGTTCATGGAGTTGTTCTCCTTCCAAGTTTGAGAGTTGATAGGCACTAGAGCCATATGCTGCAGTAACAATGTAGGGACCCAGCCTGTTGGGTTCAAACTTCCCTTTATTGTCGCGAAACTGTTGATTTTTTGGATTTTCTCTCAAAACTAGGTCACGAAACTTGAAATTCTCTTTGTCAAACCTTCTTGTTATATCCTTTGGACATTCTCTTCTAATACACTCTGAGCTGATCAAATGCCACTTACCAACTCTCATCCAGCAATTCGAGTTCTTGCAATCTAGATATTCTATGATCTTCATCCGTAACAAGACCTTGCAATGAAACTCTTAGAGATGGTATTTCTACTTCAATAGGTAATACTGCTTCGGACCCATACACCAAAGAGAAAGGTGTAGCCCCAATAGGTGTTTTGATACTTGTTCTGTAAGCCCATATTACAGGATTGAGCTACAGATGCCAATCCTTCCTAGACTTGTTCATTGTTTTGTGCAAGATAGTCAGTAGGTTTTTGTTAGATGCCTCAGCTTGTCCATTACCTTGAAGGTAATATACTGATGACCAGTGTTGCTTTATTTTGAATTTCTCACAAAGCTCATCCAGATCTTTATTCTTGAATTGTCCACCATTATCAGTCACGATGGATGAAGGTATCCCATACCTACAAATGATATAGTTCAGGATGAACAAGGCGACTTGTTTACTAGTTGCTTTGATGAGTGGAACTGCCTCTACCCACTTGGTGAAATACTCAGTGGCAGTTATGATGAATTTATGTCCGTTGGATGATGTAGGATATATCTGACCAATGAGATCAAAGTCCCATTACTGAAAAGACTAGTGTGCTATAAATGGTATGAGGTCCTTTGCTGGGGCATGTATGAGATTTCCATGAAGCTGACATTTCTCACAAGTCTTAGCAAATTTTATGGCATCTTTTTCCATATCTAGCCAATAGTAGCTAGCCCGTAATAGTTTCTGAGCTAAAGTAAAACCATTCGAATGAGATCCAAAAATACCTTCATGGACTTCCAATAATGCACATTTAGATTCTTCAGTTTCTAGACATCTAAGCAATGTACCGTCCAAACCTCATCTAAATAAATCGTTAGCTATGATAACATACCACGAAGCATTTTGAGTTAGGTTTCTTTTCTCATTATGAGTAAGGTTTTCAGGGATAATTTGTTTGCATAAATAGGAATAAATGTGGCTGTATCGGGATGAGTCATGTCCAATAATAGAACAGACTATTTGGGTCTCAAGAGAATCATAACCGGGGTAATATAACTCTTCCACCAGGAAATCAAAGTGAAAATTGGACTCTTGTAACTCAGGTATAGATGCCAAGGTGGCCATAGCATCTGCTGCTCTATTCGCTGATCTAGGAATCTATTGGAATGATACAAAAGCAAAGTACTTCTTGAGATCGCCAACCATCCTCTTGTAAGGAATCAATTTCTCATCTTGACTCTAATATGTATTGTTGATCTGATTGATGACCAGCTGAGAATCTCCATAGATATGTAGTTCAACAACCTTCCATTCAATGGCTAGTTTTATCCCATTCACCAAAGCTTCATATTCTGCAATGTTGTTTGTGCAATGGAATAGAATCTTATAAGACTTTGGGATTGAATACTTCTGAGGAGTAATGAATAATATGCCAGCACCTGAACCATTTTGAGTAAAGGAACCATCGAAGAACATCTTCTAGGCTTGTTGATTAAGATGTATTATTGATTCATCTAGGAACTCGATGTGTAGTGGTTGAGTATCCTCAAGTGGAGCTTCAACAAGTTGATCAGCAATTACCTATCCTTTTATGGCTTTGCGTTCCACATATTCAATGTCAAACTCTGTAAGGATCATTACCCATTTTGCCAATCTTCCAGTGAGTGTTGCTTTTTTAGGAAGATACTTGAGTGGATCGATTTTGGCCACCAACTTGACTGAATGTGCTAGCATATAGTGCCTCAGTTTCTGTGATGCAAAGACTAATGCCAAGCATGCTTTTTCTATTATACTATAGCTCATTTCATAAGACACCAATGTCCTGATGATGTAATAAATAGCTCATTCTTTTTTGTTGTCATCATGTTGCGCCAAAAGTACCCCCAGTGATGAATCAGTTGTTGATATATATAAGATTAGTGGCTTACCCTGAATAGGTGGCATCAATATTGGTGGATTAAACAGGTACTCTTTTATCTGTTGAAGATGTTGTTCACACTGTTGATCCCAGTTGTATATTATTCCTTTTCTCAATACTTTTGTAAAAGGTTGAGCCTTGTCTGCTAGTTGAGAAATGAATCTTCTAATGGATTGGAGACATCCTTGTAGACTTCTCATTTGATTGATATTCTTTGGAGGCAGCATTTCCATTATAGCTTGGACCTTCTCAAGATCAACCTCGATTCCCTTCTTTGAAATGATTTAGCCAAGTAGTTTACTAGATGTCACTCTGAATGTACACTTTTTTGGATATAATCGGAGCTTGAATTTTTCCATTCTATCAAGTATAGGACCTAACTCTTGAATATGCATTGATCTTTTCATAGTCTTCACTAAGGTGTCATCAACATAATCTTCCATATTCTTATGCATCATGTCATGAAAGATAGTTGTAACTGCTCTTTGATAGGTCACCCCTATGTTCTTTAACCCAGATGGCATAACATTCTAGCAAAAGGTTCCCCAGGCACAGGTGAAAGCTGTCTTTTCTTGATCTCTAAGAGCAATTTTAATCTGATTGTAGCTGAAAAATCCGTCCATTAGTGAGTACATCTCATACCCAGCTATCATGTCGACTATCATATCAATATTTGGCAATGGAAAGTTGTCTTTTGGACATGCTTTGTTGAGATCTCTAAAATCTGTATAAACTCTGATAGATTTATCTACCTTTGACACAGGCACTATGTTGGAAATCCATTCAGCATAATCTATTGCTCTGATAAATCTAGCTTTGAGCAGTTTCTCTAGTTTAGCTTTGACCAATAATACTACATGCGGCTGCATCTAATAGAGTTTTTGTTTAACTAGTTTTACTCCTGGTGTGATTGAGAGATGGTGCATAATGAGATCAGGATCCAAGCTTGGCATATCAGAGTATGTCCATGCAAAGTTTATTTTCTTTTCTGAGAATAGCTAAGTGAACTCCTTCAATTCTTCTGCTGATAGTGATTAAGATACATGAATGATTTGTGGTGTCTCTTGATTCCTGATATTCACTGGTTGAGTTGGCTCGATCAATATGGAAGACCGCTCCTAGAAATGAGTGGGCAGTATACCAAGTATTTCACCTTGAGGTGCCTCAAAGAGGTTTTCACCTTTAGGTACGTCCTTTATTTTCTCTTTTTTAGATTTTGACACTGCCACAATATGGTTTTCGCCATCAGATCTTTATTTTTCTTGTTTTTGCGACTAAGATACTTGATATCTGCTTCAGTCATATTTTCACTCTGTTCACTGGTGGAAGAGTTTATAGGTTTGACTGGATTGAGATAATAGGATAATGTATAGTCATTGGCAAAAGTAGGTATATCCATGGGTTGATTCTCTAAAGTAAAGTCAATCAATTCAGGATGTACTAAGGACAAATTTTGGATAGGTTCAAGAGCATTCACGGTATTGTTATCACAGCTATGGATCGAAAAGTTGAGTTCCAAAATGATACCTTGCGTAAGTGTCTTCAGACCAGGAAGAGTCAAATCATGATTATTAAAGTTCACGTTAATATTTAATCGATCTAATCTAATAGACATACTTGTAACATCATTTACTACACCAGACTGGATGTCATATCGTGGTTTAACAGCAATAAGACTAGTAGGCAACTTTTCATTGTTTGTATCAGATGATTCAAAATTTGAGGTTGAGTGGATATCATCATGAATAAGACTATCATCAAAGTCATCAGAGTCATCAGATGAAGTTTCTAAGCCTCTTTTAGGTGATTTAGTAAGCATATGTATGGTATCAATACTAACATCTTTAATGCGACAGGTTGCTTCATGTTGTGGTTCATTGGTCATTTGTATCTGACACACCTGTTGACATGATCTCATTGTTTCTATGATTTGTTGTCATCTACTCCATTCAACTTCTTCTGGACTGATGACTGGTTCTTGTTTTGTAGCTTCTAACTCTTCCTATGTAGTGCTATAACTGATTTGTTCTATTTTAGGATAAGGGCACATAGATGAGAAGCTTTCTAGTATTCTTCCTTCTTTCAATCCTTGTTCATAATTTGCTTGCCTCTTTTGTCTAATTTCTTGTATTTCCTTCTCTATTTTTATGCACATCAGCTCTTGAGTATCATCTATGACACCACTAGATTCTTTTGGAGTTTCTGTAGTGGATGTGTTTGAAAGATAGTCAGGACCCCATTCATACTCGTTTGAATCAGTCTCTGAATCATCATCTCTTATATCCTTAGGAACCTCAACTTCTTGTATTATCATAGCTGATACCATCAAAGCCTAGGCACTGACTATTTCTTCTTTCTTGACTATTGATTCCTCTTTCTCTTTTCTACACTCTACTTTTGTTTGTTTAGTGTTTGCTTCATGTAATGTTAAAGGCGATATCTTTTTCAAGCACTTAGACTTAGAAACATGTTTTTGTTCTGATGTCTTTTTTGGATTGTATCCCAGTCCAGCCTTATCATGTGTGGATTTGGTTTGTAGCTGAATTGGTTCAGTAATACCTTCTTTTTGTTTGCCCAGA
Organism: Cryptomeria japonica; assembly: GCF_030272615.1. NCBI lineage: Eukaryota > Viridiplantae > Streptophyta > Pinopsida > Cupressales > Cupressaceae > Cryptomeria > Cryptomeria japonica. Next base: position 148,236,231 of record NC_081415.1, read on the forward strand.
GGACCAGTACCTGAGTACCCCATGCACTGAATCATTTTGTAACCATGACCATATTGGTTTGAGGAAATCTCACAATGTCGTACCTCCTCATTTTGACTATCTTCCTTAAAGAGCCAATTAAGCACAACATCCTCTTCTATTTCATCCACCAAGGAGGTAGAAGATTGTATAAAGAGACCATCATATATAGTATTTAGAGCCAAAGTTTGTGTTCTCATAGCCTCTGATGGTTTGCCCAATTGTTTTGGTGATGGAGGAAGAGAAATTATTGATAGTATCAGTTTTATCTTGTAGCCATCCATGCTGGTATCTGTAATTTTCAATCTCTTTTCTAAGTCTTTCGTCAATGTTTCTGGATCTTCATTTGGAGAGGCTGCCCTATTATGTGGCACAAAAGTATCTGCACCTTTTGTCAATGCATTACAGATGACATTTGTATCAGCAAGAATACTAACTCCAGCTTCATTATAAGGAAACTTTAAGCATTGCTGATACGTTGACGGTACTGCCTTCATTTCATGAATCCATGGCCTGCCTAGTAAAATATTGTATGACAATGGAATATCAAGAACCTCGAAAAGGACGTCTCTCTCTACTAGTCCCACTTTGATTGGTAATGATACCAGACCTTTGGAGGTCCTCTCTTCCTCATCATAGGCCTTAATTATTATTTTCTTGCCTGGATCAATGACATTTTCAAATAACCCTAGTTGTGTAAGCAAATGATAAGTACAGATATTCAACCCCGCACCTCCATCTATCAAAACATGTTTGACTCTGTGTTTGTGGATCATGGCTTCAATATGCAATGGCTGGTTATGTGGATGATTTAATGAATTGTCATCTTCTTCAAAGAAGGTCAAATAGTGAGGTGAAGTCAGATGACCCACCATAGACTGAAACCGATCAATGTCTAAATCTTTTGGAATGTTGGTAGTGAGCAATGCTTTGTCTAGGATTTCCTTGTGAGAATATGAGAGTTGTAGCAATTCAAAAATTGAAATTTGAGCATTTGTCCTTTTTAACTGTTCAATCATGTTGTATCTAGAGGATGATGATGAGGTTAACTTTTAAATTTGTCCAAGATTGATTCCTTTTGTTTGTTTGGCAAGGCTATTGGATTTGATGTTTCTTGAGCTGGGTTGGAAGAACTAGCTCCTTGGAGGGTAACTTTCTTTTGAGATTGGGTCAGAGCTCTTGCATATCGTGATTCATTTGGTTTATCTTGAACTATAAGCACATTGCAATATTCTGAGTGTGAAGGCTCAATCATGTTGATAACATTGTCCTGGCTGGCATAAGTATAATTTACCTTGGCACCTCCTTTGGTCTTTGAGGAATCACCTTGTTCGTAAGCAGGAAAAGGGTCTTTAAATGCTTTATGATCAGCATTGGTTGGATGATTCCGAACAACAACTTTACCAGTGTCTATGAGATCTTGAATCTCATGTTTTAGCTTCATGCAATTGTTTATGTTATGACCCTTATTCCGATGGAAGTCACAGTATTCATTTTCTCTCTAGCATCTTGGTTTGACATCTGGATCATATGGTCTGGAGTTATCTGGTAGTGTTATCAAGTTGTTTTCCAATAGATTTTTGACAGCGGATTCATATGATTCTTCAAAAGGAGTAAAATCGCGCTTAGGTTTGGAAAGCCAAGGCTTTTCTTTGAACCATTCCTTTGTTTTCTTTGGCGGATTCTCTGCTGCAATCTCAGCAACTTTAAGTGCTTGTGTACCACTAGCCAAGTTGAATATTGTGGATTTTGAGTTGGTTTTGATAGTTTCTACTACTCCATCATTAACAACATTCTTGTTGTTGTCTTTGGCAAATTTCCAATACTTGTTCTTCTCTTTAGAGCTAGATCATGTTTGTGTTTCTTTCCAAGGTGTGATATCTCCCTTCTTTATGAGCACATCTTCCATTTGAATGGCATTATCTACCATTTTGTTAAATGATGGATGTACTTGCATTTGTACGCTATATTTCAGTTTGGGGACCAAGTTATTGACAAATATATCCATTTTCTAAGAGTCTGGAATAGGTCGTGGGTACCTAGAGAACATCTTTCTCCAGCGTTGGAGAAAAGTAAGAAGAGGATCCCCTATTTTCTATTGAGTATTACAAAGATTGATCATATTCACAAGATGTCAAATTTTATATGAGTATTGTTGTAAAAATAGTTGGATTAGTTCTTCAAATGTTTTTATTCCTTTGGGTAAACTTGAGAACCATTCCATTGCTTGACCCCCTAAACTCCTTGGGAAGAGATGCATGAGGTATGTTTGACCATGCATGAACTCCATACAAGCAGCACTAAATTCCCTAACATGATCTTGAGGATCTGAGGTACCATCATATTTGTCAAATTTTGGGATTTCCACTCATTAAGGAAATGGAGGCATGTGTGGATTCTTGTCAAATGGAAAGGGACATATTGTTTCCAGAGAATATTGTTTTGGAGACTTGTCCTTATTCTTCAGTTCTATGACCTCCATCCACAAAGATAGTAACTGTTTATGTACCATGAGTATAGGTGAGTCTTCCCTTTTAGTAACAAGTGTCTGAACATCATATCCAATAGGAAGTTTGGCACCTTGTTTTGCTAGTTCTAAGAAATAGTCTTCCTTCTCTCGGGTCATGATAGTTTTCATCATTTTTCTAAAGTCTTTGTCTTTCTGACAGTCAAGGATTTCTTTTTCTGGAGGTTCAGCATCTTTTTCAATCTCACTTTATGATGTCGATTCATTATGATTTTCGAGAATATTACGGTCATTTTTGTTTTCATCATTGCATTTTGTCTCATGTATGGTGGGAGATTTCGGTTCATCAAAATTGGTCTGCCTGATGATGACAACATGTCAGTGAATGGATCCTTCACATAGAATGGATTATCTTGATAGGTGAAGGTTTTTTCTTTGCCTTTGGCTTGTTTCTTATGAGAACTCCTGGTTTGAATAGGCATTTTTATGGATTTTTGTGACCTAGAGTTATTTGTGATGCAGAGGTCAAGATCAATTTCAGAGCTAGTTGTTCTGTTTAGAGTATTGTTTAGGAGAAACAACTGAGATTTAGTCTGATTTTAGGAATGATCTATCCTATCTAAGATGTTATCTAAATTGATTCTAAGCATAGTGTAAGATTCAGTCTGGTTTCAGGAATGATCTATCCTATATAAGATGTTATCTAATTGACTAAAATTTGATAGGTAGTTGATTGAACTAGCTAAAAGGTGATCGACCAAATTGTGCAATGCAAATGGCAGAGGTACACTGTCTTGATCTGTTTATGCTCAAGAAAATGATAACCAATATTATGTTTGCTATAAGCTGTTTCTAGGGAAGTTTGACTGTTCTATTCTGACAAAACCAGAGACTCATACGATAGTATTTTCTAGACTGGATGATAATTTAGTAGCTACAGGATGATAATAGATCTATTTCATACGAGTTGCTACCTCGTACCATACGACAAATGGGCATGTGCAGGATGACAAAAGACTGAAGGCAATTCTGTCTCGTATGAGATAGGATACAGTGCAGGATGATAAATGACTCAGACTCATACGATAGATAATTTGGTATAGGATGACAAATCAGTAGACTCGTACGACATAAGACCTAGTGCAGCACGATGGATTATCAGACTTGTAGGACTGTTCACAAGATAGAGCCTAGAAATTCTGAGTTTTTCTGGTTGCTGAGTATGATAATTGAGTATGACTAATTCTGAGATGGACTGATTTTTGACCAGGATAAACTAGTTTTTGACATGGACATATTTCCGACTTAAAATGGACTAGTTTCTGACACGGACAAATTTTTGACTTAGGATGGACTAGTTTCTCACATGAACAAAGTTTTGACTTAGAATTGACTAGTTTCTGACACGGACAAAGTTTCGACTCACTGAGTTGTTTTTGGTCTTCACCAATTTTTGGTATTTCAGTTTTTGTTTCAGGGATGAAAACACAGAAAACAAGTAGTATGTATAGTGACTCCAATCACAACATGCAAACCCTAAGGAATTTGGTGAGGAAAGAAAACCTTTGCTTGTAGACTTAGGTACACACCCAATAGCTAATTAGAATATAGCCGTTGAGTCTCATGCAATGGATTCTCAACGCTGTATTATCCGACTCCAAATGCTAATGGGGGCATGAAATGACAAGTATCTTGGGAGAGTTACTATCTCTCTTGCACAAAGATTATCCCCCTTTCAGAGGTGAACTGGGTAGCTTCTAATTTTAAATTGGATTTAGTCAGGGATCCATTTGGCACGTAGAGGTATAAACTCAATTAAGAGGTCTCCCATCCTTGAAAACCAAGGTTTAATATACCCGAAGGTACAGAGGAGAGCTATTCCCAAGCACTGTTGTTGACTTGATTTTTATCAAATCACATTTATTTTATAGTGGGTTGGAGTACTTGGTGTCTAACTATTCCCACTTAGGTCATTCCCCTCACACCAGTCGTAACGGCTTTAATAGTTTTTCAACCCCTCAGGAGGGCAGGCCTGCTAAAGATGTACAAATCTCAAACAAAGAAAAAGCTTCAAGGGTCTAGATTTTTGATTGTCTAGAAAAAGACAAGAGCATACTCTCCTACCTCTCAGAATCTTCTAAAAGCACGAAAGACAAATTTGTTCTTTAACCAGATAGCAAGTTAGGTTCCTAAAAATGAATTTAAAGAATACACGTTGTTTGGTCGATTCTCCTTAAGCAACCTGCAAAGACAACGAATCAGTAGTCATATTGTCTTTGTGCGAAAAGCATATTCTTTGACAAACATTATGCAAAAATTGATTAGGCTGTGAAAAATTCTGAGATAGACAGATAAACAGTCAAGGTCAGTGGTCAGAATAATCAATCAGAAATGAGAAAATTATGAAATTTGCCTCTTTTACCAGAAAATACAGAATCATATGACAAACACTTGACTCATACGAGACAGGATGTAGTATCATGCGAAATAAAATTGCTGATGATGTCTACTCATACGATAGAGGATATCTACTAGTATGACAGAGGATATGCTCCTACAATAGGATATTTGCAATTCATGCGACACCTACAGTTTGTCGTTTCAACCTATAAAATTTGTTGTACGAGATGTATGGATGAAAAAAACCCCAAAAAATCTGAAATCTGGAAAATAACAAAAAAAAGTGGTCAGTCTTGGAGGTTGAAAAAATGTAGTCTTCGGGCCCCATGGTGGGTGCCAAAGATGTGTGTGTGAAAAAGTGAACCTCTAGCTGCAAGCACAACACTTCAATTAAGTCATTATATGCATGGTTAGTAATCAATAATCAATAAATAATAAACCATAGCAAAGCGACCAATTGCTTTCTAAAAGATGCGAGTATAAGATTGCTCTCAGATTTTTATAAGCAATACCAATGACTAGACTACACCAAGATGAAGGATTTAATCTATATGATATTAACTATATGGATGCAAGATGGATGAATAATTCAAGCAAATAATCAATTTCAAGCAACAATGGATGCAAACAATAATGGATGTAAAATGGATGCAAATAATCTAAAAAGTACAATAATCTTCAATGACTCCAGGGCAAAATTAGCATGATAATAATCTCCAAGCGTGTTCTCAAAAATCTCTGGGGTGAATTGGAATGAGAGCTGAAGACTGAATTTATAGAGAATCACAAGAGAAAAAGCTCAATTTAGGATTAATTGAAAATAATTGAGAAATCATGTTTAGTTAACCTTGAGATAGATTCCAATTATAGTTTAATTGAAATGCATTCAAATTAGAAGTCCAAGTTGCATTAGAAAATAATAATAAATTAATTCCACTCATATATGATGAAAATAGATAATTCTTTAATTTATTCAAGAAAAAGGTCTTTTCAATGCAACTAAACTTCTTTTTCTGAAAAGCTTTGAGTTCTAATTTTAGAGAATAATTCAATAATTCAATTAAATTGCTTTTTTGATTTCAAGTTCTAAATTTAGAAAAAGAACTAATATCTCAAGTTTGATTTCTCTCTCAATTCAATTCTTTTTGTTTTATTTTCAATTCAACTCTTTGTAATAAATTAATCCTTTTTGCATGATTGAATGGCAAATTTATTAATTAATTAAATATGCAAGGATATTTAATAAATTAAAATGGGATAATCGATCAAAATGATATTATTGGAAATGATTTGATTAATTAAATAAATATTTAATTAATATTGAGTAGTTGATTTGCCATGTGATATTTGATGATTAAAGAATTAATAATGTGCTCAAGATTGATTTAATTGCCTTTGGTTAGGACCTTGGTGATGTTGTCAAGATTAGGGGCCCATGGTTTAAATGACCATTTTTAGGGTATTACAACTGTTATGCATGCAACAAGTTTGGGCATAGAGCATTTGAATGTAGGTCTGTTTTGCACAACACTGGGAGATATCCTCAAAGGACTCAAGGAGTTTTCCCAAAACCTTCTATGAACCAGAATCCCAACCAGTATAACACCTATGACCATCGGTCAGGTGGCTATCAAGTGGAAAATGGTTGGAGAACAACCTGTATGATCTGTCATGGTAGCGGTCACACTGCTGCAACATGTAGAAGGAAGAATGGAAATATGAATAATGGACCATGGAGAGCATCTAGAATGGTATGCTATCATTGCAACAAACCGGGTCAGACAGCCAAAATCTATAGAATGAGAAAGAACATATCGAATGATATATTGGTCACTTCAGAAGGAAAGATTGATGTTGAAACCATTCAAGCGGATATGAATAAAACCTAGAAAAAGAAACCAAAAGAAGTGTCACAAGATGAACCAGTTTCTGAACCTAGTGTGGAAATCTCTGAACCGGCAAACTGAGCTTCAGAATAGCCTAAGGGGAACAAATTGGTGAAATGTTTCGAACCCCCAGTTTATATCGGTAAAAGACCTTAACTGGTGTATGTTACCTATCAAGTGGTAGAAGACCGGAAACGATAAAAGGCAAAATTAGTGTTTTAACCCTAATGGTGTTGCATTTATTATGGTAGGTGAGAACTTTTTTAAAAGGGATTCTTAACATCATTTTCACTTATTAGTTTGTGAGTGAAGAAATTTTCAAGTACAGAGCAACTAAAGGCAATTCGACTTGCGATTCAGAGAGATTTCAAATCTTGCAAAAGAATCTGGAGATATTGTCAATCAATCAAGTGAAGAACACTAAGCAGTATTCAAGCAACCAAAGTAGTGTGGTGTGTACTGTATTGACAAACCCTAAATTATGAAATTATAAAGGTATTTATCAAAATTCTTGTTTATCAGTTAATCATGGCTTCAACATCGCACTCCAATTCTAGTGCATCTGTCGATTTAGTGGATTTTATCCAATGGAAGATGAAATATAATGCCCTATCCCAGATACCCGTTGGAGTCATAGTAGAAGATGATATTTCAGGGTACATTGACTGTAAATTGGAAGACCTAGGGTCTCTAGTGATCCATTCCCAACTAGGTCTGTTTTGTGAGGATGACAAGAAGATCAAACCAAAATACAACATCCTGGAGAGGAAGAAACTTCACAATGCAGTTTATTTTCTTGAAGAATTCATAGAAGATCACATTTGCATCATCCTGAGTAGAGTGCATGGTGACAAGATGTATCTTGAGAGGATGCATGACATTACACTTGAAGCAATTCATGTCGTCACCAGTTTCTGCAACACTGGTGAGGTGCCAACCCTAAGGAAGGTCATCAAGAATGAAATGACTAAGCTCACTGGTTCTATGAGTGACCAATAGGGAATAACCATCAACACCATCAAAGATGATTTGGTCAAGTATGCTTGCATGGTGATTGGATACTGGGCATTTTATGCCAGCAAAATAAACTCTGTCTCTACTACTGCGGTAAATGCTGCCTACAGAATGATCAAGGAGGATGCCCCATTTGATCTATGCACCTGTTTGTAGAAGCAACTACTATTAAACTTGAAGACCATCAAATAGGATAATTCCCTAAGGTTCAAATTTGGACAACTTTTGGTAGGTCTATTTTTCTACTTTTAAGGCTATTTCCCAGGAGTCGGTGATATTCAATGGTCTGCTGACGAACCAGTCACCAAACAAATCAGGGAAAGTCTCCGAGTAGTGGGAACCGGATATCCTGAAGTCTTGAATAAATACTTTGATGAATTCAAGTGGAAGATGAGCCAGAGGATGAGGATATCTAGAGATATTGTTAAAAAATATGAAGAGGACATATACTTTACCATTAAAGTAGATGAGTGCATAATGGAAGTTGTTGAACCAAGAAAAGAGAAAATAGAGCCTATGAGATATGAGGTGATGTATGACATGTTAGATGGGTATGCCTCTACCCTACTTGCCTCACCTCTTGATCCAAAGAAGAAGAGAACTGGCACCTACTTGGAAAGGATAACACCAGTTGAAGAACCTTCAGTGAAGAAGGGAAAGGCAATGCCATCAGCATCGACACTGGTTACCTCAGCAAGTCATAAACTGACCAAGCGGTCACCTACCAAGAAGAAACTAGAAGTTGCACTTGCTAAAGTATTTGAAAGGAAGGGGAAGACCAAAAGCAACTAACCAGAGTCTAAGGATACAGAACCTAAAGTACAGCCTAAGAAAACTAGGCAAACAAGGAAGAAGGCAAAGACAACTAGCAATGAGCCTGCATCGTTAGCACCGGTAAATATAGACATTTCCTCTTACAAACCTTTGACACATTGTCAGAGGACTATTAAGAATGTTAGGAGAAAAGTGCTAAGTGATTTAATGGATCACTTTGATGATTTTAATGATAATGAAAAAGAGGAAGTTGAACAAGAAGTCATCAAATATCTATGTATTAATGACCGGTCGCCATCAGAAATTAGATCAGTGACACCGGATTCTTTATACAATTGTTTAGATAACAAATGGCACATTGTCATTGAAAAAGAATAGGAAATAAGGGAGGAAGTCTTTGCACAATATTTTCCTAATGTGTCAAATTCTGAGCTCTATGAAATCATGGATAAGAACAAAGGGCTCTTCTTCATAAGAATAAGAAGACTCTGGATACTAGAAGGCAGAATTGATGAAGTGAAAAAGGACATGCATCTACATATGAAAACTGTGGTCCATACTTACCAAGTGTCTGAAGCCAACAAGAAGGTTGAACTTGAACTGGATCTATCCTCAGCCAAACCAGATGAGGTATTTGATGGTGAAGGAGAAAGAGTTACAGAATAGGTAGACACAATTGATGTTGATGTACTAGATGTTGAAGATGTCACTCTAGATGCTAAAAAGGAAAAAGCAGAGAAAGAAAAATAGGACAAAGAAAAGGGTGACAAAGAGAAAGTAGAGAAAGAGGAAAAGGAAATGAAAGAGGAACAGAAGAGGAAACAAGATGAAGAGAAAAGGAAAGAAGATGAAGAGAAGAAGAGAAGAGGAAAGAAGAGAAGAAGAGGAAAGAAGAGGAGGAAAAAAAAGAAGAGGAGAAGTGGAAAGAAGAAGAAAGAAAGAAGGAGGAAGAGAAGAAAAAGCATGAAGCGGAGCTAAGGGAGAAAGAAGAGGAAAAGAAAAGAGCGGAAAAGAAGAAGGCCTCAGAAAAGAACAAACAAGCAGAGACTCCAAAGGAAATCAATGGTCAAGCCAAACCAGCTGACATCACTAGTCCTATTGACCTCCAATCTGTAGATGAATCGGAGCTGCTGCAAGGCATAAAGCTAGCCCAAGAAAGACAAGAAACATTAAGGAGGAAAAAAGAGCAAGATGTCATTCACACTGTGATTGACACCCTTACCAGTTTGATTCCAGGTACCAACCTCCCCGGTACCAATTCCTCTATGGCCAAACTAAAACTTCTGTATAGTTGTAGAGGACCAGGTACAATGCCTGGAAGAAGTTGTTGAACCCAATGCTCTAAAGAAGCATCAAAAGGCACTAAATGTTGCCTTGGTAAAGAAACTGAATGAGCTCCGATCTCAACTTTAGAAACAACAAAAGGATATAAGAGATGCTATGGATGAGGGAAAACTTTTATTGAGCAAAATAAGCCAACCCCATCTATTTTGTGATGATTTTCTTGCATAGAAGGATAAACTGCAATCTGATTTGTAGGCATACATAGCAACTTTAAGATGCCATATGATTCTTTCACTACATATGGGCAAACTATTCACCGGTATCAGCTCTAGACTGCCAGGATAGAGTTGGAGATTAGCAACCGAACCAGAGATTTGCAGGAACTAGTCCTATTTCCTAGACTTCAAATACTTCAGAAGTGTTTTCTCAATCTGGAAGCCTTAACGGTCACTCAAGAGATGAGTACCTTAGATGCCATCGAAGAGCAGGTATCCCAGATGCAGACGGAAAGTGAGGTTGCTGCCTCATTACTTGAGTCATGGTCATTAGCCATGAAGACTTTTATGTAGGATTTCAAATATATTTTTGAAAAGTTTCACTTATTATTGTCATAAACATTTACTTATTTTAATGATAATGAGAAACAGGGGTTATTCTGCATTGCTTTGTCATTGTTGGCAAAGGGGGAGTAGTATTTAAAATTTTGTTAAATGTTATGTATACTTTCATGTTACCTCTTTAAGGGAGTAGTATACATTGTATTTTCTGCAAAAAGGGATAGTGTATATGCTTAGGGGGAGTAATTTTGATTATGGCATATCTTTGTTGTAAAAACACGTAGATTTCAAAATTTTCTTAAGTGTTGCCATCAATGCCAAAGGGGGAGATTGTTGGCATTTTTGATGATGATGTTGTGATTATCATTAATGGACACACACTTCCTTTGAGATCACTCTCTTTATGTATGAGTTATGCTCAACTAGTATTTGTTCCAACTGGTATTATGTATTATAGTATTTAGACTATCAGTGTTTTGCAGAAAGTGTTTATCGATCTCAAGCAGTATGAAGACCTCAAGCGGTTTGAGGATCTCAAGTGGTATGGAGGAACAAAGTGGTAGTTAACACTTTTCCATTCTTCATTTTGACAAACCAATAATCGGTAAAATGTATAAACTGATATTACTCTGTGATGAGTTACCAACCGGTATTTCTATGATGAGTTACCATCCACCGACACTTTGACGGTGATTTTGTGTCGCGTTACCAAATGTGTCTAGATGCACTGAACCTAGGAACTTGTAATGTAATCCTATTGGACTGACATGAAATTAGACTCCTTTATAAGGGCATCATGTCTAGGGTTTTAGATGTGGAAGTTGATAAGGTTTTTGTTTGTGCGATCATAGAAGAGAAGATTAGGTCTGTGAGAAGAAATAGAGTGTGGAGATATTGAAGACTGAAGTAATGCTAAACGTGCATTAACAATGACCTATCAAGGATCTAACCAAGCATTCTATACTAGTATCTAGATCATCTACTTTTTGATTACTCATATCTTTGACAAGTCTGAAACCCTTAACCAAGTAGGCCTGGAAAAGCCTTTGTAAATCCTCTAACAAGGTGGTTCATAACTATGGATCTGAAATCCTCTCACAAGGTAGTCTTTAACAGGACTTATCTCCTAATAGAGATCTAGATTCCTAACAGGATCTGTTCTAGTGAAGAACAATTGTATGACCTTAATCGGTCTGACCTTAACCAGTCTGGTTTCTATTCTACAGATAGTTACTTGTGGGTTTCTACTCATCGTGGTTTTTCCCATTGGGGTTTCCATGTCAAAACATCTTGTGTTATGGTGATTGTGCTCTTGTGGGTGAATGCTTTATTTGTTGTTTGGTTTGCATTTGTCTTAACTAGTTTGTTAGTGAATCTGTTATACTGGTTAACTGCTAAACTGTTTAAGAGTTTGAGTTCTATATTTTTTGGTATACTAATTCACCCCCCCTCTTAGTATTCATCAAAAAGCATTAGAGTATTATTGCTATACTGGTATTAGCATAGAGCTTTTTCATAGCATCACTATCTACACTTGAATAGCATTTGTTTATCACATCTAACCATCTTGAATCTCCATATGGCATCCATGGCTAGTGCTAAAAGTTGAGAGCTACACTCAGTTGGGACTTGGAGAGGGGAGAAACAAGGGAGAAGCATCAAAAGGCATCATGGAACCATCTTAGGGAGGCTCTTCTCCTTTCTTTTGTTTTGTTAAACTTCTTTCATGGTTTTTGAAATCTCTTTTGATATGCTTGGAATGGTGTTTAGTTATTTGTTTTGGTTTTATGGTTGAAACTAACTTATTAACATTGAACTTTGTTGTTGCCTTGTCCCCATTTCCATGACATCAGATTAGATTAGAGGGAGAATGATTATGGAAGAACGGATAGATAATAGGAAGAATAAAGGGGAAGGATACCCAAAGTTGGATGAATGATTTGAACAAAAAATATTGGTTGAGGGAGGATGATTATTTGAGTGGATGAAAGTCGATTGGGGATTGCATAATTTTTTGGATAGATAGAAATGGATAAAAGATTTGATGACAAGATGGAATTTGGAAAGAGGTATGATTGATTGGTTGTGGGGGATGGACTTGGCCAGAGATGTCAAGTAAAGAAAACACAATGGTCAAGAGAAGTTAGACTCAAAAGACACTCATGCGCATTCACAACATATCCTATGGAGAGAAAAAACAATAGTCAATGGATCCCAATCGGTTTCCCAGCTACGCTTACCCAGAGCAGACACTTAGATGCTTGACCCCATTGGCTCCCCTCTACGACACTCACTTCTTTGGGGCAGCCAAGAAACAATTCCCATGAAAACTCCTCATGGAGAACTTTGTGTCTCTACTAAGGGCCATAAAAATATGGGCGGCTTCGGAGGTCTGACCTCCTCTAGAAGGATTTTGGCCACTATACACAAGGTGTTTAATATGTCTTCCCATTAGGAGCTACCCTTTGTAGTTGTGCAAGCACAATTGAGGCCTATAGACCAAAGAAGCACTAAGAACTTAGTAGTCATGCAAGCATGATTGATATCTCTAGGATCCTACTAAGCACCTAATGTGAGAGTGAACTCTCATATAGCCCCAACCATTGACCCTTTCATCATCAATGGCCTATTTATTATAGTGAGTTGGGAACCCCAGGTTCGGGTGTACTCACTTGGGTCGTTCCCCTCTTACCTACTCAAAGAGAAAGTTGGGAGGGAAGACCCGCTAAGGGTAAGCATGCAACAAACATGAAAAACTTAGAGTGTCTAGATTTCTGATCATCTAGCTAGACGAGAGCATACTCTCCTACCTTTACACTTTTCACAAACACAAAAGATAATGGTTTATTTACCCTCTAATTAGATCTAAGTGCCTAAGAAAATTATTAAAATGACACAATATTTACTTGTATCTCCTTAGGAAACCTACAAAACAACTTGATTAGTAGTTTGAAAATGAAGTCTTCAACAAGCATCCTGCAAAAGACAAAAGAATGACAATTTTATTTTTTTTTAATTTTTTGGAAATGAGTAGAAAAACAAGAATAAAAACTTTTCTACTAATGACAAATGTGGATTTGGAGGAAACTTTGATGGGTAAATGGGGTTTGACTAGGTTCTTGCCACTTTCTAAGGGATAGGCAAGTATAAAATGGGGATTTTAGAGGAGAGGTGAAGGAATGGAAAAAATTGTCCAAGAGGGACAAAGAAGCAAAAATTAGAGATAGACAATATGGAAAAATTTGGAGGTGATTGGATAAAACTGGAAGAAGTTATGGCAAACCCTAAAAATAGATAAATGTGGTATTTCAGTCTTCAAAAAGTGGAATTTGGGATAAGGCCCTCGAGGAAGGAAATGCACAAAAATGAAATTGCGGGGGGTCTAGTGAAGTTTGGAGGAAAAGAGAGTGAAGATAAAGAAGATATGGCAAAGATTTTTGATTTATCCCTATGATCGTGTTGATTAGCAGACAGTCACACTAATGCGCTAATAGACATATTATTAATATTTAAACAGACAGCAAAAAAACATATGCAGACGTGCTGATGTGCGGGTACTCGCATCAAAACAACTAGAGTTTGTGCCCAAAAATTAAAATTAAATTTTTTAACAAAAACGCTCGCGCTAATCGCAAAGCGGTCATGCTGAAGCGACAATTGAAAAGAGATAAAAGTGAGAAGATAAAAGAATGAAGAAGAGAAAAAATGAGGAGATAGATGAATTTTTATAGCGGTCGCGCTGAAGTTGAGGCGGTCATGTTGAAGCACAGTGAGGCACTAGAAAAATCTTGAAATTTCATGCGATAGCGCCAAAGCTGAGATGGTCGTGCTAATTAATAGGCGGTCATGCTGATCTAGAAATGGTCACGCCAGTGTGCATGCGCTCACGCTGAAGCATGAATTCTGTGAGAAACCTTCACAAAAAACTCAATTTTTTGTTAAATTTGGGACGTGGGTCCCACCGGGCATGCCAAAATGAAGAGGGGAAAAACTAGCAAGGTGAATTCAGGTGGTTAGTGCACAAACAAAACACTACAAGATATTAAAATGTGAAACATGAATAAAACCACATAAAAACATGAAGACAAAGCTTATACCTTGCTATTTTTACCTCTCCCTCGGATTGAGCTTCATGAAGTGGATGATGAGGATGCACCCTTGATACTCCACTTGATGTGTTGCTTGCTTGATTTGGATGTGGATTGATCTCCTTTTCTCAAAAAGAATTGATGGATTTGATAGGATTGGATTTGAGTGATGGATTAAAGATGGATGGATTTGGTAGAGGATTATGAAGAGAGAGAGGAGAAAAGAGCAACATGACAATGCATGAGAAGTGGATTATTTGTGAGGAGAACAGGCTCCAATTTATAGATTGGATGAGGCCAATGGAAGGCCAAGATTGATTTGATCATGAAGGGTTGAGATTGATTTTAGATAGAAGGCATGGATCAAGGGTGCTTTGGGAAAATAAACAGGAATATAAAATTCCTTGGGAAAAGGGGGGAGAAATTTGAATTTCAAATATGAGGAATTAAAAATTCCAAAATAAGGATGCATTGAGGGATTCAAAGAAATTTGAATTTCTTTGAGAGACTTAATGTTGATGTGGCATGAGTGGGAATTAAAAATTGAGGGATAATGATAAGCATGATTATGAGAGATTCAAGAAGGATTAATTAGGATGAGTGGGATTAGGAAAAGTGATTTGTAGAAATCACATGACTAGGTTAATTAATTAGAATTAATTAATTCAGTGGATTTAGAGGAAATAATTATTAGAGGGGAATTTAGAAGAATAAGGGAATAATTAATTTATTTGATAAATTAATTATTGTACAATAGTGACAGGATTAATTAAATTATATTTAATTGATTCTCAGAGGAATAAGGATAACACAATTAAGTCAATTAATAATGTTGATAGGCTTAAACTAATTAAATATTAATTTTAGGTGTCTACACCTTCAAATGATGTTTGCTTGATTTTCTCTATGATATGCTCATATGATCTTCAATATTCACTCATACCAGATTACAATACTATACAATTATATTACTTACATCTCACAAATGAGATCTTACATTTATACAAAACCTAAGACCAAATACTAAGGTTGTCTCACTAAGAATATTACATTCAAATCAATTAAAAAATAAGTCTTTATGCAATACAAGATGTTGGCTTCAATACAATAACCAATAATAAGTCATCTCGATAGTGTGTTGTCCTAATCTAGAATAGATAACGTGTATCGGTCCATAACCTAGACCTATCTACTGGTAACAACAAATATGTCAACCCGATTAGAACAATAACTAAAACAACAAAACCAAGTATCCAAACCATGTCTTTGATATAATAAAGTGATCTCTAGATGATAACAAGTCATCATCTATGCTAGTGAACCATATAACCTGTTGATGAGCATATATCGGTGACTGTACATAAGTCACTGACCTTGCCAGTGAACACTATGTGCCAGTTCAACATAACCATAGATCTCTAGAAGGATAAGTGTTGACATCAATGACAAAACCAATGCAACACATCCATAATACCAACAAACTCATGAATCTTTACCCTTACTACTTTTGACTTTGATCAAACCAATGGCCTTTCGCTTGTTCTTCCCCAACGTATAGAATGGTACCAACAAGGCCTCCACAACTCAATACATTCCAAAATGATGAGGATATTAGTTATTACTTTAGACTTTGAGATGATATTCTTATTCGGGACCATAGATAAGGATTTATTTGAACTCGATAATGTGACTTACTTTGGAGAGGGTGCCAAGCCTTTTAGTCACAAAAATATAAAAAATAATTAATAAAAGGTTTTCTAATAAAACTGCACTACAGTGCTTTTAGACAATGAAAAAGTAAAAAGAAAAAGGATGCATCTAATGGTGAAAACTTCTCTGAGGTGCTAGAGGATGGAAGGATTGACACTCTTTTGTTAGCATCATATCACAAGAAATCACTTGTATTGGTAGAAGAGACAAGACAAACTAATCTTGCTATTGAAGAGGATCCACATAATATGTATCTTGCAACATCATTGCTAGAACAAGAGCATCCCAATTTTGTCAGATTTTTCAAGGTCCAACATCAAATCAACTTTGTGTGGTCAGATGTTGCTATGACTAGTTTAGATCTTGGTCTTGTCACACATCATCCAATGGTAGCACTAAGCGCATAACTAGTAAAATAAAAGTTAAGAAAAATGGATCCACAATTGGCACTTTTAGTCAATGTTGGGCTTGGGAAATTACTGGATCTTGGTTTCACTAGACCTATAAAATATCCAAAATGGATTTCAAACATTGCACCACTATCAAAACCATATGACCGCATCAAGATATGTATAAATATCAGGGATATCAACAAAGCTTGTCCTAAGGATGATTTTCTATTACCCAACATAGACATCATTGTTGATCTTACAACTAGACATGCAATGTTATCACTCATGGATGGATTCTCCATCTATAATTAAATTAAGATTGCACCTAAGCACCAACATAATAATGCTTTCACATGTCTTTGGGGAAACTTTTGTTGGAATGCCATTCCTTTTAGCCTAAATAATGTTGATGCTACCAATCCAAGAGAAGTGACCATAATATTTTATGACATAATGCACACTTCAATGAAATGTTATGTACAAATGACCTCTTGGGAAAATCACTCACAAGAGAAAGCCATTTGGATGTTCTAGACAAAATCTTCACTTGACTAGAAAAATACAAAGTTCATTTGAATTCCAAGAAATGTGTCTTCGGGGTGGCCTCTAAGAATATCCTAGGATACATTGTGTCAGAACAAGGTATTGAAGTTGATCTAGCAAAGGTCAAAGATATCTTAAAGATTCCTCCACCAAATAATATCAGACAAATTAGATGATTACAAGTGAAGGTCCAATCAATCAAAAGATTCATTTCTCAACTTGTAGACATGTGTCACCCATTTACACATTTTCTATGCAAGAACATTAAATTTAGATGGGATATTGATAAGTGCCAACAAGACTTTTCAATGCTCAAATACCATCTCATGAATCCTCTTTTTCTCATGCCACTGATTGAAAGGAAGGCCTTATTTCTTTACATATCAACAATAATAATGTCACTAGGGGAACTTTTAGCATGATAAGATTATGAAGGAAAAGAAACAGCCATCTATTATATCAATTGCACTTTAGTAGGATATGAACTAAATTACTTTAGAAAAGATCCTAAGTGTTGGAGTTTTGCTAGTTAATTCCTTAATTTTTGTAAGTTTCTAAACTTCTATAATTACGGAGTTATCCATCCTAATATATCATCCCAATCATCTATATTTCCTTTTGTTTATCAAGTTGTCAAACCTCATGCTTTCAACATACGTTTCCACCTGATCCCAACAATCTAGTCTAAAACTTTATAAAATTTTCCTATATAGAATCTATCAACCTATTATACCTACCAAGGTTATTATGCAGCTCATACCAACTCCAAAATTTATATATATTCCTTACATAAAATTTTGTTGACGGGGTGCCAAAGTTGTCACTCCATTGGTACCATTTTCATGGAATCCTCAAACCTCAATATCTAAAAGTCCTTGTTAAACATGTTTTTTACTCCCAATTTTTTTTTGTTTGTTTAACTTCCTCATCCTTCCATGCCTTTTTCTCATTCTTACATTGATCTATTAAATTTCCCGTTCCCTAAGTGTCCTTGACATATCATCTGTCAATCCAAACTCTTCAATATATTTTAAATAAATCAATTACAATCAAAGTTGTAGCAATCCTTTTATGTGGGTACTCATTTCTTCCATCCATTACATCCTAATTTCCTACCCTTCAAATATTTCTTAAGTGTACCATAGAATTATTAGTGAATCAGCTATGATTGTGAAGGATTGCAATTTCAATGAAGCCTAGTTTTTTCGTCCAATCCCTAATTCACTGCTCATCTGGCACCACTTCCATGAGCTATTTCCCAATCATCTGCACTGGAAAGCACTCAAGATCCTATTTACACTTATTCTCTTAATCCTAGAACCCACACAACATTGAAACTCAAGCCAAAAAATATGAAAAATAAAGCTAGAGAAAGAGGTGGGCTTGAAATAGACAAGGCATCTGGCAGTGAAAATACATCGAAGATATCACCTAGCTACATGACTGCCATAGAAAATGCCAAAGTTACAATTATTGAAGGTCCCCATGGGTCTTCCCAACCACCTTTGCACCCAACAAAAAGTGAAACAACTCTTGACACCTCCACTGTGGCTACTCTAGAAGCAAATATGGCTCAAACAAATTCATAGGAAGGTAAAGTGATTTCCTTTACTTTACCTAATGATATCATAGACGTCATTTCAAAGTGCAAAGAAAAAACCAATATTCTATTTTTTTTAAGAGGCATCCCTTCAAAACATGAATTCTTTAAATGGGCCCATAATAACTGGGAACTTAAGGGTTGGACCATCAAATCCTTTAGGGGCCTCGGCAGGGGTTATGTTGTCTGTACCTTTTCAGACCCCGAACATGATTGTGTGGTTTTGCAATATGGATCATGGATTATCCATGGTCAAACTTGTTACATGAAAGCTTGGTAAATTTAGTTTCATCCAAAAGGTATAACCAAATCTAAATATCACATGTGGGTCAAATTCCCCTTTCTCAACCTTGCCTTTCATCCATTTTGCAACACAATTGGGTAGGGTCATCTTCTATAAACAACACTCAAAGCCTTTGCCAAATTTTATCAACCTCTCATTTCATGTTTTGAATTTGAACAACACATTTTTTATCTCAATAAGTTGAATGATTTTTTCTAGTGTCATAGGGAAGGCCATTTGATTCGTTATTGTCCCTTCCATTAACCTAAAGCTTCTTCTACCCACTTAGATAATGCCCCCACTGAAGAGTCTCCAATTGAAGTTAGGATGAAGAATTTTGTTAGGGCCTCCAACCCTCCTCATCCCCAACCTTCCTCAATCTATCACAAGACCCCTCTTGTTCCAAATCCCCCTTCCTCACCCTCATCACCCTTATCCCACAACCATCCCCCATCTGGTTCTAAAAATCTATCCCTCAAAGATGATGTTGTCTCATCTCAAGCTAGAGCCTCTAAAAGGAAAAAAGAAATGCCTTCTAGTGGTAATACCTCTTCAACTGCTTCTAAATCTCAACCTCAATCAAATAACTCTATTAAGTTGCATCTTGAAACTATCTCCAATGTTCCTATGGCTACTGATTCAAGAGCTAGTCCTCTTGCTACTGAGATAACAATGACCACCCAACATAGTGTGTTAGTGAAGCAAAATCATTTCAATGTGTTACATTCTGATGAGGAGGACCTCCCTAACTCTACCCAATGAAGTGCAAAATTTAGTCTTGGAACATGCAGGGACTAATTATTCCTACACAGAAGTATCATGTCAAACAATCTATTCAAATTAATCAAACTGATGTTCTTACGTTCCAAGAAGTGAAAGTTGGTGATGTCTGTCTTGATTCGACCCTCTCTACTATTTGGCCTAAGGCTCATTTTTTGCATAGCAACCATATTGATGGTGGTTGTGGGGTAGTCTTGGGCCTTGCTCCTTGGCTTGCTAAACATATTGTAGCTATTGGTATTGACCCTGATAACCATTGTGTTTGGTTCATCACGCTTAGTAGGGATACTCTTATAGGATTTTGCTTGATTTATGCTCCTAATTTCCCTGTTGAAAGGACCGCTCTTTGGAATTGGTTGTAAAATAAGATTCCTATTGCTGATTGGGTATTGGGTGGATATTTTAACATGGTTGAGCACCCTTGTGATCATAGTTGGTATTTGCTTGCTCGTTTATCTAATCTGGAATTTGAAGCCTAGAACTTAGCTGGAACTCCCTTGGTTTCCATGATCCTCATCTTGTAAAAAGCAACCTTCAAATGCCTCATTGGTTTACTTGGAACAATTTTCATGAAGGATCCCTAAGGAAATTCAGCTGATTACACTGTTTTTATATCTCTCCTAATTGCCCCATTCTTCCTTTTCCAAACAGTCATCTTGTTTCCCTTGATTTTTCTGCCACACTCTTTGAACACCTTCCCATATTTACCACCTTATCCCTTTCAAAATCCATTTCAATCTTAATGTTACCCACCTTAAGAATCAAGATTGTATAGATGGTCTTTTAGCTATTTGGAAGTTGGAACCTAAACCTCAAGTTAATAGATGGATCAATTGGTGGGAGAATGTGATTGCTAAATGCACTACTCTCCTTAGAGACTATGGGAGGAGGGTTGCAGATAAATGACATAGACTTGAGAAAACTCTTGAAGGACAACTCGAAAATGGGCGCTCACTTTTAGCCTACAGCCCCCATGATAGAACCATCCAACAAACTGTGGTCAATGCTAAAACTATGCTATGAAAATTAGCTATTTATAGAGGCAAAGGTGCTCAAGTACAGGTCAAACTTCAATGGATTAAAGATGGGGACCAAGGCTCTAAATTTGTTTTTCAATACCTTCAACATAAACATAGAAGTGAATATATTTTTGCCATTAAATTTATTGATTGTACAATGTGAAATAATCATTCTAACATTATGAAAACCTTTTATGAACACTTCAGATATTTGTTTATTGCTGATTCAAAAGATGACATCCTCCTCTCTATCCTTGAAGAAAGACTTGCTAGTTGTATCGCAAAAAACATTGACCCTGACTACAACAGATACCTTGACCATCTTCTCACTATTGAGGAAATGGATGAAGCTCTATTTAGTATGGCATTGGAAAAAGCCTTGGAATGGATGGTCTACTAGTTCAATTTTATAAAATTATTTGGCCTCAAATTCATGAAGACTTATATAATGACTATTTTGAAGGAATCAAAAATGGATCAATAGGAAGAGTTATCAATCAAGGTTTAATCAAGCTAATTCTAAAAGGAAAAGATGAGGACACAGTTAATGGATGGAGACCCATTACTCTCCTAAATACCTCATATAAAATAATTGCTAAAGAATCAGCTAGAAGAATGAATTACACCACTCAAGAAATTGTTCCCACAGAGAAGACCAATTTCTTAGAGGGAAAATTTATCTCAGATAACTTGGTCCTTGCTTGGGAGACTATGGAATGGGCTTAGCAATCAACTCAAGATTCTCTTATCATTAATCTAGATTTTGATAAAGCATACGATCGCATTTGCTGGCCTTTTATTCTCAACATGTTAAAATGGCTTGGTTTTGGCTCAAGAATCCGTGAAGAAATTAAAATGCTTTTTACGGAAGCTAATGCTAGAGTGGTTGTTAATGGTTCTCTTTCTCCTCAATTTCCCTTGCAAAAATCCATTCTCTAGGGATGTCCTCTAGCTCCCTTCTTGTATGTTCTCATTGCTAATGCTTTGGGATACATTCTCTAGCATGTTCTTGACAACAAGTTGATTAGAGGGATCACACTTCCAAGAAATGCCATTGCTCTTAAGTCTCATTTCATTGACGACAACAAGATTTTTGTTCATAACTCAGTAGAGGAAGTGAACAATGTTCTTGACATTTTGGAGCTTTACTACTCAATTTTAGGTTCTAAATTATCCATGCATAAAATTGAGATAATGACAAGACCTAACCCTCGTCCCCCTTGGATCCCAAGTGATTGGAGAGAGGTGAAACATGGTGTCACTACTAGATATCTTGGGATGCCCTTGGGAGGTGAAACATGGTGTCACTACTAGATATATTGTGACCAAATTTGAATTTTTTTTGAAAAATTGCTTGCATTCATCAGAATTCCAATGATAATTCAACATCTAGTTTCGACAGAGAAGAAATTGGCAATGAAATTTGTTTTTTTTTTAGAAAATGTGCCCGCGTTCATCGAAATTCCAACAACCGCGGGAACTACTTAAAAAAGAAAAGAAAAAGACCAAGACATTTGATAAACATTATTCCTGCCTCTTCATCCTATTGACCTCTATGATCACAAAAAAATTGGGGCAAATTGACAAAAATTAGAACTCAACCATTCTCATGTTACTGCCCCTAGCAACGTAATAACGGGCGGGTTTGGCTTAAACATACATTCTCGTCCATTCCATTCAAATGAATAGTCGTTAACATTTGAATTTGAATTGTTCCCACCCAAAAGTCTTACCATATGGAACAAATAGGTTTCCATCCATATCGGTGTTTATTTCCAGTGTACTCCCTGCCTATGCCAATATGGGAGCTTTTGGACAGGTAGACATCCATCAAACCATAACAGAAGGGCTTATTACCATTGAACATGCTCTGGGAAATTTTATTACAGTTGGAAATGCTTTGATAAACATTTATGGAAAAATGTGGAACCATCAATGAGGCATATGAACCATTTGACCAAATGCCTCCAAGCAATGTTGGCTCATAGAATGCTATGATTGCAAGATATGCACAAAATGAGTTTACTGAAAAGTGTCCAGATGCTTTCAACCAAATGCAATTAGCAGGTGTAAAGATTTGTCAACATCCCCTAGCCTATGTGAAAATGGGAGCTTTGGAATAGGATGTGGACGTCCATCACAAGATAAACAGCAGAGGAATTTTATTAGTTGGTGTAGTTGCAATTGCCTTGGCAGTCATGTATGCAAAATATGTGAGATGAGATAAGGAACACTGACTATTTGACAGTTTGATAGAATGCCTCAGATAAATTTCTCTCACAGAATACCTAATTACAAGATATGAACAGAGTGGGATTGTGGGAAAGGCTTTAGAGACTTTCAATTAAATGTGATTGTCAGGTATAAAGCTTTGCTAGTATCCTCCCAGCCTGTGCTAAATTGGAAGTTTTGGAACAAGGTATGAACATCTATCATAGGATAAATAATAGAGGAATTTTGTCACATGTTGTAGCTGCAATTGCCAGGGTACATATTTTAAAGATGTTTTATATCATAGATAATTGTAGTTAAAATTCACTATGCCAACTATTGAACAATATCTAATATTAAGAAGGTTTATCATAAATGATGAAAGGCTTAGGTTGAAATTGATGAAATTTTTATTTTGTCAATGTTTATTATGTGTGAGATTTGTCATGTTATTAAATTTTAATCATCTATGTTCAAGCTAAAGTTATCATTCTAAAGTTAGATAATTTGTATTCATTTAAGTATGTTTATAATGATTTCTTATATCATTTCTCTTGTCATCATATGACAACTCTTAATTTTTAGTGTGATTTTTCCTTCCACTACCATTCCATTCTATTCCCTCTTACTTCTCACGCTCTTTAGACATCCTCTATTCTTCCCATGTTTCTCATACCACATCCAAACTTTCAATACACTAATAAAGTAGTTTGATCAGCTTAAGAAAAGAATGGATACTATGCTTGTAGCTCTAATTCCATTATATTAAATATGTGTTTCTTATGGACATAGAGATTGAATTTAATAATTAAATCAAAATAATATACGGCAAAGAACCAATAAAAAATTAATAAACAAATAAAATAAGGAGAAAATGAAACCCTCTTCATTGCCTCCTGATGCTCTTAAGTGCAAAAATCCAACTTCTAACTCTTGTTATCTACCAATAATGTAAGAAAAATAGGATTTTCTCTCCATATATATGAAATCAAGGAAGCTTTCATCTTTATGATCTAAAAATGAATAAGAGAGCAACTTTCAAGAATCCTAATGCTATCGTATTTGAAGACGGTACTTTCACATGGGTTGCAAAGAAAACTCAAAATAGTTTTTAGTTGAGGTATTAGAAATAGTTAATTAATCTTGGTCTAGTAAAATAGTACTGTAATAATCTATTACATATTAAAGCATCTTTCTACATTTATGTAGTATGCATGGAACATTGTTGAATTCACATAATGTGGTGGTTTTTAACTATTCTATCTTATTATTGGTAATAACCAACGATGTGGTATTTTGGTGCAATTTATATTTTCATTCTTTGGGTGGTATATAGTGTAATAATCACCATGAAAATCAAGCATCATTATTAGAAGGGATCTCTTAAGAACAAATCAATTCACAGATACAAGATTGATTTAAACCTTCACTTCTAATGAAATAGTTGCCTCAAGGTTCCTTAAGTTAGTTTTGAGTAATAGTAATTTTGTTAATCATGTCCCCTACATTAGAAGGCTTGCATATGGAAGGCTTTCATATTGATTGGTAGTAATTATCCCTAGTGTAGCTTAGAGTGTAGAGATTATATGTTTTCTATATCCTACACATTTAAAGATATGAATATATTAAAGTTTAAGGAAGAAGTAGTGATAAATATGGAAGAAAATTATTAGTGACATCTGTTGTTAAGAGCCATTCAAATCCTTTAGGATTTTTAACTATAAATAATGAATAATTGAAACTAGTGCATTGTAAGTTGCCATTTCTTCATAATTTTTATGCAATTGTATGGTAGGTGTTGACTATTTTCATGGTGATTCATAATAAGTGGTTAGTAGATGTCTCTAGCATCTCCAGAATTCTATTACTTTTTAGATATAAGATCCATAGAGCCTAGCATAGGAAGGATTAATTTCATGAAATAGGTTCCATTACTTGATCCCATAGTTGGTAGTGTCTTGACAAATGTAATGTAGAACCCTAATGCAATAGAGGTTGAATATCTAGTGGGTTGTAATGTGGTATAGTGAATTCAAGATTTTGGAATTATTGAGTTTTTATTTATCCCTTGCTATTTATGATTTTTTTGGTTATGGTTGTGATGTTTGTAGGGAGACATTTACAAATTTATATCTATTTTCACTATTTTATGGTTTATGGCTTTGTAATGGTAATTTAATGTTCTTTCATATTTTTGTATAAATACTTTATAATAGCTTATTATGGTGATTTGTTTTATTATGGATGCAATCTTTATATTATATTCATTTCATGGGAAATTTTCCTAATAGAATCCCTAATTAATTAATCTACAAAAATATAACATTAAAGAAAGAAATCTAATCATCATCTTTATTTTTAATTAAAAAAATTGAGATAAAAGACCAATTAGGGAGAATTAAGACATAATATTCTATCATGCAATGTAGGATACATTAATGATAGCAAATAACAACTAAATTAGTTAGAGATCTTGAATAAATGTTCTAATTAGAAGGCCCTTATCTTCAAACCCATCACTATATGAAGAAACTAATAAAGGATTTATGATCAAGTAAAATTCTATTTTCTATCACACTTTATGATAGGTTTAAAAAAAATATATAAAATAATTCATCATTGTAACATATCGATTATGTGACCTAACTAGTTTCAATTCAAAAAAGGTCACACTAGAATGTATTGAATTAGTCTAAAGACTAGGTAACTAGGAGAGGGTCCAAACCCTTATATAACAACCAACTAAGCAAAAAGAGGATCTCACAAGCAGTGAGAAAACCAAAACTAAAAAAGAGAAAACCCTTTTTTGAAAGAGATGCTTTTGATTAGAGCATCAAACTGCCAAGAAAAGGGTTCCTAACCTTACATTAGATTAAAAAAATTCAGATCAAAGGGGTTTAGGTAAGAACCCAAAACCAGATTCCAAAAAGAGAAACTTAAGCTAAGATAAAAGTAGCTAAGGGAATAGACAACAAGCAATGGGTTTTGAAAGGATCTCTAAAACCTTTTCCCTATAATAATACCTTGAACAAAGAATCTCTCATATAAGGAGAGGGATCACCAAGATTTAAAAATAAATTAGGTTTAGCAGGCACCTAGAATCCATGAAATAATACAATCACCTAGCCATTCTGGTGCAAGGGCACCACAAAGGAGTCTACCTTCTTTCACATATGTTGTAAGGTTTCCAATAATGTCTTAGGAAGGGCCTTTGATGGCTAGGTCCTATTTGATACTTTACATCTATGTTTGAGCAATTTTTCTATGTAATAAGCCCAAAGGCAACCAAGATTGGTCAACTTGGTCAAAGGCCTTATTTGGGAATCTATTTAATGGTTCTGGTGTTTATGGGTCATATATGGGTTATAGGTCCACTTTATATTGTCATCATGAAGGCATGTTTCATGTTTTGCTTTGTTGTCAAAAGTTGTCATGTTGCATTAGGCAACATTGACAAAATATTCAAAAAGTGGTTTCCAAAGGTTAAAAGGTTGTTCTTAACTATTGGAGGAGGTTGTAACTTGTTCCTAGGCATCATATAAGCCTTTGGAACTCACTATGGATCATTTGGAGTTCAAGAAGAAGAATTCTTGCTTTCAAACTATCAAAAAACTATCTTTTTACGACATTTTCATTGTTCTTTTGGTTTTTTATGGAATTGTACGGATCTATTAATGGTATGAACCATTGGAAAATATGCTCTTGTTTTTTATCTTTCATTTGATTCTAGTGTGGGCTTCTGAAATGTCAAAATAAAGAAGTTATTGAATTTATACCCCCGCTGCCTAGGAAAAGCCCTAGAACCTAGGGATTGGATGCAAAAAGAGCCATATTTCATCATTCCACCATGGGGAAAATCTGAAAATTTGGGGAATGATGAAATAATATGTATTATAGTTGTTTCACTTGGTTTTGAGAGCAGGGAGTGTGATTTTCTATTTTTAAGATGATGCCCTAGACTTGGCATTCTCCATGTGAGCAGTCTGTGGAGGGGTAAAAGGGTGTGTAAACTAATGAAGGTGGACCAAATGGTGACTCAAGTTGGCATTAAAGTCACCCATAAACATGTTAAAACCTTTTCCAAATGGTTTTATTTCAATCCATTTTGACTGGTGAATTTTTTCATAACAAATACACCATACTACCTAGGGAAGGGCAAATAGGCCATATTGGGGTTAAGATACTTTCCGACCAAACCCAGATGCAATTCCTTGGAATATTGTGATTCTTCCAAAAGGGTATTAGAATATCCAATTTTTTTTGGTCTTTTTTAGGTAAGATGCAAATGAAGTCAAAAAAATAGCAAAACTAGGCCTAATTCCTTGTAGCCCTATCCACTAGGTTGCTAAGGGCATTTTGTGATCAGGAGTTGAAAGGGTTGGTTTGAATGTTTATAAACCTTGGATTTTTCATCCCAAACATGTAAAAAATCCATAGATATGTCTACAATCACCTTTGTTCAAAGATCCACTTGGTAGAGGGTTTGGTGTAGTGAGTAGGCTTGGTAAAGAAGGGTAGTCAGAGTTGTGATTGGGAAACTCCACATTTGATTCAAGTTGTCAGTGTTGTGGGAATCCTTGGGAAGGATCAGAGACAAGATTTAAAGGCCTTTGGAAGGTCTTAGAGATTGTACCATTGGATGGCACCATTTGTAAACCCTTGAGAAGAAACCAAGACAAATTACTCATTTTGCCTTATTCCTCTGCATCACATTCCCAAAAAAACATTAAGCACAATGGAAAGTGTAGTCAAGGAATGAACTAGAACATGAATTACCAATGGATTTTGAAAGGCACCCCTAAACCTATTAGTAGAATAAACCCCTACAAACACAACAATTAGGTACATAGGAGCAAGGCAAACCCCACAACCCACCTCAATAGGACCAGGATCACCATAATTGGTAGATGCCACCATAATAGTATCTGCAAAACTAGCCTCTAATAGGATAATTGCAGCTACACCAACTGAAATAATTCCTCTACTATTTATCTTGTGATGGACATCCATAACCTATTTCAAAGCTCCCATTTTCGCACAGGCTGGAGGAGCATTTAGTTGAAAGCATCTGAACCTTTCCATTAAAATTGTTTTGTGCATACCATGCAATCATACAATTCCATAAACCAACATTTCTTGGAGGCATTCAATCAAACAATTCACGTACCTCATTGATGCTTCCATGTTTTGCATAAATGTCTATCAGAGCACTTTCAACTGATAAAAACTCCCAAAGCATTTGTGATTCTAAGATTACACTCAATAAGAACCCTCCCTTTACCTTGGAACACATTCAAATACCTTTTCTTCCAAAGAAACCAAAGAATTTCAATAGACAATAAAATCCAAAAATATTTAGACTTTTTATTCAAATTGCGGACATACCTGACAATAATTTAAAAATGAGAAATAATCAACAATATTCCCACCTAAAATGTTATAACAATTGACAATCATGAATTTTCTCCTGATTAATATATTCCATGGTTAATTCCCTTCTAAAGCCTTGACAATCCATTTGATTTCTAAGGCAATACCTTGTTGCCTGAGGTCTTTGATCCCCAATCCACCTAAGTCCTTACTCAAGCAACACCATTTCCATTTAACAACATGCATCCTTTTCTTACCTCTTCCATCTAACCACAAAATTGCACCGATGATAATGTTGTGGGTCCAATGGTTTGGTCGTCAGTGCATGAAAGCATTGCATGAGTTCTACTTTTAAAAATTACATAAAACATTTTTAATTTATTTGATTGGGTCTTATTTGAAAAAAATATTATCAATGGGTAAGTGCACAATGATGGTGGTCAAAAAGAGGGGTATAAGTGGACACTTTTTTTCTGAAATCAGGTGAACCTGAACTTAGAGGCAAAATTTGAATGTCATCCACTCAAGATATGAAGATAATCAAAGAACAAATATTGTAGTACTCTAAATCTAATTTCCAAACTACTAAACTTTTTCAAAATTGGATAAGATTAAGGGGTTCAAATCCTTCATGCACGAAAAAATGACCATGTTTTTTCTAAAAAACATAACATAGTGTCTGACGTGTGCATCAAAAAAGTCATAGTTAGATTTAGTATTTTGACAAATCCTTTGGCAGCAAGATAGTTAAAAGTGAGCACTAGAAGATGTGTACTTTTTTGTAATTTTTTGTTGAGTATTTTGTTTTTTATGATTTTTCCAATCGAGCACATCTTGAAAATTTGGTACCTGTTCATGCGTGAAGCATAAATTGCACTAAACAAATCAAAAATACATTTTTTTTTTCAAATTGTAAAGAATCAAGTGAACTACAATAATATATAAATATATTAAAATTTGGATATGTCTATCAAAAGTTATTCAAAAAATGGTGCACCTATGTCTGTGAGAACTATGGAGACACTAGTAAAAGAAATTCAATAATAATATGTTATTGTTGTTCAAATTGAAAACAAATTATATGGTTAGAAAGCTCAGAAGATAGGTGAAAATATGGTAGAAATTATAGAAATGCCCACTTTATGAAGTGTAAACCTGATGATGACAAAGTTGATAAACCAAGTTGATAAAATAAAACACGTCAAAAATGAGAGAAATGGAGGAAAATCAAACTTCCAATCCATAGCTTTGTCATCCAAGCCTATTTCCAAGCCTAAATAGTCAAAAGCGCATACGGGGTACTTATGGTTTAAAAAGTGTGTATGGGGTATTTATAGTGTAAGCAGCACGTACATGCTTGTTTCCCTTTAAACAGTGCATACAGGCTATTGTATAATATGATATTCTATGTATAAGATGTGTATATTAATATAATATATGTAATATATAATATGTGTATAATATGACATTGTATATATAATATCTTTATATACATATAATATATTAAACATATATATACACATGTAAGTGTATCATCTCTCCCTCTCAAACACATACAAGGTCTCTCTCTCTCTCTCTCTCTCACTCTCTCACTCTCTCTCTCCCCTTCTCCCTTCCTTCATACCCCATCCCTCTTTCTCTTCTTCTCTCCCTCCATACGCCACTGCAACTATGTCTGCACTTCTATAGAAGTAAGTGAATTTATTTCTTATCTGCAACTTCCTCTTTGATTTTTATCATGTATCCTCTCTTAAAAAAATTGACTAATGGATTTTTGTGTATATTGAACAAAAGGAATAGGGTTTGAAATTGAACCACAGGTGTATTACCGTGACAAACAAGGAAACCTATAGCAATATTCTTCTTGAATGTGTTTTTAATGAGTAGAGCAGATCTGGAAAATAGTGTCAACAAAGCAACATGATGAGTCAGAGTACCTGCTGATGCTCTGCGAAGTGGACAAGGTTAGTCAATGATAAATAACACACAACACACAAGAAAATTGTTAGTGTTAGTCAATCAAAAACTAATCTAAACAGGCATATCAAAAGAGACACTAAAATCATGCTAATACATCTAACTAATGAAACAAAGATAATGAGGCATCTCCAAATGCCTCTTAGCATGTTCTTAACTCCTTCTTCCTTGTTCCTCTCCTCTCTAAGTTCCAAAATAGTGTAGCTCTCAGCAGCTTTTTGCACTATGGATGCTTATGGAGGATTGAGATTGAAATATCACTCTAAATGTAAATAAAGAAGCTAATATTAAGCTATTGATGCTAAAATTGATTTATTTTAACCAAAATGACAATACATGAGTTTGCTATGCTAAATGCTCTCTAAAATGCCTATAGGTTAAATGCATACAAGTTTTCAGGATCTGGATTATGAAGAAATGGGCTCTATTTATATGAAAAATCGAGCAATGGATGGTTGAAATTGAGCAATCTCAACAAGGGTCAGGATTGAATGATTTCAAATCCATGTGAGGGCTTTCAACCCAATCCCAGGATGACAAGTGTTAATGTGAGATAGGTTGAGAGGAGAGGGAATAAGCATTAAATGTTTGATATGACTAGGAGTTAAAGTCAAGGTTGGTTGAATGAATAAACTCTTTATTCAAAGAATAAAGCTTTTATCCAATGGATAAACTCTTGTGCAAATGTGAAAAGGATAAATATGGTCAAAACAATAAATGTTCGGGGGGACAAGTTTGAAATAACCATAAATGGTTATGTAAGAGCCATAAATGGTCATGTAAGAGCCATTAGTGGTCTTGGAAGACTTTGGGGGGTTAATTTGTTGAACACGCAAAGCATTAAATGCTTTTCAAAGACTTTTGAAGTCATTGAGAAGTGACTTCATTTTGCTTAGGAATGTGACAATAATTAGGGGATGGATTAAGCTAATTAGGAAGGGTTTAGAAGAATCTAGAAGGGGATTAGATTTTGCAAGTGGATTTGGTGGGTGAGGGAAAATAGGATTTTATTAAAATAAAAATTCATTTATTTCAATAAATGTGTGCAAGTTGCATTTGTAGGAAAATGCAAGTGGGGGGGGGGGAATAATGATTTAAATAAATATTTTTATTTAATTTATTTAAAAGAGGAATAGGGGGATTTAATTAAATAAATAGATTTTATTTATTTGATTGATTGTGAATTTGGTTTAATGAATTAATTAAAATAAATTGAATAATTTATTTAATTAATAGGAGAATGTTTGGAGATGAATTAATTCAATATTTATTTAATTAATTGATGGCTAGTGGATTTTTAATCAAATAAATAGCGAATATTTATTTAATTAAGCTGGATAAATTTGTGTGACTACATTTGCCCCTCTTTGAGATGGTGTGGTTTATCACGTCATTTCAAAGAAAGAAAAATTGGTGTGAAGAAATGCCCCATAAAATGTAAATTTAATGGGTGGTATGCCCCCTCGAGAGATGGGCCGAAAAATTTCAAAAAATCAGGTGATCTCTCGAAAAAGAATGAAAATTGGCAGGGTGTCAGAATAGAAGAAGTCAGCCATACGGGTGAAAAATAGAGGAAAATGGGGGGAAAATAGAGAAATGGGGGGGACTCAGGAAGTTCACGAGGACCATGGCGGTGAGCGGGGGGAAGTTACGATGACGACGAAGGGTATAAATAGGATGAAAGGGGTGAAAACAAGATCATTTGTGACCGTGGCCAGTGTGAAACCAGAGCTCTGATAGTGACCTTTTGGAGGAGTGAGCAGCAGTCAGGATGCCGATACCGATTACTGAGCACAAATTTGAGCGAGTCCGATGGTTCCAGTACCCAGACGACTACGAACCAGCGGTATGCAAATTTGAAATTTTAATTTTTATGCATTTTTGATACGTTTTTAGCTAAGTCCAAGTTGGGTTAGAGAAAGAGCACTAGAACTATGGTATTGGTGCTTTTGCTCCATGAACTAGCACTACCGTGCCGCAATGGCGCTATTGCATCTTTGTTTGAGCGCTTTTGAGATGTTTTAGCGCTATTGTGTGCAATTTTAGGCGCTATTGATGAATAAGCGCTATTAAGGGCTTGTTGGAGCACTATTGCTCTTAATTAGGGCATGTGTAGTTTGAACGCTATTTGATAGCTGATTGAGCACTTTTATTAGGGTTGTAGCACTATTGTTGAGAAACTAGCACTTTTGTTGGTAAAATAGCACTTTTGTTTTAGGATAAAGAGATGCCCCAGTTTGGATGAAGAAAATCTCCCGATGCCAATGATGGATAGATGGCGATGTGAAGTGGGAGTTGTTTTGAACCATAGTAGCCTAATGAAACTTAGGTCATTTGTAGGATAAATGTTTGTTGAAGTCTAGGTGGCCATGATTGCTTACCTGTTGAGATCTGAAGATACTTGATCAAAGTATCTATTGATAGTCTAGGTTTAAACTTAAGAAAGTTTGAAAACAAAATAACTGATGGTGATTGATGAATGTCCATGTACAAGAGGAGCTAGGCGAGTTGTAGTTATGCGAGTGACATCCTATGACACAGGGGTTGCGGGATCGATTAATAGAGGTGGAGATTGATTGCATTGCCACGACTAGACTATATGAGGTGATGCACATGCCCATGATTCATATGAATCACGGATTGATCATAGCATTAGCAGAGTGGTGGTACAGCAAGATGTGCACCTTCCATCTAGCACAGGGGGAGATGACAGTGACCCTAGAGGATGTGTGGCGCATCCTGCGGATTTCAATTCGGGGGGAGCTAGTCACATACGACAGATCATGGGGGACTCTTGCAGTTTAGAGGATTTTTGATGAGGACGTTTTCATTGATGATGGCTCCATTGCTTGGGAGGAGATAGTGGGGTTATATGAGCCTCTTCCAGTAGTCTTATCAGGTGTCGTGGGAGGACTTCTTTGTCTAGACAGGTGATCACATGGTTTGGCCGTGGAGTGGGGGTAGGTGATTGAGATGATGATGACCGAGGGGACCCGATTTGCATGGGGGTCGTGCGTGTTGGCATACCTGTACCAGGAGCTACATGAGGTGGTTTATCGGGAGAGGGGTCCCTTAGCAGTGGGCATGACACTGCTGCATATTTGGACCTGGGAGCACCTACCAGTGACTCAACTAGTGAGTCTGAGATTCCTCGCAGTAGACCAGCTGTATATGTTCATGTATAGGGACATGATGAGTCAGCCCACCTGGGGAAGTTAGAGTGGTGGCGGCGGGCTCTAGATGATCTAGATGCAGTTATATGGCATCCATACCTGGAGTGTGAGCCATGGGATGATGATGCAGAGGCACTGCCGTATGTTTTTATGACTCGATTCCTCATTGGGAGGACCTCATACCATGTGGAGAGACAGGTGCCCGGGAGAGTGCTGAGATAGTTTGGATGGCAGTAGGGACTGCCTAGTGGATCAGGAGAGTATGCTCAGGTTATTCGAGAGAGGTACGCATGGAGGCCAGTGCTACCATATGATCAGGCACTGGCAGAGTTCCAGACATTGCAGGCGAGACCGTGGGACATATGATTGAGGGTCATGGATGCAGGAGTGTCAGATGAGTACATGCAATACCAGGCAGCGCACCCGATCTTACGGATATCTGATCTAGCAGAGTCGATCCCAGATTTTGAGGATGAGAGGGGATGGAGACAGAGGAGGGCAGGAGGTTGAGGACCGAGGGCAGGTGGAGGAAATGGAGGAGGAGGTGGAGGAGGAGGAGGTGGAGGAGGTGGTGGGTTGGGGATGCAGAGTCAGTGGAGAGGGAGAGGTGGACTACCTCTATAGATATCATAGGGACCATTAATACAAGGAGGAGTTCGGCTGAGTGGGAAGGGGATGGAGAGGGAGATCCCGATGGACAGAGGGGAGGGAGCTATGGGAGAGGGTGGTATAGGTGAGGCAGCTATGGATACCAGGGAGGGAGCCAGTGGAGATCTTCAAGATCACATGATAGTACATTTGCAGACCTGGATAGAGGATTTGGAGGTGGAGGTGGCGGCTAGGGATGTGCAGCTATTTGCATGGGATTCAAAGCTGGCGGTGGTGCTGCGGGAGAGGGATAGTGTAGTGGAGAGATTGGTTGAGCTGTAGGAGAGAGTCTAGGTTGGAGTAGGAGCACAGGGGCCTACGGGGGAGGTGATGAGGGAGATGTAGTGAGCACAGGTGGAGATAAACTACTGGCGAGGTTTATATGAGCAGGTGGTGCCAGTTAGTCAGCAAGCTCTTAACTATTCTTAGATGTGGCAGGCCAGATCAAAGTGATCACAGAGGGTGCAGAGTAGTGGGGGTGTGATGGGTCCTCTACGGAGGAAGAGATCAGGGGATGTAGGAGGGAGTGGGGGTTCGATGAGGCCTTCATGGAGAGATGGATCAGGTGGTGCAAGCACCAGTGGTGGAGCAGGTGGTGATGGTGGTACAGCATCTAGCTAGAGTGGCATTTGAGAGAGCATTTTTGCATATATGTATTGTATCATTGTTTATTTTTTGGACTGTATCTTGGATGGCTCTTGGTAGCTGATTGTGTAGAATTTATTATACTCTGATATATGAGATGATATATATGAGGAGATCCCATATTTTGATGATATGCAGTTGATTATGTATGGATGTTTATGCAGGATGATGAGTTATTGCTTAGATGGATATGTGTATATGTATGCATTTGATGAGATGTTTCTTATATGCATGTTTTTAGGATGATTTATGATGTGGGATACTGACATATGAATGCAGGCTTATATATGTATGTTTTGTTTGATTTTTGATGTAATGCTTTATGTATGTAATGCCATGATGATGATGTATGCTTATGATTTATGAACAAGATTTTGGCGTTTCCTATTGTGATATAATGATGAGATAATTTTATGTGATGATGTTAATGCAATGGATGAATGAATGAGTTTATGTATGGATATGCATCTAGATGTTTTTAGATGAATATAATATGGATAAACAAAATTTAAAGTACAAATGTTTATATGATAATGCCTTAATGAATGCATATGTAAAATGGATATATATAATGGTATGAACCAATGTTTGGAAACAAATGGGTTTATGATTATAAATGCTTAAATATGATTTAAGTAAAAATGATAATGTGATGATACTATAACTTATGGTTTTAATAACTGCACCTTAATGTAATTTAAAAAAGGATAATGAATGTAATGTGAAATGAATCCTAAAATGAGCATAATAAGATACTTTAATAAATGGATGAATGAATGCACTTTTTTAGTAATGAATGGATGCAATAATAAATGATAAAGAATGAGGAAATGATGATGGATAATTGACACTAAATGAATGCATAGTAAATGATTTAAAACAATTAAAGACAATTTGATCCCACGAATGAATCTAATTATTTATGATTGATGCAATGATGCAAATGATTAATGAAAAACTAATGTCAAAAAAAATGAACTATATGCAATATTAAGTTAAAAATGACATGAATGGACTTAATGCAAGATGCAACTAAATGTGATGATGATGTGACCATGAGGAATGCAAGGTTTTTAAGACTTTACATGATGCATTGATGATGTATCAGAGTACTCGGTCGTGATTGTATCCAAGACCAACTTTAATGGTTACTTTTGCATATAAAGCCTACATATGAATGAATGAATGGATGGGTGATATGCAATGGAATGCAAGATATAAATAGATGAGATGAAATGAAGATCCATAGTGCTCTATTTTCATCACTGAGCTTTAAAATGTTGGAAGAGAATACAAGCATCTTGACATAATGATTCAAGATGACCTGAGTATTCCTTACATGGATTTTATATAGCAAGTTAATACAAACGTCGACCAGAGTATTGCTTGCAGAATAGACAAGGATTATCTCTGTTCATGCATGATTTGGATCGTCCTCCTTGATCTTAGGGTGATCATATCCTGAGACAAGTGCATACCATACTAAGAGATAAAAACCTTTATCCAAATTGGATGGGCAGGAGGAACCAAAGAAAGAGCATTGTACCTGCAAACAAACAGTATATACATAAAAAATAAAGAATAAGGATCCTTGGTAATGGTTCATGCCCATATGGTTGAGGTATATGTTGTAGTCAGCAAGCCGTAATGATCTATGACTGCATTTGGCATAAGAACACGTAGTTTGGTGAACTTCCCATGTAGACACCATTAGTACATGCCCTAGAACTTCATCGGAAATAATGTGCAAATGATACAAAACAATGTTGAAAGATCCTGATACAGATAGATGAATGATTGTACTCACAAATCAACCAAGTATTTGATGGCTTAACATAATTTTCTTGTCAAAGAAAATGTCACTTTTGTCTTTGTTTTGGTAAGGAAGGATGCATCCTTTTTGAAGACAGTTTTGAGTGTTGATGTTGATTGTGTGGTTTGATTGGTAAATGGTCATTGTGTGAGTATTATGTCAATGTTTGTTTTGTATTTGTGTGGATGAGTATGTACAAGGTGTTGCAATGTTTTTGTGTGATTTTTGATGGTTTTTTCAATGTTTTTGGATTTTGTGGAACAGTTTTGAATGTTTTTGGATTTTTGTGAGACATTTTTTAATGTTTCTGGTTTTTGAGTCATTTTTGAATTTTTTTTTTTGGATTTTGTGAGTCACCAGTAATGTAGAATCCACTTCCATCAGCTAGATTTTAAGGGTATTTCCCCCAAGTGTAGGCATGACTATGATAGAGTGGAATGCAAGACACATGAAGCACTTTCTTTGATTACAGATCAAATAACAAGTCATGGTTAGATGGATGGATGTATGTATGAATGAATGTGATCGTAATTAGCCTTGAAAGATACTGGAGCCATTGTCTTTACGAGTGGCACCTGTTTGCCAGGTTTTCACCATCGCACTTACCCAAGGTGCCACCGGAGTGGTTGTTCACCATTTGGATGCATGATTTTTCTTTACTTTTTTGAATGTTTTTGTATTTCTTCAGGACATTTTTCTGAATGTTTTTGGTATTTTCTGGTGTGCAAGGGAGGTTGATGTTCTGTATAGCTTAGGTATAAAACCATTTGAGGTGCATGTTGTTGATTGGATCTGCGAGAGGTTCTCCTTCTGATGTAGCCAACTGATATGCCCTAGACCTGAATATAGCAGTAATAACATATGGGCCCAGCCAGTTTGATTCAAACTTGCCTTGATGTTCTCTGTTTGGTTGGTTGTGAGGATTCTCTCATAGAACAAGATCACCTACCTCAAATGTATGAGATCTAACTCGATGATTGTAGCTTCTACGCATGCGTTGTTGATAGGCTTTGAGGTGATTGTATGCAGCTTGTCGCTTCTCATCAAGTAACTCTAAGTCCTGAAGATGGGATACTTTGTAGGCTTCATCATCTATTAGATTATGCAAGGAAACCCATAATGATGGTATCTCAACCTCAATAGGCAAGATAGCTTCTACACCATAGACCAATGAATAAGGAGTTGCACCTGTAGGGATTCGAATGCTAGTTCAATATGCCCACAGAGCTGGATTTAGTTGAACATGCCAATCATGGTCGACATCATTAACTGTCTTCTTTAGGATCCTCAATATGTTTTTATTGGATGCTTCGGCCTGACCATTGCCTTGTGGGTAATAGGGAGTGGAAAAGCAGTTTTGGATATGAAATTTCTCACAAAGTTTGTGGACATCCTGATTTTTGAAAGGAAGACCATTATCTGTGATGATGGACATGGGCACGCCATACCGACAGATGATGTAGTTGAGGATGAATGAGGCAATCTACTTGTCGATGACTTGGGTAAGTGGAATAGCTTCGATCCACTTTGTGAAATATTCAGTGGTGGTAATAATGAATTTATGGCCATTGGATGAAGATGGGTGAATCTTACCCACAAGGTCAAGGCCCCATTGACAAAAAGGCCATGGTGTTGTGAGTGGTTGTAGTTCTTGGGTTGGTGCATGTATCAGGTCACCATGAACTTGACACTTCTTACATTTTCTAACAAAGTAGTAGGAATCTTTTTCCATAGATGGCCAATAGTATCCATTACATAGGAGTTTCTTGGCTAGTGACAGACCACTTGCATGGGTTCCACAAATTCCTTCATGTACCTCTTCCAAAGCCTTTGTTATCTCACCTTGTTCTAGACATCGAAGGAGAGTACCATCAAGACTGCGTCGGTATAGGGTCTCGGCAATAATGGTATATCGAGCAGTTTGGTGAATGGAGGTTTTACATTGGTTATTAGATTGGTTGGGAGGAAGGGTGTGATCATGGAGATAGGTGTAGAATTCACCGTACCATGGGGAATCGGAACCGACAAGGCAATATATCATTTCGGATTCGGGGATATCATAAGCGGGAATCCAAAGTTGTTCTACCAAGAACTCGTAGCGTGTTGAATTCTATGGAAGATCTAGGAGAGATGCGATGGTAGCCATAGTGTCAGCAGCTCAATTTTGATCTCTTAGTATCTGCTCAAAAGTGATAATAGTAAATGATGCCTTTAGAGTGTCCACCATTTTCTTATATGGCATGAGTTTATCATCTTTGGTCTGATATTCATCTGTTGCTTGTCGAATGACCAGTTGTAAGTCGCCATATACTTGCAGTTCTTGTAATTTTCATTGTACGACTAGCCTGAGTTCTATGATCAAGGCCTCATACTCTACTATGTTGTTAGTGCATGGAAACGTGAGCCTGTAAGACTTCAGGATGTTGTCACCTTGAGGTGTGATAAATAGAATGCCTGCCCCCGAGCCATGCCTAGTGTATGAACCATCAAAGTATAGTTTCCATGGTTGTATTGTTGTAATCATGAATATCTCTTCATCTGAAAAATTGGAAATGAAGAGGACGATCTCCTATGAGAGGTGCATCGGCCAACTGATCTGCAATAACTTGACCTTTGATAGCCTTATGATCTACATACTCAATGTCAAATTCACTTAGAATCATCACCCATTTGGCCAAGCGACCTGTCAATGCTGCTTTGCTAAGTAAATACTTGAGTGGATCAATCTTTGCAATGAGTTGTACCTTGTGTTAATAGATAGTGCCTTAGTTTAGTTGCTGCCAGGATTACTGCTAGGCAAGCTCGCTCAATAGGTGTGTAATTGAGTTCATAGCCCACCAGTGTGCGAGAGATGTAGTAAATAGCACACTCTTTTCCTTTTGTACTATGTTGTGCAAGTAGTACACCCAATGTTGTACTTATTGCTGAGATATATAGTAACAACAGTCTACTTAGATCTGGTGGCATCAGCAATGGTGGATTCATGAGATAGTCTTTAAGCATCTGAAAGGCTTGCTGACATCGGGCATCCCACTGAAAGCGGATGTTCTTGTGTAGCAGGTGTGGGAATGGGTGACACTTGTCAGCCAATTGTGCAATGAATCTTTGGATGGATTGAAGCCGCCCTTGTAATGTCCTTAGCTGACTGATATTCTTTGGTGGTGGCATGTCCATGATTGCTTTTACCTTTGCTGGGTCAACCTCAATATCTTTGCTTGAGACAATGTATCCTAGAAGCTTCCCGGAGGTTACTCCAAAGACAAATTTCTTTGGGTTGAGTCGAACATGGTATCATTCCAGTCTATCAAAGATTTTATCTAAGATGTGGAGATGCCCTTCTCTGGTGAGTGATTTTGCTAGTAAGTCATCAACATAATCTTCCATCATAGCATGCATCATGTCATGGAAGATAGTGGTCATTACTCGTTGATAGGTCACTCCTGCATTCTTTAGACCAAAAGGCATTACATTCTAGCAATATGTGCCCCATGGATAGGTGAAGGCTATCTTATGTTGATCCTCTAGTGCGATCTTTATCTTATTGTATCCTGAAAAGCCATCCATGAGTGAAAGCATGGCATGTCCTACTGTTAGATCCACTATGATGTCAATATTTGGAAGGGGGAAGTCATCCTTAGGACAGACCTTATTCAGATCTTTGAAGTCAGTACAAATGTGGATGCCCCCTTTTGGTTTTCCGATAGGCACAATATTGGAGATCCATTCTGCGTAATCAATTGGTCTAATGAAACCAACATCTAGGAGTTTCTTGAGTTCTGTTTTGACTAGCACTGTAATCTGAGTATGCATCTTGCAAAGCTTCTGCTTGACAGGTTTGGCTCCTTCTGCGATGGTGAGTTGATGCATGACTAAATCAGGATCAAGCCTAGGCATGTTTGCATATGACCATGCAAAGTTGATTTGATGCTACTGGAAGAACTCTATAAATTTAGGTTGTTCCTCTAGAGTGAGAAGAGATGCCAGATGTATGATATGAGGATTTTCAGGAGTCCCCACATTGTATTCTTTGGTTTCCTTGATGAGAATCATTGATCATTCCTGTTGTGCATTAGCAGGGAGAATGTCAAACCCTTCATCCTTAGGCACCTCAGAGAGGTTTTCACCATTAGATACGCTCTTTCCTTTTACTTTTGTTGGATCAAACAGTGCCACAGTGTGGTTTTCACTGGAAGATCCATGTTTTATTGTTATATTTTTGTAGCCGAAAGGTTTGGCATCCACCCCGAAGTATGTTGCGCTATTAAGTTCAATGGTGAATCTAGCTTTGTGATCCCCGCTTGGTAGGTTATTCCTTAATTCCAAAAATTCAATGATGGCCTCATCATTTTGGAAGAAGTCAAGACATGGGGGATTTGGTTGGTTCCATTCGATGAGTTCAGGGTGGATAATGGGCATTACTTCATCGATTAGGTTAAGTGCATTAGATGTATCAGTGAGGGTTAAGACATTATGGTGAAGGTCATTAATGGTACTCTCCCTATCAAAATTAGGCGTAGGATGAGACGTAGGGTCTGTGGAAGATGTTTCCAGTTTGGGAACCCAAGTGGTCTTTATCTGTACTTCTTCGTAAATAGGGATGTCTTTGCGTGGTGGAGGTGGTGATGTGTCTTCCTCATCTAAAGTATTAAGATGTACAGAATCAAATTCCCACTCATGTGAGTCGATCTCTGAGTCACTTTCTAGGATCTGATTACTATACCATACTGGGATGTCCTTTGAGTTAAACACTGCTGGTGTGATTGGTTGATGTACCCTTGTAGTGATTGGTGCTACAGGAAAGTTGATGGGGATTAAGGAATCTAGTATAGGGAGGATTGGTAGTGTTGACTCAGTGGCTTCTGCTAGAATTGCTAGTGCCATAGATGACATTGCGGGTTCTGATATAGTTGTTGCTGCTAATGGTGTTGCTGATGGGATTATGGGTTCGTTTGGTGGGATGAGTGGTATTGGTGATAGTTGTGTTGGGATTCTAAGCCTCGATGGGGTAGTTGGGATGGTGCTTGAGGCTTCTTTAATGATGAAAGGTGTCCATTTTGCCGTAGGCTGACATAATGGTTTGTTGGGTTTTCCTTTGAATCTGAGTTTAGGAAATATCTCTTTTTCAAAGCCTAGGCCTGTATTACCTTTGGGCTTTAATTCTGGTAGCAAAGGTTCATGTTGTCCTTGTTTGCAACATCCCAAAGCACTCTGACCATCATACCCCATTCTTTGCATAATGAGGAGACCTTTGCCATACTGATCCATAGGAAGTTGAACTTGCAGTATATCAGTGGTGACGGGATCTTTATAGATCCATTCTGCTAAGTCCTCATCTTGGGTTTCTTCCTCTTGACTCTTTCCAAGGATGAAAGGTGTCAAAGCACGTGCGAGCGTGATTAGTGGTTGTTGGAGTAACTGTTGTGGTTTACCATGTGTTCTAGGAGAAGCGGGCATTTGTCCCACACAAAAGAGTTAACTTAAGTTGTATTCCCCAGGACCTTCCTCTGCTATTTTCATTTTAAGCTTTTCTTTCTTTGGTATAGTGGTGTTTGAACTGGCAAGAGAGGTAGGACTTATATATGATGTGGAAGAAATGGCTTCTCTATTATTAGGAACGGTAATCTCTGGTTGATGGCTGATATTATGGCAATACGCAAAGGGATTTGCATCACCCAGGATTGTGATCTCTACACCGTTATGTGGGAACTTGATACATTGATGGTAGGTAGATGGAATAGCTTGCATGGCATGTATCCAAGGTCTCCCTAACAATAGATTATATGGCAGAGGAAGGTCCAGAACCTAACAGATGATGTGCTTTACCATGGGGCCCACTCAGATTGGTAGTACCACAACTCCTTTGGATGAACGCTCT
This sequence comes from Cryptomeria japonica, assembly GCF_030272615.1. NCBI lineage: Eukaryota > Viridiplantae > Streptophyta > Pinopsida > Cupressales > Cupressaceae > Cryptomeria > Cryptomeria japonica. Next base: position 148,278,758 of record NC_081415.1, read on the forward strand.
GCATCATCATAAGCTTTGATTGTGATCTTCTTACCAGGATCCACTGATTCTACCACATATCCCAATGTTGTGACCAACTGTAGTGTACAAATGTTCAAGCCTACTCCATTATCTATTAAGACTCGCTTGATCCTATGCTAGTTAATAAATCCTTCGATGTGGAGTGAGGTGTTATGAGGTTGCTCAAAGGAAGAGTTGTCACTTTCGGAAAAAGTGAGACAAGGTGATGATTTTAGACTTCCAACCATGGCTTGAAATTGGTCTATATTCAGGTTCGCAGGGACTGACGCCTCTTGGAGTGCTTGATCCAAGATAGTTTTATGAGATGGCGATAGGTGCAATAGCTCTAAAATGGATATAAACATAGGCATTTTATCTAATTGTTCCACAAGATTGTACTGCTTTGGGATGGAGGTGGTGCCTTGTGGAGCTGCCTTTATGGTAAGCTTACCGCGACGCGTAACAACATTGCAATTTGAGTTGGGATTTTTGAAGGTTATAGTTGCAACTTGTTCACTAGCATCATACAGATGATTTACAGTGTAATTATACGCAGCCTGTGTATAATCCATGGTATCAGTGCCTCACCTGGAAGTGGAAGGACCCCTTTGATCTTGTGATGGAAGTGGATTTTTGAACATTAGATCATCACTATTTGTTGTTTTTGGGTCATGTCCTTCAATTTCAATTTCTCCTCGATCAATAAGATCCTGAATGAGATCTTTCAATTGGTGACAATTACTTGGCTTGTGTCCTCTCCCTTGATGGAATTCACAGTGTTCAGTATCTCTCCACCATGCCAGTTTGACCTGAGGTTCATAGTTTGATAGTTTAGGTAGAGTGACCAAATTTTGAGAAATGAGTTGTCGCAATACTGTTTCAATGGGTTCTCCTAAGGGAGTGTATGTTCATTTTTGTTTTTGCTGACGAGGTCTTGGTTCATTGTGAGATGTGATGCGACCTTGATTAGAAGGAACATTTGTGTTGTTCTGAGGTGGAGGATTTTGTCCTGCAAATCGGACCACAAGTTGTGCATTTTGTATAGTCCTGGCATCCACAACCCCATCATTGACGATATTCTTGTTTTTGTTCCAGAAGCTTGGTTTATCACTATTGAAGCGTGGGCGAGGACCATCCTTTGGTTCATTATAGATTTTGATGAGTCCTTTCTTGATAAGTGCCCGTTCACATTTCAAACCCTTGGTGATCATATCATTAAAAGAGTCTATGTCTTTGACATCCAGGTGAAATTCCATTTCTTCATTTAAGTTGGAAATGAATATTTCCACTAGTTCTCGTTCAGGTAACTGAAGAGAACGTCTGCTAGACATTTGGCGCCATCGTTGTAGGAATACTGAGAATAGTTCACCTAGTTTTTGTTTGGTGTTGCACAGATCAGCCATGGTGATGTCGCATTCAATGTTATGAGAGTAATGAGCTAGGAACTTCTGGATGAGTTCCTCAAATGTTCTAATGCCACCTGGTAGTCGAGAAAACCATGATGTGGTTGTTCCTCCCAAGCTTTGGGGAAAAAGGCACATTAGGTATGTGTCTTCATATGCCACTTCGAGACAAGCGGAATGAAATTCTCTGACATGATCATAGGGATCCCCCTTTCCTCTATATTTTTCAAATTTGGGTGTTTCAAATCCTCATGGAAAGGGTGGCATATAAATATTCCTATCAAAAGGATAGGGACAAATGTCATTGAGTGAGAATTGGTTAGTTTTGACACCACTATGAAGTTGTTGGGCGAGATTCTCGACTTGTTGCTGCAACATCTCCATTTCATTTGGAGGAGGAGGTGGTGGGTTACCTCGATGAATGTTATATCTGATGGGATCTCTACCTCTTTCCTCTTCATGGTGACTTTGTCTTTTTGATGCTTGTCTTAATTGGGAAAGATCAAAGTCAAAGGGGAGTTTTGCTCCTTCTTGAGCGAGTTTTAAGAAGTGAGCATCCGCATTGCTCCTGAGTATTTCGTCAAACAGTCTATTAAAAAGAGGGTTATGCTGAGCCCTTTCTATTGTTGCAAGAGTAGGAGTACTTGGGTTTTCATCATTCGCATTTCCTCCAAGTGCTTCTTGAAGTTCATTGAGATTTTCCTCTTCTTCTTCTTCCATTTCTATTTCTCGTTGCCTTGACTGTGATCGGGTTTGAGCCATTTTGCTTATGAGCCTTTGTTGAAGTTGAGTGAAAATGATGATGAGTTTTTGATGAAATGAGAGATTGATGGTTAGTGAATTGTGTTGCATGTGGATCTCTAGCACTTTTAAGGTAGATGTAACCAAAATTCCTTCTTTGAATTGCTTGCTTGTTTGATAAGTTTTGATGTGATAAGGTGTAGAGAAAGCTGAGATGTTTTACAGATTTAACTACCTAGTAATGAGAGGATTCACTCATGAACTAGTTTTAACCTGTGTAGATGTGTCTCTTAGGATAAGCTTATCCTAGATGTAGAAACAATCTAAAAAGTGATGTGATGTTTTTGATTTCAAGCAATATCTAAAAGAGAACTTGGGACAAGAACCTCTTAATGTTTTGAGAGTTGGAACGGATTGATGATGAAGTGATAATGTATGAGTAAGATAATGGATGAAATGTTTTCAACTTCAATAAAAACTATGTCACAAATGGGACAAACTCTACCTCTTCCCTTTCGGGTGTTGGTGGTATTTCTCGAGCTATGTTGTATGTGATACAGACATTTGGGAAAAAGTTGGGATTAATCTTACCTCCTTGGTTTTTGTGATAACTCAGAGCTCTATATTGCATAAAAGCTCTGCGGTTCAAAGTCTTTGAATCAAATTCATTTATTTTGCCTTGAAGGTAGAGACACATGTGATGCAGAAAGACTCTATGTGAGACAAAGATATGTCTATTTATATAGAAGAATTTCCTCCTTTTGATCAAAGCCTTTGAGCTTAATGGTGTTCTTTTCAAGTTGATATTCTGATGACACTTCTTCTTTCGCAAGATGTGAAGAATGGTCATAAAATTTGACTCTTTGTTGTTTGCAGTTTGTTTTTGATGTGTTTGTTTGTTTTGAAAAATGTTTGGTTGGATGAATACTTTGTTTTTGGAAGTGATTTTCTGATTTTTCTTTGACAAGAAAACAAAGCAAGCACACAAACACAAGAATGTTGCCTAAAAGGCACAAATGAGTATGGGTCTAGATCAACCCAATCCTTGGACTTGTATATGACCCTTCCTTTAGATGTATTTTAAGGTGTATTTCCAAAGCCTGAAGTCGGCTCAATTTGCACTTGGTCTTTAAAATGAACACACTTCAAACACTTTTTATCCCTAAGGTCAAATGGCCAGTTGTGATAAATTTAGCCCACATCTTGATATTTCTTCGACTTTGGTACTACATACCTTATGAATCCCGTCGTGGCAGGTAAGGATGTGATATACTAAGTCTTGCACAAGCATAACAAATAGATGATCCCTATGATGGGGGAGTCACCACTTTTATCAAGCCACAAGTGACTTTTCAAAAAGCTATGTTTCTAATCAAGGAAATATGTATGGGGAGTATCTTGGGAGAAAAACCATCTATGCTCTTGCACTAAATTATATCACAAATATGCTCAATCAATAGAATGGGTGGGCTACTACTTAAAGGTGTTTAGTCATGTTCGATGTTTTTGGACATAAGTTCATTCGGCAGTGACTCACTTAAGAGCCTTGTAACTAGTGGTGGGGCCCATTTGTCCTTTTGGTCAGTTACACTGTAGGAACAGCTATACCCAAGGCTACAGCTTTCACTCTCACCTGATTTCTATAGCGGCTCAAAGGATTTACTGCACGAGGTCATTCCCAAGAGTGATGTGTCTCTTGGCAGGCCTCTCTTAAAAAGATAAATTTTTTGAGTGTTACTAACACTTTTCTCTTGCACCTAGGACCACGAAAGCCAAGGGAGAGGATAGTGTGTGTTAGAAGTGGGACCACTCGACCGACTTTGTGCACAAGTGTGTCAAGCACAAAAAACACTTGTTCTTTTTAGTCCACCATTGCAATGTGATCTAACTATTTGGAGATGTTGCTCCAACAGTCATGGTGTTCGTTTTAACTTTCAATGGCAAAATGTGTTGTAATCTAGAAATGGGAAGTCCTGGTCAACTGAATTGAAAACACATCTTGCTTGAAGTAAAATTATTTTTGAGCTTGAAGGAAAAATGGCTTGTTCTTTTTAGATTGCCCAAAATAAAGTGTTGATTGTAAATTTCTTTAAGTTGATGCAAGAAAATAAATTTTGTTTTGTTGATTTTAAGCACCAAAATGAAGTTTGTTTCCTAACTTGCAAAAAAAATAAAGTTTGTTTGTATAAGTTTGTGGTTCTTTTTACCTTGGACTAATGAAATTCTTTTTAAGAGCCCAAACAAATGTGTGATTCTTTTTTAAATATGAAGTGAATTTTAAACCAAAATAAAAAGTGAATTCACTTTTAAAACCAACTTCGAAAACAAGTTAGTAAAAAAAAAGATAAATCTACTTTTTAATCTAATTTAAATCTGCACAAAAGAGAAAAATAGTTAGTAAAATCCCCCTATTCGGTGGGCTTCTACAAGCCTAATATTTTTTGGTTTTTTGGTTACAAGGTGATTTGTACAACGTTCTATTACAATAGCACTAGTTTGCGTTTGAATAGATGCGCTATTTAACACAAACACGCTAAAAGAAAGGGAAAGACAGAGAGGCAAAAGTGCTGAAATAGGGTTAATAGCGCCAAAACAATGTCAAACATGCCAAAACAGTTCCAAAAGCATTGAACTTGGGACAATAGCGCTAAAAAAAAAAGTATTGATAGCGCTAGAATGAGTTCAATAGCGCCAAAGCGCAACCTGTGTGACATTTTAAACATTCAAACATGTTAGTGGTTAAAAATAATGATCTTTTTGGTGTTTGGATTCACGTCGGGTTCACCAAATGATGTTTTGCAAAGTGGACAAGGTTAGTCAATGATAAATAACACACAAGACACAAGAAAATCGTTAGTGTTAGTCAATCAAAAACTAATCTAAACAGGCATATCAAAAGAGACACTAAAATCATGCTAATATATCTAACTAATGAAACAAAGATAATGAGGCATCTCCAAATGCCTCTTAGCATGTTCTTAGCTCCTTCTCCCTTGTTCCTCTCCTCTCCAAGTTCCAAAATAGTGTAGCTCTTAGTAGCTTTTTCCACTATGGATGCTTATGGAGGATTGAGATTGAAATATCGCTCTAAATGTAAATAAAGAAGCTAATATTAAGCTCTTGATGCTAAAATTGATTTATTTTAACCAAAATGACAATACATGAGTTTGCTATGCTAAATGCTCTCTAAAATGTCTATAGGTTAAATGCATACAAGTTTTCAAGATCTGGATTATGAAGAAATGGGCTCTATTTATAAGAAAAATGGAGCAATGGATGGTTGAGATTGAGGAATCTCAACAAGGGTCAGGATTGAATGATTTCAAATCCATGTGAGGGCTTTCAACCCAATCCCAGGATGACAAGTGTTAATGTGAGATACGTTGAGAGGAGAGGGAATAACAATTAAATGCTTGATATGACCTTGGGAGTTAAAGTCAAGGTTGGTTGAATGAATAAACTCTTTATTCAAAGAATAAAACTTTTATCCAATGGATAAACTCTTGTGCAAATGTGAAAAGGATAAATATGGTCAAAACAATAAATGTTTGGGGGGACAAGTTTGAAATAACCATAAATGGTTATGTAAGAGCCATAAATGGTCATGTAAGAGCCATTAGTGGTCTTGGAAGACTTTGGGGGGTTAATTTGTTAAACACACAAAGCATTAAATGTTTTTCAAAGACTTGACTTCATTTTGCTTAGGAATGTGACAATAATTAGGGGATGGATTAGGCTAATTAGGAAGGGTTTAGAAGAATCTAGAAGGGGATTAGATTTTGCAAGTGGATTTGGTGGGTGAGGGAAAATAGGATTTTATTAAAATAAAAATTCATTTATTTCAATAAATGTGTGCAAGTTGCATTTGTAGGAAAATCCAAGTGGGAGGGGAATAATGATTTAAATAAATGTTTTTATTTAATTTATTTAAAAGAAGAATAGGGGGATTTAATTAAATAAATAGATTTTATTTATTTAATTGATTATGAATTTGGTTTAATGAATTAATTAAAATAAATTGAATAATTTATTTAATTAATAGGAGAATGTTTGGAGATGAATTAATTAAATATTTATTTAATTAATTGATGGCTAGTGGATTTTTAATCAAATAAATAGCGAATATTTATTTAATTAAGCTGGACAGATTTGTGTGACTACACCTGCAATATGTTTTTCAAAAGAAAACAACAAGTAGGAAGAGAAAGAGGGAGAGTAACAAAGATGATGTCCTATAGAATGATAGTGGTGGGTATGCGAGAGTTCCCATGTTGTTACACAACGCCTATCACCTAAAGAAATTAAAGTTTGTTTTATGCATGGTAGTGGTAGTATATGATGATCATCACTTGTCAAATAGCTCGGAACCGTACATACCCATGAAAGAAATCAAGTTTGTAACTCATATAGTCACAATCAAGATCAGTCTTATAACCTTGCAAATTTAATAGCATCATATGTTTTAGAACTTAGGTAGTACTCTTAGGGTTAGGTCAAGCTCTTACACTTGCTTTTTAGTGAAGCCTCATTGTTCGTTCGCTTGGAGTCTCATTGTATGATGTTCTATTCATAACTGAAAATTTAATATATCATTTTATTAGTCCACCATATGACCCCTTAGGTGTCATTAGAGGTCATATTGTTTCCTAAAAGGTCATATAGTATCTTGTGACCCCTTAAGACCCCTCCTCTTTCCCTCCCCCCTACTCTCCCCCTATCCCTCTCTCTGTCTCCCTCTCCCTCCCTCTACCTCTCTCCCTCTCTCTACCTCCCCCTCTACCTCTCTACCTCTCTACCTCTCTCCCTCTCTCCCTCTTCCTCCCTCTACCTCTCTCCCTCTCTCTCCCTCTCTCTCCCTCTCTCTACCTTCCCCTCTCTCTCTCTCTCTCTCTCTCTCTCTCTCTCTCTCTCTCTCTCTCTCTCTCTCTCTCTCTCTCTCTCTCCCTTCCTCCTTACCCCTTCTTCTCTCTCACCCCCCTCTTCTCTCTCCCTCTCCCTCCCTCTACTTCTCTCCATCTCTCTACCTTCCCTCCCCCATCTCTCTCTCTCCTCTCTCTCCCTCTCTCTCTACCTGCAATATGTTTTTCAGAAGAAAACAACAGGTAGGAAGAGAAAGAGGGAGAGTAACAGAGTAACATAGATGATGTCCTGTAGAATGATAGTGGTGGGTATGCGAGAGTTCCCATGTTGTTACACAATGCCTGTCACCTAAAGAAATTAAAGTTTGTTTTATGCATGGTAGTGGTAGTATATGATGATCATCACTTGTCAAACAACTTGGAACGGTACATACCCATGAAAGAAATCAAGTGTGTAATTCCTATAGTCATAATCGATCTCAGTCTTATAACCTTGCAAATTTTTGTTTGCTTGGAGTCTCGTTGTATGATGTTATATTCATAACTTTAGATTTAATATATCATTTTATTAGCCCACCATATGACCCCTTAAGACCCCTCTCTCTCCCTCTCACCTCCCTCTCTCCCCTCTCTCTCTCTCTCCATTCCCTCCCCCCTCTTCTCTCCCTCTCTCCCTCCCTCTACCTCTCCCTTCCCCCTATGCTCTCTCTCTCTCTCTCTCTCTCTCTCTCTCTCTCTCTCTCTCTCTCTCTCTCTCTCTCTCTCTCTCTCTCTCTCTCTCTCTCTCTCTCTCTCTCCCTCCCCCCTCTTCTCTCCCTCTCTCCCTCCCTCTACCTCTCCCTTCCTCCCATGTTGTCCCCCTCTCTCCCTCTCTCCCTCTCTCTCACTCTCCCCTCTCCTCTCCCTTCCTCCCATGTTCTATCCCTCTCTCCCTCTCTCCCTCTCTCTCCCTCCCTCTCTCTCTCTCTCTCTCTCTCTCTCTCTCTCTCCCTCCCTCCTTCCCTCTCCCCTCTCCTCTCCCTCTCTCTCCCTCTCCTCTCCCTCTCTCTCCCTCTCCCCTCTCCTCTCCCTCTCTCTCTCCCTCTCTCTCTCTCTCTCTCTCTCTCTCTCTCTCTCTCTCTCCTTCCCTCTCTCCCTCTCTCTCCCTCCGTCTCTCCCTCCCTCTCCCTCTCCCCTCTCCTCTCCCTCTCCCCTCTCCTCTCCCTCTCCCACCCCTCTCTCTCTCTCTCTCTCTCTCTCTCTCTCTCTCTCTCTCTCTCCCTCCCTCTACCTCTTTCAAGAGCACATACAAGGTACTGAAACTATTAGTTCCCTACCCTACCATAACTTTTTTAAGGCTTAGTAGTGCGTATGGGGTACTATTCCCATTATTCGATACCCTGGGATAACATTTTTAGGCTTAGTAGTGCATTCACGCTACTTATCAGCCCAGAATGGGAAAAAAGAATACCATTGGGCTTGTCAACATTTTATGGTCTAATAGCACATACGCGGTTATCAATGTAGTGCATACACAATTTATAGACATAGTTTTAGTTTCCCAAGAGTCTCAACAGCCTCGAAAGAAGTTTTTGAGGTCGTTGAAGGCCCCACTGGAACTATGTCTGCACTTCTATCACTATTGTATACATAAAAGTAAGTGAATTTTTTGTTTTTGCATGATTTCAAATGATTGAATTATTGTTTTTAGTAGTTTTTTGTTTTTGCATGGTTTCAAATGATTGAATTGTGATTGTTTAATAGTCTGATTCCAAAAAATAGTGATAAGATGCATATTTATGGTTATTTGTTTATTTATGAACTTTTCTTTACATATATATGTAATATGATTCTATTTAGGTCAACCGATCTCAACCATGGGAAAGAACAAGCGAGGAACGATGGAACAATGAGAGGCTCAAAAGGAAAGACAAAGACAGTGCATGAAGAAATTGTTTGACATAAGAACAATGGGAGAAGAAGGTATGTCAACCTCAACATCTCAATTCGATTTACCAAATGAATATAATGCACCTAATGCAATTGAAGAAGAAACATTTGATAATTTACCATTTGAACCTAATGCAATTGAAGAAGAAACATTTGATAATTTACTGTTTGAACCTAATGCAATTGAAGAAGAAACATTTGATAATTTACCATTTGAACCTAATGCAATTGAAGAAGAAACATTTGATAATCTACCATTTGAACCTAATGTAATTCAAGAAGATACCGCATTGAATAATCAATTAAATGATGAACATATTACACCTTCTCTACTTGATGAATTGAATGTACATACTGCACTAATGTTAACACCTCCTAGAATCATTTGTAGGAAACCAAAGTATCTAATTGACATTGATGAGAATATATTGAAGTCAATACCCAATAAAATGAATGAACAAACTTGTAGGAGAATGGTTAAAAGAATATGGCAAAACTATTTTAAAAACTTAAATCAAACTGCAAGATGTCAATTAATTGTTCAAATGATTAAAAATTTGAATTTTAGAGAGACAATGAAAATTGTAGGCCTAAGATCATCTGAAAGTAACAGTGAAAGAACTATTGTTAGAAATCTATTTGATGCATATCAATATATTGGTTCAAAATCACGTAGTTGAGATTCTAATGCTACTTGACATGTCATTACATCAACCATAATGAGCAAGAAAATAAAAAAAGATCATTTGATAAGCAAAACAAGTAAGTCATTAAACATTAGTAGAACAACATTAAGTAAAGAATTAAAGAGGCAAGAACAAATAGAGGAACCTAACAATAATTCTCTTTGGGGATTCTCGGGTAGACTACCATGCAAAGACAAGGTTGTTGTAGATGCACTAAAAACATTAATTGAAATTTTTTGGCATGACAACAAAAGAGTATCGCCCAACCAAAGAGATGTTGTTAGAAGGTGAATTAGGTCTAAAAATCATGAGCCACATGTGAAACACTATTTGGATATGACTCAAACTAAATTTTATGAAAGATTCCTTCAAAAGTTTCCTCAAATAAAAATTTCTCAAAGATTTTTTGAAATGGCAAAACCTTTTTATATTAAGATTAATCATGTACGCACCACGTGTTGTTGTAGAATGCATATTGAATTTTCCATGCATTATGATATTTTTCATCATATTTGTTCTACTTTGCACACTAATGATGTTTTGCAGGAATGTAATATACAAGCACCTCCTAAGTCAGCAAGAGAATTTATTTCAAGTGTGTTATGTAATAGACATGATGGTTGCATTTATTATAAGATGTCTTGTCTGGAAGGTTCTTGTGCTATATGTGGTGGTTTGCAACGTTTACCAAGATGCATACATTTGGAGAGCACACATGAAATTGGTATGAAACTAGTTTCTTTCAGAAAATACAAGACAATCACATATGGAGTTAGAGATGGAAAAGATTTGAAGAGATGTGAGCTAGTGAAAAATGATATATGTGTCGCTCAATTTATGAAAATGTTTCAAGAGAAACTAGTTTATAAGTACATAATGCATACACATAGAGCTTGATGGTTAAATGAGCAATTCAAGTTGTGTGAGGACACATTTCCTCTTAGCACCATTGTCTCTATCATTGATTTCACCAAAAATTATACACTACAACCTCAAAATGAAGTGCAATCCATGTATTATCACTCTACACAAGTTTCTATTTTTGTACACATAGCATTCATGCATGCAGATAATAGCACAGAGGAGGATAGAAAGGTTGTAAGAGAGTATCACTTCTACATAAGTGATGATCATACTCATTCATCAGAGTTTGTACAAGGATGCTTTAAAGTTTTCTATGATAGTTTAAGGCAAAGGAACATATGATACAACCGACACTTAATATGGTAAGATAATTGCACCGCATAATTCAAGAATGCAAGGATGTTTTATTGGCTGACAAGGATGCATGTGACAAGTGGTGTACAACATTTTTGAAATTTCACTGAGGCTGGACATGGTAAGGGAGAGTACGATGGTGCAGGAGCATGTGTGAAAAGAGCCCTAGCCAAGGAAGAATTGAAGTACGAAGGTGGCGATGAGTACGAGGAACAAAATTTGACCATTGTGAGCGTGAGGGTGCTCTCACACCAAACACATTGTTGTTTATATTCATATTGTTAATTACATATGCAAATATTCATTTAAATTTATAAAAGGGCAGCCACCAAATACAACAAATACACAATAATGAACTGAATACAAGGAGTTTTGTAGGGTTAATTCAACATTTTAGAAATTTTATCAAATCATATTCCACGATTGCAATGCTTTATATCATATACTTTTGTTGTTTATATTCATATTGTTGATTACATATGCAAATATTCATTTAAATTTATAAAAGGACAACCACAAAATACAATGAATACAAAATAATGAACTCATTACACATTTATTGGATCGAATATCGATATTTATATATAAAAAAAAGGGCATTTCTGCCAAGTCAATACAAGTATTACAAAAATGTGGCATATGCCATGTCAAAATCGATATACAATAAAAATGTAGAATATATCTACATGTATTGGTCATTCTATGACCAAAACTAACACTATATGATCCTAAACTTGTGGTGGATCATCAAAATCAAGCCTCTTCGGCGTAGTACGTGGCTCTGTAGATGGCTGCAAAACCACAATTCAAAAGCCAAGTTAGAATTCTTTTGTAGAAAATAGTTCACGTATAACATCATAACTATGCATTTAACTTTAATTCCTTTGCAATTGAAATGTAGATTACCTCATCGGCTGATCCAGGAGCTAATGTCTTCGCTCTCCTCTCCTTGTCACTCTTAGGAGTTTTCTTGAAGACATACTTAAATTGATCCATGTTATGTCCGTACTGCGAAGGAGTCTATTGTAGATTAAATGTACAATTAATACAATGTACTAACATAAATATATCAAAAACACTTAAAAGCTATAATATAGAGAACAATGACGTACCTATGCCTGAGATGCTTCTCTAATGGACTGAGGATGGCTCACCATCAATGTAGAAACTGATGCTATTACCTATACAGAAAATGTACAAATATTAAATACAATTAATATAATGATAAGTATTGAAGGTTGACAACAATTAATTTTACATATCAAACAAAAGTGTACTGGATCTTGAGATGCTTCTCCAGTGCAAGGAGGAGGGTTCACCATTGACGAAATAGGTATGGATATTTCCTGTATGAAAAATTATAAGATTATAATATATCACAAATTCACATGTATGCATGCATATAATCAAGAAATCAAGAAAATAAAGTAGAGATACATACCTCCACCCTCTCTTGATCTGTGGGTGAATCAGGTGCATTCAACATATCCACAAAGCTCAATGGTCATTGTACATGTAAAATAGACAAAAAACACTAATCAATCTACAAACCCCAACTAATACTCGATTTCAACATTTTCAAACAATTGTACAACTAAAAATGTGTTCAATTACCTTCTTCACACATTTTGGCATCTTCGAGGAATTCTTTTTCTTAGGATGAGCCCTAGACGCGGAGGGGGTACCCTAAAAACACAAAATTAACATGAGATATTAGTAAAAATAATAAATTAAACATAATTTTAAAAATCTACAATGAAATGACTTGCATATTCCATCAAAACAATACATAAAAAGAGTTGTACAAAATATGATACCGTATAGCCTTGTAGGCTAAAATCGATCGCTGAGAGCGTGATGTCATCAGTCTGGGACATTTCGTCCCCTGTCAACACCTACAAACCAGAAATTGGACCAAGCATTAAAGATAGTTAGTATATCTTGTATTTTTTTGAATTTCAAAGTGTACTATTCTATTTTAACATGTTACAAAATTTATACCTCAGGCATCGAAGTTGCAGCTGTGGTAACTGGGGGAGGTATATGGGATACCACTGCTGCATCCTGAAATGCATATTATTTGTCTCAATTTAAATTGATGTATAAATAAAAATTCATTTATGTAATTACAAAATTAAAGTGACTAATAAATAAAATGTTATGAATTCAAATCAACACAACTATATTTGTGGCTCATGGGCAAACACCATGTCCATCAACTCATCTATCAGTGCGACATCCTCAACCATGTGAGCCTAACATCTACAACCACAAAATCATGCATAGATGATATGAGTATCCATCTGCACTGGCTACATCATCTATCCCTGAGCAACTGACACACATATGCTTGATGGGCTCTCTGTCACCCTCTAACGGCTCATCATCCAATACAATAGGGTGTGCTAATGATGTCCCATGCTGGATGATGGCACTAGTCAATGTTGTGGCCACCTGAAGAGTTTGTAGCTCCATCGACTCTTTTAGCTCTAATGGGATAGCCTGATGCACCTTGGGTTTGGGTGATAGGGGGCGGCGACTCTTCGTGGCTAATCACCTATAGGCTCCAGGTCTATCTTGGGCAGAGCCACCACCTCTACCATGAAACTCTCTCATGTCAAAATAGTTTGGGCGCACATTGAGCACAAACTCACAATATATTTTTCTCAAAAAATATAATGGAACCTCATAATTATTACAAGGTGGATCATCAAAGACCATCCACCACCTCTACTAAAAAAGATTCTTCATCTGCACATTGGTACACCAATGTATGGGAAACCTCTTTGCATTAAGAGGTAATGACTGACTAATTTTGGGGTCAACAAAAAGGGCACATATTTGTTGTTTAGAAATATTTTTGTTTTTTACTCCATCGTATGATAGCCCATTGGCATAGAATTCACGACACCTATCCCTAAAGCTTCCCCATTTGGTAATTTCTATGGAAACAGCTATGGCACCACTAGCTAATGTTTCTAGGCTATTGGTGAGGGATTGATGATGGTCAAGTTTAGAATTTTTCAATTTTATAATCAGTCTATTGATTCTAGACCTATTTTGTCCTAACTGATTAATTAATTCTTCCTATGTTTCAGCTGTGCAATCAAAAGGAGGAATTGGGGGTTGTTCTTGTGTGTTTTCAGGAGGTGCATTTGGTTGTTCTTGTGGGTTTTTAGGAGGTGCATTTGGTTGTTCTTGTTCTGGATTAGAAGAATCTGGTTTTTGAAACAAAAAATGAAAAAACCTAATCAAAATTAATGAAATTAAATTCAAAATGTAAAACAAATTGCATAAACCAGAAAGAAAGACAAAAATAAACAAAAACTAACCTTGATCCATAGCCTGGAGGACAAAGTTAGCACCCCATTCGCGGTTTAGGTTAGAAAATGGGGAAAAAATAAAGTAAAAAATGCGCTTTATGGGTAAATGAGACCCAGTTTTTTTTTTTTAACTTTTTTTACCAGGCACCACATACGCAGTTTTATTTGGATTATTAGCATGTATGCTCTCATTTTCCCATAAGCAGTGTGTACACAATAATTTTCTTAGGCATAGTGCATACACACTCATTTTCCTAAAAGCAACGCATACGTGCTACCTTTTCTAGGCTCGGGAAGAACAAACGTAAGTGCTTACGCAGGAATTTGAAATTTTAAAACTATGTACCAGCTGCCTATTTTTCCAAGATTTTTTTGGGTGGTGTCCACTTTTCTAACCACCATCTTTGTGCACACGCACCAATGATGTTTCCTTTCTCCAAGAATTGGATCTAGGATCTTTCCATCAGATAATATGTAACATCCAATGACTAAATCCTTTCTTTACAGATGCTTATTTTATTTAATCATCTGAGCCTGAATTATAATTTATATCAGTGTAGAAGCAGAAGATATAAGCTGAAGAGTCGTGTGCAAGTAAATTTCATAAAAGAAAGCAAGCAAACATTATCTTGAATGACATGGAAACAAGTTCATCAACTGCCCAAAAGAGAGCAATTGGAGAAAAGTAGAGGAAAGTGTTAAAGGGTGATAAATACATAGAGAGTATGCAATACAAACAAACAATGTCTGGAGTGTGTGATGTGATGTCACTAATTTATGTTCAAGGGGACTAATTGGTTTTGGAGTTCCTGAGAAACCTATTGGGCCGCGCTTGGACAAAATCAATGTGTTCATGCAAGGGCCACCTTTTTTCTATTATGAGAATGATGCTTTTGCACTGAAGGATATTTGGAAGAAAATATCTGAAAATTTCTATACTGCATGGAACCAGAGTTGGTGGACTCGAAGTACTTTTCAGCTTCCAAAAGACCAAGAGGTTATGTACACAATCTCCCAATAGAAAGGCAATTTCAAGCATTACCTCTCCCCCCCATGACTATTCAGGTAGCACTTCCTCAGGAAAAGGACTATTGGCCTCCATGGGATCAAAGAAAAAACTTGAATTGCATAGACTCTAGATGATGTGGTAGTGTCCTTCGTGAAGAAATTTGTACTATAATTGAAAATTCACAATGGAAAATGCAAGATAGTGAACATAAATACATTCTTGAAAAGTGTGAAGAATGGAACTTGGTTTGGGTGGGGCCAGGTCAAGTGGCTCCTCCAGAGGTTGACAAGATAGAAATTATATTAGGATTTGAAAAAGATCACACTTGTGGAACTTCTTGTGCGACTGATTGATTGCACTATTTGGGTAATGCATTCCAAATAGATATAGTTGCATACCATTTATCTATCTTGAAAGCATTATATCTTGATGGGATTAAAGTTCTTTCTCTATTTTATGGTATTGGTGGAGCAAAGGTTGTTTTACATCAACTTGGGATACATTTAAGTTGTGTTGTATCTCCAGAAATATGTGAAAAGAACAGGCTTGTCCTTAATAGTTGGTAGACAAAAACCCAACAAATAGGTAGGTTGATTCAGAGGGAAGATGTCCAAGATTTGAATATAGAAGTACTGGAGTTTTTTATTAGAGTTTTTGAAGCCACCTTGAACAAGAGTTTCCATTGCTGCATTTGAACTCTTTTAACACTTTGAAAACTTTGCCTTATGTGATTTACTTGCTTACTCTGTTGCAGAGGATACCAATCTCAATCCCTTAATGACATTATCTTCTCTTTAGTGTTGCTGAATGGAAGATTGCCATAAACTGAATGAGAGAAGGAGGATAATTTTTGTTCACTACATTTTTAATTCATGTCAAATTCCTTCCTAAGGAAAATGGTTTACCAAAGCCAGGTTGCCAATGACTCTCGACATTTTCTACAACTTACCATTGTTGCTTCTCAAGGAGAGGCAAATGATCTAGGAGGATCTGACATTTTGATGGATTTGAATTAAATGGTCGTACTTCATTACATATATTTCTTCACCACTACCTTTAGACATTTCCTAAAACACATGTTCACATTGCAGCACTCTTAACTCCATTTCATTTTAATCTCACAACTTTGACAATGACAATGCTATTTTTGTTTACAAATTTTCAAGAAAATTAAAAGACATGGGACATGAATGGACAAAAAGTGATTGGTTGTGGGTCTTGTAACTTCCATGACACTCATCTTTACTCTTGTATAATAATGCAATACAGTTTTTCCTAGATAGAAGAATATAAGACTACAAAAGATAGACACCTGGCAGACACTTTTGCATAAACAATCTTGCAACCTATAGTTTTAGCATAGTGTCTTCTCATTATTGAATCTCTCTTCATGTTGTGTGACACTTATATATGCTCTCTAATACATTTGTATTCATTTTTGTGTGTTTTCTGTGGGCAAACCTGAGCCCTAGATCACTAACATAGGGTTACCCATTATGTTCTAAAGTAGGTTTCTATTTCAGAACTTCAAATAAACATCACTCAGAGTGAGTCCAACCTATTATAGCTAGTTACCATTTTCAGACCTTGGTTTTTTGAAATAGTAGCTAGCCTGGATACCTATTATAGACATTTGGTATATAATGCTCCAAGATGAAGTCATTTGGAGACACAACATAATTCATATTTCTTCTATCTATTCTGCTAGCAATGATTCTCTCTAATGTGAACTTGTGCAAGGTGATTATACAAGGTTGAAGATAACAAAGTTGTCAAAGTATCTTGTGCAAATCAGATAAAGAATTCTACTGCTCGGCTTAATCATTTGTTGTTAAAGGGTTGCATTCAACACTGATTTCTTGAACTAAAATCTGAGATAAGTCTTGTAAACTATCTACATTTGAGATAATACATAACACATTTAAACGTTGGGTTTTTCACCTCCAAGAGGGAGGTTTTCCCAAGGTATTGGTGTCTCGTGTCTTGTGTTTTATTATTGTTACTATTCTTGTGTCATGTGTTTTATTTATATTACTATTTATACATAGTTTGATTATAATCAAATTGGTTACATTAACATCTAATTGCTTAAAATTAACATTATAATCAAATTAACATTATAATCAATTGGTAAGCCATTGTCCTCCTTATCTCATTCAGTCCATGGTATTCTTCCAGTTAGCAACCCTAAAGAGGAGATAATGGCATTAAGGGATTGAGACAAGCATCCCTTACAACAGAGTAAGCAGTGTTGGCATTGTGTTGTCATTGATGTCAACCAGTATGCGATGACCACCGGTATAAGAGATGTATGTGCAAAACTAATACAGAGGAGTACAAGATGTGATACATTGGATATCACCTTGTGTTGCAGAAAACTGGAAATGGAAAGAAATATGACCTTGGGTATCATCAGTACACAAGTTAAAGCTTGACTTGTGTGATGAGATAGAGATGTTTGAGTGGTTGTTAGTGATGAAGACACAGAATGTTACCTGAATCACATCAACAGTAAAGGAAAAGAATGAACAGGTCTGTAAGGTTGCCGAACAACATGACTCCCACAGGATGAAGATGCAGTCATCATGAGAAGCAATGATTGACAGTGAATGTGCTCACATCAGTTCACATGTGCCTATTGGAAGAGATCCTGCACAAACAAGGAAGTCACATGAGTACACTACATGATGCAGAATACAAGGTGCCACTCCACTAGTAAGTGGAGCTTATATCCTATTATGCATTGAGTGCATTATAGTTTGCTGAGATAAGGGTGAAGAGGTAAAGGCAAGTACTTGAAGGATCACACGGGATCTATCGGTGAATTGAGGGAATTCCTTAAGTACATGAGATCAGGATTATGCACTAGACCGACATAGAGGCATGTTGGGATGCCAGTACAGGGGAAGTGTGAAGTGTTTGTCACCTTGACAAACCAGCAGAGGAATGAAAAAAAATGATCAAGGAGAAGGCAAGGTTGAGTCAATGCAAATAAAGGAATATGGCCTGACAGAAGATGGTGTCCGATGAAGGGTGATGATAGAATGTCATCAAGAAGGTTTACCAATATATGTCCATCGATAATATGAGCAAAGACGTAGATGCAGATGTCTTCCTACCTTGTGCGCTTGACATACTCAAGAAATACATGTCTAACGACCGGTCAAGGTATTCCACCAACAATTCAGGAGAGTGCAAACATGATGAGTAAATCGATAGTGTGAAAGACTGACAGAGTAGATAAACCAACAAAAAGGAGGAACCAGTAGAAAGTTTGGTCAGTGATCCTATGAGGACCGACATGAAGATTAAAGGTGGCAGAGTTGGTCGACTTGAATGCCACATGGAGTCAACATGGAAAACTTGCATTTGGATAAGGATGTAATGTACATCGACAAGGTAGTTGTAGGGTTGGTCGACATTAATGGAGGGTCCCACAAATCATGGGATATGTTGCAAATTTTTGTGGCTCAAGGTTAGGAGGACAACTATGAACCAACTAAGAGTGATTGAGAAGATCGAGGCAGATGAAGGAAATAGAAAAACCAAATCCTGGTGTTTGACCAAGAGACCAGCCGATAGGGTAAAAAGAAGATCGCCAAAGATGGAAGGTGTGATCTAGGAGGTGCATAAATGGTAGATTTTTACAGACTAGCAGTTTGGAAGATCAGATCGGACAAGATCTTATTAGATTTGGTTTGCCTCGAGGATGGTAAAGAAACCCTAACCTCCTAGAATTTGAATGAGATTTCAGCGGGAAAACCAATCTATAAATATGAAGGAAAAAATACATTGAGGTGCTACTGCAGAATAGAAGGATATTGTGTTACTACGAAGTGTGATACTTCTGCAAGTAAGAGAAAATAAGCTAAGTTTTCAATGAGCATCTGACAAGTGAGTACGAGTGAGGGTGAACCTGGTTGAAATGTTCAACCGATAGAAGAATCAGAACCGATAGTGGTTATACCAGAAATGCAAGAGGAAAGAGAGCTACAGAGAAGGTAGACAGTGGATCGGTAGAGTTGAGCATTGATAAAGTGTAGAGCAGTGAGGAGGAGATCCTACAGAGAAGGAGAATTGAAGAGGTGTACCAGTAGGACTTATCGACAAAGAAGCAGCAAGTGTGAGTAGCAAGAGAAGTGAGTCGGTATTACAGAGAATGTATTTGGAATGGTTGCAAGATTCACTTGTAACAGAGTAACCACTTTTGTATTTGATGCTTTCATTGTGAACACTGAGTTGTAGCTCAGTGTAGGGGTTGTAGCTCCTTTGTGTTGTATCCCATAATTCAGGCAGGGGTTGTAGCTCTTTTGGGTTGTAGCCCATAAATTAGGTAGGGGTTGTAGCTCATTGGGTTGGTGCCCTAAACTTTGTAACAGAGGTTTGGTTGTGAGGCTGGATTGGAGTAGTAGACTCCAACAGCATTGCTCTACAATTTTTTTCCCATCTGGGATTTTCCTCATACATGCTAGTGTTGTGAGATGTCTCCTTGTTTGTTATTGCATTTGTTTGGTTTCCCCACTAACCGGTAACTCTACATCAAGTTAGATCCATTAACTGGTATGCTCACATAAGATAGCTAAAGGGAAAAATATTTTAGAACCACTGATTCACCCCCTCCCCCTCTGAGTGTTTCATTGTGTCTAACAATTGGTATCAGAGCATAGGTTCCCAATTAGATGATATTTCTCTAGCTTGGGTAGATTCGAGCGTAAGGAAACAATGATTTGTTCAATGTTAGTATATGCTCCTATATTTGATGGTTCAAACTTTCCTATCTGAAGTTATCAAACGGAAGTCTTCCTATCCTCTTTAGGGTTTGATGTATGGATGTCAGTAGTTGAAGGTCTCCCTAGAAAGGTCAGTCTTCCTACCAGATCTATTGAAGAGAGAAAAAAGTAGAGCAATGAAGAAGCTATGAAAGCTATATTGAATGGACTCACTAATGATGTCTCCTCACAAGTGGACAGATGCACTTTAGCAAAGAGCCTATGGGAAAGATTGAAGAGGCTCTATAGAAATGAGCCCACTACTATAGAATCAACATGCGAAGGGAATGTGAAAAACACATATCATGTTTGTAAGGATGATGAAGATATAGTTGTTTGTAGTAGCAACACTGATAAAGAAGGAACCCACCTCTTCATAGCTCAAGATCTGAAAGTGGATGAGCAAATAGTTATGCATAACAAGATGTGTTTGGAAGTGATGAGGAAGGGGAAGAAGAAGAAATGCAAAAGTAGATCTTGAGTGTGAACTGGTAAGTTCTTTAGAAGAGATTAAAATTGTTGGAAATGATTTTAAAATCTACAAAAGATCAATTCATGAGGATTGCAGTCAATTGAGAATCTACTTTGATGTGTCAAACTAAAAGGCTGGCCTATTGAATTCTTAACTAGAAGAGACTAAAAGACTGACTAATGATTTGAAATCACTCTTGGACTCCAAGGAAAGTGAAAGGGGGAACTTGAGAAATGAATACAAGCTATTCAAGAATGTTGCTATTGTTGTTCATAACCAACTAACAAAATCCCCTGAAGAATCTAAGAAATGCATCTCAGAGTTGAAGACTCAGGTAGAAGACACTAAGGGATGTTGGTGTGAAGATCTAGCATCTAGGGTAGAAGTTAAAAGTGAAGAATATCAACAGCTACTTGGAGAAATGGAGTTTCTTCGAAAGAACCTTGAGAAGTGTCAAGAGGAGCTCAAGGTTAGAGTTTGGTTTGATGGTAGAAGTGATGCCTTGGACATGATGTTGAAGAAGAAAAAGCATGCCAAGGAAACTGAAGGGCTAGGTAGTGGTGCCGGTGAATGCTCCACCAACAAGAATGTCCCCCACAATGACATTCGGTTTGTCTCCTCAAATGGAGAAAACATAGGCCAAACCTTCTCAGTGAGAAATGCTCCCTAGAAGAAGGTTGATCTAGATAAAACTAGTGAGAACTTGTGGACAAGAAAGAAGACCGGTGTTGCAAGAAGAAGGAACACTAAAGATCCCAAAGGAAAGGGGAAGATGGGAGTAGAAAGCTTCACTGGAAGAAACAAGATGAGGAAGCAGCAAAGAAGACCTCCTACCGCCAGAGGACTAAAAAATGCTATCAACCATAGGGGAAAGAAAATGTGGGAGAAGAGACCAGATGGAAGAGCTGCATAGAATGGACAACCAAGGATCCATTCTCAAAGAAGAAGAAATGGAGATGCAAAACCAGTAAGATCTCCTCATGCATGGCAAAATAAATTTGTAATTCATATGCCATCATTTACCGATTACTATTTTGCATGCAATGCCTATGGCCATAGGGCAGAAGAATGTAGAAAGAGATCTAGAAGGAATAATCTAGGATCTCATAGACAACATGCATATGAGAAAGATGTATCTGGGAATAGATACATGCATGTCCCCTCTCCTGGTTATACAAATGTTATTTATCATAGCTACAATGGATCTGACCATAAAGAGTTTGAATGTAGGTAAAGGATCCTGTAGTCATATGGAGGCCGACAAAATAGCTATGCTTTGCAGAAAAGTGAAAACTAAGCATATGAAAGGCAGAGACCTGCATGGAACCAAAGGAGAAATCTCCCTACAGGAGCAATAGGTCCACTAGTTTCGACTACCAATCACAAAAGCATGACCAGGAGAAGATGGTCAAACTAGTATGCCAAGAGATTTCCCAATCATGATGTGGGGATGGATGTTGTGTGCTACTTTAGCACTACTTATGGCCATGATGGAGGGTCAAAAAATAGAAAGACCTATCAACAGAAGAAGGAAAGACTTGCTCCCCAAACTAAAAAAGGGAAGATGAATGAGACTAGATAGGTATGGAGGAAGAGGACCATGGCCCAGCACTGTGCACCTTTTACATAGGTGATATCTCCTAAATCCTAAAGGAGATGCAGGATCTTAGGGGGAGTAGCACATTGAATTTATTATTCACCAACCCCCTCAATGAAGAAGGCAACATGGAAGAACATATTGTTTCCATTGAAAAGGAAGGAAGTAATAAGTGTTTGTAGAAGCTAGATTAACTACACACCTACTGATCTATGTTGGATCACCACTGCATGCTTCAATGAGTAAAGATTAACAATTAGTTTCAGGTGTTAACCGATTTGTGCAGGATGTTACCGACTTGTATACTTATAAGTACTTGCAGGTTATGTAAGACAATGAAGTTGGAAACTATTGCATTAGCCTCAGTAGAATGGAGTGAAGTTATGTCTCAGGTGGTGTTGATGAAGACTTGAAGGACATATGTTGGCCCCAGTTGTTGATCATGCAGGGTTCCATACTTTTTGGGCTAACCGATTTGTCTCTTGGCATGATGATGTCATTGTATGGCATTGGGAAAATTCAAGATCATGTCATAGGTTGTGGTGAAATAATGGAGTTGAAATATCATTAGATGATCTCATATGCATAGCTAAACCGGTATATGGAGGAGATTGGAATCTTGATAGTGTACTTGACTAGAGATAAGAACCTGAGGTGTAAGACTCAGGGGGGGTTCAAGTGCTCATGATGCAAAGCTGGCTTGCTTGAACTTGTAAGAATATTGACTACCCAAAATGCAGGAGATGGAAATTGTAGAGGTATTGCAGGCTGACCGGCAGGTGAGCAATATTCACTGACACATCAACAATTCGTATCAGTCTTTCTGCAAATTAAGTTCAAATGACTTCGGACCTGCATACTCAATTCGTGTCAATTGATGGTTAAGACCCCCATCTCAAGTGATATGACTTGAGAAGATGTAACAACTGGTGACAAGATAACAAGTGGTATCATAGGATATGTTACATTCAATGAAGATAAAGGGGAAGAAAGAATTTTGTCAGTAACTAGTAAATACAAGGAGGATTGATAGCTTGCTAGTTCCCTTTGTCATTGTGTCAAAGGGGGAGAAGGATTATGTAGTATACCGCATACTATATGTGTGAGAATCCATTGGATCATACAAAGGAGGAGAAGGATTATGTAGTATGTTGGATAATACAAGAGTTGACATCAATGCCAAAGGGGGAGATTGTTGTCATTGATGTCAACTAGTATGGGATGACCACCGGTAGAAGAGATGTATGTGCAAAACTGATATGGAGGACTATAGGATGTGATATCTTGGATATCACCTTGTGTTGCAGAACACCGAAAATGGAAAGAAAGATGACCTTAGGTGTCATCAGTACACAAGTTAGTGCCTGACTTGTGTGATGAGATAGAGAGGTGTTTGAGCGATTGTTTGTGATGAAGAGGAATAATGTTACCTGAATCACATCAACACTGAAGGAAAAGAATGAAAAGGTCTACAAGGTTGCAGAAAAACATGGCTCCCACTAGATGAAGATATAGTCATCATGAGAAGCAATGATTGACAGTGAATGTGCTCAAATCAGTTCACATGTGCCTATTTGAAGAGATGTTGCACAAACAGGGAAGTCACATGAGTAAACTGCATGATGTAGAATACAAAGTGCCACTCCACCGGTAAGTGGAGCTTATGTCCTATTATGCATTGAGTGCATTATAGTAAATGGTGAGATAAGGGTGAAGAGGTAAAGGCAAGTACTTGAAGGATCACACTGGATCTACCAATTGTAGTGTCCTAAAATTGTGACACTTGTAATTTCGACTACATTTGGGTCTTCACAATGGCGATGCAACACTGAACCTGAATGGAGACCCCAAAACTTGTCCATGACATCAAAAACTGCATTTTTCAGCACCCTGGCTTGATCCTCCTTGCACCCTGCTATCCCTGGAGGTGGGACCATGGCGACCAGCGCCCTGGTCCTTCAGGACTAGGGCGCCCAGTGCCCTAGTCTTTGGTCCTATTTTGGGCCCAGTCTCTTATGGGGCTTCGGGTCTTTATGTTTGCAAATTGGAAAATAACCTTCCTAGGTTGGCCTAAGGTCAGAAAAATCAGTCTATCAACCCTAATTGACAAGTATATAAACTACATTTCCTCTCCCATTTTGGAAGATGAGAAAAAAAAGGTGGAAGCGATATTCAAACATTCAAGCATTCAAGCATTCAAGCATTCCTTCAAGCAATTGATCATTCTAAGTCTCCATTCAAGGCTAAGTGTTGCATTCAAGACAAGGATTCAACCATTGAAGAGGAGATCACTTACAACATACAACATACAACAACATTTACACCTTCGCATGTAGGAATACAAACATTCTTACAACAAGGTATCAGTACTTGTTTACATTACAAACATTTACATTTACAACATTCTCATTTCTCGGTTAATTCCAAAATCGAAGTTTGACCTAAAGGCAAACCCCTAATCCCTAACCCCCTAATCATCCTCTCTTTTCTATGTGTAGGTTGCAGGTATGCAGCTGTAATTGAAGATCTGGAATCCTTGTGCGGAGACGAACAGATCCCCCTTCGTTTCGCGGATTTTTCAGAGGACCATGTGCACGCCGGGCACCATCGTCTCGTCAACTTTTGCTCAAATTTGTAGGACAGCATCATCTCGACATTTTACTACTAATTCCAGGTCCGCAGCTTCATCCTATATTCCTATCTCTATTTATAAGTGAATCTTTCTCACTTTTCATGCATTCCTAGCTTAATCCTTCTATCTAAATTCTTTACAAAAGAGGGTAGCCTTGTTGTCTTAACCCTTGAAACTCATTTAGAATCCAATCTTGCATTGTGTGGGATT
Organism: Cryptomeria japonica; assembly: GCF_030272615.1. Taxonomy (NCBI): domain Eukaryota; kingdom Viridiplantae; phylum Streptophyta; class Pinopsida; order Cupressales; family Cupressaceae; genus Cryptomeria; species Cryptomeria japonica. The sequence continues at coordinate 148,303,606 of NC_081415.1, forward strand.
GGATCTTGTGGGTTTCAACCCCTCTTTTGAATGTAAAGTCTTCCCTAAGTGAAAACCGTCAACCCTAGTGACCTCCTTTCCCTCTCCTTGGAGTGGCGGGGGGAACACTTAGGGTTCGCTCGTGATTTTTCGCTTTACATTTTGGTGAACCTGATGTGAACATCCTTTCTGATTATTCATGGTTAGATCTGAAAATTGGATGCCTTGATTACATTTCCATGTTTGATCTTTTGCAAATTTTAGAGGTTAATTACATGAAAACCCTAAATTTTCTTTTTAGTAATTAAGCTTGCGAAATGTTTAATTGTTAATGCTTGTTTTAGATCTACCCTTCTATTGCAAATTGTCAATTCATATTTGTGCTTTAATTCTGAAAATTAAGTGGTTAAGTGTCAAAACCCTAATTTTTAAAACCCTCTTTTTTCAACCTTTGACTAATAATTTCACTGATCAAAACATCTCCAAATCAGCTGTAACTTTGGATTCCGCAACAAAATCATAATATCTTTCATCCCTGAAAATTTGGAAAGAAGTTGCGAGGACCGTGTGCACCCCGAGCGCCATTGTCCCCGACATTTTTTCCGAAATTTCGGGAGCTAGATCTTACTGTATTTTTCTGCTAAAATCCAGAATTTTGGCTGATTTCATCAATTCTAACACTTTCAAAATTAAAGTCAAAGTTGATCTAGTGATTGCTTGGATTAAGGCTTCTAATCATTCAAAAATTGTTGAAATTGAAATTTTGTGTCGAAATTGCATTCCTACTGTCCTAAATCTGAAAAGTGTGTTGGCATTCATTCAAAATTTCAGTGCTTTATTCAAATTCTTGCAATTTGTGACTTTTGAAATTAAGTGTTTAATTACACCAACTTTGATTTCCACTTTCAAAATTGAATTTTGCATGAAATTGAGTCAACTTTTAAATTTCAAAACTTGCATTGCTCTTAGTATTCCCTCTAAAATCATAAAATTCAAAATTTCAGTTTCCATCTCTTTTTCAAAATTCAAATTTTGCATTTTTCAACAATCTTGGTAGGGTTCAATTTTGAGATTGCAACTTTAATTTGGCCTATCTACAGATCGTAAAATCACTCAATTTTTTCAGATTAGCTTTAAAATCATCATAACTTTCATCCCTGAAAATTTTTAAAAAAGTTGCGAGGACCGTGTGCACTCCGTTCGCCACGGTCCCTGACATTTTTTCTGAAATTTCCGGAGATTGTCGTGATTGCATTTAACAGCTTAAATCTAGGAGATTGGCTGATTTTATTGAAATTTGCTACCTCTAAATTCAAAATCTTCTCTCCCTCTCTAGTGCATGAGTTTTACAACAATAATCCCTACTTACACTATTCCCGTTAGACGAAGCCTTAGAATTAAGTCTTTCCGAGGTTTAATTACGGAGGAGATCGAACCTAATTTGAATAGCCTTTTTAACGAGGACACGAGTAATTCCTCTAATCCTCCTAATGATGAAGAAGCTCTCCATCAGGTTTCTATAGAACAACTTTCGAAATTGGATAACCAATTTGACGATTTTCAGCAATGGATGTCTCAAGAGTATCCCGATAGTCAAGCTCTTTCATTAATTGAGGGTCTAAAACATATGGTTCAAAGTGATAAGAATGGAATTGATATTTTAAGAGGTATTGCACACATTGTGGATTCGAATGTGATGCCTATGAAGAGTTGTCCCGAAACTTTAGGTTATACACAACCTCCCACTCAAGTTAATCATTCTATTCCTTTGACAACTTCTATTGCTAGCATGCCTACCTTTACATCAAACATAATGACTACTTCTATACAAGACATTCCGCTTATGATCACCAGTCATGGGGGCAATCCTTCCCCTTCAATTAATCCTCTTCCTTCATTCAATCTAGCTTCTTCATTCATTCCTTCAATGAGTGTCCCTATTACATCTCCACAAATGAACATGACGCAAGGGGACAATTCATTCAACCATTCCATTCCTCCTTGTAGTGCTCCTCTTTTCCAATCATCTCCTATGACTAACTATCATAGTGTCCCGCCACCTTACTCTCAATCAATACCTTCTTTCAATAACATAATACCTCCATCACAATCTAACACGTCTAATATGAATTCTTCGACTGAAGCGACCATTAATAATCTTGCACAAACTGTCTCTTCTTTACAGCAACAAATTGCCTCTATGAATCAATCTAAGTTTAGTGTGCCCACATTTGATGTTGCGAACCCACTTTCTCTTGACATTGTTCGAGCTATCCCCCCTAAACATGTTGAAATCCCACATTTGGAGCTTTATAATGGTAAAGGTGATCCTCTAACACATGTTAAGACTTTTGAAACAATATGTACCGATTTTGCTTATGACCAAAGATTGCTTGCAAAACTGTTTACTAGGACATTAAGAGATAAAGCCCTACAATGGTATTGCTCGTTGCCTTCTTATTCTATTACTTCTTTCGAACAACTTGCAAATGCTTTTATTCAACAATTTCAAAACAATATAAGTCCTAAAGTTACTTTGATTGATTTAATGCATTGTAAACAAGGTGTTAAAGAAAAAGTGACTGATTTCATTAGTAGATATAAGCATTTGTATGCTCAAATCTCTTTTCCAGTGCCTGATAATGATATTCAAAGAATCTTTATTTCTAATTTACAAAAAGATATCAAATAAAAACTTCTGTTTTCTGAGTTTACTTCTTTCCAACAGTTGTGTGCAACTCTTCACAATTATCAACTGACTGTGAGTCAAATGGAACAAGCAAATCCTATGGCTCCGAGTGATAAGGGTGATAGTAGTCAACAACCATTTGGGAAGTTTAAACCGAACAGAGAGTCCATTAAATTCAATGAAAACATCATCAACAACAATGTGAATGCAGCATCAGGTGTGCCTCCTATTTCTAAATTTTTCAAGAAAGAAAGAAAGTTTACTCCTTTGAATGAATCATTGCATAGTATTATGAATAAGTTATTGGAACAAAATGTGCTTACTCTCCCTCCTATAAAGCAAATAGATCCTGCAAAGATTAATTCACCCTATTTTGATAACAAATCTTTTTGTCAATTTCATCGTCAACCTAGGCATGATACTGAAAAATGTTTTGCTTTAAAGGGTAAGATTCAAGATTTGATTGATAATAATACTATCTCTGTTTTTGGTATGAATGATAAAGGCAATACATCTGTAGCTCCTCCTAACCAAAATCTTAAGATTTTTACTGATCCATTACCTTCTCATACCTCTAATGTGATTGAGAATAATGATTCCTCTTTCTCATCTGATGGTCTTGTGTCTATGACTCCGAATGTGATTAACTTTGTAGAGCAGCAAGAAAACCCTAAAGAACCTTCCATCACATTTGATTCTAGTGAAACTATCAGGGCACCTGATGGTCCTTTATATATAGTTGCAAAAGTCAAGAATACACCTTGCCATGGAGTACTTATTGATCCTTCATGCATGGTTAATGTTATTACTGAAGAATTTCTCTTTACTTTACAATTGAATCAAGTGATCTATGACAAAACAAATGTGATTGTGAAATTATTTGATGCATTTTCTTCTCCTGCAATTGGTTCTATTACATTACCTATTGAAGTCCATAACAAATCCCTTGATGTGAACTTTTCTATTATTCCTTCATCCGAACAATTTCGTGCGAAGCTAGGCTATCCTTGGCTATCTTCCATGAAAGCTATTTCTTCTCCTATTCATAAATGTTTGAAATTTCCCCATAATGGTGAAGTTGTTACTGTCAATCATAGTCTCTTTAAACTAGCTGAAAGAACTTCTAGCGTTCCTATTGATTATTTTTGGCCTAAACAATTCCAATCTCTTCCTCCACAAAGTGATCATCTTTTCAAATCTTATCAAAAGTGGAAAACAGATATGATCCTATCTCTAAGTGAACCTAGAACACCCAAACTTGATATTCCTATCATTCTTGAGAAGGAAGTTCTTCCTTTGAAAGATAAAACTAATATCTTTCCTCAAGAAGATTCCCAACCCATTCCTATGGATGTGACTATGTCTATGTCTAATAAACTTTCTAAAAGTAGGCCTATACCTCCTTGTCATGATGGACTTGGTCTCCTTCCTAAACCAAATATTCCTCCTTTATATGGAGCAGTTCCTCCTCCTTCCTCTTATGGAGAGAAGAGACCTTCCTCTTCTCCTATTATCCAGCCTAAGAGACCACAACCCAAACACCCAAGTGATAAGGATGAGAACATTCCTCCTCCTCAATCTTCTCCACTTCCTACTAAGACTAGACGAAATCATTCTGCGCGTGAACGCCGACGAAAGCGTCATCTTAGAGCTCAAGCAACTACTTCTCAAACTTTGCAATCTCCAAAAACACCTTCAACAAGCATTATTCCATTGTCTCCAAAATCTCCTAAACATAAGAAGCATGATGGTTTTGATCCTGTGCGAGTTAAAGATCCTTTTTTAATAAATATTGATGATGATATAGATGAAAATGTTATTCATGATGAAAATGTTACTTCTCTTCATTCTGATAGTGAATATGAATATGTTGATGTTGATAACCATTTATCTAACAAATTTTCTAAAGCACTTATCCTAGCTCCTAGACAAGAACAACGTGGCTTGGAACATGAACATAGCCCTTGTTTGGATCTTGTGATAGCTCCATCTGTTGTGTTGGATGTTCCTCCTCTAGCGTGTTCCCTACCTTCCCGAAACATTGATCAGCAAGATCGGGGGGTAGATGATGTGCTAGACTAGTTTCATTAGCATAGCAGATTCTCTCCTCCTCTCTTTTGTTACTTCTTCTATGTGTTATTCTCATTCTTCTATTTGTTGTCCTTAGTGTTGTCTAATTGAGGATGATGCAAAGCATTGAGATCTCTTTTGGTCTCTCTCATGTTGACTCAAAAGACACATGTGTTCCCTTCTTCTAGGTGACCTTCCTTGATTGGGGAATGAAGAACAATTATGCATACATACATATGATATACATGACTTATCATGTAGCATACTGACCCCAAGGAAAGCGAAGTCGCCTTGTGATTTGTGTTTTGTGTCTATTATCCTTGGGTTTATCTCACACTTGGGGGCTAAATCTTTGTGATAATATGCTCCTTTCCCTTCTCATTTCTTATGTGTATCACTACCTTAAAGCAATCACCCCCGTTGAGGCGTGTGCGATCACTTTAACGTAGGGGGGCATACACCCCATCTATCCCTTCAGGATACTTGAAAATTTCTTGGTGAACTTAGCTTTGCCTTGAAAATTTTTGGTATTTATCTTGCATGACTCATAGTGAGGGAACCTTACTACTGACAGTCATGGTTCTGCCTCGTGATCTTCCCTTTTACTTTGTCAATTGAAGTTGTAAGATCCTTAGTCCACTAGGGGCTTGGTGTGTCTTGCCTTCTTGACGTGGTGAAAGTCTTTCAATGTTGTTTCCTTGTACTTTATCGGAAGTATGAGCGTACACTTATACTCCTGCTAAAGTGGGGGCTAAATGTAGCGTCCTAAAATTGTGACACTTGCAATTTCGACAACATTTGGGTCTTCACGATGGCGACGCAACACTGAACCTAAATGGAGACCCTGAAACTTGTCCATGACATCAAAAACTGCATTTTTCAGCACCCTGGCCTGATCCTCCTTGCACCCTGCTCTTCCTGGAGGTGGGACCATGGCACCCAGTGCCCTGGTCCCCCATGACCATGGCGCCTTGTGCCCTGGTCCCTGGTCCTATTTTGGGCCCAGTCTCTTATGGGGCTTCGGGTCTTTATGTTTGCAAATTGGAAAATAACCTTCCTAGGTCGGCCTAAGGTCGGAAAAATTAGTCTATCAACCCTAATTGACAAGTATATAAACTACATTTCCTCTCCCATTTTGGAAAATGAGAAAAAAAAGGCGGAAGCGATATTCAAACATTCAAGCATTCAAGCATTCAAGCATTCCTTCAAGCAATTGATCATTCTAAGTCTCCATTCAAGGCTAAGTGTTGCATTCAAGACAAGGATTCAACCATTGAAGAGGAGATCACTTAAAACATACAACATACAACAACATTTACACCTTCGCATGTAGGAATACAAACATTCTTACAACAAGGTATCAGTACTTGTTTACATTACAAACATTTACATTTACAACATTCTCATTTCTTGGTTAATTCCAAAACCGGGGTTTGACCTAAAGGCAAACCCCTAATCCCTAACCCCCCAATCGTCCTCTCTTTTCTATGTGTAGGTTGTAGGTACGCAACTATAATTAAAGATCTAGAATCCTTGTGCAGAGACGAACAGATCCCCCTTCGTTTCGCGGATTTTTCGGAGGACCGTGTGCACGCCGGGCGCCATCGTCCCGTCAACTTTCGCTCAAATTTGCAGGACAGCATCGTCTCAACATTTTACTGCTAATTCTAGGTCCGTAGCTTCATCCTATATTCCTATCTCTGTTTATAAGTGAATCTTTCTCACTTTTCATGCATTCCTAGCTTAATCCTTCTATCTACATTCTTTACAAAAGAGGGCAGCCTTGTTGTCTTAACCCTTGAAACTCATTTAGAATCCAATCTTGCATTGTGTGGGATTTGATCTTGTGGGTTTCAACCCCTCTTTTGAATGTAAAGTCTCCCCTAAGTGAAAACCATCAACCCTAGTGACCTCCTTTCCCTCTCCTTGGAGTGGTGGGGGGAACACTTAGGGTTCGCTCGTGATTTTCTGCTTTACACCGATGAACTGAGGGAATGCCTTAAGTACATGAGATCAAGGGTTATGCACTAGACTGACATGGAAGGCATGTTGGGAAGCCAGTACAAGGGAAGTGTGAAGTGTTTGTCACCTTGACAAACTGACAAAGGAATTAATAGAATTGATCAAGGAGAAGGTAAGGATGAGTAGATGCAAATAAAGGAATGTGGCCTGACTGAAGATGGTGCCTGGTGAAGGATGATGATAGAATGTCATCAAGAAGGTTTACCGATATATAAGTCCATTGGTAACATGAGCAAAGGTGCAGATGCAAATGTCCTCCTACCTTGTGGGATTGACATACTTAAGAAAGACATGTCTGACGACTGGTCAAGGTATTCCACCAATAGTTCAGTAGAGTGCAAACATGATGAGTAAACTGATACAATGTGAAAGATAGATAGAGTTGATAAATCGACAGAAAGGAGGAACCGGTAAAAAGTTTGGTCAGTGATCCTATGAGGATCGACATGAAGAGTCAAGGTGGCAGAGCTGGTTGACTTGGATGCCACATGGAGTCAATGTGGCAAACCTGCATTTGGATAAGGATGGAATGTACATTGACAGGGTAGTTGCAGGGTTGGTCGACATTAATGGAGGATCCCACAAATCCTAGGATATGTTGCAAAGTTTAGTGGCTCGAGGTCGGGAGGACAACTATGAACCAGCTAAGAGTGATTGAGGAGATCGAGGTGGATGAAGGAAACAACAAAACCAAATCTCAGTGTTTGACCAAGAGAACAACCGATAAGGTAAAAAGAAGATCGCCAAAGATGGAAGGCATGATCTAAGAGGTGCATAAATGGCAAATTTTTGCAGACTGGCAGTCTGAAAGATCAGATGGGACAAGATCTTATTATATTTGGTTTTCCTCGAGGAATGTGAAGAAACCCTAACCTCCTAGAATTTGAATGAGCTTTCGGTAGGAAAACCAATCTATAAATATGAAGGCAAAAAGATATTGAGGTGCTGCTACAGAATAGAAGGATATTGTGTTAGTGAGAAGTGTGATACTTGTGCAAGTAAGAGAAAATAAGCTAAGTGCTCAATGAGCATCTGACAAGTGAGTGTGAGTGAGGGTGAACCTGGTTCAAACATTCAGTTGATAGGAGAAGCAAAATCGGTAGTGGTTATACTGACATAGGAAGAGGGAAGAGAGATGCATAGAAGGCAGATAGTGGATTGGTAGAGTTGAGCATTGATAAAGTGCAAAGTAGTGAGGAGGAGATCCTGTAGAGAAGAAGAATTGAAGAGGTGTAATGGTAGGACTTATCGGCAAAGAAGCAGGAAGTGTGAGTAGCAAGAGAAGTGATTCGGTGTTGCAGAGAAGGTATCTCACCAGCAGAGTAAGGTATTTGGAATGGTTGCAAGATTCACTTGTAATAGAGTAACCACTTTTGTATTTGTTGTTTTCATTGTGAACACTGAGTTGTAGCTCGGTGCAAGGGTTGTAGCTCCTTTGGATTGTAGCCCATAAATCAGGGAGGGGTTGTAGCCCATATATCAGGTAGGGGTTGTAGCTCCTTGGGTTGGTGCCCTAAACTTTATAACAGAGGTTTGATTGTGAGGCTGGATTGGAGCAGTAGACTCTAGCAGCATTGCTCACCGAGGTTTTTCCCATCTTGGGTTTTTCTCATACATGCTAGTGTTATGAGATGTCTCCTTGTGTGTGATTACAATTGTTTTGGTTTCCCCAATCCATTAACCGATATGCTCACATAGGATAGCTAAAGGGAAAAATATTTAAGAACCACTGATTCACCCCCTCCCCCTCTCAGTGGTGCATTGTGTCTAACAAGCAGGTAAATCACGTAAAGCAAAGTTTGAAGTGTTAAAAGAGTTCAAATGCAGCAATGACAACTCTAGTTCAAGATGGCTTCAAAAAATCTAATAAAAAACTCCAGTACTTCTATATTCAAATCTTGGACATCTTCCCTCTGAATCAACCTACCTTTTTGTTGGGTTTTTGTCCATCAACTATTAAGGACAAGCCTATTCTTTTCACATATTTTCGCAGATACAACACAACTTAAATGTATCCCTAGTCGATGCAAAGCAACCTTTGCTCCACCAATACCAAAAAATAGAGAAAGAACTTTAATGCCATTAGGATAAAATCTTTCAAGACAAATAAATGGTATGCAATTGTATCTATTTGGAATTCATTACCCAAACAGTGCAATCGATCAGTCGCACAAGAAGTTCCACGAGTGTGATCTTTTTCAAATCCTAATATAATTTTTGTCTTGTCAACCTCTAGAGGAGCCACCTGACCTAGCCCCACCCAAACCAAGTTCCATTCTTTGTACTTTTCAAGAATGTATTTATATTCACTATCTTGCAGTTTCCCTTGTGAATTTGCAATTATAGTACAGAGTTCTTCACGAAGGACACTACCACATCGTCGAGAGTCTATGCAATTCAATTTTTTTCTTTCATCCCATGGAGGCCAATAGTCCTTTGTCTAAGGAAGTGCTTCCTGAATAGTCATGGGGGGGAGAGGTAATTCTTGAAATTTCCCTTCTATTGGGAGATTGTGTACATAACCTCTTGGTATTATAGAAGCTGAAAAGTACTTCGAGTCCACCAACTTTGGTTCCATGCACTATAGAAATTTTTGGATATTGTCTTCCAAATATCCTTTGGTGCAAAAGCATCATTCTCATAACATAAAAAAGGTGGCCTTTGCATGAACACGCTGATTTCCTCCAAGTGTGGCCCAATAGGTTACCCAAAAACTCCAAAACCTGTTAGTCCCTCCAGACATAAGTTAGAGATGTCACATCACACACTCCAGACATTGTTTGTTTGTATTGCATAATCTCTATGTATTTATCACCCTTTCACACTTTCCTCTGCTTTTCTCCAATTGCTCTCTTCTAGGCAGCTGATGAGCTTGTTTCCATGTCATTCAAGATAATGCCTGCTTGCTTTCTTTTACAAAATTTACTTGCACACAACTCTTTAGCTTGTATCTTTTGCTTTTGCACAGATATAAATTATAGTTCAGGCTCAGATGATTAAATAAAATAAGCATCTGTAAAGAAAAGATTTAGACATTTGATGTTACAAATTATCTAACGGAAAGATCCTAGATCCAATTCTTGGAGAAAGGAAACATCATTGATAATATTTTTCTCAAAGAAGACTAAATTAAATAAATTAAAAATGTTTTATGTAATTTTTAAAAGTAGAAATCATTCAATGCTTTCATGCACTGACGGCCAAGTCGTCAGACCCACAGCATCTGATCCCATTGGAATTTTGATGATAACTAAAGAAACATTCGACAAGGATGTTGTATGTCCGACAGCACTTCCTTGTTAGACGATCATCGATGCATGTTAGTGGGGGAGCATTGGAATTCCAACTGTAATCCGATGACATTTTTGGCTGGAGGAGCAAACATAGCAGCCGTCGGAAGAGTTCATGGTGTCGTCGAAATTCCAACACTCAATGGCATCGTCGGGAAGCCCGACGACAAGTTTTCGATGACTACATTTGTCTGCAATCTAACAATGGGTGGTCAGAAATTAGCCCCAAATGTACTAGGGCATGCATTGAGGAAGATGAAAGTCACTGTCAAAGTATCGATGAACTATTTCCATTATTTTCTCAAAAAACAACAAAAGTGGAGACATCATCAAGTGGAATTTGGCTAATATACTTTTCTCTCTATCCTTTATTCTATGTGATGTTTAGACTTGCTGATTATCTACTTTCTCATTCTCTAATGAGCCTTTGTAACTATTGTGCAATTACAACCCTGTAGTATTCTGACCCTCATACTCTTATGAGTCTCTGTTTGCAAGGAATTGCTTATGATGTAATTCTTGGTTGTGGATTGTTGTCCACTTTAGCTCTATCAATATTATAAATTTTTTTGTAACTACTTATTGTAATATTAGCTTTATCCAATAATTTTTTTTCCTTCAAATCCAATTTTCAAACTTGATTACTCCGTCTTATCCGCAAGCCCTACCCACTTCTAATATTTATTTATTTATATTTTTTCAAAACTTCCCTCCCATTTGATACTAGTTCCTTAGTATTCCCAATATTTGATCCCTAAAAGCTTATTAACTACAATACCTTAAGAGGGATGATTTATCCCCATCACATCAATCAATGTTATGAGGCATGGATTTTCTCCACCCTTAATTTTTCCTTCCATTTTTTTTTGTTGATGAAGGAATGGTGTGCCCTTTTTTCTAACTAATGTGAAATCAAAAGTGGTGTATCGTCAAATCATCACTGCAGACATTTGTAATACTTCCTCAGTGATCAAAAGAAAGGAAGAAGCAGGAGGTATGATAGCGTTAGTATCACACAAAACTACTATTATGCATACAAGCAACACAAAAGTTGTAAAATAACTCAAAAATGACGGTTCTCCAAGTCAAAATTTCAAGCAATAGAGGACTCAAAATGTTCTCCACCGTGCAAGACTTTAGAAGAGCCAAAATTTCTTTAGCTTTTATGACAAGTTTACAAGAGCCATGATTCCACATTTTTCTCTCTTTGTTCTCAAATGGTTAGATTTGAGTGGATGTGTTTGCCATGCAAGTATATGAGTTTGAAATTTAATGGCCTCCTAGAAGTCACATTTCTCTTTCCTAGGTATTTTCCTTTTATTTTCTCCACCATGCAATACTAAACTATATTCGCGTGCCAAAAGCTCTTTGGGGAATTTCATATTTTTCTCCCTTTCCTCTCAATGGTTATCACTATTTTGCAGGCTCTGATTGCTGACATGAAATTTGAGTGGATGCGGCTGCCATATAATTATGTCATGGTAGAATTTAATGGCCTCTCCACCATAGAATTTCTCTTGGATTTCTAGGAGGATCGTGATGTACGAGATCAGGGTAAAAGTATATAGAGAATATGTTGGCCACTTTGTATATGAAATGCAAGTGAAACACTCCGAATATAATAAAACTTACCCAGGTTTCTTTGAGTCCAAAAAAAATACTGAATAGATTCTCATTACATCACTTACCAAATTTATCCTATCATATGTCCTCTTACCTACTAAGACATAAATGGTAGTCCATACTATTTTTATTTTTTTAAATATTATCTATATGTAATATCAAAAATCAATCTAGTTCATTTTTTAAAGTTGTATTCATATTTAAATTAACTTTTTCAAATTTAAACTTGAAAGTTGTTTCTTTAAAGATTTTCATTTTGAGAGGTTTCTTTTAACACTTTGTTTTTTTTCTATTAAATATAAAGGAGTTCAAACAGAGAAATACATGTCAAAGCCCACAAGAACTGAGCATGTGCACAGTTAGATAATGACTCAAATACAACCCACCATGAGCAAGATAATCAAAAGAGACCAAAAATTACATCATTGATATCCAAAATATTCTTGTAAAAGGGACAGAAGAAGAGAGCAACTACTAGTCAACTAAAAACAATGTCACCCTCGGGACAATAGTTATCTCCTATAGGTGAGATCCAAGCAGTCCAACCTCATTTGCCCTCCATCAAGACTTTCACCATGCCATCCAGGATCTGCTCCTTGTGGGGGTGAGAAATCATCCCCTGAATCTGCTCCTCCTCTTTGTAGATCAAATCCTCCCTAGCCTACCATGCCTCAAGATGGTGCATGAACTTTATCAATGCCTTCTCAAGTGGTGTCTTCTGGTGGCCACCCCACTCCCATATAAACCCATGAGACATCTCTTTGATGTGAACAAGAATGGTGCCATCATCCAGCCATTTATCAAACTTACTTTCATCCAACTTTATAACCATTGAAATCTACAAAGAGACAAGATGTAAAATGAGCCTCCTCAGAGACTCAGTAAGATTCCTACTCCTACCATTAAAAATTTCATCATTTTGAAACTTCCACATCAACCATAAGATTTCCAAAGAAAAATAAGACCAAAAGGAGTTAAAAGATTTCTTACAGCCCTTAATGAAGCCTAAGACAACATCAATGCGTGCTACATTAATCTTCTCAAAATTAAAACCAAAAAGGCTCCAAACTTCTTTGGCAAATAGACAATCAAAGAAAACATGTTGGACAGATTGAGAGAGGTGACAAGTTTGACAAAGGGTGACATTTCCATTGGGGTCTTTAAAGGGAAGTCTATTTAATAGCAATTTGCAGGCAAAAAACTTCTTCTTAGGTTCAGAAGGCCCATACCACCTCCTATTGAGAGATTTGGCCCACTATACCTTACTCCATTCCAAATTCCATACAAAATTAAGATGGTCAACAATAGAAGAGGAGTCCATCAGGGTATTATACATAGTTTTAGACTTGATGCCAGGAAGGGGGGCATTATCTAGCCAACCAAAGGCGGAGGGGCATGAGGGGGTCAAGGGGGAGAGAGCATCTTTCAAAAGAGTATAAGTTTTGAATTGAGAGGGAGGCACATTAAACCTACAAGATAGAGCATCCCAAAAAATCAAGGAACCATTATGGAACACATCAACAAAGGTTCTTATACCACTATTATGCCATTTTAAAGCAAAGTAGCCTTGAATCATGGCAAGAGGCTTATTCCTATGGAACAAATTCCATCAAATGGATCTGTTGCCACCGATGCAATTATAATCTTTAAAACACTCATTATTTCCAATTAAATGAGTCACCATTTCCCAAGCCTTCCATAAAGACTTGACGATCTCAGAGCCACTAGGGGAGACTTCAAACTTACCTCTGATTAGATCACAAAAGGGTAGACCCTTTCATTTCATGGCCCTCTTCATGGTTGACACCAAGATGTGTTGCCTTAATAAAAATTTTCACGCTTCATTTCCAGAAACTGCCCTACAAATCCATTTGGAGGCCAAGGTTCTAAGATCTTTTAGCCCCAACCCTCCAATCTCTTTGTTCAAAACACACCATCCCCATCTAACAACATGCTATTTCCGATTGCCCTTTCCATCAGACCACAAAAAAATTCTAATTTGCTTCTGAATATGATTAAATTGATAGTTGCAGAAAAGCCATGCAGAGGAGAAGTATATATTTTATGAGGAGAGTATCTTCTAGAAAACTTGGTACCTGCTAGCCAATGAGAGAAAGTTCCTATTCCATTTAGATAGTTTCTTATCAATCTTATTTCTGATCCACTCCTACATTTCTTTTAAATTAGGGGATACAGAAAATGGGATACCCATGTACCTCACTATTTGATTGGGGTCTCCCCATTTTATTGAGAATCAAGACAACCATGTTGGGGGGGAGTGAGTCAAACCAAGCAAACAATATTTATGTAGGGCTACCTTACTACCAGAGGCTTTGTAGAAAATATTGATGTTTTCCAACAAAGAAGACAAGTTATTTTCTTCTAGGGATATCAAAATTGCAGTGTCATCAGTGAATTGCACATTTGTCAACTCTTTTTTATTGGGAAGACTTATTCCTTTGACCTTAGGGGTGATTTTATTATTCTTAACCAAATAATGCATAGCATCAATGGTAATAACATACAAAACAGGGGCAAGAGGGCACCCTTTCCTAATAGACCTAGAGAGTGAGAAGTTGCCTGACCTCATGCCATTCACCTCAATTTTTGCATTAGTATCACACAGTAGAGTCTAAACCAACCTGCAATATGATGCATCTGTAGAATAAAATTCCATTCAATCCTATCATATGCCTTCTCAAAATCAATAAATAGCATAGCACTATTTTTCCCCGAAGCATTGAAAAGCACACAATTATACTGAGAAGGGGGTGAATCAATATAACAACAATCTTTTACCAATTTAATCTTTTTCAACTTCAATTGTAAGTATATAACTTATCTCATAAACATATTTATTGCATCCAAACATTCATACATGCTCTAACTAATGTGAACACAATTAGAACACAAGATATATACGTGGAAACCCTTACAGGAGAAAACCACAGTAAATCAATGTTTTTATATAGATATCTTATTTTACGATCTCCGTAGGCACCAACCCCTATGTTTATTTGTGAGCACCAACCCACTGGAAGCACCAACTCCCAAATTCTGTTTGTGAGCACCAACCCACTGGAAGCACCAACTCCCACTTCTGAACTCGTGAGCACCAACCTACTAGAAGCACCAGCTCCCACTTTTAAATTCATGACCACCAACCCACTGGAAGCACCAACTCCCACTTCAGAATTTGTGATTTCCAACCCACTTCAGATAAATCTGAAATTCCATCTTGACAATGTTGCTAACTCAACAAATGATGGACCTACAATACTACTATAAATCTTCACCATAAATCTTCTATAATATCTTCCTCCAATCTGCTACAATTCAATTTCTTAACACTTAATCTTTCGTTCACCATATCTGCTTATAACACTTCTCTATACATATCTTCTTAATACAAATCTACAATTCAATTTCTTAACACTTAATCTTTCCTTCACCATATCTTCTTATAACACTTCACTATACATATTTTCTTAATTCAAATCTGCATATATAAAACTTATATATCTAATCTGCCTTTAATGATCTTCTATTCATTGCATTCTTTACTTCATTGATATATTTTTTAATAATGAATTCCCTCCATAAATCTTCAGTTTGCTCCCTTCTCAAATCTGCATATGGATGATGAGATATTTACACACAATGTTCCTTCAAATATTTTTCTCAAGATCTGCTTCAGAATTCTTAATGATATATCCTTTAAACCCACTTATACAACATACTCTTAAAAACCACATGTTTGAGAACTCTTTATTTTCTGATTTATATTCTCGAAACTATTATTCACACTCCTAAATTTTCTTCAGCATATATGTATCATACTTCACACAAATATTTCTTATTATAGACACTTCCTTATACCCCACAACTTCAGCACTCTGTCTAACATGAACTATAATAGCAATATGTATATGCCATATTCCATCTCCAAAAGAAAGGAACACAACTATTCATTACACCTCCACATGAATAGTCACACATTCTCTTTGTTTAAATATTGATCGGTAAATATTAGTTACAACTACCATTAAGTAAATCGATTTGTTAATTACAACTTTATTATTTAAAATCGATTCCCACATAAATCAATTCTTACTTAATTACATGATCATGGAAATAATAGTATCCCGAACTTTTTACAAAATAAGGCTTTGATTTCATTATTATCAATCTTATCGAAACTTATTCATAGTAATCTTTTGTTTCAATAACATTATTATCAATGACATGAGTAAGCTCTTTTAAATGAATATATGGTGTGCATCATTTAGTTATTTGAGCCCCTATAGCACTAGGAACACCACAATATAGGGTCAACAATGAAAAATTGTGGATGCCCATAATACTGCAATATGCTTCTAGTGAAAACAAGATGAGTAGGTAAGGAAGAGGAGAATGTTTTGTGCCCCATCAAGACTTCCCCAAAAACTTATGATGACTCTGAAGACCCCCAATTGGTTGTGGACACTCCTAGGTCCTTGCATGGTGACACTGGTGGGGTCAAGGACCCCCTCTTGGCTTCCCACACTCTAGCCAGCAATGATGGGCATGATAGCCCTACTGTCCCTAAAGGAGAACTCAATATGACTATGGAATCCTCAAATTTTTCACTAGGCATGAATGAAAAAGGGGATGGTTTCATTGAAGTGAAGTCTAAGAAATCTAGGAAAAAGAGATCTCCTAGAACTGCTAGAGATGTAACTGGTAGGAAGGAATCCATTGGAGTAGACCAATTGTCTGAGTCCAAAAGAAAGAGAGGCATACCCAACTTAGTGGTTGCTTTTGATGCTAGCAATCTCAACAATAAGGAAGATTATCTTAAATGTTTTGATGGGTTCAAACCATCTATGGATTCCTCTAAATAAAATATTTTCATGATCTTAAACACTGTATCTTAGAACATAAGGGGCTTGGAATCCCCAGATAGGAAATATATTGTAAAGAGGCTCCTAAATATGCATAGAAACATTGACTGTCTCATGCTCCAAGAACTGAAACCCATTGGATTCTCCTTGGAAATTGGTTTGAAATGCATATGGAGAGAGGCTACTTGTTTCTATACTAATCACTCTAAGGGAAAAGGGGGTACTTCTATCCTACTTAGTCCCAAAGGGTCTAATTTTGTAGTTAAATGGGGGCAGTTCCCTTGTGCTAGGGCTATCTGGGTAATGCTCAAAGTTGAGGATAATATTTTTAAAATATGTTCAGTCTATGCTCTTAATGACTATAGAGAGAGAGAGTGGTTTTATGGAATTGGATTTGTCAATTGAAATATGTCCCGTGGTTCATTGGGGGGGATTTTAACATGATTGAGAGCACTCGGGATAAAAGAGGTGGATCTAGGTTTGAATGGAAAGGCCTTGAAAGAATGAATTGGGATAGAATGATTAATAGATTGCTACTTGTTGATCCAATTGTTGGTCAAAAGGATGAACTAGGCTCCATGTAGTTCAGATGGTGTAATCATCAACAACATACTAAGAGAGTGTATTGCAGACTGGACAGATTTTACTATAATAAGGGATTTTTTGAGTTGTTGAAGGATGATAAAAGGGTTAAATATTCTGTCATACCTTATACATTATCTGACCATCACCCTATTCACATCTCTTTGAATCTCTCTAAATGTGACCTTATTGTGCCGCCTAAAGGTGACTCTTTCATTCTAAATACAAGGCTCCTAGAGGATGAGGACCTCAGATGTGTAATGGGATTTATCAGGGTCTACAATAAGGTCTGTAATGCTTCACTCTCATGTTGTGAGAGATGGAATCTAAATATTAGGAGTTGGAAAATTTTGTGTCAAACTGTGGACAAGAAGAAGGCTAAAGATTATAGGAAATCTGAATTGTACTGGCAAGAGGTTCTATCCAAGGGAGAGTTTGAACTATAAGCTAATCCTAGGGATGAATAGCTTAGCCATAACCTGATCTATACTAAGGACAAACTGAGAAAGATCCAAAATGTCAAGGTAATGGGGTGTAAAACTAGGGCCAAACTCAAATGGCTTGATGCAGGGGATAAGGGCTCTAAGTTCTTTTCCAAATGCTTAAAATGAAGGAGGCCAAAGATATGATATACAGTATATGGGAGGATGATAGAATTATAACAAATCCTTGAGATATTCTTAACCATTTTGCTTAGTTTTATAAATCTCTCTTTACATTTGAAACCTTGGGGGAAGATCAAGGTAAAGCTAGAGACATAATCAAGAATTTGGTCCTAAGGAAGTTGGGGGAAGAGGACTGTTTTCACCTAGGGAAATCTATCTCCAAGGAAGAAATTGTACAAGCTATCTCCTCCTTGAGTAATGACAAGTCCTCGGGTCCAGATGGTTTCTCAGTGGAGTTTTATAAGGCCAATGATGTCTGGATTGTTAATGATTTTCTAGATTTATATTTGGAAGCCATTGGTAGAGGAACACTTGGTAGGGACATCAATCAGGGCCTCATCAAGCTTATTCCAAAAGAAGGGGACAAAACACTTATTAGGAATTGGCTCCCGATTACCCTCCTTAATGCTTCATATAAGATTTTGGCCAAGGTTGCAGCTGGTAGATTGGAGGAGATTCTTCCTAAAATTATTTTCCCCACCCAAATAGGATTTGTGAAGGGTAGGTACATATTAGAAAATATTGTCACCTATTGGGAATCATTGCATTGTGCTAATGCTTGATGGAAATATTGTCATTGATGTCAAAGATGCAAGAAAACAAATCAGTCATGTGAAAGGTGATGAGTTATATGAATTGGATAGCTGTGATTTATATGAAGAAGACATCCACATGAAATCATCAAAGGATTAGAATTGAAGACATCTCCATGATCAGAATTGAAGATGAATTCCATACACAAGATGTGGGTATGTAGTGATCATATGCAGCAATGACATATAATAGAGGACAAATAATAAAGAACTATGACAACAGCTACATGAAATGGTAGTGATCATGATTGGAAACTACACAACAATTATTTTGATTACCAATTTATCTGAATCAATGATTAAATCAGATTTAAAATCCACAAAAGGAATTATCAGAGGTAAAGCATACATCTATCAGCAAATAATCCAATGAAAACAGTTTGTATTAAGTGTACCAAATACAAAGGCAGATACAGAAACATATCTAAAAACTATATTCTGCACATTGAATGATAATTCAAGATCACTAAATTGAACACATATATGCATAAATATAATAGGATTTGCAGGTGTCTCCTATTTTGTCCAGGTTAACAGTTTCTAGAGAAGGATTGATTTATTGAAAGCAAACATTAAGTATTAGGTCTTCAATAAATTGAATATCTGTCAATGAAAACCTAACTTTACATTACTCAATGTGTGGGGGCCATGGAGAACAACAATATTAATTAGAGAGTCAAAGTAAGTCAAAAAGAAAAGAGGAGACAAGTTAGCAAGGATAATTGCCACATCATTCATAATAAGATTAAGCAGAGATAGACATCGATCAAAGAAATTCAAAATAAGAAACGTAGCACAAGAACAAGACTTATGTGTAGAGATTGTGATCTGCATAGAGAATAACAAATAAAGTAGCAACACTTATTGTTGATATAAGGAACGATGACATACAAAGGAAACAAACCACTTAATGATAATATATCTTATTACAAATATTTTTTAGTCTACATGATAAACAAAAATGTTATTGGTTCTTTAATCATTGAAGTAACTAGACTAAAATAATATATAGAATATAAAGAGATTAAACTAAGTAAAGAAACACCACCCAAAAACAAGTCAAACCTAAAATAGTAAACAACAAACATACTCATCTTGTTTGCACTAGAAACATATTGCAGTATTATGGGCATCCACATTTTTTCATTGTTGACCCTATATTGTGGTGTTCTTAGTGTTATAGGGGCTCAAATAACTAAATGATGCACAACATATATTCATTTAAAAGAGTTTACTCATGTCATTTAACTTTTCATAACAAAAGGGTTAATTCAAGTTCAATCGCTAAGAATAATAGTATGCCCCTTGATTATATGATCCATGAAGATTTAAATCCCTCAAAAGTGTGATTGGACTAGGTTTTACCTGAAAAGGCTTTGAACCCCTACTTACCTTAAATTCAACTTAGCATTATTTAAAAGTTGAATACATAATAGTTTCATCTATAATCTTAAGTGTCCATACATGTAAAAACTAAAGAAACCATATTTCTTGAACTCAAAATATATAATAAATATTAACATTATTTTACATGATATTATTGATATATAAAAAGAAAATTAACCAATAAAAAACCTAATTGATAATAACAATCCTATAATATAATGGTATAATAAAGCATTAATGCACTATTTAAGTTTAATTAGAGTCTTAATAAAAATTGAATATGAGTTTGTTATAGAAAAAAAATACAATATTTAATCTTAAACATAAAATAAAGAGAGTGCCTCTGATTAAAACTCATAGTAGGAGTCCTTCACTAAAAGAAACTATTTATGAAACTAATAAAATAAAGAGGAAATGGAGTTTTTAATCCCTAATGGAAGATGTAAAGATTCTATGTCAACAACTAAAATTAATAGTGTGCATTTCACTCTCGAGTTAGAAGGAACTGAATAGTAATATCTCTTCTAGATCCTAAAACTATGAAGATAATCAAATAATCTATCACACAATTTCCTTAAAAAGCATATTTATTTTACAATAGATTTTCAATGTTTAAATTCTACTAAGCAACCATTGTTAAATCAAATTATGCAAATTGTTTCACTTTAAATAATTAATTAATAATTTCTCAAAAAAATGAATTAACATGATTAATAAGATGAAGTTGGAATTAGAGGGTACATTATCTATATAACTGATGAGGAAAAAAATATCATCATATGTAATGCCACACTTTGCATTTATGTTGTTCTCTACGTGTGTGTTTACATTGTTGTGATCTCTTTTTATGTGTTGTTGCAATTTATTACATATTCTCATTTATATGGGAGAACTTATTTGAACTAAGGCAATTAAATAGTATATTACTATACTTCTATGAACCATCTCAATTATAATCAAAAGTATTTATGCTAAGTTCTCTCCTTCCTTCGTATAAGCCCTTACTCATCATGGTTTCATGGCTCTATGATTTTTATATTGGGAATATGCCTAGTATTTTAATTTTGTCACTAAGGATTAAATATCTTATTATCTTTTATATGCTTGATATTTTAGATTCCACATCTGGTTGTGTATGCTTATTATAGCACTCTACAATAAGCTACTAATGGACACACCACCATTTTTTTTCTCATGGTATGGAAACATTCTTAATTACTAAGTGCATCACTAGACCATGCATGTTTACATGATGTATCCTTTAGAGTTGTTTTCTATATTCACTACATGCTGAGATTCTTATAATTTACTTTCCTTTCCTGTACTATTTTCCTCTTCTAATCATTTTTATACAATTAATTTCTAGGGGATGTATATACCATGTCACTAATGTTAATTTTATTTAGATATGGAAATGATTGCATATTATTATTGAGATTCATTCTTATGGAAATGCATATAAGTTGCATACATATGTTGTAGTACTTTTATTAACACCATAGAATATCACTAGAGGGTATTAGAATTTACTTTACATGCATGGTTTTAATTTACACATGCATGGACATACATGTTCACTCTAAGATCCAAATAACCCTTAAAGTTGGGACAAAATTGTAATGATAAAATGTGTATATGTATGCTAGATCACCCATTTGGTTTTGTACCTATTTTAAGAAAGTCTTTTAATAGATAAACATTGATAAATGACAATTTTTCATAAAGATAGATCCCTCAACCCATACTATTAGTCTATCATATAGCACATATTTGTATACACCCAACACTTACCCCTTTTCCTATTTTCACATAAGTTGAAAGAGAAAACCTATATTATCGTTTCGTGTAAATTATTATTTTCCAATAGGTTTGACTAAACCTAGTTGAGCTAAATAAGTGTTCAACCCAACCCTAACATGGAATGGATATGGTGGCCTTGCATTTAAAGGAAATAAATTAATTCAAGTCATTGAACTATAAAGATAAATAATTCACATCTACACACTTCAATTATTGCTAGAGAAGGAACTTAGTATTGTATCTAGCCTTCCTACAGGTATTTACATGAGCGAAGACTAGTTTTGTTAATATATTTTTTAATTTTTTTAGGTTAGTCAAATCATAATTCCCTAATAACTACATTATATGACAACCCAAGAACGGTACTAATTAATAGTATCAATTTCCAAAATGTTAGAAAAGGTGGCATACAATATGGAGTGTTAATTAAAGTTGTAACACAAAGTTTCACAAATTATCAAGACAAATTTGAAGAACAAGTTTGCGGCCATGAATTAGTACTAGGAAAGTGAATTTTTCTTTGGATTCAACATAGATATAGTGGATAATTTTAAGTGGTTGCATTGATAGAGAGACATTTTTTTAGAGTTTCATGATAACATGGAGTATAAAATCCTATCTCTTTTAATACTAAATTATATCTAGATAAATAAATTTGTTTTCTATTTGCATTTTCATACATGTCATTGATTTAATATTTTCAACTCTAAACACTCTAAACCCTTAATTAATTAATATAGGTTAACTACTCTTATGTGCTTGAAATATTAGATTGATTGACTTAAATTTTAAGTTTCTTCTTCCAATTAAAAAATAAAATAAAAAATCTTTTGGTTTATTTGAAGTCAATTTGATAAAATTTAAGCACATAAGAATAGTTAATCTAGACTAATTAATTAAGGTTTTAGAGAGTTAAGAATTGGAAATGTTAAACTATTGAAATGTATGAAAGAAATAAAAAATAAATATTATTTTATTTATTTGAGATAAATTTCAAATGATATTTTTTTATTGGAAATATGAATTTATATTCATAAAAAATAAAATACAAAGGACATGTCTTTCAAAATATCTTGAAAGAGCAATGAAATTGACTACAACTAAACATGAAATTTACAACAAGGAGCATAACAACTAGAAATCATTAAGTAAAACCATATAAGTGTAGATTTCATATTACAATAATAATGAAATCATTTCTCTCCAAGCTATCAAGTACATGCTCCTCAGAAATGAGATTCATAGTTGTGAGAAGAGAATTATAGTGATCCTTAGCACAACTTTTAACTAGGACTGAAATTGATAAAATTGAGTCTTGAGCTCAAGGTTCTAGTTGTTTTTCTACTTTTGTCAATTAATGAATTGAGAACAATGACTAATACTTTTGTCAACATAGATACCTTGGTTGGGAAATTATCTACTTTTGATCTTGAATAATTTACACCTTCTGGAGTTGTGAAGTCTGAACCTACTTTTCATGAATCTGCATCATCAACCAGTAAGCAAGATTGGAAATATTTATATGCAAGGAATTGGATGATATTGTGAGAGTTTGCCAAGATCTAGAGGCAATGGAAAACACAAATAATAGAGACAAAATAGATGATAGGAATAAAATGTATTCTATCAAGATGCAAAATATGATCAACTAGATCATTACAAGATGTTCAATGAAACAAGGGTAGGTAGTAAATAGGTGTGGGTAGGTACGAGAAACAATAAAATATTCCACATAAGGTGGATCACCCACCGAAGGTGGAATTATCTCTCCACAATAAGTGGATATGATAGATTAGTAACAAGATAAACACCATATAAGGTGGAAATTCTCCTACAAACACTATCCCAATGTGGCACCAACACCCAAGTGTCTCATACCCAAACTACTATTAAATGCATGTACCTAAGTAAACTTAAGTATAGTGTAATAATATCCAAGATAAATAATTATTTACACCAACACCTCCCCTTAAGTGCAACTTAGGGGAATGCACTAAAGTCTATAATGCAACTTGTCGTGTTCTATGAAATTGTACTTGTACCTACAAACACAACGCACTCAATATATCATTACAAGCATGGTTAGCGAATTTAAATCAAAGAAAGATAAAACCATAACTAAGCGATCTATCGCCTCCTAGTAAATGCGAGTATGAATTTTGCTCTCAGATCTTGTTATGCAAATTCCAGTGACTTGACTACACTTAGATGGAAGATTTGAATGATGAAGATGCATGATCTAGCAAGAATAACATGATTAAGCTACATGATTCTAGAAAATAGGCTAGAATGAAGATGAGATTAAGCTAAAATTGAGCATGATAACATTGCTAAAATGATAAGCTATAAGCTAGATGCCTATAGTAACAATGCATAAGATGAGATGATGTGGAATGATCAAATGATATGAATTATGACCATTATTGCTCCAAAATGGGGTCTATTTATAGGATTTCCCAAGGTTAGGGGTGAGGTGGTAGGAATAAACGGTCAAGATTGATTTGAAGATATCAATGGTTAAATTGGAGGAGGTTGGCAAAAGGGAACATCTGTCATCTCTATGGTGACAAGTGTCAAGAGGCTTCTAGAAGATGTTGGATGAAAGGGAACACTTAGTGACAAGTGTCACAAAGGTTCTAGAATAGGTTGGATGAAAGGGAACATGTGGGTAGGTATAATGGGTTAGGTTTTGGAATGGTTAGGCTAGGTGGTTAAATGTTAGGAGAATTTGAATTTAGAAATTCAATTAATAGGAAAAGGCTAATTAATTTCAACAACTCATAATTGATTTGTTTTAATTAATTAAATGATTAGAAGAAATGATTTTGATGGAAGGAATTAATTAATCAAAGGAGATTAGTGAGATGAACCTATTTAATAAATCCTTAGATTTATTAATAAGTAGATGAAAGTGGAGGATTTAATCAAATTGTTGATGAATTCAATTAAATTGGGGAGGGAGATTAATTAAATAATTGCTTATTCAATTAATTATCTCCAGACCATTTTTAGGTGTATACATTTTGCCCCTCTTTGAAGCGAGGTCTGATGACGCGTTGATTCAAAGAATAAATTCCCTTTTTGTTATGATGATATTGATATGTAGGATGCCCCAGCTCTTGATTGCTAAATCCCGATATGATTATGCCCCCTCGGGAGATCAATTGAGATAATTGATCTTTGGAGTGTTTGCAAGATTGATATCCCAATAGATTTGATTTGATTTATGCAACTGTGGTTTGATGAAAATGTGAGTTCTTCTATTATCTTGATTTCCTATATTGGTAAGATTGAAAAATCATGATTGATTTGATTGATAAGATCAAGATTAAGTCTGGTTTCAGGAAGGATACATCCTGTATAAGACAAAGATGATCATAGCATCTGATTTCAGGATGGATTCATCATGTATAAGACATGATCAGAACATCTGGTTTCAGGAAGGATACATCCTGTATAAGACATGAAACAGAATCAGATTGTCTGGTTTCGGGAAGGATTCATCTTGTATAAGACAACGATGATCAAAGTGTCTGGTTTCATGAAGGATTCATCCTATATAAGACACGATCAAAACGTCTGGTTTCAGGAAGGATACATCCTGTATAAGACATGATAGAATCAATTAGGTTTGATTGATTTGATTTGATTTGATAAGGTTGTTTAGATAAATAATTGACAGTTTGTTGATATCAATTTGCAAAAAATTTTGGATATGTTGATTGTTGATTCTGTTGAGAGAGATAGCATAAGATTTTTGCTGGGTCGACAATATCTGAAGATATGAGTCATTATTCTGATTGCGTATACACTTGTGATGATACTTTGATGATTCCTGTGATAGATTTAATCTTGGATAAAATGAGCTTGTAGGATCCCATGCAAGAATGAAATGCAAGCTAAAATGCAAATGAAAATGCAAAGAGATGGAAACTATGACCGGACTAGTCACTGGATTATTTTGCATTTTTTTTCATCATTGAGCTTTTTGAAATGTGGGAAGTGAGTGTAAAAATCGATGGTATAATTAAACCATGATGACCTGAGCATTACTTTCCTAGATTTTGATATAGCAAATTAGCACAAGCATCGAGGTATAATTGAACCGAGATGACTTGAGTGTTGCTTGCGTAAAACAAGCATTATTTATCATTTCTATACGCAAATTGGTAATGTCTTCAATGATACTTCGATGATCATGTCCCGAGACAAATTTGCACATATTAATGATCAATTTTTAGACAGGAGACAAGAAAAATATCATGTTCCTTCCTTGTTCCTCTGGTCAAAGACATCTTGGAGTCACTCAAAAATCATGATAATGAAAAGAAATATAGAAAAATTGAACAATCATGTTAAAGTCATTATCCAAAAAGATATTATCCACTGAAAAGTGTGTGATGTGCTTAGACTGACGTGTGATAGCTTGATGGTTAACAATGTGATTTCATGTTTAACGTTGGATGTGTCTCAGTGTTTTTGCTTGATAGGTGTTGTCTAACTATTGTTCTACCTATTTGATTAAGCTCAAAATGATCGGAAAGTTTTGCCCCTAGCTAGGTGTAAGATTTTGCCCCAAGCTTAGAAACACAATTGCTATGATATATCCAATGATCCAAACCATGTCAAGAAGCCACTTGGGATGTCTGCGTATGTACAAAGGCTTGATAATGATCAACGTTGATGGAAAATGAATGCAAGCGAAAAAAATGCATGAACTAATAGACAGAAGAGCTAGCAAACAGATAGCGCCTATTTGTCAATTTTTCACTGTCTGTTTTTATTGCACTTTTTCTGATATTTGATTTTTTTCTTTCTTTTTTCATTTTTTTTTTTGTATTTTTGTATTTTTCTGATTTTTTAGACATAGAACCTCTTTAGATGCATGTTATTGATGGGTTCCTAGAGCTCATCTTCATCCTATGTTGATAATTGATATCCTCCTGATCTAAATACTATTGTGACCACAAATGGACCTAACCAATTTGGTTTAAATTTGCCTTTCTTTTCTCAGACTGCTTGATTGTGTGGATTTTTTTTGAGTATGAGGTCTCCAATTTGAAATGCTCTTGGTTTGACCCTGTGATTGTAGCTCTTGCTCATTCTTTGTTGATATGCCTTTAGATGATCAAAGGCATTTTGCCTTCGTTCATGGATCAGTTCTAACTCTTGCAGTCTAGATATTCTTTGTTCTTCATCTGGGATGATACCTTTTAGTGATACACGTAGAGAGGATATCTCTACTTCGATTGGCAATATGGCTTCTGATCCATATACAAGATAGAAAGGTGTGGCACCTATTGGTGTGTGGATACTAGTGTGAGAGGCCCAGAGAGCAGGGCTTAGTTGAATATGCCAATCTTTCCCAGTATTGTTCACTATCTTTTTAAGGATTTTCAGAATAGTTTTGTTAGATGCTTATGCCTGCCCATTTCCCTGTGGATAATATGGTGTGCAGAATCTGTGCTAGATTTTGAACTCATCACATAGCTCTTGTACATCTTGATTCTTGAACGGTCGCCCATTATCAATGATAATGGTCATTGGTATTCCATAGTGATAGATGATGTAATTCAAGATAAATGCAGCAATTTGTTTTCCTGTGATGTTTGTGAGAGGTATAGCCTCAATCCATTTTGTAAAATATTCTATAGCTACAAGGATGAATTTGTGTCCATTAGATGAGGAAGGATTTATCTTTCCTACTAGATCAAGACCCCATTGACAAAAAGGCCATGATGTTGCTAAAGCGTTAAGTTCTTGTGCTGGTGCATGAATCAAATTCCCATGGATCTGACATTGTTTGCATGTTCTCACTATCTGAAAGGAATCTTGTTCCATAGTTGGCCAATAATAGCCCAAGTGTATAAGTTTTTTTAAAAGGGTAAGACCACTTGAATGAGTGCCATAAATGTCATTATGGACTTCATGTAAAGCCTTCTCAGATTCTTCTTGTTCGAGACATCTTAGGAGAGTACCATCTAGACCTCGTTTAAACAGGGTATCCGCGATGAGAGTAAAATGGGAGGACTGGCGAATAAAGTTTCTCTTTTGGTTTTTCAATAAGTCAGGAGGTAAGATGTTGTCTTTCAGGTATGTGTAAGTTTGTCCATAGTGGGAGGAATCATGTTCAATAAGTTGACAAATAATTTGGGAATCAGGACAATGAAAGGCGGGATGAAACAACTCTTCAACTAGGAATTCATAACACTGTTGATTTTCCTGTGTCTAAAATAGAGAAGCAAGTGTAGCCATGGCATCTGCTGCTTTATTATCATTTCTTGGAATTTGTTCAAAAGTGATTTTGACAAAGTACTTTTTGATATCCTCAACCATCTTTTTATAAGGCATGAGTTTGTCATCTTTTGTTTGATAGTCATCATTAATTTGATTAATTATGAGCTGAGAGTCTCCAAAGACCTGAAGTTGTGTTATATTCCATTCTACATCCATTTTGATACCTGTTACCAATGCTTCATACTCTGCTATATTGTTTGTGCATGGAAAGCTTAATTTGTATGCTTTCGGGATTGTATGACCTTGTGGTGTGATGAATAGAATTCCTGCTCCTAATCCATGATGTGTATATGAACCATCAAAGTATAATTGCCATGTTTTAGTAGATACTGCTAGAATATCCACATCGGGAAACTCAATTTTTAGTGGATGATCATCTTGAAGTGGTGCATCTGCTAGTTGGTCTGCAATAACTTGTCCTTTGATAGATTTTCTGTCAACATACTTGATATCAAACTCACTGAGAATCATGATCCACTTTGCTAGTCTTCTTGTTAATGTTGCTTTTCTGAGTAAGTACTTTAAAGGATCAATTTTAGCTATCAACTGGATAGAATGAAATAGTAGATAGTGTCGTAATTTTTTAGAAGCAAAAACTACTGCCAAGCATGCTTTTTCCGTTGATGAATAATTGATCTCATATCCCACTAGTGTTCTGTTGATGTAGTAGATGGCTCGTTCTTTTCCTTCATTATCCTGTTGTGCGAGCAAAACTCCTAATGATGTTTCAGTAGTTGTAACATAGAGTAATAATGGCTTTCCTAGAATTGGTGACATTAGAACATGTGGTTGCATGAGATATGCCTTGATTTTGTTGAATGCTTCTTCACACTGATGGTCCCATTTGAAATTAACATGTTTGTGCAATAGATATGTAAATGGTTGACATTTATCTGCTAGTTGAGCAACAAATCTACTGATTGATTGTAGTCGTCATTGTAGTGATCTTAGTTTACTGATATTCTTGGGAGATGTCATTTCCATGATCACTTTAACCTTCGCTAGATCTACTTCGATTCCTCTTGCTGAAATAATGTATCCCAATAGCTTTCCTGAAGTTATACCAAAGGCACATTTCTTAGGGTTTAGTTGTAGCTTGTATTGTTCTAACCTGTCAAAGATCTTTTCTAGTATCTCTATATGTTCTTCTCTATTGTATGATTTAGCCAATATGTCATCCACATAGTCTTCCATGAATGTATGCATCATGTCATGAAATATAGTTGTCATAGCTCTTTGATATGTAGCATCAACGTTCTTTAGTCCAAAAGGCATGACATTCCAATAGAAAGTGCCCCATGGACATGTGAAAGTTGTCTTTTCTTGATCTTCGGGTGCTATTTTGATCTAAGTATATCTGGAGAAACCATCCATTAGAGAAAACATGGAGTGTCCAGTAGTTAAATCTACAATGATGTCAATGTTAGGCAAAGAAAAGTCATCCTTTGGACAGACGTTATTAAGATCTCTAAAGTTTGTGCATATTCTGATGCTTTTATTTGGTTTTGAAATAGGAATGATGTTGGATACCCATTGAGGATAAGCTATAGGCCTGATGAATCCTACATCCAGTAATTTCTTTAGTTTTGCCTTGACTAGAAGAGCAATATGAGGATGCATCTTTCTTAATTTTTGTTTGACTGGTTTGGCTCCTAGATTGACATTCAAGTGATGCATAATAAGCTGTAGATCCAACCCTAGCATGTCTGCATATGACCAAGCAAAATTAATTTGCCATCGTTTGAAGAATTCCACATATTGTTGCATTTCTACCTCTGATAGAGATGTTGTTGGATGTAAGATCTTTGGTTGGTATGTTGTGCCAATGTTAACTGCCTTTGTTGGTTTGATCAAAATGGATGACCTTTCTTGATAGTGCTCAGGTAAAGTGTCAAATCTCCCATCTTCCAGCACCTCAAGGAGGTTTTCGCCGTTAGATGTGTCCTTTATTTTTACTTTTTCTAAGTCTAATGTTGCCAGGAAATGGTTTTCAGCATTAGACCTAATATTGTTTTCTTTATTTTCACTTTTGTGAATAGGAGATTTGGCACCCACTTGACTAGAAGATGCGTTGCTGAGATTCCTGGTGGAAGTTGTTACAGGTTTGATTGCATTAAGATATATAGATATGGCATGGTCATTTGGAAAGGTATTAATGGCAGTATGTCCTTCATTTTCCCAATCAATAAGCTCAGGGTGTATTAGAGGAAAGGGATCTTCAGGTTGAGATGTTTCAAAGATATCAAGGGTCATGATAGATATATTAAAGTTTTCAGTATGTATGTCGACGTCTAGAACGGTACTCTCATTAGAATGACTTCGCATAAGAAGTTCCTAATCATCCTCATTTAAGTCCATGTTAGCCATATGTGATTCTAATTCAAGTGAAATAGTTCCTGACATTTGTTCTGCATATGTGTGAACTACATCGACTCCTATATCTTCTTCAAAGCAATTTTCTTCAGCTAATTCTACAAAGTGATAGGAATCCCATTCCTATTCATTAGAATCTGTATCACTAGTAGCCTATAATCTACAGATTTGGTCATATAGCCTTTATTATTCTTTTTTGGTTATATCTTTCCTTCTTTCGTATTCAACTTCTTCAGGACTGAGATTGAGTTCTATCAATCTTGCTATGAGTTCCCCTTGATCAGTACTAGGTTCATGTCTATTTTGATTGAGATTTGATGTTGCTTGAGAGATATCTGCAATTTGTTTCTCTTGGTGATTTTAAGATTGCTTCTTTTCCCATTTCATGTTGGCTTGTGTTTGTTGCTTAGCTGATTCTTCTTCTCTTTCAATTGCCAGTTGTTCTTGTCTATTTGCATATTCCTCTTGTTGTTGACTAAAAGATGCGTCTTCTAGTATAGTGACATATCCTAGACCTATTTTGTCTGTAGTCTGCTGAGTATGAGGTTGAATAGGTTCTGAGATACCTTCTTTTCTTTTTCCTATAGGGCATGTTCCAGTGTATCCCATCCTTCAGAGAATGTTGAATCCTTTTCCATATTTTTCTGTAGGTATTCTGACATTGTTGACCTTTTGTTGAACTTCTTCATCTTTGTATAGCCACTGTAGCACATCTTTGTCTTTTGTCTCCTCTGATAAGGTTCCAACGCTAATGAATGCTCTATCAAATATCGGAAGATGTTTCACAATTGGTTGTTGTTTAGAGTTTGATGGTTTTCCAAAGGATTTAGGAGAAAGTGGTAATTGTAATATTGAGTATTCTCAATTCCCTCGGTCTCTTAGCTACATTTGTTTTTCCATGCTTGATAAAATAGATGCAAATGATTGTTCCTTAGATTGTGTGTTTAACATTGTTGCCTCCCTATTATGTGGAACAATTACTTCTTGAGCCATTTTTTGATTGTTGCAGTATTGGAATGGATTTGCATCTGCAAAGATTGTGATTTCTTGTCCCTCGTAGGGAAATTTGACATATTGATGATATGTTGATGGTACAGCTTGTAAGTCATGTATCCATAGTCTCCTTAGGAGTACATTATATGATAAGTCCAAGTCTAGAACTTGGCATGCTGTGTCATTTTGTAGAGGTCCAACTCAAATAGGTAGTATCACAATTCCCTTGGAGGAACATTCTTCTTCATCATAGGCTTTTATGGTGATCTTTTTCCAGACATCAATTGCACATTCTGAATATCCTAAGGCACGAACAAGACTCAATTAATAGATATTTAGGCCAGCACCACCATCTATTAGAACATGCTTGACTTGTGTTTTGTGAATAAGGACTTCAATATGCAAGGGAGCATTGTGAAGATGTTGCAAGGACATGTTGTCTTCTTCAGTGAATGATAAGCAATGAGGGGTTGTGAGGTGTCCCACCATAGTTTGGAATTGGTCGATATCAAGATCTTTGGATACTATGGTATCTACTAATGCTTTTTCCATGATTTCTTTGTGTACAGGTGAAAGTTTTAAAAGTTCCAAGATTGATATTTGGGCAGGTGTTTTCTACAATTGTTCCACTAGATTGTATTGTTTTGCTATAGTGGATGATGTGTTTGTTGTGGGACTTAGAAAAACAACTTTGGCTTTGCTTCTTGTGATAGCATGAGCATGTTCTTGATTTTGTTTTTCTTTAACTACAATCACATTCACCACATTGTCATATGTATGAGCATAGTTTACCTTTTCTTTACCCTTATCATTGTTTGTTGTTGATGACTCGCCTTTCTCATAGTTTGGAAGTGGAGTTTTAAAGGCAGTATGAGATTCATTTGTTGTATGTCCATCCACAATTATTACACCATTATCAATTAAGTCTTGTATGACATGTTTCAACTTCTGACAATTATCAGTGAGATGCCCCTTGTTTCAATGGAAATCACAATATTGATTATAATTCCACCAATGTGGTTTTATTTGACATTCGTAGTTCCTTTCTTCTGGTAAAGAAATCAATTTGTTTGCGATAAGTGTTTTTAATGTTGACCCCAGGGGTTCACCAATGTCTGTAAATTGTCTTCAAAAGAAAGTTTTAATAGTTGCTCTTTGGTGATTGTTGTTATGTTGTGCAGCTACTAAGTGAGTAGATAAATTGAAAACTGGTTGCTTTGGTTTTACATTATTGTTATCTACTATTCCATCATTAACTACATTTCGATTTCTATTCGAAAACTTTGTCTTGTCATTGTGATTGTTGTTATTGTTGTTATTAGGAGGATAGACTCCTTCTTTGTATATTTTCAATTCACCTTTCTTTATCATGACTTCTTCCATTCCGATTCCATTATCAACCATTTTTCTGAAACTTTGATTTTCTTGAATTTTTAAGTGATAACTCATTTGATAGTTTAAGTTGTCAATGAATATGTCCATTTTTTTGTATTCTGGCACAGTACGAGGATACCCGCAAAGCTAGCCATCTCCATCATTGTAAAAAATGTCATGAAAGGTTCTCCACTCTTTTGTTTGGCATTACACAGGTCTAGCATGGTTACTTCATGTTGTATATTATAAGAGTATTGTGAAACAAACTTATCTGCCAACTCTAAAAATGATCTAATTCCAGGTGGAAGTTTGGAGAACCATTCCATAGCTAGTCCAATTAAGCTTTTCGAGAATAGTCTCATTAAGTAGGTATCCCCATGTGCAAACTCCATACTCATTGTGCAAAATTCTCGTATATGATCTTGAGGGTCAGTGCTTCCATCATATTTTTTGTATCTAGGAGTTTCAAAGCCTATAGGAAATGGTATCATGTTTAGATTTATGTCGAATGGATAAGGACATATTTCTTGAAGTGAGTATTGCCTGATATTTCCTCTTTGCATATCTTGAATTTGTGTTTGCATTGTTTGTAGTTGTTGTGTGAGAGTCATGATAGGATTATCAACATGATTTGTTCTTCCATAACCTTGATTTTGTATTCTAGGAGGATCTTGATCTCTTCTTGGTTCATCCTTAGTTCTTCTTGTATCTTCATTGGGTTGAATGTTATTCAAAATTTCTACTTCATCTCTTTTGGGAATGTAAGTCTCTTCATTGGTTCGGGTGTTACAAGGAATTGATGTGTCATTCATTTTGAGACCAAAGATTTCCTCATATTGTTTGTTATTAGGAGGAGGATCACTTTTCTTTTGTGTCAATTTGTTTATATCAAAGTCTTGAGGGAGTGTAGCACCAGATTTGGCTAACATTAGAAAATATTTTTCTTTTTCTTCCTCCAACAATTTTTGCATAAATTTATCGAATTGGGGATCTTTCTTGATGTCTCTGATGTTTTGGTATGTTATTTCTCCTTCAACTTGTATTTCCTCTTCATGTTCCATGATTATATTTTTTTCCAACGTTTCAATTTCAGTCTCTGCAATTTTTCGTCTCTGAGCTCTAGTTAGAATGGGCATACACGTGTGTTATTTTGCTAGTATTTGATTGTCCAAATTGTTGTTTTGATAAGTGATCAATAGTCAATTTCAAGGCAATAAAGTGATATGACACTAAAAGAGAATTCAAGTGTGTAAAAGTTTGCAAGTTTTTTGATCTTCAGTTTAGGAGTGCAATTGTTATGATTTGATAAGAACCAAGTCCAGTAGGAATGATATATCCTATGATGTGGGACAATATTATCTTGACCAAACATTTCAGTTTTGTGATAAAGGATGATTGATCCTGATGAGAAACTATGTTTGAGTGATCAGTTTATCAAAGAGGGTGATAATGCACTTTGAGATGTTTAGATCTTGAACTTTTTGAGGGTGAGCACTTGAAAATCTTGGGGTGTTTATCTTCTAGAGTTTGATTTTGATGGGTGATAACTTGACCAAGCAAACCAAGAAGACAATCTAAGCACAGACTGACAGATAATAGGTGTTTATGTTTACTACAAATTTATCAGGCAGAAATGATAAATCTGAAATAGGCATGCAGGACATAGCTCTGGACTGACAAATGTAGAGTTTCGTATGACTAGATATGCAGTTTAGAATGACACAAGATATGAGTCTCTATGATAAAGAAAAAGTTTTCATGTAACAAGAAGAGGCTCGTACGACACACTTTTCTGAACCATATGACAAAATAGCTGACTTGTACGACACAGAATATTGTGTAGCATGACACAATATTTTATGCAAACAGGTTCGTATGATAAAGATCCTAACTCATACGACAAATAACCAGACAGAGATAAAAAATGTTTGTTTGGTTAAATTTTTGATAACTGAAGTTAAATGTTTTTCTTATGTCTTCCATTTTTTGGATGTATAATTTGTCTATTTAGGGATGAATACACAGCAAACACATGATGTGATAAATGACTCCAAGCATGCTAAACCCTAAGGAAGTTGGCTGAGAATGAAAACCTTTGCTTGCTGACTTAGGTACACACCCAATGGCTAATCAAAATATGAACGCTGAGTCTCACGCAATGGATTCTCAATGCCATATTATCCAACTCCAAACTATAATGGGGGCACGATATGGTAGTTGTCTTGAGAGAGTTACTATCTCTCTTGCACAAAGATTATCACCCTTTCGGAGGTGAATCGGGTAGCTTCTACCTTAACTAGAACTAGTAAGGGATCCATTTGGCACATCAAGGTATAAACTCAATTAACAGGTCTCCCAGCCTTGAAAATCAAGGTTTGATATACCCAAAGGTACGGAGGAGAGCTATTCCCGAGCACTGCCACTATCTTGATTTTCATCAAGAACATATTTATTTTATAGTGGGTTTGATTACTTGGCATTAGCCATTCCCACTTAGGTCGTTCCCCTCTCACCGACCTTAATGGCTAAGAGTTATTACTCCTTGGGAGGATAGGCTTGCTAAAGAAATACAATAATGAAAGGAAAAGACGAGTCTAGCTTTTTGATCAACTAAGAAAGGTGAGATCATACCCGCCTATCATCAAAGACACGAAAGACATAATCGTTCATTTCTTAGCCCAAATTGAAGTGTGCCTAGAAAATTTACATGAATACTCAAAGTTTAGTCAGATTCATAGGCAACCTGCAAAATATATCCATTAGTAATCATTGATTGGTTTTTGAATTATGTCTTTGACAAGCGTATCTTCATCAATCGTCATGCAGAAAAGAGTTAGGTTGCCAAAATCTCACAAACCAGTTAGGGTTAGTGTTAGAAAATCTCAAATTAGAATCAGAAAACCCTAACATGCAGTTTATCAAAAAATCACATATGCAGAAACTCATATGACATGATTTATCAGATAGTACGACAAATATTTAGACCTCTAACAGAAGCCAAAAACCAAATCGTACGACACATAATTGTGATTAGTACGAGTAAAGAATTTGTAAGAAATAGACTCGTAAGACACAGCTTTAGACCTAGTACGAATAAAGAATTTGCAACATAAAACCTCGTATGACATAGATTTATACCTAGTATGAGATGTTGTCCAAGGATAAAAGGAAGTTCGTACGAGCTGAAAAGGCAACTCGTACGAATTTCTGAACCAGAGCTAGACAGAGATGAAGTTTTTTGAAAATTAAGAGGCCAAAAGTGATGATTCCGGTCCCACGGTGGGCACCAAAATGTCGTGCTCTATGAAATTGTACTTGTACCTATAAACACAATGCACTCAATAGATCATTACAAGCATGGTTAGTGAATTTAAATCAAAGAAAGATAAAACCACAACTAAGCGATCTATCGCGTCCTAGTAAATGCGAGTATGAATTTTGCTTTCAGATCTTGTTATGCAAATTCCAGTGACTTGACTACATTTAGATGGAGGATTTGAATGATGAAGATGAATGATCTAGCAAGAATAGCATGATTAAGCTACATGATTCTAGAAAATAGGCTAGAATGAAGAT
The DNA here is from genome assembly GCF_030272615.1 of Cryptomeria japonica. Lineage (NCBI taxonomy): Eukaryota > Viridiplantae > Streptophyta > Pinopsida > Cupressales > Cupressaceae > Cryptomeria > Cryptomeria japonica. The sequence goes on from NC_081415.1 coordinate 148,339,801, forward strand.
GAGATTAAGCTAAAATTGAGCATGATAACATTTCTAAAATGATAAGCTATAAGCTAGATGCCTATAGTAACAATGCATGAGATGAGATGATATGGGATGATCAAATGATATGAATCAGGACCATTATTGCTCCAAAATGGGGTCTATTTATAGGATTTCCCAAGGCTAGGGGTGAGGTGGCAGGAATCAACGGTCAAGATTGATTTGAAGATATCAATGGTTAAACTGTAGGAGGTTGGCAAAGGGGTTGGACTAAAGGGAACATCTGTCATCTCTATGGTGACAAGTGTCAAGAGGTTGGATGAAAGGGAACACTTAGTGACAAGTGTCACAAAGGTTCTAGAACAGGTTGGATGAAAGGGAACATGTGGGTAGGTATAATGGGTTAGGTTTAGGAATGGTTAGGTTATGTGGTTAAATGTTAGGAGAATTTGAATTTAGAAATTCAATTAATAGGAAAAGGCTAATTAATTTCAACAACTCATAATTGATTTGTTTTAATTAATTAAATGGGTAGAAGAAATGATTTTGATGGAAGGAATTAATTAATCAAAGGAGATTAGTGAGATGAACCTATTTAATAAATCCTTAGATTTATTAATAAGTAGATGAAAGTGGAGGATTTAATCAAATTGTTGGTGAATTCAATTAAATTGGGGAGGGAGATTAATTAAATAATTGCTTATTCAATTAATTATCTTCAGACCATTTTTAGGTGTATACACGACTAAGTAATGCAAGATGGGTCCTGGCTACATGGCCATGTTAGGTACCCATGTACAAATGCAAATGCAATCTCCCATGAATGGAGAAAGAGAGAAAAACCTAATGGTAAAAAACTCTCTCCCAAAAGAGAAATGAAAAAAGCACACATTTCTCTCAATGATGAGAAGAAGAGACCGTGAAGCCCCCCTTGAATGTTGAATCTCCTGCAAAGATGGTCCAATGATGATGACCAAAATACCTACCCATAAGGAAGAAAGAGAGGCAATATTGCACCAATAATGTCAAAGTGTGACAAAACCAGGTACCAAGTCGATGACAATGAATCACTCGCTGCAACAAAATAAAGATCAAGGATGGAGACAACCTGCTTTGAGCATCATCTGGATACTCGTAAATGGAAAAAATATTGGTACAATCTAAGTCTCACGGGAGCTATGCACCAAGTCTCACAAGATATTCCTAATCTATGTGTACAAGAGGAATACATCAAATAGTCAACAAAAACAAGATATAAAGAGGTGTGGCACTTTATGTTAGTGCAAGTACAACATTGCTCATGCAAGAGCATACAACATGATAGTGCAAATCTGGAAACATGAAAATGATCCCACCAAGAAGCCCTATAGAATACTATAGAAAAAGACACCTCTGATTGGGATGTGGCCAAGAGATATAAAGGAGAAAATCAACACCCCCACCCCCCGCCCTTGACTATTGGTTGGAAGCACTGGAAGACAGGTATGAAGTGACAAGAAAAAATTGTGTTCCCAATTTGACTTATTCCATGGTATTTGTTTTTTTAAAAGATTTTTAAAATCTAAAAAAAAAAACTTATTATGCCCCCCAAAAAAACTTAATTAGAAAATAAAGAAAAAAAATGAAAAAAAGGCTTTTTTTTTTTAAATAAAAAAAAATTGCAGGTACACCTATGAGCCCCAAGTTGCAAGTGGCCTACGGTACCTACAGGTATGCTTGCAAGCCAATAAGGAACCCCCCCCCCCAAACAAATAAAAATTAATTTTGTTTATTTTGCCAAAAAAAAAAAACAGAAAAAATTTAAAAAATTTCAGACCTATACCTGCAAGTCCGTACGACGGGCCAGGAGGGAAAAAAAATTCAACTCGAGGTAACAGAGGCCGATTTCGACGAATTGATAGTCGATCTTGGGTTTTTTGGGCCTTCTGAGTGCAATGGCGATGATGGATTTGGCCAAAAATGCTCCAAAATTGCAGATCGCTACTTGGATAAGTCACCACCCTCCACCTTCAAACAACTCTAGATTTGGCCTCAGATGTTAGATTTTGACGAAACAAAAGGTGATTCTTAATTTGTCAAACCTCCTCAATCCAATGGTGACCTCAAATTTGACCAAACAAGATCCAATAATAACCTACAATAGAAAGCTCCAAAATGCAAAACCTCAAATTTCTCTCAATTGGCAAACCAATGACACTCTAATGGCTTTGATACCATATGAGAATTGACAAGATCTAGAGGCAATAGAAAACATAAATAAGAGAGACAAAATATATGATAGGAATAAATTATATTCTATCAAGATGCAAAATATGATCAACTGGATCATTACAAGATGTTCAATGAATTTTCATACAAATAATGTAGATGAGCCTCCTTATATAGGAAACACTTATGAATATGTGATCACACAAACATGACATGTGGCTCAATAAGAAACAAGGGTAGGTAAGAAATAGGTGTGGGTAGGTAGGAGAAATAATAAAATATTCCACATGAGGTGGATCACCCACTGAAGGTGGAATTATCACTCAACAATCAGTGGATATGATAGAGTAGTAACAAGATAAACACATGGTAAAATGTGGAAATTCTCCTACACACACTATCCCATTGTGGCACACACACCCAAGTGTCTCATACCCAAACTACTATTAAATTCATGTACCTAAGTAAACTTAAGTATAGTGTAATAATATCCAAGATGAATAATTATTTACACCAACAGATATGAAGAGAGAAGATGACGAGTTTAAGAAAATTGAAGAACTATTTGCTAGAAGAGTACCTAACGGACTGGTAGGAAGTAAGTATGAAGGAAAATAACCTTTTAAACTTTTTGCATGTAATAAGATTTGTCATTTTGTATCTAGATGTCCTGAAAGGAATTCAAGATTTGAAGAAAGAGTTAGAAGATCATTTAAGCCTAACCCTGGATATCAAAAAAAGTATAAGTACAAGAAAAAAATAAATAAATCATGCTACATAGCAGATGAGGAAGGTGTGACTGATTTTGATGATGAACCAACAAAAGACTCTACTAGTGATTTCGGCAATGGGAGGGAATGGGTGTTCCTGGCTATCAAGGAAGATGTTCTAACATTGGAAGAGAATGTACCTAAAGAGAAGGCACTTGCTGCTAAAATTGAAGACAAGGATGAATGGGTAATTGATAGTGGTTGTTCACATCATATGACTGGAGATAAATGGAAGTTTCTATGTTTGCAAGAATGTGATGGTGGTCTAGTTAAATTTGGAGATGACAAATCATGTATGATCAAAGGAAAAGGAACTATATAATTGGATGGTAAGAAAAATACTGATAATGTTTATTTTGTTGAAGGTTTGAAGCATAATCTTTTGAGTGTAGGACAATTGGTGGATAAGGGATTTCAATTACAGTTCAAGGATGGAAAATGCAAAATCATTAATAGATCCGGTTTGGATATTGCAACTGGTACATAGACAAAGGGTAATATAT